>NC_092420.1:61305024-62505024 GCF_040894005.1 Engystomops pustulosus | reverse complement strand
GAAAACTTTGCAGATGTTTCCATACATCTGCAATGTGTCCTTCACACATATTGTTCTTCACATACTATTGTGAAGAACACCGTTCTGCACGCGTGTCTTCGGATAAGTTAGCAGATGTACGGAAACATCTGCAATGATTTCTTCACTGTGTTCTTCACTTAAATGATCCTGTGTTCACTGTTTTCTTTGTATTCTTCACTGTTCTTCACTGTGTTTTCTTAAGTAAATGCTTGATCTTGAGCAGGGGAAATACTCGTCCGAGCAACGAGCCGTTTCGAGTACTTTAATACTCGAATGAGCATCAAGCTTGGACAAGTATACCCGCTCATCTCTAGACAGCACCTTTTGTGCTCAAGTGCTGACCTCTAGTGGTTGTATTACAAACAAAATAATGTATACAGCAACATTGTAATAATAATAATAATCTTTATTTATATAGCGTCATCAAATTCCATATCTCCAATACAGATCATGTACAAATAAAAAAAGGCATTATTTTAGTAATAACATTGTCATATGAAACAATAGGAGTGACCAGGGGCATAACTAGGTGAATCAGGACCCCATAGCAGACTGCTGAAGAGGGCCCCCCTTCCCGCTCAGACAATATACATATTTGTACACATTTATGCACTGATATATACATTGCATCCCCTTAATTACATCTTCTTTGGTTTGAGCATCCTGCTACCTACCTCCCCAGTAGACCAGATCCAGTGTCTAATTACTACTCCAGTATTGTCAGCAGTGTTTTACTTACTTCCCGAGTAATTGAAGGATCCCCTCTGTCATTCAACAGTCATGGAAGCTGTCATCTACTTCTCAGCAAAATTCTACCAGTCATAGTATCATATTAGATTTGGCTGCTCTAGAGGAATGCAAAAAACTCCTAAAAATCCTAAATCAAATGGTTATAGACAAATAGTAGAGAAAAAAATTCCTTCCCAACTGATCAGAATAAATTCTTGGATCTACGTCCTGCTGTTTATATTTTAACACTCACCCGAACCAACTTCAATGTCTTCTCCCCTCCGATTTCCATTTACTATCTCAAGGCCAAAAAAGATAATGCCTTTAGGATTTCTATTATGTCTCACTCTAAAGTGAGCCGATCACAGACACATAACCTTTCTTTATATTCCGAACATGTTCTCATATACGAGTTTTAAGTTTCCTCCCTGTTCTTACAATATACAGCATACCACAAGGGCAGATAACGGCATAAATTACTGAAGTAGACTCACATCCTATATGCTGTTTAATATAATATATGTTTCCTCACCTCTATATCCCACAAAGTTTTTCACCACCATATGCCGGAGGATTGGAAGGCCTGGGATATGAACTTATAATTCTTGGAACTTTAACTTTTTTTCTGATGTTGCCAACAAAAGTGGTGTGAAGGATTTTCTATCTTGAGGCTGCACCTTTGGTGAGTTGGTAGGAGTGAGTGTTATATATATATATAGTATATACTTGAGTGTAAGCCGAGGCAACTAATTTTACCGCAAAAAACTGGGAAAATATATTGACTCAAGTATAAGCCAAGGGTGCACTGGTCACAGCCTCCCCAGTATATATCAAGCAAGCCCCTAGTAGTATATAGCCAGACCCCAGTGGTATAAAGCCAGCTAGTCTATTCCCAGTAGTATATAGCCTGCCAGCCTCCTTTAGTATATAGCCAGCGCCTTGGAGAATATAGCCAATCAGCCCAGTGTAGTATACAGCCAGCCCCTTGTAGTTTTTAGCCAACCAGCCCATTGTAGTATATAGTCAGCCCCCTGTAGTATAAAGCCAACCAGCCCAGTGTAGTATATAGCTAACGAGTCCCCAATACAGGCAGTCCCCGGGTTACATACAAGATAGGGTCTGTAGGTTTGTTCTTAAGTTGAATTTGTATGTAAGTCGGAACTGTATATTTTATCATTGTAATCCCAGCCAATTTTTTTTTTGGTCTCTGTGACAATTGGATTTAAAAAATGTTGGGTTGTCATTAGAACCAGGAATAACAATAAATCTTCATTACAGACACCTGTGATAACTGTTACAGCTGTTTATTGTAGCCTAGGACTAAAGTACAATAAATTACCAATATCCAGAGGTCCGTTTGTAACTAGGGGTCATATGTAAGTCAGGTGTTCTTAAGTAGGGGACCGCCTGAACTCACCTCTCTGACACCCCAGGCAGGTTCTCTTCTTACTTCATGTACATCAGTGCCAGCTCCCTGCGTCGCAGGGCACTTGAAGTAAGAAGAGGACCTGCCCGGGTTGTGTCTGAAAGGAGTACCCAGTTTATTTTTTATATAACCGAGTATAAGCCTGAGCTGAAAACCTTGTCTTAAACTTGAGTATATGCGATATATCTCTGATTGTCATTATGGCTTCTTGGGAATGAAGCCTCTTTTAACTTCTCCTGCACAAGAGATTGAGACCAGAGGAATAACAACACTACTTAATTTATTTCATTCCCTCATATATCACTATGATGCACAGAGTACCACCCCGGCATTATGGCCGGTTGTGCTGCCAGCCTAACCCTATCCGTTTCCTCAATAGTTACACCTAGAATAGTCACCGCTTGATATTCTCCAGACTTAATGCTACATTCACACTACAGTATGGGGGACGTATATACGGCCGATATACGTCCCCCACAGATATCAATGGGCGCACGGCGCCCTACGGGAGCGGTACGATGCAGCACACGTGCGGCACCGTACCGCTCCATACCCGGTAAAAAGATAGGACATGTCCTATCTTTACCCGTAATACGGCGCCGTGCGCCATGTATCCCTATGGAGAGGGGCGGGGGTGAGCTGCACTCACCTTCTCCTCCTCTCCCGTGCACTGCCGTTGACCACTACGGTATGGTACGGGCGGGCAACGGCAGTGTGAATGTAGCCTTAGGCTACATTCACACGGACGTATGAAAATGGGCGTATCCATACCGTACCGTTTTTTTACGGATTACATACGGCCACATCCATTTCAATGGACAATACGTCTGACCATTTATATTGCCGTTGTTAACTCTGTTCCGTACCGCACCGTATACTAGCCGTATAAAAATATAGAGCATGTCCTATTTTCTCCCGTATTTCAGTTCTGTATGCCCTGGAAGTCTATGGGGACGTATAAAATACAGGTTACATACGTGCAGCATACGGATGAAAAACGTCACGTATATACGGCCCGTAAATACGGGACTGGAGAAATCATACGCCCGTGTGAATGTAGCCTTATTTCTCTCTCTAATTATAGGAAAGCCTCTCATCATGTCCAGATACCTCCGTCACTGTCATCTCTAGTAGTGACCGGTCCGTAGACATTGTTACCAGGCCCATTAAAGAGAATGAGCAGCGAGGAGACTCCATGACGCAGCATGATAATTCCACTATAATGTGCCGAGTCTAGTCCACAGGATCTTATTACAGAAATGTGATATCCTGGTGTACAGCAGATGGTTACATAGTCACTGCTAGTGTGTTCCGCAGTGTATACCAACACATTATAATATTACATTCTATATACAATGTACATAATCAATGGGCACACAATACACAAGGCAGAGGGCGTTCTGCTATAACAAGGCTCCTTTTGCCCATATGTTTGCCTGTGTTACTTCTTGTAAGGTTTGTTACCTTATTAGTTCCAGGCTGTTTATGGAGTCTGCACTTTGCTATATCGTAAAAGACACTATGATGCCCCCCTGATTTGTGTTGCATGAAAGCCGGCACGATTGCGCCAAAATCCGATCGGGTGCACCAATAACCCCTTTTAAATCCCTGTCCCAGCGGCGCAGATGGGAAGTCCGACAAAAGTGCGGTCCGCGGGGGCCTGAGTAAATGAGCCCCATTGTTTTCAATAGGTATTTTCACATTGTCTTATTTATTCATGCCCACACACTCTGTAGCCACAGAAGACTTTCACCAACTCCTCAATTGACTGAACCCTCCTCTTACCTAATAGTGACAAAAAATCCACCTGATTCCCCAGTGGACACTTCCATTCCAGTAGGGGATAAATGTAGAAACTCTTGGGATCTAACCGCTGGTCTTCATGGTTGGCCTCACAGAGTAAAAGAAGTGACTTATTTTAAGCTCCGATCCAGTAGCTCACAGAACCACAAGCCTGATATAATCTGAAAGATAATATTTTTATCTTGAAATAGGAAATTATATGAATATGTTTCTAGATACTATAAAGCCCAAGATAGGGGCATCTGAAGTTACACTCCCCTTTCAGTCTCTAAAAGTGACTCTTCTCAGCTCATTTGCATATTACATATACTTTTTTTTTATACAAGGTTTTACATAAAAGTGTGAATTCTAGATATGACATTTCATACCCTGCCTGAGGGGGAGAGTAGTTTTAAGGGGTAAAATCTGGTGGCAGAGTCACTTTAAAGAAAAAACGTAAAAAGGTGGTGGCACATTCCATCGCTCTTCTAGACGCACGGCCTACACATATACATGAGGCCTATAAATAGTGTGTGAACTTTGCCTTTAGACCTTTATAAGATGCAATAACTTTTTATCATTTTTGACTTTTGACCAGCAATACATGCAGCGTAAATAACTTTATATCCAGCCATTAAAACACAAAGCCATGTGCTGTGCACGTAGTACAGACGCTACTGGAGAGGTGATGATAATTCATGTCTCATAACCATGGAGAGTGGCGCGTTACCAATGCTTCACACCGGACCCTCTTTGTATCATCAGACAATCAGACATTGGCCCAGATATATTGTTGTGTCTGCACCAGTTTTTTGTCTAAGTTTTGTCTAAGGGTCTTTTGAGCTTGCACACCCATTTATTAGTGTTTAGCGCAACATATTGGGGCACATTTACTTACCTGTCCACGGAGTTCACAGAAAGTGCGTTGTCCGTCGATAATGTAATCTGCGGCGATTCGCTAAGATTGTGCCCCCGATATCCTGCATGTGTTGCTTCCCTGTTCAGGTCTAACATAGTTCACCATCTTTTTAGTGGTACATGTAAGTGCTTGGCCTTGTGACATAATTTGAAAGTTAAATCTCGCGCTCAGTCCGAATCAGTCAGATTGTCCGACGGCACATGGTACGTCCTGTAATTTGTGTCACATGGAAGCCAGCGCACAAACAGTCCGACGAAAGTGCAATCCACGACCCTTAGTAAATAGGCCCCTGTGTCTTGGTTGTATTTTGTCGGATACTTTTGAAAACTGTGCACCCAAAGGGGTGTGGTAGTGCTTATTCGTAGTTTGCGGCACATATTTCGCTATGCATGGTCACAGTGCGGTGAGATGTGTGCGGTGAGAAAATATTCAGCCGCAAATTGTATGGCCGCATATTGGTCCTCATTACTTTTGTGTGAGCCATAACACCTACCATGTGAATAGGTGATGAGAAAAACCCCTTTAAATAGATCCTTTTAAGGCCTCTACCAACACCAACTCTTTGGGGGACATTTATGAGTATGGGGGACAAAACACCGGTTTTGTGGCGCATTCAAAACACAAGTGGGTTCTTGTCCAAAACGCACACGCGTTTGCAATGTATCCTGATGTATCTGGCGGCACCAGAGAGATGGGGTTTCATCATATCCATGTCTGATTAGGTCTATCTGATTCAGCCAAGGACCACCCCACTAACTGTAGCCAATTCAGTAACGTCATCTCCGGCTCACAGCCCGGAGAGCTGGACAGCGTGCCCGGCGTTTGTAGCTGCTTTTTATAACTCTTTTTTACAGCGATCTCGGTGTCTGTCAACATTAAAGAAGACCAGGGCCGGTTTATTTTACTAAAATATAATATTAGATTTCCTTTAAGACAAAGGCAGCTTGGGACATAATTCATTTTGCCCTCAATGTCTCCAGTTCTTTATTTCTTTACTATTTTGCAGGATATTCTCCGTTGCATAGTGCTGCAGCTTGGGGTCAGGTCGATGTAATAAAGGCACTCGTTGACCTAGGAGGAGATATTTTACTACTCAATTTTCGTGGTGAAAAGCCCTGTGAGATAGCCACCAGATACAACAAGACAGAATGTGCAGATTTCCTGAAATGGGCCGGTAAGTGCTTTTATCCCCTTATGTGTGACTTGTGATTACTTCTAGCCTAATGGACTGTATCATTTTTCTTGAACTGTGATTATTTGCATCCTTCCTTTTATTACTCTCATGGGAATTTCTTCTGCTCAGAGTCTATACATTGGTCTGTATTTTATATGCTGAGGATCAGATCTGCTTTTATTAGCGCTCGTATATCCTTACACCTTCATTCCTGTGTTACTTCTCTTCTACTGACAGATGCTGTTATTAAGGAGTGATCCCCCACTGTAACACTTTTCGGCCTGTGTTACCAACTTGGAAATTTCCCTGCACTCCACACACGACTCTATCAGGCTATATCTCCCTGCAGCTCTCTCTTACACTGCACTACTTTACAATGAGACATCATCCAGGAACAGCATGGGATCTATTTCATAAGTACGGTAGCAGCACAATATCCTCTGTAGAGGATTTACACAGACTCTACACCAGCAGTGTTTTTTAATTAACAAAATCCAAAATTGTCAGTGCTCTACTCCACTGTTTATAAAGTTGTCCTAATACTTCTAGATGTCTTGACATTATCCAATAAAATGGATAAAAGTGAGCTGTATGATTGGGGTATTTGTTTAATGGTTGACTTTCTCTGAACAGCGAGTAGAGCAGATAAGCTTTATGTTTATTAGTGTCATTGAGGAATGTTGAGCTTATAGGTTGGCAAGAACAGAGGAAGGCGCTCCAATACTGTATGTAGATAAGACAAATTGCTTCTTTTATATACACTGTACTATGGTTGAGATGTGATGGATCTTCCACTTATAGCAGCAGAACACCTGCAGTGACACACACCTTTGTACATAGTGCCTTGCCTTTACTCTCAGTACTTCAGGCTATTATAACTAGCACCTAAGTGATCAGTGGCTACTCAAAAATCAGATAGTGTGTGTCTCTCATTAATTTTCAGTAGAGACTTTACATTAAATTTATCAGCATATTTTTATGAATGTTTATTCATCTATGATGAATTCAGCAAACTAACCGTGACACCAGCACAGTAATCCTAGAAGTATGCTTCAACTTTAACGAGGTTTTCAAAGGAATTGTTGTAGTGAACATTTCACCTGAAAATTAACTTTTTTGCAGCCAAGATGCCTTGTTTAAGATATTTTTTTTAGTAATTCTTGATTACCGGTAGTTTTTTAAATATGCAGACTTGAAAAACCGCCTTGTCTTATTCACTGCAATTGTGCAAATTACTTTATTCTACTAGATTCGTATTTTAAAGGTGAACATTTCCCCAACTCTCTAAACACCCCGGGGGAGGGGGGGGATTTTATAATGTGCCTCAGCAGGCGTGTAACTAGGAGAGGTTTAACCCCATAGCAGACTTCTAAATGGTGCCACCCTTCTAATTAAAAAAATACATATTTGGACATTTATACACTCATATATACATGTAAACTCTTATACATCCATACAGTATTTACAGGCGGTCCTCTACTTAAGAACACCTGACTTACAGGCGACCCTTAGTTACAAACGGACCTCTGGATATTGTTAAATTACTGTACTTTATCATTAGGCTACAATAAACAGTTATAACAGTTATTAAAGGCATCTATAATGAATCTTTATTGTTAATCCTTGTTCTTATGACAACCCAACATTTTTAAAATCCAATTGTCACAGAGACTGAAAAAATTCTTGCTGGGGTTACAATTATAAAATATACAGTTCTGACTTACATACAAATTCAACTTAAGAACAACCCTACAGAACCTATCCTGTACGTAACCCGGGGACTGCCTGTATACATCATATTATTACACATGCTGTATATACAAACAATACACACCATATACACAAACATAGAGCATACCGTATACACAGAGACATTCAGTACAATGTACAGTTATACAGCATATACGCACCCACACACATTGTATACACATCACATATACACGTCCATACATTTATACACACATATCTACGGTGGTTGTGGAAAGTATTCAGACCCCTTTCAATTTTTTACTCTTTGTTTCATGGCAGCCAATTGGTAAGAACAAAAAAGTTCTTTTTTTGCTCATTAATGTACACTCTGCTCCCCATCCTGACAGAAAAAAACAGAAATGTAGATATTCTTACTAATTTATTAATGAAAAAAACTGAAATATCACATGGTCATAAGTATTCATTGGTTCCTGAACACAAAAGACCACATAGTGAGGAGCATACAATTGGTGAAAACCATTGGAAAGACCACAGTGTGTTGTAAGTCATGTGTAAAGTTGTCAGAGGTTGTACAAGCTGATTACTTCCAGTCATGTGTAATTCAGCAGACACGGCTTCCTCGTTCAGCTCCTCATACACAGGGTAAGAGGTTGTTCTCCATCTTTGCTTGCTTTTTAGCCTTTCTTGACCTTTCTTCTATAACATGATTACTAGAACATGACTACAGGAGCCAGAAGAAAGAATCAGTCATAGACCCTCATGACACTTACATGGTTAGAGATAGATTGTTATGACGGTCAAAGACAATTGATTGAAGTGTCCATCTTTTATCAAGACTGGATCTAGGATGACATCAGATCCATCCAGATTTTTTGAGGGGGTTGAAGCAACTTTGGCAACTTTTGTAAGAAAAACCAAAAGAGATGTTTTGTCTGCTATGATAGCTTTTGAGTGGGGTCAAATTCTCCAGGGACCAAGCTCATGTTCTGGCTCTACTATTCCCCCCAGGTAGGGGATGAAATGTCCTTTCTAGAATTCCCTCTTTTATGTGAAATCTCAGCATTTACCGATCAGAAATTTCCCCCAAAGTCTTCTTATCCTATTTTGGTATTAATTGAGTCCAGTTTACTGTTTTCAGGGGTAATATCATTTCAGGGTGTGAATGCAAATTAATTAATAATTGTAATGAGTAATTTATTGCCATGTGCCTGTGCTTAGGTCATTGACCTTTCCCTACGGATAGACATTGTACAACTCTGTGGGGGACATGTATCTGTATTTTGACCTTTTTTATTTTCTTTTCCTTTTGCATTTTTTTTTTAAACTTTTTGGGTGCGTTTTTGCCATGGTCTTACAAAGTTAGCCAGTGGATGTGTCTATTGCAATTTTTCTAAATGCAGATGTTTTCTTTGTTTTGCAAAACAAAGTACAACTGACCCTATGCTTAGTTCCATTTATGCATCTAAAAAGTCGCAAAAAAGCCTTGAAGTTGAAAAACCAGGTGTGATGTTTTCAAAGCAATGTTAAAGGGAACCTACCACAACGAATCTACCTACAAAGGTAGATCGGGTGGTAGGTGGATGTACGGGACGTGAGGATAGCCCTTTTTAGAGCTAATCCTCACGTCCCCGCTAGCGTAGCATAAACTTTATTGCCCTAATATGTAAATTTTATTAAGCGGCTACTGGGGCGTGGAGTAGCCGGACACGAGGCTACACGGCGCGGCTACTCCACGCCCCAGTAGCCGCCTTCCCCCGCCTACCCTGTGATCTTCGGCGCGCAGCTCCTGGCGCAGCTCCTGCGCGCCGAAGATCACAGGGTAGGCGGGGGAAAGCGGCTACTGGGGCGTGGAGTAGCCGCGCCGTGTAGCCTCGTGTCCGGCTACTCCACGCCCCAGTAGCCGCTTAATAAAATTTACATATTAGGGCAATAAAGTTTATGCTACGCTAGCGGGGACGTGAGGATTAGCTCTAAAAAGGGCTATCCTCACGTCCCGTACATCCACCTACCACCCGATCTACCTTTGTAGGTAGATTTGTGGTGGTAGGTGCCCTTTAAACCTTCAGGTTTTTTTTGCGGACATGGAGACAAAACGGAAGAATAATGGAGACAGAATAGAGAGAAATCGCAACAGATGCACAACTGGAGCTGAGCACCAACACCAATGTGAAAGAGCCTTTAGACTGTGAGGGGCAGTCCCAGGATTTTATTATAAAGAGTAATTTGAATGCTCAGGGTATGAAATTGAGCACTAAGACAGCACATGTCACTTGTGTCTCTGTTTCTGCACCCAAGGGTTTTATTCTGTCTGTCTTATTCTCACAGCCGCAGGTAAATGGTCATAACCATTACAGTATCAAAGGGTAGTGTCATATCAAAGATAAGAAACTCATCCTTCACATCCCATCAAGCTTAGGGTTCTAAGAGCTACAGAACTGGATCTTTATTGGGCAGCTTGCAATTCCAACTGTCTTTAGTTGACCAAATCTCTGGTTCGGAAGCTCATCTACCAAAGCCTGACATGATCTGAAAGAATAGGTCCCTTATCTTTAATATGACACCAGTAGCATGTTTCTTGGTATTATGGAACAGAAGATAAGGGGCTTCTGGAGTGACACTCCCGTGCAACCACTAAACTTAACTTATTTCATGTGAAAATGAGGTGAAAAGAGTAATATTTTGGAGAAGATTGGTGAGATTTTACTTAAAAGATGGAATTCTACAAAGGACATTGCATACTTTGAGAAGATTAGTAGTGTAGTGGGGTAATATCTGGTCACCGATTTATGTCGGTTCATTCATTTTTTTTTTTTTGGTATTGGCCCCAACTGATATTAAAATAAAGAACATCTACTACTTGGTCCTTATCGCCGATCCAGCTCAGCTCCTCCTGTCACTTCCGCCTCTGTTGGTATATACTATACTGGTGTAAAGTCATAATCTGTAGCACATGAACACTTGCTGAATAAAATCACAGCTGAGCCTCTGTATACTAATAAAGATCTGTAGTGAATGGTAACAGTTTTCATTTTACTTCAGTGAAAGTACAATTGAAACTGGAAGTTTTAGTCACTTCTTATCATATGCAACTAATGCTATAATTTCTTACAGAAGCCAGGCTGGCCTTCAAGTCCTACATCAGCTTTATCCAGCAGACCATTTCAGACCCAGAAAAAGTTCACGGACAACTTAACAAAGCAGATAAGGTATGCTACTGTGTTTGATTGTTACTATCTGGTAAACAAAGTAACAAGAACCTGCTTTAAAGGACATCTACCAGCAGAACCTATGGAGTCTGGAGCCCCTCAGGCTCATTTGTCTGGTGGTAGATGCACTTCAAAGGAACACTTACTGTATTAAACAATGTAACTATTTTTTAATATGTGTCTTTAAAAAAACCTGTCAAACTAAGGCTATGTACATCACACAAGTGCTACGCCAGAGCAATGGTTGTTCTGATGGGACATCCTAAAAATGCTGCATATTTAACTAGCCTTGTGAGTTAATATTTAGGGGGTGAGAGATTTAGTGTGAAACAGGAATTTTGTGGTGTGATAATGCAGTATCACTTTTAGTAAATATGGATTATTTCTTTAAGAACCAGGCGATCAATGCTTGCAAATCAAAAACAGAGTGGCTGCAGAACACCAAGGATCCAACAACACAAGACTTCATGGATCAGCAGCAGCAGCTAGAGAACGCGGTGCAGCACATCTTCACAAAGCTCAATACACCACGTAAGGATCAAGTATAGATCAGTATTTCCCAGTGATTAGGGAATGGTAACAATTAGATACAATGTCCTAGAGATATGAAGGTCAGTTCATGCTCGCCATCATTTTACATCAAAGCAGCACAATACACGTCGAACATGCAGATCATTCTACGATCCCAAGAAGGGTGAAAGCCACAGCACATTTTGGATTTCAGTGGAGGTGTCCATGGCAAGTCATTACACAATGCAATAATTCACTGTAATACTACCAATACATTTCAAATTGGGCTTATTCTGCAATAAAAAGTGGGTCCCTAATTGTCAAACCCAATATTGGACGTATAGGATTTTTAACATCTTAAAGGGGTATTATACTTAAAGGGGTTTTCCCATCTGGGCATTTACATTTAATTGAATTAATTTGCCATATGTAAACATTTCTTCAATTGGATGTTATTAAAAAAAATGTTCCTGTGTGAAGATAATTTTTCATAAATGTAGGTATGTTGTCCCTTAGAAACGAGATAGCTTCCTCGGATACGACCACCTCACATTTTGGCAGCAGTGGCCAGACATGCGCTATTGAGTCCTGCCTGACCTCCTCGCTTCAGCAATCATTACCACAGGACGGCTGTGTGACCTGCAGTAACTCCTCTGACATTTTATATACAATAACCTTTTGTTTCTTTGTGCAATCCCTCCAGCAGAAGTGGCCGTATCCGAGGAAGCTATCTCGTTTCTAAGGGACCATATGACTACATTTATGAGAAATTATCTTCACACAGGAACATTTTTTTAATAACATCCAATTGAAGAAATGTTTACATTTGGCAAATGAATCCAATTAAATGTAAATGCCCAGATGGGAATACTCCTTTAATGTGATAAAAGGCTCTTTCACATTGGCGTTGGTGCTCAGCTTCAGTTGCACTTCCATTGTGTTTTGTCTCTGTTTTGTGAAAAATTGCAGGTTTAACATTGCTTTGAAAACACACACCTGATTTTTCAGCTTCATCAAAGAAAAAAAAAACTGATGTTTCACCAGGTTTATTTGGTGGACCCATAGACTTCTATTGCTTTCCGTGATTCGCACCAGTGACACGTTTCATAATTTTTTCCACGGACAACAGATCAGTGAAAATACAAGCCAATTTGAAGACGCCTATAGAAATCAATGGCTTTGTGAGGCATCCGTGAAAATCACTGAACCACGGATGAGAAAAACAAGGCCAATGTGAAAGAGACCAAACTCTAAGTAACCATGCACCTTCAGTCGATGGGGGATGAAGTGAAAAGTTGCCGGCAGCAGTGGGTGTACAGTAATGCCCCGTGGCGGCCCATCCTGGTCGTCCGCACCCTCTGCTTGGCTGACTGCGCCCCCCCCCCCTCCCCCTTCAGGTGGCGGATTGGGGCAAATAATTGCAAGTTCTAGCAATAATTTTCGTGGCGCAGAGGCCCTGATCTGGCTCTGATCTAATGCTAGATATAGGCACAAATGGACTATAAATTGACTTTTCTGTCTTCCCACAGGAGCAGAAACTGGAAAGTCCAAGACCGGGACATAACTGGACTTCATTCAGTACCAATTGTAAGCCCTTAAATAACCTTCCCTCATTACTGCTTATAGAAAAAATGACAATAAAAACTAAAATCTGCAAGTTCTAATTCCGTTTTTTCATATATGTTGTCAATAATGATGTATTGCTTGAGAAAGACTAAGTGTGGCCATTAGAATGAATACAAATAGCCAACTTTATTCCATTTCAGTAACAGAAGCTGGAGAGGGGCACAAAGATTACAGGAGACCCAAAACTCTGAAATCTTTGTGCAAAATGTCTGCCACAAGGAGGTTTTGTGCTACTCTAATCTGCAGCAGATTACATCTCAGAAATCTATGCAAAATATCTGCAAATGGAACAAAAATGTTCCCAGTTCAGTGCAGACAGCGGCTAAAGATTTTAAAACCTGTAGTACCGTATAAATCTATTTTCTGTTAGAAATTCACAGTGCAAAAAATTAATCTGAATGAATCTTCTGTTATTAGCAGGAGAAATTTGCATGTAATTCTGTTACATCTGCTTGTACCCTAAAACAGTTCTCCCAGGCCGTACTTGCACGTGGCAGTGTATTGCATTTTGAATCACAACACAAAAACTCCTCCCAAGATCACAAGTTGTGGTAACATTGCGTTTCCAATGTTACCAGATGCCTTTGAATGGCTACGTAAATGCCAAATAATTTACTATTAAAGGGGTTATCTAGGTGTTAAAATTTACTTAGGGCAGTGCTGGGGTGGGCTATTTAAACATCTACTTACCTCATCCGGCGCTGCTTAGGTCCCGCGCCGCAGTCAGTCTCCTCTGTGCGCCGCTTTGATTACAGGGGCACACAGGGAGCTTCCGGACAGCCGGAAGCTCCCATCCAACACCATCTCCCAGCGCTTACAATGTTTTTATTACGGAGGCTGCGTTCACATACAGTGAATACATTACTTTTTGAGATGTCTTAGTGTTAAAACCCCTTAAGTACCGGTAACAAGTTAGGCCCTATCCACAGGATTGCCAACACTCAGGGTCCAACAGACCCCCCGCCGTTCCTCAGACTAATGGAGCAGACGGCTGCGCATGACTGTTCTGCTCCATTAATCTCGCAGGAGCTGACGGAAATTGCTGAGCGCTGCGCTCAGCGATCTCTGTCAACACCATAGACATTAATGGAGCTGTCTGCTCCATTACTCTTATAGAGTGACGAGGGGTTTTTGCGATCTGTGGGGGTCTCAGCACTGATCAGCAAGTTAGGGCCTTGGATAGGGCCCAACTCGTCTTCATGGGAAAACCCCTTTAAAAGACTTATTTTTCACTCCTCACCTTCAAAGACCCATAACTTTTTTTTCCCTTTAGGATCTGTATGAGGGCTTGTTTTACTGCACTTCGTAGTGACAGGATTCAATATTCCATGCCCTGTACTGGGAAAAAAAAAATCCAAAATTGGTGGGGGGAAAAAAAAAAAAAAAAAAAAAAAGCATAATAAAATGCATTTGCGTCGTGTTCTTTGTGGGCTTGGATTTTATGGCTTTCACGAAGCAAAATGACATGTCTCCTTTATTCTTTGGGGATACCAAATTTATATAGATTTATGATGCCTTCATACATTTACAAAAAATTAAAACCTGTACAAAAAACAAACAAAAAAAAAAAATTCCACATTTGATGGTCTTATCTGACAGTAGCCAGTTTTTGGCCTGTGTTCTGGGTCCTTATACACTTCCTGACTGAATTTCACCACCAAGGGAACCATTGCTTACACTACAAAAAAAATGCCTAATACCCAAGGACAAAAAGTAATTTACTACAATGAGGGAAATGAATTAATCTTCTATGCAATAGTCTTAATTTGCAAGAAAAAAAAAAAAAAAAAAAAAACCCTGCACCACATTTAAAGTATTTAGACAGTTTGTCACACCTACTTTGTTTTCGACACCTAAAAGGTCCGTGTGCCAAAAATAGTGCTGACCCAACAGAATTTTGTCCTTGTTTTCTGGTGTAAAGTAATCCAACTAATAGAAAGTGCAAAATATGACTAGACAGTCTTACAATAGAAAGATTTATCATCCAACACCAGAGATAGAGATCCCCCTTTAACTAATTCTCTGCTTCTCCCCCTCCCAAGTTCATCCCCATCCATTCTAGAGAGTCAGTTTTTTTTTTTTTTAATTGAATTTTGTTACTTGCCCTAAATTTGCATTACATGTGTACTTGCCCTAAATTTGCTTGCGAGCAGGAACTACCACTTTACCTCTAGATATTTGGAGTATATAACAAATTCGATTGAAGGAATCAGACTCCAGTGTCTTATTCTGCAGCAGATCTGCGGAGTCTACTTTATACCAGCCATTAGTTGATCTAGTTTAGGTCTGCATTTTCTGGTGCCTGGGCGAGGCCACGTTTCTTTCCAGATACATTTGAAAACAGCTTGAAAATCGTCTAAAACCCTCAAATGTGCTGCATGGCATTTCAAGCTGAAATGACTCCATCATTTTGGCGTAAACCGCCTCTTCCTGCAGCGTTTGAGTTTGGTTTCAAAACAAAAATTCAAATGCCGCGTGTGAACACATCCCCTTGGGCCGCATTCACACCTATAAGTTTGAGACACAATCCGAAGGCTCCAACTGATCATATTCTGAGGTTACATTGTTTTTCCATCGAGTTTGCTAAACGCAGCGTTACCTCAAAATGTGATCAAGGGGGAAGTCTTCAGTTAGTCTCAAAACACAATTAAAATGCACATTGTGAATCAGGCCCGAGGTTCTGCACAACAGTTATCTATGTAATAAAAGTAAGGCTTAGTGTGATGCCACACATGGCGTTTTTGGTCCGTTTTCCAAAATTATCTTAATAGATAAACAAGTTGTAAGCAGCCAAATGCATGGTAAACTGACAAAAACAGATGTTTAAAAACAGACCAAAAACGCCATGTGTGACATCACCCTTAGGGACAGTCCTCTGAGCTCTGGTACTGGCTCAGAGGGGGCTCCCCTATGTGATATCATGAGATAATGGATATTTGCTGGGGAGCAAAAAAGGTCGATGCACACGATTTACTACCAAAGTTTATAACTAAAAAGAGACTCATATTTTTCACTCAGGAAATTTTTTTATTTTATTGCATCAAGCCCAGAATAATGATTGGCATCAGGACTGAATACACCCCAAAAAATAAGTACACCAGAACAGATGCATAGTTCAATCAAAAACTATTACATTATTCGTTAGAAAGGCACCATGTTCCAAGAAAATGGCTGGATATTCAGGGATTTTGGTGGGGGCAGAGGCCAGTGCAAACATTTGGCTGGAAACGCCAGAGACATTAATATCAATCATAGGAAGTGCTTTGGATCCCTTCACCCCTCTTATAGCAGAGTTTAGAGAATTTCACATGTGCAATACAATTTCTATTGATCACATTTCGGAGATCTGATCCCCAGCAGCCGTTCAATCAGACAAAGCCCATCACATTTCATACGAAAACCCAAGGAAACATCTCTTCATCCGAAGTCATCTTTATTTTGGTTGCGCTGTGTATCTCAGGTATTTCTTGCCAGAAGGTAGTTCTTTGGTGGTAACGCCACAGGTGAAGATCTTGCTGGCTTCTTCTTCAGGAACGTTTGGAGTAACCATAACCTTGTCTCCAGGCTGAAATGGAGACAATTAGGATTAGGCTTTACATAGAGGCCTGCAGTAAACATTGGATTAGATTGCACAACAGCAGTAACTATGGCTTCTGTATCTATGTTAGAGATTGTCAGGTGGAAAGCCTTGAGGGCGGAGGTTTACAAGACTCTGGCTGCGTTTACACAAATCAGATTTTCAGATGCAGTTTCTGAAGTTAAAAGAAGGTGTGGATCATGATGGGCGAGGACATTGCAAAAGCTATTCCTCCTCTTTTTAACTTTGACATTGAAAATTGTATCTGAAAAACGCACCCTGAGGTGGCTCACATGATGCGTTGAGTCACTTTTTTTGACGCATTCCAAAGGCTTCAGCCTTGAACACATGCCCAAGTTACATTGTGTTTTAGCAAATGCAATGGAAACAGACTGTTACCTCAGCATGTGATCCAGGCTGGAGCCTTTAGAATGCATCAAACGCATAAAAAAACCAGGGCGCAATGCATCGTGTGAATGCACCCTCAATGGGTTTTAAAAGGCTTTGCCCCTTCTCTATATTAACCCTCAATACATTCTCCACAGGTTTAAAAGTGCTGATGTCTCTCCATCATTCTTACCTTCCAGTCCACAGGGGTTGCCACACTGTGCTTTGCCGTTAGCTGAAGGGAGTCTACAACCCTCAAGATCTCATCGAAATTTCTACCAGTGGTTGCAGGATACAAGATTGACAGCTTCATTTTCTTATCTGGCCCGATAATGAAAACCTAAAACCCAAGAGGGTAAAATTACATACAAATTCCATTCAATATCAACCTGGGGCTATAATGGCACACATGTTCCACAGGTTATGCATCAATTTTCTCTGCACTACATCCACACTGTGGCTTTTTGGCACCGGAATCACAGTAGAATTGGGTTGCCACTACTCGTACACAACATTGAGCGTATTGTGTGTGGATTTGCCACATGCCAAACCCACACATGCCCCATAATAACATGTCACATAATGCTGCAAATCACGGTCAGGAAATTAACCTTTGCAATGCCAAAGCTAAATCACAGCCTTATACAGTACATGCAGTATTTACCACTGCGGGAAAATTCTGCAGCCACTTATGAGCAGATACTCGAAGGGTCTCAGTACATCAGTACTCACACATCGAGCAGTCACTGGCATCCCATCATTGTCCTTCTCATCTGGATCCAGCATACCCAGTTTTACAGCAAGGTCCCTTTTGGGGTCTGCAATAATTGGAAAAGGAAGTGTCTCTGTTGGCTCATCACTATTGTAAGAATTTATATCCTGTAAAAGACAAAGCATATATAAAGCAGGAAAATAAGGATAATAAATAATACATTAAGCAACATAGCAGGAATTACAGTAGTTTTACTTGTAGTTCTTTGTACAAGCTGAACCAATGCGATTTCCCCAAACACAGGACATATCACACTGTCTGTTGCAATGTCAGAAGTGGCAACAGGTCCTGTTTAGGGCAAATTCACACTGGGAAGTCTTTGTAGTAGAAACTTCTGCAACTGAAAATCTGTTTTATTCATTGAACCATGTTTGTTTTGGAGCCCAGCATGTGGATTATTGCATGCGCCATAGAGGAAGCAGACATTTTTTATTTATTGCAGGAAGTTCTTTAGCAAATACCCATGATAAATGCCTTTAAAGGGGTAAAGCACTAAAAGTTCTTTGCAGTCTGTAGGAGCCGTGGTCATGTGACCCTCCACCATGATCCCCACTCATATTGCAAGTGGTTTGAGGGGGCGTGTGGATAGCTTTGGCAAACCCCCTCCAACCATTGGCATGGGACTGGAGTACACAGTAGGGACTTTTACTACCTCCTTGATCCGTTGGAAGCACGTTGGACCCGGGAAATCAGAGTATTATGGACTGCAGAGAAAGTACAGGTGGCCCTATTAGAGTCTTGTACTTGCCCTAGTCAACTGTCCCATTAGTGGTCAACCCCTTCAAGAGGTGTGTTCCAGGGTTTAAAGGTTTTTTCATCTTATATTGACAATTAACAGATCAGAGACTGACACTTGGCATCCCCATGATCGCTGCGTGAGGAGACTTAATTATTTCAGTCGGGGCTCCCACACACTAGATGTGATTGGTCAGTGACCAAACTTCTGGGGATAGGATTCCTTGCAGCAAATCCATATAGTGATGCAAGCAGCAGTGCTGTAGTGTATTAGATTACAGTGGCGGTGCTGCCGTTTAGCTGGGAGGAAGGGACTCCTTGCATCATTATTAATCAATATGCAAGGAATCCTGTCCCAACAGTGAGGTCGCTCCTTCACCGACTACGTCTGGTGTGTGGGAGCCCTGAGCTACACAGTCTTCACGACTTACCCAACACACTTAATGCCAAGCATGGTATTTCAGTAGGATTAGAAATTATCCTGGAATAACCTTTAAATGAGGAGGGTAAGCTGCGCTCCTTATAAATACAGGGAAATTGGACACCCCTCTAACCCATGTCATATTCTGTGTTACTACCATTGCAACCCCCTGGAAGTGCTATTCACAGCCGGAATAGAAACCCTATGAAAAAAAATATATATTACCGTACATTTCTCTTCTCACAAGGTAATCAAATAATTTCTGGGGACCCCACTCACTCAAACTCGAGTGCTGAGCATCACCCCTTTCAGCAGACCTTCAATGGGTGGTAAAATAACTGCATGTCCAACGTTCAGTCTCCACATGTAATCTGTGCATGTCCTTCAGTCTGACCAGTCAGTACATGATCTAAATGGGTTTGATAAATACAAGGGCGCCTATACCAGTTCAGATCTACAGCCCGTTCAGCATTTACCTTGCTCCAGCCAAGATGATCTGGAACGGAATCTATGGACAGAGCGATCATGCGGACATTTCGTTTCTTGAATTCCTCCGCCAGCTTCACTGCCCGTCCCAGCTCGGTGGTACACACTGGTGTGTAGTCCCTTGGGTGGGAGAAAAGAATACCCCATCTGAAGAGAAAAGGAAGTGTTACATATAACTTGAGGTCATCATCATCAACCTAAACTATCCAGTTAAAAACTAGAATCCAATGTTCTATGACTGAAGAAGACTGAAGAGACTCCGTGCCACCTTGTCATAATTTTGTACAAGATCTGCAAGTCAGGTGTTCTTAAAGGAAACCTACCAGTTAAAAATGGTAGTTCTAACCCACAAATACATCGCACCAGCTCAGGTGAGCTAGTGCCGGAGCATATTTTCATTAATGAAAGAAACCCTCGATTGCTTTATTAAAGTGTTTTATACCTTATATTATGGCTCGGCGCACCATGATACGGGCTCGGGGCACCATGCGCGCGACTGTGCTTGCGGATGATTCGGAAGTGCCGGAGAGCCAGTGACGTCACTGAGCTCTCGGGCACACTCGCACCTGCGCAACTTCACACGGCCGGCTTCACATGCGAAGCTGCGCAGGCGCGAGTGTGCCCAAGAGCATGTGACGTCACTGGCTTTCTAGCACATCCGAATCAGCCGCAAGCACGGTCGCGCGCATGGTGCACCAAGCCGTAATATGTTGTGCCGAAGGGGGTTTGTAATGTAAGGTATAAAACACTTTAATAAAGCAATCGGGGGTTTCTTTAATGAAAATATGCTCCGGCACTAGCTCACCCTGAGCTGGTACGATGTATTTGTGGGTTAGAACTATCATTTTTTAGGGGTAGGTTTCCTTTAACCCCTTAAAGGAAACCTACCACTTGTAGTGGCAGGTTTCCGATGGCAATACCGAGCACCAGCGGTATCGCGGTTTAAAACACTTTTTAAACTTTATAGCCAGCGCAGGCAGGTACGCGCTCGGCGCTTACCGTGCGCACGGCTACATAGGAAGTGAATGAGAGCCGCGCGCATGGTAAGCGCCGAGCGCGTACCTGCCTGCGCCGGCTATAAAGTTTAAAAAGTGTTTTAAACCGCGATACCGCGGTTTAAAACACTAACTAAAATAAGCTCTGGCACCAGCTCACCCTGAGCTGGTGCTCGGTATTGCCATCGGAAACCTGCCACTTCAAGTGGTAGGTTTCCTTTAACGACTTGGCCTTTTTTTAGTTTTTTCACTTCCATTTTTCACTCACCAACTTCAAAAATCTATAACTTTTTTATTTTTCCACATAAAGATCTCTGTTATGGCTTATTTTCTGCGTAACAAATTGCACTTCGTAGTGACGGTATTTAATTATCTATGGCGTGTACTGGGAAAAAAAAATTCCAAATGCAGTGAAAATGGTGAAAAACCACATTTGTGACGTCTTCTTGTGGGCTTGGATTTTACAGCTTTCACTCTGCATCCCAAATGACATGTCTACTTTATTCTTTGGGTCGGTACGATCACGTGGATACCAAATTTGTATAGGTTTTAGAATGTTTTCATACATTTAAAAAAATTAAAACCTCCTGTACAAAATATTTTTTTTTTATTTTGCCATCTTCTGGGGCCAATAACTTTTTCATACTTTGGTGTACGGAGCTGTGGATAGTGTCATTTTTTGCGAATTTTGATGGCGTTTTCATTACTATAATTTTTGGGACTGTGCGACCTTTTGATCACTTTTTATTAATTTTTTTATATTTTTCAAAATGGCTTTTCCGTTACGGGGTTAAACAGTGAAAAATCATTATCATATTTTGATAGATCGGGCATTTTCGGACACGATACCTAATGTGTTTGATTTTTACGGTTTATTTATTTTTATATCAGTTCTAGGGAAAGGGGGGGGATTTGAATTTTTAGGTTTTTTTATTATAATTTTTTTTTTTTAACTTTTTTTTTATTTTTGCTTTTACTATTTTTCAGACTCCCTAGGGTACTCTAACCCTAGGTAGTCTGATCGATCCTATCATATACTGCCATACTACAGTATGGCAGTATATGTGGATTTTACTCCCCATGCATTACAATGTGCAATTAGCACATCCCTGGTGACAGGTTCCCTTTTCACTAAAGACAGGTAGCAGAAGTTTATTACTCCTGCAGTGCCAATATGCATCTCTGCCTTTTCTAAGCATTTGCATTACAGTATAATTGTGTGTTATACCTCCTGCTTCTTCTCAGAGGTCACAGCCTGGTCAGTCTGACATCAGTGGGAGAGGGACAAGCTGTACAGGAGCACAAAGATGGAGGCAGCCTGCAGCTCAAACAGGTCACATGTTGTTTTTTGAAATGCAACCAAACCAAAGTCCAGCCTCTGTGACAACCCCAGGATTTTGTCAGCATGCAAGAGTAAGTTATAACACACAATTATACAGTAATGCAAATGCTCAGGAAAGGCAGAGAGGCATGTTTGCACTGCAGGTGTCATGGGCTTTTAGAATCTGTGTTTAGTGAAAAATGAGGTCCCTGGTGACAGGTTCCCTTTAAGTCAGCGACTGCTTGCAAACGTGTGTGATGGTCAGAGCTGGAATTTACAATGCACGGTAAAGTGTATGGTGAAAACACCACCCAATGTCTATATTAGGAGGCTCTGGCCTTTGATTTCTGTGGCAGATGGCTTTGCCTGCATATAGGCAGGACCTGGGGTAGAATTACGCCTTAACCTGCACACTCCCAGGCTCCAGCTAGTGCCGCCAGGCACACCCACCTCATCCCAAGCATTCCCAGAGTACCAGGAATTGCAATTTTTTCAAGGCTTGTATGCCAGAAAACTGCCACACAAGCCCTGATAAATCACAGTATGTGACCTATGTCACATCACTAGCATCATTGCTTCCGTCTCCGAGCATTATTGTGCGTTTCACACATATCAGGGGGAAAAAAAATGATATCATCAGGCCCCACGGATAAAAAAGTGTCCATCTATATAAACAGGGAGTGCCAGGACAAGTCTGTCTGGATTCTGAATACTTCTGTCCTGTACAGGTACAACACAAAGATAAATTACTCCAGAAGAAATTACAAAGCAGCTATGACCCCCCCGCCCCCTGTGATTGCATAACATATTACAGAAGCTGTGAAGTTGCCAACAGACATTGCACAAATACCGGTGACGTCCTGGTGCGTATTAATATATAACTGCTATTTCATGTCAGTAAACCTAGTTATAAGCCCTGAACCAACAGCTTCATCCAAGGAGCAATATAATTCTGCATGACTGAAGAGAGGCTGAAGGGCTATAATGCCGAAATACCACGCACTCCATAGTGGGAACATTCTGCACTTGTATTTTGTGCTGCACCCCCCCCCCCAAAAAAAAAAATTAAAAAAAATTCTTTTGTAAGTAAATATGCCAAGGTTTTTTTTAACTATATAATACAAGCAGAAAGCTCCATCCATACACTGTGTAGTGGTGGTTCAAAACATTATGTGTGGCAACACTCCAAGGGTGCAGTCACACGGTGCGTTTAGAGGCGATTTGCTTAAAGGGAACAAGGCACCACTATTTTCACAAATACAGGTAGTGGCAGGTTCCTATAGAGCTCTAGTAACTATCTGACCCCCTGCTTGTAGCTAAAAGTAGTTTCCCTCAGATTCCCATTAAATCAGAGTTATACTCTTGCCTGGTATCTATGCAGCTTTGGAGCGAGTCCAGGGGGCGTGGCCTAATGTCATGTGACCAGGGTGACATCAAAGGTCCTTAAGCTACTTAATATGAAAACTGTACCCCATGTACATATCAGACCACATAAAACAATCACAGCAGCCTCCATGGACTTCTACTCCTCTCCATGCAGGCTGCTGTGATTTCATGTGATAAAATATACTGTGAGACATATATGCTTAGTGTCCAGTTCCTAATGCTACAAAAGCTATAGGACCTGCGATGATGTCACCCTGGTCACATGACATTATAGCAGCATACAGAGATAGGATGAAGAGAAACTGCTGGACTCAGCCCGAGGAGGCCACGCCCACCTGGACTCGCTGTAGCTGTGCTTAGTTACAAGGTAAAAACTATAAAGTTGAATATATGGGAATCTCAGGGGAATAATTTTTAGCTACAAGCAGGGATAGTCACTAGAGCTCTATAGGAACCTGTCACTACCTGTATTTGTGAAAATAGTGGTGATGGGTTCCCTTTAATTACATTACTGTTAACATTTGAGTATACAAAACGCTCTGTAAACACGTTACCGCATGTGTTAACATAATGCAAACAAACGCATGGTTAAGACCATGTTTACTTTGTTACAAATGTTAACAGTAATGTCATTAAGCAAATCACCTCTCCTCAGCTGTTGTAATTTGTTTCAAAACACAACCGAGACGCACCGTGTGACTGCGACCTAAGGACGTGTTCACAAATTGCATATTGTGTGGACATTGTTGCTGAAAATCTGCAGCATAATACAGTAGTAGGAAAGGGAATCCTTACAGATCTTTGAATGTGGTTTTCTATAATAACGGGTGCATGGGCCTGTGAACATCTGGATCACGATGCAGATTTTAGCTTGAAATGACAGCAGATAAAACAAGAGGTAAAGGGAAAAAAAAAGTGCGTGCAGAAAAATACAAATAAAAGCCATGCATATATGATGCAGATTTTCATGCATATTTAATGCATGACAATCTTCAACTTGTAGAAATAACTTAGGCCGCGGTCACACGTATCGCTAGGCGTCCGTTCATAGCGCGACGCTAGCACACAGGGGGCGGTCCTCGGCCTAAACGCACATGCGTTTCCAGATAAACGCATGCGATCGGCTCATCAATCGCATGCGTTTCCCTGGAAACGCATGTGCGTTCGGCCGAGGACCTCCCCTGTGCGCTAGAGTCGCGTTATGAACGGACACCTAGCATTACGCGTGACCGCGGCCTTAAGAGAACCCGTCATGCAAAATAACCCCCCTAAACTAAATATATTTTCATAAACTGCCATTAGAGAGCATTGCCTGTATCCCTTCATTGTCCCTCTACATGCCTGTAAACCTAAGCAATGAGGTCCTAAAGCTGTATGCAAATGACCTGTGAAATGTCCAATGAAGCATTAGCATATTCAAGCTGTCCACTCTATTCATGAGTGGGAGGTACAGCCACACCCCCAGTGCTTGACTGACAGCCTGTATAATGGTGTGAGGCTGTATAATGATGTGCTTCCTGGTGCTGGTGGCCACACCCCCTGCAGCCTGTGTGTGCATGTGTATGTGTGTATAGGAGAGATACAGCAGCTCCAGGCAGCCATGTTACAGCAGAACATGTCAGGTACTTGTGTAGCTGATGTCTGTGTCTCTCACCTGTGAATTAGGAGGATGCAGCAAACACATTAGCCATGCTTTACTATACATTACACACAGACATGAGCAGGGGGAGGAGTAACAGGTGTGACATCACTGCCTCTGACCATGTGACCAGCCTCATTTACATGATAAAGAATAGATGATTTTACAATGAATAATGTATGAAATAACTAGATAAAGGCTGGGATGGGATCCTTGTGAGCTGCTCCAACAGGTAGAGGTGACAGGGCAAGTGGCAGAGACCTGATGACAGGTGTCCTTTAAGGCTATCTGCACTTGTTCCATATTACCGGCAGCGTTAGGCTGGTGCCACACGTGGCACTTTGTCTGCGCTTGCAAACACAGACAAAGCCGCGGCCACTGGGGCGGGCCGCGGCGCGATCGCATCGGCGTTTCTATGGAAACGCCCGCGATCGGAAATGAGCCGCCGGTGTTTTGCGTTAATTTTGCAAAACACCGGTGGCTCGTTCCCGATCGCAGGCGTTTCCATAGAAACGCCAATGCGATCGGTCCGAGGCCCGCCACGGTTTGCGCAGCTATGTCTGCGTTTGCGTGCGCAGACAAAGCGCTACGTGTTTTCAAACATCACAGCTGCATCGCCTAATTAAATAGCTGTCAACATTAAGTTTACAAAAAGCAGCCATTAACGCCATGTTAAGGCAAGCGTAAAGGCTATGTAAACAGTAATGTAATGTTGTGATGCGTTTCAAAACATAATCGAAACGCAACATGTGAACGGACCCTAATACAGTCGTAACAGAGTATTTACGCTGCAGATTTTTGATCCACAGCAAGTAAGAGACATGTCAATGCAGGTCATGCAATAACTTTTAACACTGATGAATTTGTAGCAATTACACCTCACACAGCGCTCTAGAATATGTGCAGGTAGATTAAGATGATGAAACTCTGAGGGCGCGTTCACACGTTCAGTTTTTGAAGCCAATAGCAGCTGTGATTTATACTATTGAGCTGTGCTACTCCTACCCTTAGTTATCACTCCACTCCTGGTTCAGACATCAAAAACTGCATCTGATAAACTGAACGTGTGAACGCACCCCAAATGGCTGCAGGTGAGCTGCCAACCCTACAGCACCTACCTTGTGGCTATTACACCCCATCCACATTACCCAGAACCATAGAGGAAACTATGCAAGAAATGGGGTTTTCTAAAAGAGGGAAAAGACACAACATGCGATAATCAGGAAGGGTTTGAGACAAAAATATAACAGTGCAAACCAAGCTTAAAGGGGTTGTCCGAGTTTAAAAAAAAATATATATGTGGCCGGGAGCGGGGTTACTAAAACAATAAAGCTGTACTTACCTCCCGTTGCCCTCCCGTATCCAGCGCTGCTGTCGCTCCGGTCCGGGGGCCATGTAAACAAACATGGCCGCCGGAGCAGCGCTGCATTCAGCTTCCGGCCGGATGCGACAACCTTCCGGTCCCCATACACAATGCTGTGTATAGGGACGGATAGGCGTACCCGGCCACGGCCGGCCGGAAGCTGAATCCAGCGCTGCTCCGGCGGCCATGTTTGTTTACATGGCCCCCGGACCGGAGCGACAGCAGCGCTGGATACGGGAGGGCAGCGGGAGGTAAGTACATCTTTATTGTTTTAGTAACCCCGCTCCTGGCCACATATTTTTTTTTTTTTTAAACTCGGACAACCCCTTTAAACATGAATTAAGCACATGCAGGGGAAGGACGTCTACACAATGCCATACAGGTCTGTGGTAACAATCCAGTGCAGGCAGGATTTATAATCCAGATATATAAACTATTACACTGCATTGTGGAGGTACAGGATCCATGCTGTCAGTGACCTCTGCTTCCCATACATTGTGCATATAGAATATTCACTATTGGGTACTACAAGTCCCAGCAGTTCAGCCAGGCCTGTACCAGCAGTACACACCGTGCTCTTATGTAACTGCCACTTACGAGTCTCCCAGGAACTCATGGAACCTGATCTGGCCAATGGTCGTATCGGCCTTGAAATCCGGAAACATATCGCCGAGCATTATCCCAGGCATGGCGACAGCGAAGAGTGACGGGCAGACGCAGCGCTGTGCAGATTATAGGGCGGGCGAGGGGCGGGGACACGGGAGAGATTGATGGGCAGGGCAGCGCAGTAGAGACTATTGGGCGGGGACAGAGGAGAGAGTGACAGGCAGTGGCAGCGCTGTGCTGCTTATAGGGCGGGCGATGGGCGGGGACACAGGAGAGAGTGACGGGCAGCGCTGTGCTGATTATAGGGCAGGCGAGGGGCGGGGAAACAGGAGATTGACGGGCAGGAGGAGGCCCTTTGCTGATTATTGGGCGGGCGAATGGCGGGGACATGGGAGAGAGTGATGAGCAGTGGCAGCGCAGTGCAGACTATAGGGCGGGCAAGGGGCGGGGACGAGGGGAGAGAGTGACGGGCAGGAGGAGGCGCTGTGCTGATTATAGGGCGGGGACATGGGAGAGGGCGGGTGCTAATACAAATGACGCGGCGAAGGGAAAGTGGGCTGATCGGTGAGGGCGTGGTTAAATTGTAGGTTGTCTTTTCTATAGATACTGTGGTGACGTTATTGCGTTTCTTGTGCGTTATCATAACTAGCTGTGGTTAAATGATCGACTATATGATATCTGATATTTATATTAGGCGTTGTCTCCACAGTCACATGGAACTGTAGTAGTGTTATGGTGCTGCAGGTTTTAAGGCCAAAATTAAGAGTGGATTCAATGATGAGGATAGGGGGGAATGTGGACTATGCAAAATCCAGCAATGGATATAGTGTCATACTATTCTTGTTATGTAGATAAAGCTCAGTACTGCTACTGTATATATAAGCACAGAACTACTACTCCTATTCTGTATATATTGGCACAGGACAGTACTTCTACTCCTATACATATGGGCAAAGCACAGAACTACTACTCCTAACCTGTATATATAAGCACAGCACAGTATTATTACGCCTAACCTGTATATATAAGCACAGGACAGTACTACTACTCCTAATCTGTATATATAAGCACGGCACAGTACTGCTACTCCTAATCTGTATATATGGGCGCAGCACAGTAGTACTACGCATAACCTGTATATATAAGCACAGCACAGTACTACTACTCCTAATCTGTATATATAAGCACGGCACAGTACTGCTACTCCCAATCTGTATATATGGGCGCAGCACAGTAGTACTACTACTCTTAATCTTTATATCTAAGCACAGCAAAGTACTTCTACTCCTATACATATGGGCAAAACACATTACTAGTATTCCTATCCTGTATATATGGGTATGTTACTACCAATCCTATGTTTTATGAATAGCTCCCAACCGTCCCAGATTTGATGGGACAGTCCCAGTTTTTCATCTCTGTCCCGCTGTCACGGGTAGCTAGGAGATTGTCCTGGATATTCCCTCCAGGTCCCGCACTAGCTGCGGTCCCGGCTCTGTGTCCCGCATAATGGCCAGACTGGTACATAACCAGGTTTCTGTTACTGGCAGTACTGAATGACTTCCACAGACTCTAGAGAAATCGGGCAGGAAATCCTTTTGAGAGAGGTGTCGGGATAGCTCACAGGGACCACGTCATCAGGGAGATATGACGGTATGTTGCGTCTTTCAGGTACATTACTGTGACATCACTATGGTGCATCTCCCAGGAACATTACTGTGACATCACTATGGTGCATCTCCCAGGTACATTACTGTGACATCACTATTGTGCATCTCCTAGGTACATTACTGTGACATCACTGTATTCTATCTTCCAGGTCCATTACTGTGACATCACTATGATGCATCTCCCAGGTACATTTCTGTGACATCACTATGGTGCATCTCCTAGGTACATTACTGTGACATCACTATGGTGCATCTTCCAGGTACATTACTGTGACATCACTATGGTGCATCTTCCAGGTACATTACTGTGACATCACTATGGTGCATCTCCCAGGTACATTACTGTGACATCACTATGGTGCATCTTCCAGGTACATTACTGTGACATCACTATGGTGCATCTTCCAGGTACATTACTGTGACATCACTATGGTGCATCTTCCAGGTACATTACTGTGACATCACTATGGTGTATCTCCCAGGTACATTACTGTGACATCACTATGCTGCATCTCCCATGTACATTACTGTGACATCACTTTGGTGCATCTCCCAGGTACATTACTGTGACATCACTATGCTGCATCTCCCAGGTACATTACTGTGACATCACTGTATTCTATCTTCCAGGTCCATTACTGTGACATCACTATGATGCATCTCCCAGGTACATTTCTGTGACATCACTATGGTGCATCTCCTAGGTACATTACTGTGACATCACTATGGTGCATCTTCCAGGTACATTACTGTGACATCACTATGGTGCATCTTCCAGGTACATTACTGTGACATCACTATGGTGCATCTCCCAGGTACATTACTGTGACATCACTATGGTGCATCTTCCAGGTACATTACTGTGACATCACTATGGTGCATCTCCCAAGTACATTACTGTGACATCACTATGGTGCATCTTCCAGGTACATTACTGTGACATCACTATGGTGCATCTTCCAGGTACATTACTGTGACATCACTATGGTGCATCTTCCAGGTACATTACTGTGACATCACTATGGTGTATCTCCCAGGTACATTACTGTGACATCACTATGCTGCATCTCCCATGTACATTACTGTGACATCACTTTGGTGCATCTCCCAGGTACATTACTGTGACATCACTATGCTGCATCTCCCAGGTACATTACTGTGACATCACTGTATTCTATCTTCCAGGTACATTACTGTGACATCACTGTATTCTATCTTCCAGGTACATTACTGTGACATCAGTATGATGCATCTCCTAGGTACATTACTGTGACATCACTATGGGTGCTTCTCCTAGGTACATTACTGTAACATCACTATGGTGCATCTTCCAGGTACATTACTGTGACATCACTATGGTGCATCTCCCAGGTACATTACTGTGACATCACTATGCTGCATCTCCCAGGTACAATACTGTGACATCACTATGGTGCATCTTCCAGGTAAATTACTGTGACATCACTATGGTGCATCTTCCAGGTAAATTACTGTGACATCACTGTATTCTATCCTCCAGGTACATTACTGTGACATCACTATGGTGCATCTCCCAGGTATATTACTGTGACATCACTATGGTGCACCTCCCAGGTACATTACTGTGACATCACTATCAGTGCATCTCCCAGGTACATTACTGTGACATCACTATGGTGCATCTCCCAGGTACATTACTGTGGCATCACTATGGTGCATCTCCCAGGTACATTACTGTGACATCACTATGGTGCATCTGCCAGGTGCATTACTGTGACATCACTATGGTGCATCTGCCAGTTGCATTCCTGTGACATCACTATGGTGCATCTCCCAGGTACATTACTGTGACATCACTATGGTTCATCTCTCAGGTACATTACTGTGACATTACTGTATTCTATCTTCCAGGTACATTACTGTGACATCACTATGGTGCATCTGCCAGGTGCATTACTGTGACATCACTATGGTGCATCTGCCAGTTGCATTCCTGTGACATCACTATGGTGCATCTCCCAGGTACATTACTGTGACATCACTATGGTTCATCTCTCAGGTACATTACTGTGACATTACTGTATTCTATCTTCCAGGTACATTACTGTGACATCACTATGGTGCATCTCCCAGGTAAATTACTGTGACATCACTGTATTCTATCTTCCAGGTACATTACTGTGACATCACTATGGTGCATCTCCCAGGTAAATTACTGTGACATCACTGTATTCTATCTTCCAGGTACATTACTGTGGCATCACTGTGGCACATCTTCCAGGTACATTACTGTGACATCACTATGGTGCATCTCCCAGGTAAATTACTGTGACATCACTATGGTGCATCTCCCAGGTAAATTACTGTGACCTCAATTTGGTGCATCTCCCAGGTACATTACTGTGACATCACTATGCTGCATCTCCCAGGTACAATACTGTGACATCACTATGCTGCATCTCCCAGGTACATTACTGTGACATCACTATGGTGCATCTCCTAGGTACATTACTGTGACATCACTATAGAGCATCTTCCAGGTACATTACTGTGACATCACTATGGAGCATCTTCCAGGTACATTACTGTGACATCACTGTATTCTATCTTCCAGGTACATTACTGTGACATCACTATGGTGCATCTCCCAGGTACATTACTGTGACATCACTATGCTGCATCTCCCAGGTACATTACTGTGACATCACTATGGTGCATCATCCAGGTAAATTACTGTGACATCACTGTATTCTATCTTCCAGGTACATTACTGTGACATCACTATGGTGCATCTCCCAGGTACATTACTGTGACATTACTGTATTCTATCTTCCAGGTACATTACTATGACATCACTATGGTGCATCTCCCAGGTAAATTACTGTGACATCACTGTATTCTATCTTCCAGGTACATTACTGTGACATCACTATGGTTCATCTCTCAGGTACATTACTGTGACATTACTGTATTCTATCTTCCAGGTACATTACTGTGACATCACTATGGTGCATCTCCCAGGTAAATTACTGTGACATCACTATGGTGCATCTCCCAGGTAAATTACTGTGACCTCAATTTGGTGCATCTCCCAGGTACATTACTGTGACATCACTATGCTGCATCTCCCAGGTACATTACTGTGACATCACTATGGTGCATCTCCTAGGTACATTACTGTGACATCACTATAGAGCATCTTCCAGGTACATTACTGTGACATCACTATGGAGCATCTTCCAGGTACATTACTGTGACATCACTGTATTCTATCTTCCAGGTACATTACTGTGACATCACTATGGTGCATCTCCCAGGTACATTACTGTGACATCACTATGCTGCATCTCCCAGGTACATTACTGTGACATCACTATGGTGCATCTTCCAGGTACATTACTGTGACATCACTATGGTGCATCTTCCAGGTACATTACTGTGACATCACTATGGTGTATCTCCCAGGTACATTACTGTGACATCACTATGCTGCATCTCCCATGTACATTACTGTGACATCACTTTGGTGCATCTCCCAGGTACATTACTGTGACATCACTATGCTGCATCTCCCAGGTACATTACTGTGACATCACTGTATTCTATCTTCCAGGTACATTACTGTGACATCACTGTATTCTATCTTCCAGGTACATTACTGTGACATCACTATGATGCATCTCCTAGGTACATTACTGTGACATCACTTTGGGTGCTTCTCCTAGGTACATTACTGTAACATCACTATGGTGCATCTTCCAGGTACATTACTGTGACATCACTATGGTGCATCTCCCAGGTACATTACTGTGACATCACTATGCTGCATCTCCCAGGTACAATACTGTGACATCACTATGGTGCATCTTCCAGGTAAATTACTGTGACATCACTATGGTGCATCTTCCAGGTAAATTACTGTGACATCACTGTATTCTATCCTCCAGGTACATTACTGTGACGTCACTATGGTGCATCTCCCAGGTACATTACTGTGACATCACTATGGTGCATCTCCCAGGTACATTACTGTGACATCACTATGCTGCATCTCCCAGGTACATTACTGTGACATCACTATGGTGCATCTCCCAGGTATATTACTGTGACATCACTATGGTGCACCTCCCAGGTACATTACTGTGACATCACTATCAGTGCATCTCCCAGGTACATTACTGTGACATCACTATGGTGCATCTCCCAGGTACATTACTGTGACATCACTATGGTGCATCTCCCAGGTACATTACTGTGACATCACTATGCTGCATCTCCCAGGTACATTACTGTGACATCACTATGGTGCATCTCCCAGGTATATTACTGTGACATCACTATGGTGCACCTCCCAGGTACATTACTGTGACATCACTATCAGTGCATCTCCCAGGTACATTACTGTGACATCACTATGGTGCATCTCCCAGGTACATTACTGTGGCATCACTATGGTGCATCTCCCAGGTACATTACTGTGACATCACTATGGTGCATCTGCCAGGTGCATTACTGTGACATCACTATGGTGCATCTGCCAGTTGCATTCCTGTGACATCACTATGGTGCATCTCCCAGGTACATTACTGTGACATCACTATGGTTCATCTCTCAGGTACATTACTGTGACATTACTGTATTCTATCTTCCAGGTACATTACTGTGACATCACTATGGTGCATCTCCCAGGTAAATTACTGTGACATCACTGTATTCTATCTTCCAGGTACATTACTGTGACATCACTATGGTGCATCTCCCAGGTAAATTACTGTGACATCACTGTATTCTATCTTCCAGGTACATCACTGTGGCATCACTGTGGCACATCTTCCAGGTACATTACTGTGACATCACTATGGTGCATCTCCCAGGTAAATTACTGTGACCTCAATTTGGTGCATCTCCCAGGTACATTACTGTGACATCACTATGCTGCATCTCCCAGGTACAATACTGTGACATCACTATGCTGCATCTCCCAGGTACATTACTGTGACATCACTATGGTGCATCTCCTAGGTACATTACTGTGACATCACTATAGAGCATCTTCCAGGTACATTACTGTGACATCACTATGGAGCATCTTCCAGGTACATTACTGTGACATCACTGTATTCTATCTTCCAGGTACATTACTGTGACATCACTATGGTGCATCTCCCAGGTACATTACTGTGACATCACTATGCTGCATCTCCCAGGTACATTACTGTGACATCACTATGGTGCATCATCCAGGTAAATTACTGTGACATCACTGTATTCTATCTTCCAGGTACATTACTGTGACATCACTATGGTTCATCTCCCAGGTACATTACTGTGACATTACTGTATTCTATCTTCCAGGTACATTACTATGACATCACTATGGTGCATCTCCCAGGTAAATTACTGTGACATCACTGTATTCTATCTCCCAGGTACATTACTGTGACATCACTATGGTTCATCTCTCAGGTACATTACTGTGACATGACTGTATTCTATCTTCCAGGTACATTACTGTGACATCACTATGGTGCATCTCCCAGGTAAATTACTGTGACATCACTATGGTGCATCTCCCAGGTAAATTACTGTGACATCACTATGCTGCATCTCCCAGGTACATTACTGTGACATCACTATGCTGCATCTCCCAGGTACATTACTGTGACATCACTATGGTGCATCTCCTAGGTACATTACTGTGACATCACTATAGAGCATCTTCCAGGTACATTACTGTGACATCACTATGGAGCATCTTCCAGGTACATTACTGTGACATCACTGTATTCTATCTTCCAGGTACATTACTGTGACATCACTATGGTGCATCTCCCAGGTACATTACTGTGACATTACTATGCTGCATCTCCCAGGTACATTACTGTGACATCACTATGGTGCATCATCCAGGTAAATTACTGTGACATCACTGTATTCTATCTTCCAGGTACATTACTGTGACATCACTATGGTGCAACTCCCAGGTACATTACTGTGACATTACTGTATTCTATCTTCCAGGTACATTACTATGACATCACTATGGTGCATCTCCCAGGTAAATTACTGTGACATCACTGTATTCTATCTTCCAGGTACATTACTGTGACATCACTATGGTTCATCTCTCAGGTACATTACTGTGACATTACTGTATTCTATCTTCCAGGTACATTACTGTGACATCACTATGGTGCATCTCCCAGGTAAATTACTGTGACATCACTGTATTCTATCTTCCAGGTACATTACTGTGACATCACTATGGTGCATCTCCCAGGTAAATTACTGTGACATTACTGTATTCTATCTTCCAGGTACATTACTGTGGCATCACTGTGGCACATCTTCCAGGTACATTACTGTGACATCACTATGGTGCATCTCCCAGGTAAATTACTGTGACATCACTATGGTGCATCTCCCAGGTAAATTACTGTGACCTCAATTTGGTGCATCTCCCAGGTACATTACTGTGACATCACTATGCTGCATCTCCCAGGTACATTACTGTGACATCACTATGCTGCATCTCCCAGGTACATTACTGTGACATCACTATGGTGCATCTCCTAGGTACATTACTGTGACATCACTATAGAGCATCTTCCAGGTACATTACTGTGACATCACTATGGAGCATCTTCCAGGTACATTACTGTGACATCACTGTATTCTATCTTCCAGGTACATTACTGTGACATCACTTTGGTGCATCTCCCAGGTACATTACTGTGACATCACTATGGTGCATCTCCCAGGTAAATTACTGTGACCTCAATTTGGTGCATCTCCCAGGTACATTACTGTGACATCACTATGCTGCATCTCCCCGGTAGATTACTGTGACATCACTATGCTGCATCTCCCAGGTACATTACTGTGACATCACTATGGTGCATCTCCTAGGTACATTACTGTGACATCACTATGGAGCATCTTCCAGGTACATTACTGTGACATCACTGTATTCTATCTTCCAGGTACATTACTGTGACATCACTTTGGTGCATCTCCCAGGTACATTACTGTGACATCACTTTGGTGCATCTCCCAGGTACATTACTGTGACATCACTATGGTTCATCTCTCAGGTACATTACTGTGACATTACTGTATTCTATGTTCCAGGTACATTACTGTGACATCACTATGGTGCATCTCCCAGGTAAATTACTGTGACATCACTGTATTCTATCTTCCAGGTACATTACTGTGACATCACTATGGTGCATCTCCCAGGTAAATTACTGTGACATCACTGTATTCTATCTTCCAGGTACATTACTGTGGCATCACTGTGGCACATCTTCCAGGTACATTACTGTGACATCACTATGGTGCATCTCCCAGGTAAATTACTGTGACATCACTATGGTGCATCTCCCAGGTAAATTACTGTGACCTCAATTTGGTGCATCTCCCAGGTACATTACTGTGACATCACTATGCTGCATCTCCCAGGTACAATACTGTGACATCACTATGCTGCATCTCCCAGGTACATTACTGTGACATCACTATGGTGCATCTCCTAGGTACATTACTGTGACATCACTATAGAGCATCTTCCAGGTACATTACTGTGACATCACTATGGAGCATCTTCCAGGTACATTACTGTGACATCACTGTATTCTATCTTCCAGGTACATTACTGTGACATCACTATGGTGCATCTCCCAGGTACATTACTGTGACATTACTATGCTGCATCTCCCAGGTACATTACTGTGACATCACTATGGTGCATCATCCAGGTAAATTACTGTGACATCACTGTATTCTATCTTCCAGGTACATTACTGTGACATCACTATGGTGCATCTCCCAGGTACATTACTGTGACATTACTGTATTCTATCTTCCAGGTACATTACTATGACATCACTATGGTGCATCTCCCAGGTAAATTACTGTGACATCACTGTATTCTATCTTCCAGGTACATTACTGTGACATCACTATGGTTCATCTCTCAGGTACATTACTGTGACATTACTGTATTCTATCTTCCAGGTACATTACTGTGACATCACTATGGTGCATCTCCCAGGTAAATTACTGTGACATCACTATGGTGCATCTCCCAGGTAAATTACTGTGACCTCAATTTGGTGCATCTCCCAGGTACATTACTGTGACATCACTATGCTGCATCTCCCAGGTACATTACTGTGACATTACTGTATTCTATCTTCCAGGTACATTACTGTGACATCACTATGGTGCATCTCCCAGGTAAATTACTGTGACATCACTGTATTCTATCTTCCAGGTACATTACTGTGACATCACTATGGTGCATCTCCCAGGTAAATTACTGTGACATTACTGTATTCTATCTTCCAGGTACATTACTGTGGCATCACTGTGGCACATCTTCCAGGTACATTACTGTGACATCACTATGGTGCATCTCCCAGGTAAATTACTGTGACATCACTATGGTGCATCTCCCAGGTAAATTACTGTGACCTCAATTTGGTGCATCTCCCAGGTACATTACTGTGACATCACTATGCTGCATCTCCCAGGTACATTACTGTGACATCACTATGCTGCATCTCCCAGGTACATTACTGTGACATCACTATGGTGCATCTCCTAGGTACATTACTGTGACATCACTATAGAGCATCTTCCAGGTACATTACTGTGACATCACTATGGAGCATCTTCCAGGTACATTACTGTGACATCACTGTATTCTATCTTCCAGGTACATTACTGTGACATCACTTTGGTGCATCTCCCAGGTACATTACTGTGACATCACTATGGTGCATCTCCCAGGTAAATTACTGTGACCTCAATTTGGTGCATCTCCCAGGTACATTACTGTGACATCACTATGCTGCATCTCCCCGGTAGATTACTGTGACATCACTATGCTGCATCTCCCAGGTACATTACTGTGACATCACTATGGTGCATCTCCTAGGTACATTACTGTGACATCACTATGGGGCATCTTCCAGGTACATTACTGTGACATCACTGTATTCTATCTTCCAGGTACATTACTGTGACATCACTTTGGTGCATCTCCCAGGTACATTACTGTGACATCACTTTGGTGCATCTCCCAGGTACATTACTGTGACATCACTATGGTTCATCTCTCAGGTACATTACTGTGACATTACTGTATTCTATGTTCCAGGTACATTACTGTGACATCACTATGGTGCATCTCCCAGGTAAATTACTGTGACATCACTGTATTCTATCTTCCAGGTACATTACTGTGACATCACTATGGTGCATCTCCCAGGTAAATTACTGTGACATCACTGTATTCTATCTTCCAGGTACATTACTGTGGCATCACTGTGGCACATCTTCCAGGTACATTACTGTGACATCACTATGGTGCATCTCCCAGGTAAATTACTGTGACATCACTATGGTGCATCTCCCAAGTAAATTACTGTGACCTCAATTTGGTGCATCTCCCAGGTACATTACTGTGACATCACTATGCTGCATCTCCCAGGTACAATACTGTGACATCACTATGCTGCATCTCCCAGGTACATTACTGTGACATCACTATGGTGCATCTCCTAGGTACATTACTGTGACATCACTATAGAGCATCTTCCAGGTACATTACTGTGACATCACTATGGAGCATCTTCCAGGTACATTACTGTGACATCACTGTATTCTATCTTCCAGGTACATTACTGTGACATCACTATGGTGCATCTCCCAGGTACATTACTGTGACATCACTATGCTGCATCTCCCAGGTACATTACTGTGACATCACTATGGTGCATCATCCAGGTAAATTACTGTGACATCACTGTATTCTATCTTCCAGGTACATTACTGTGACATCACTATGGTGCATCTCCCAGGTACATTACTGTGACATTACTGTATTCTATCTTCCAGGTACATTACTATGACATCACTATGGTGCATCTCCCAGGTAAATTACTGTGACATCACTGTATTCTATCTTCCAGGTACATTACTGTGACATCACTATGGTTCATCTCTCAGGTACATTACTGTGACATTACTGTATTCTATCTTCCAGGTACATTACTGTGACATCACTATGGTGCATCTCCCAGGTAAATTACTGTGACATCACTATGGTGCATCTCCCAGGTAAATTACTGTGACCTCAATTTGGTGCATCTCCCAGGTACATTACTGTGACATCACTATGCTGCATCTCCCAGGTACATTACTGTGACATCACTATGGTGCATCTCCTAGGTACATTACTGTGACATCACTATAGAGCATCTTCCAGGTACATTACTGTGACATCACTATGGAGCATCTTCCAGGTACATTACTGTGACATCACTGTATTCTATCTTCCAGGTACATTACTGTGACATCACTATGGTGCATCATCCAGGTAAATTACTGTGACATCACTGTATTCTATCTTCCAGGTACATTACTGTGACATCACTATGGTGCATCTCCCAGGTACATTACTGTGACATTACTGTATTCTATCTTCCAGGTACATTACTATGACATCACTATGGTGCATCTCCCAGGTAAATTACTGTGACATCACTGTATTCTATCTTCCAGGTACATTACTGTGACATCACTATGGTTCATCTCTCAGGTACATTACTGTGACATTACTGTATTCTATCTTCCAGGTACATTACTGTGACATCACTATGGTGCATCTCCCAGGTAAATTACTGTGACATCACTGTATTCTATCTTCCAGGTACATTACTGTGACATCACTATGGTGCATCTCCCAGGTAAATTACTGTGACATTACTGTATTCTATCTTCCAGGTACATTACTGTGGCATCACTGTGGCACATCTTCCAGGTACATTACTGTGACATCACTATGGTGCATCTCCCAGGTAAATTACTGTGACATCACTATGGTGCATCTCCCAGGTAAATTACTGTGACCTCAATTTGGTGCATCTCCCAGGTACATTACTGTGACATCACTATGCTGCATCTCCCAGGTACATTACTGTGACATCACTATGCTGCATCTCCCAGGTACATTACTGTGACATCACTATGGTGCATCTCCTAGGTACATTACTGTGACATCACTATAGAGCATCTTCCAGGTACATTACTGTGACATCACTATGGAGCATCTTCCAGGTACATTACTGTGACATCACTGTATTCTATCTTCCAGGTACATTACTGTGACATCACTTTGGTGCATCTCCCAGGTACATTACTGTGACATCACTATGGTGCATCTCCCAGGTAAATTACTGTGACCTCAATTTGGTGCATCTCCCAGGTACATTACTGTGACATCACTATGGTGCATCTCCCAGGTACATTACTGTCCCATCACTATGGTGCATCTCCCAGGTAAATTACTGTGACATCACTGTATTCTATCTCCCAGGTACATTACTGTGACATCACTATGCTGCATCTCCCAGGTAGATTACTGTGACATCACTATGCTGCATCTCCCAGGTACATTACTGTGACATCACTATGGTGCATCTCCTAGGTACATTACTGTGACATCACTATGGAGCATCTTCCAGGTACATTACTGTGACATCACTGTATTCTATCTTCCAGGTACATTACTGTGACATCACTTTGGTGCATCTCCCAGGTACATTACTGTGACATCACTTAGGTGCATCTCCCAGGTAAATTACTGTGACATCACTATGGTGCATCTCCCAGGTACATTACTGTGACATCACTATGGTGCATCTCCCAGGTACATTACTGTGACATCACTTTGGTGCATCTCCCAGGTACATTACTGTGATATCACTATGGTGCATCTCCAGGGACATTACTGTGACATCACTATGGAGCATCTTCCAGGTAAATTACTGTGACATCACTGTATTCTATCTTCCAGGTACATTACTGTGACATCACTATGGTGCATCTCCCAGGTAAATTACTGTGACATCACTGTATTCTATCTTCCAGGTAAATTACTGTGGCATCACTGTGGCGCATCTTCCAGGTACATTACTGTGACATCACTATGGTGCATCTCCCAGGTAAATTACTGTGACATCACTATTGTGCATCTCCCAGGTAAATTACTGTGACATCACTATTGTGCATCTCCCAGGTAAATTACTGTGACCTCAATGTGGTGCATCTCCCAGGTACATTACTGTGACATCACTATGCTGCATCTCCCAGGTACATTACTGTGACATCACTATGGGTGCTTCTCCTAGGTATATTACTGTAACATCACTATGGTGCATCTTCCAGGTACATTACTGTGACATCACTATGGTGCATCTCCCAGGTACATTACTGTGACATCACTATGCTGCATCTCCCAGGTACAATACTGTGACATCACTATGGTGCATCTTCCAGGTAAATTACTGTGACATCACTATGGTGCATCTTCCAGGTAAATTACTGTGACATCACTGTATTCTATCCTCCAGGTACATTACTGTGACATCACTATGGTGCATCTCCCAGGTATATTACTGTGACATCACTATGGTGCACCTCCCAGGTACATTACTGTGACATCACTATCAGTGCATCTCCCAGGTACATTACTGTGACATCACTATGGTGCATCTCCCAGGTACATTACTGTGGCATCACTATGGTGCATCTCCCAGGTACATTACTGTGACATCACTATGGTGCATCTGCCAGGTGCATTACTGTGACATCACTATGGTGCATCTCCCAGGTACATTACTGTGACATCACTATGGTTCATCTCTCAGGTACATTACTGTGACATTACTGTATTCTATCTTCCAGGTACATTACTGTGACATCACTATGGTGCATCTCCCAGGTAAATTACTGTGACATCACTGTATTCTATCTTCCAGGTACATTACTGTGACATCACTATGGTGCATCTCCCAGGTAAATTACTGTGACATCACTGTATTCTATCTTCCAGGTACATTACTGTGGCATCACTGTGGCACATCTTCCAGGTACATTACTGTGACATCACTATGGTGCATCTCCCAGGTAAATTACTGTGACATCACTATGGTGCATCTCCCAGGTAAATTACTGTGACCTCAATTTGGTGCATCTCCCAGGTACATTACTGTGACATCACTATGCTGCATCTCCCAGGTACAATACTGTGACATCACTATGCTGCATCTCCCAGGTACATTACTGTGACATCACTATGGTGCATCTCCTAGGTACATTACTGTGACATCACTATAGAGCATCTTCCAGGTACATTACTGTGACATCACTATGGAGCATCTTCCAGGTACATTACTGTGACATCACTGTATTCTATCTTCCAGGTACATTACTGTGACATCACTATGGTGCATCTCCCAGGTACATTACTGTGACATCACTATGCTGCATCTCCCAGGTACATTACTGTGACATCACTATGGTGCATCATCCAGGTAAATTACTGTGACATCACTGTATTCTATCTTCCAGGTACATTACTGTGACATCACTATGGTGCATCTCCCAGGTACATTACTGTGACATTACTGTATTCTATCTTCCAGGTACATTACTATGACATCACTGTGGTGCATCTCCCAGGTAAATTACTGTGACATCACTGTATTCTATCTTCCAGGTACATTACTGTGACATCACTATGGTTCATCTCTCAGGTACATTACTGTGACATTACTGTATTCTATCTTCCAGGTACATTACTGTGACATCACTATGCTGCATCTCCCAGGTACATTACTGTGACATCACTATGGGTGCTTCTCCTAGGTACATTACTGTAACATCACTATGGTGCATCTTCCAGGTACATTACTGTGACATCACTATGGTGCATCTCCCAGGTACATTACTGTGACATCACTATGCTGCATCTCCCAGGTACAATACTGTGACATCACTATGGTGCATCTTCCAGGTAAATTACTGTGACATCACTATGGTGCATCTTCCAGGTAAATTACTGTGACATCACTGTATTCTATCCTCCAGGTACATTACTGTGACATCACTATGGTGCATCTCCCAGGTATATTACTGTGACATCACTATGGTGCACCTCCCAGGTACATTACTGTGGCATCACTGTATTCTATCCTCCAGGTACATTACTGTGACATCAGTATCAGTGCATCTCCCAGGTACATTACTGTGACATCACTATGGTGCATCTCCCAGGTACATTACTGTGGCATCACTATGGTGCATCTCCCAGGTACATTACTGTGACATCACTATGGTGCATCTGCCAGGTGCATTACTGTGACATCACTATGGTGCATCTGCCAGTTGCATTCCTGTGACATCACTATGGTGCATCTCCCAGGTACATTACTGTGACATCACTATGGTTCATCTCTCAGGTACATTACTGTGACATTACTGTATTCTATCTTCCAGGTACATTACTGTGACATCACTATGGTGCATCTCCCAGGTAAATTACTGTGACATCACTGTATTCTATCTTCCAGGTACATTACTGTGACATCACTATGGTGCATCTCCCAGGTAAATTACTGTGACATCACTATGGTGCATCTCCCAGGTAAATTACTGTGACCTCAATTTGGTGCATCTCCCAGGTACATTACTGTGACATCACTATGCTGCATCTCCCAGGTACAATACTGTGACATCACTATGCTGCATCTCCCAGGTACATTACTGTGACATCACTATGGTGCATCTCCTAGGTACATTACTGTGACATCACTATAGAGCATCTTACAGGTACATTACTGTGACATCACTATGGAGCATCTTCCAGGTAAATTACTGTGACATCACTGTATTCTATCTTCCAGGTACATTACTGTGACATCACTATGGTGCATCTCCCAGGTACATTACTGTGACATTACTGTATTCTATCTTCCAGGTACATTACTATGACATCACTATGGTGCATCTCCCAGGTAAATTACTGTGACATCACTGTATTCTATCTTCCAGGTACATTACTGTGACATCACTATGGTTCATCTCTCAGGTACATTACTGTGACATTACTGTATTCTATCTTCCAGGTACATTACTGTGACATCACTATGGTGCATCTCCCAGGTCCATTACTGTGACCTCAATTTGGTGCATCTCCCAGGTACATTACTGTGACATCACTATGCTGCATCTCCCAGGTACATTACTGTGACATCACTATGGTGCATCTCCTAGGTACATTACTGTGACATCACTATAGAGCATCTTCCAGGTACATTACTGTGACATCACTATGGAGCATCTTCCAGGTACATTACTGTGACATCACTGTATTCTATCTTCCAGGTACATTACTGTGACATCACTATGGTGCATCTCCCAGGTACATTACTGTGACATCACTATGCTGCATCTCCCAGGTACATTACTGTGACATCACTATGGTGCATCTTCCAGGTACATTACTGTGACATCACTATGGTGCATCTTCCAGGTACATTACTGTGACATCACTATGGTGTATCTCCCAGGTACATTAGTGTGACATCACTATGCTGCATCTCCCATGTACATTACTGTGACATCACTTTGGTGCATCTCCCAGGTACATTACTGTGACATCACTATGCTGCATCTCCCAGGTACATTACTGTGACATCACTGTATTCTATCTTCCAGGTACATTACTGTGACATCACTGTATTCTATCTTCCAGGTACATTACTGTGACATCACTATGATGCATCTCCTAGGTACATTACTGTGACATCACTATGGGTGCTTCTCCTAGGTACATTACTGTAACATCACTATGGTGCATCTTCCAGGTACATTACTGTGACATCACTATGGTGCATCTCCCAGGTACATTACTGTGACATCACTATGCTGCATCTCCCAGGTACAATACTGTGACATCACTATGGTGCATCTTCCAGGTAAATTACTGTGACATCACTATGGTGCATCTTCCAGGTAAATTACTGTGACATCACTGTATTCTATCCTCCAGGTACATTACTGTGACATCACTATGGTGCATCTCCCAGGTATATTACTGTGACATCACTATGGTGCACCTCCCAGGTACATTACTGTGACATCACTATCAGTGCATCTCCCAGGTACATTACTGTGACATCACTATGGTGCATCTCCCAGGTACATTACTGTGGCATCACTATGGTGCATCTCCCAGGTACATTACTGTGACATCACTATGGTGCATCTGCCAGGTGCATTACTGTGACATCACTATGGTGCATCTGCCAGTTGCATTCCTGTGACATCACTATGGTGCATCTCCCAGGTACATTACTGTGACATCACTATGGTTCATCTCTCAGGTACATTACTGTGACATTACTGTATTCTATCTTCCAGGTACATTACTGTGACATCACTATGGTGCATCTCCCAGGTAAATTACTGTGACATCACTGTATTCTATCTTCCAGGTACATTACTGTGACATCACTATGGTGCATCTCCCAGGTAAATTACTGTGACATCACTATGGTGCATCTCCCAGGTAAATTACTGTGACATCACTATGGTGCATCTCCCAGGTACATTACTGTGACATCACTATGGTTCATCTCTCAGGTACATTACTGTGACATTACTGTATTCTATCTTCCAGGTACATTACTGTGACATCACTATGGTGCATCTCCCAGGTAAATTACTGTGACATCACTGTATTCTATCTTCCAGGTACATTACTGTGACATCACTATGGTGCATCTCCCAGGTAAATTACTGTGACATCACTATGGTGCATCTCCCAGGTAAATTACTGTGACATCACTATGGTGCATCTCCCAGGTACATTACTGTGACATCACTATGGTGCATCTCCCAGGTACATTACTGTGACATCACTATGCTGCATCTCCCAGGTACAATACTGTGACATCACTATGCTGCATCTCCCAGGTACATTACTGTGACATCACTATGGTGCATCTCCTAGGTACATTACTGTGACATCACTATAGAGCATCTTCCAGGTACATTACTGTGACATCACTATGGAGCATCTTCCAGGTACATAACTGTGACATCACTATGGTGCATCTTCCAGGTACATTACTGTGACATCACTATGGTGCATCTCCCAGGTACATTACTGTGACATCACTATGGTGCATCTTCCAGGTACATTACTGTGACATCACTATGGTGCATCTCCCAGGTACATTACTGTGACATCACTATGCTGCATCTCCCAGGTACATTACTGTGACATCACTATGGTGCATCATCCAGGTAAATTACTGTGACATCACTGTATTCTATCTTCCAGGTACATTACTGTGACATCACTATGGTGCATCTCCCAGGTACATTACTGTGACATTACTGTATTCTATCTTCCAGGTACATTACTGTGACATCACTATGGTGCATCTCCCAGGTAAATTACTGTGACATCACTGTATTCTATCTTCCAGGTACATTACTGTGACATCACTATGGTTCATCTCTCAGGTACATTACTGTGACATTACTTTATTCTATCTTCCAGGTACATTACTGTGACATCACTATGCTGCATCTCCCAGGTACATTACTGTGACACCACTATGGGTGCTTCTCCTAGGTACATTACTGTAACATCACTATGGTGCATCTTCCAGGTACATTACTGTGACATCACTATGGTGCATCTCCCAGGTACATTACTGTGACATCACTATGCTGCATCTCCCAGGTACAATACTGTGACATCACTATGGTGCATCTACCAGGTAAATTACTGTGACATCACTATGGTGCATCTTCCAGGTAAATTACTGTGACATCACTGTATTCTATCCTCCAGGTACATTACTGTGACATCACTATGGTGCATCTCCCAGGTATATTACTGTGACATCACTATGGTGCACCTCCCAGGTACATTACTGTGACATCAGTATCAGTGCATCTCCCAGGTACATTACTGTGACATCACTATGGTGCATCTCCCAGGTACATTACTGTGGCATCACTATGGTGCATCTCCCAGGTACATTACTGTGACATCACTATGGTGCATCTGCCAGGTGCATTACTGTGACATCACTATGGTGCATCTCCCAGGTACATTACTGTGACATTACTGTATTCTATCTTCCAGGTACATTACTATGACATCACTATGGTGCATCTCCCAGGTAAATTACTGTGACATCACTGTATTCTATCTTCCAGGTACATTACTGTGACATCACTATGGTTCATCTCTCAGGTACATTACTGTGACATTACTGTATTCTATCTTCCAGGTACATTACTGTGACATCACTATGGTGCATCTTCCAGGTAAATTACTGTGACATCACTGTATTCTATCCTCCAGGTACATTACTGTGACATCACTACGGTGCATCTCCCAGGTATATTACTGTGACATCACTATGGTGCACCTCCCAGGTACATTACTGTGACATCACTATCAGTGCATCTCCCAGGTACATTACTGTGACATCACTATGGTGCATCTCCCAGGTACATTACTGTGGCATCACTATGGTGCATCTCCCAGGTACATTACTGTGACATCACTATGGTGCATCTGCCAGGTGCATTACTGTGACATCACTATGGTGCATCTGCCAGTTGCATTCCTGTGACATCACTATGGTGCATCTCCCAGGTACATTACTGTGACATCACTATGGTTCATCTCTTAGGTACATTACTGTGACATTACTGTATTCTATCTTCCAGGTACATTACTGTGACATCACTATGGTGCATCTCCCAGGTAAATTACTGTGACATCACTGTATTCTATCTTCCAGGTACATTACTGTGACATCACTATGGTGCATCTCCCAGGTAAATTACTGTGACATCACTGTATTCTATCTTCCAGGTACATTACTGTGGCATCACTGTGGCACATCTTCCAGGTACATTACTGTGACATCACTATGGTGCATCTCCCAGGTAAATTACTGTGACATCACTATGGTGCATCTCCCAGGTAAATAACTGTGACATCACTATGGTGCATCTCCCAGGTAAATTACTGTGACCTCAATTTGGTGCATCTCCCAGGTACATTACTGTGACATCACTATGCTGCATCTCCCAGGTACAATACTGTGACATCACTATGCTGCATCTCCCAGGTACATTACTGTGACATCACTATGGTGCATCTCCTAGGTACATTACTGTGACATCACTATGGAGCATCTTCCAGGTACATTACTGTGACATCACTGTATTCTATCTTCCAGGTACATTACTGTGACATCACTATGGTGCATCTCCCAGGTACATTACTGTGACATCACTATGCTGCATCTCCCAGGTACATTACTGTGACATCACTATGGTGCATCATCCAGGTAAATTACTGTGACATCACTGTATTCTATCTTCCAGGTACATTACTGTGACATCACTATGGTGCATCTCCCAGGTACATTACTGTGACATTACTGTATTCTATCTTCCAGGTACATTACTATGACATCACTATGGTGCATCTCCCAGGTAAATTACTGTGACATCACTGTATTCTATCTTCCAGGTACATTACTGTGACATCACTATGGTTCATCTCTCAGGTACATTACTGTGACATTACTGTATTCTATCTTCCAGGTACATTACTGTGACATCACTATGGTGCATCTCCCAGGTAAATTACTGTGACATCACTGTATTCTATCTTCCAGGTACATTACTGTGACATCACTATGGTGCATCTCCCAGGTAAATTACTGTGACATTACTGTATTCTATCTTCCAGGTACATTACTGTGACATCACTATGGTGCATCTCCCAGGTACATTACTGTGACATTACTGTATTCTATCTTCCAGGTACATTACTATGACATCACTATGGTGCATCTCCCAGGTAAATTACTGTGACATCACTGTATTCTATCTTCCAGGTACATTACTGTGACATCACTATGGTTCATCTCTCAGGTACATTACTGTGACATTACTGTATTCTATCTTCCAGGTACATTACTGTGACATCACTATGGTGCATCTCCCAGGTAAATTACTGTGACATCACTGTATTCTATCTTCCAGGTACATTACTGTGACATCACTATGGTGCATCTCCCAGGTAAATTACTGTGACATTACTGTATTCTATCTTCCAGGTACATTACTGTGGCATCACTGTGGCACATCTTCCAGGTACATTACTGTGACATCACTATGGTGCATCTCCCAGGTAAATTACTGTGACATCACTATGGTGCATCTCCCAGGTAAATTACTGTGACCTCAATTTGGTGCATCTCCCAGGTACATTACTGTGACATCACTATGCTGCATCTCCCAGGTACATTACTGTGACATCACTATGCTGCATCTCCCAGGTACATTACTGTGACATCACTATGCTGCATCTCCCAGGTACATTACTGTGACATCACTATAGAGCATCTTCCAGGTACATTACTGTGACATCACTATGGAGCATCTTCCAGGTACATTACTGTGACATCACTGTATTCTATCTTCCAGGTACATTACTGTGACATCACTTTGGTGCATCTCCCAGGTACATTACTGTGACATCACTATGGTGCATCTCCCAGGTAAATTACTGTGACCTCAATTTGGTGCATCTCCCAGGTACATTACTGTGACATCACTATGCTGCATCTCCCCGGTAAATTACTGTGACATCACTATGGTGCATCTCCCAGGTAAATTACTGTGACCTCAATTTGGTGCATCTCCCAGGTACATTACTGTGACATCACTATGGAGCATCTTCCAGGTACATTACTGTGACATCACTGTATTCTATCTTCCAGGTACATTACTGTGACATCACTATGGTGCATCTCCCAGGTAAATTACTGTGACATCACTGTATTCTATCTTCCAGGTACATTACTGTGACATCACTATGGTTCATCTCTCAGGTACATTACTGTGACATTACTGTATTCTATCTTCCAGGTACATTACTGTGACATCACTATGGTGCATCTCCCAGGTAAATTACTGTGACATCACTGTATTCTATCTTCCAGGTACATTACTGTGACATCACTATGGTGCATCTCCCAGGTAAATTACTGTGACATTACTGTATTCTATCTTCCAGGTACATTACTGTGGCATCACTGTGGCACATCTTCCAGGTACATTACTGTGACATCACTATGGTGCATCTCCCAGGTAAATTACTGTGACATCACTATGGTGCATCTCCCAGGTAAATTACTGTGACCTCAATTTGGTGCATCTCCCAGGTACATTACTGTGACATCACTATGCTGCATCTCCCAGGTACATTACTGTGACATCACTATGCTGCATCTCCCAGGTACATTACTGTGACATCACTATGCTGCATCTCCCAGGTACATTACTGTGACATCACTATAGAGCATCTTCCAGGTACATTACTGTGACATCACTATGGAGCATCTTCCAGGTACATTACTGTGACATCACTGTATTCTATCTTCCAGGTACATTACTGTGACATCACTTTGGTGCATCTCCCAGGTACATTACTGTGACATCACTATGGTGCATCTCCCAGGTAAATTACTGTGACCTCAATTTGGTGCATCTCCCAGGTACATTACTGTGACATCACTATGCTGCATCTCCCCGGTAAATTACTGTGACATCACTATGGTGCATCTCCCAGGTAAATTACTGTGACCTCAATTTGGTGCATCTCCCAGGTACATTACTGTGACATCACTATGGAGCATCTTCCAGGTACATTACTGTGACATCACTGTATTCTATCTTCCAGGTACATTACTGTGACATCACTTTGGTGCATCTCCCAGGTACATTACTGTGACATCACTATGGTGCATCTCCCAGGTACATTACTGTGACATCACTATGGTTCATCTCTCAGGTACATTACTGTGACATTACTGTATTCTATCTTCCAGGTACATTACTGTGACATCACTATGGTGCATCTCCCAGGTAAATTACTGTGACATCACTGTATTCTATCTTCCAGGTACATTACTGTGACATCACTATGGTGCATCTTCTAGGTAAATTACTGTGACATCACTGTATTCTATCTTCCAGGTACATTACTGTGACATCACTATGGTGCATCTCCCAGGTAAATTACTGTGACATCACTGTATTCTATCTTCCAGGTACATTACTGTGGCATCACTGTGGCACATCTTCCAGGTACATTACTGTGACATCACTATGGTGCATCTCCCAGGTAAATTACTGTGACATCACTATGGTGCATCTCCCAGGTAAATTACTGTGACCTCAATTTGGTGCATCTCCCAGGTACATTACTGTGACATCACTATGCTGCATCTCCCAGGTACATTACTGTGACATCACTATGCTGCATCTCCCAGGTACATTACTGTGACATCACTATGGTGCATCTCCTAGGTACATTACTGTGACATCACTATGGAGCATCTTCCAGGTACATTACTGTGACATCACTGTATTCTATCTTCCAGGTACATTACTGTGACATCACTATGGTGCATCTCCCAGGTACATTACTGTGACATCACTATGCTGCATCTCCCAGGTACATTACTGTGACATCACTATGGTGCATCATCCAGGTAAATTACTGTGACATCACTGTATTCTATCTTCCAGGTACATTACTGTGACATCACTATGGTGCATCTCCCAGGTACATTACTGTGACATTACTGTATTCTATCTTCCAGGTACATTACTATGACATCACTATGGTGCATCTCCCAGGTAAATTACTGTGACATCACTGTATTCTATCTTCCAGGTACATTACTGTGACATCACTATGGTTCATCTCTCAGGTACATTACTGTGACATTACTGTATTCTATCTTCCAGGTACATTACTGTGACATCACTATGGTGCATCTCCCAGGTAAATTACTGTGACATCACTGTATTCTATCTTCCAGGTACATTACTGTGACATCACTATGGTGCATCTCCCAGGTAAATTACTGTGACATTACTGTATTCTATCTTCCAGGTACATTACTGTGGCATCACTGTGGCACATCTTCCAGGTACATTACTGTGACATCACTATGGTGCATCTCCCAGGTAAATTACTGTGACATCACTATGGTGCATCTCCCAGGTAAATTACTGTGACCTCAATTTGGTGCATCTCCCAGGTACATTACTGTGACATCACTATGCTGCATCTCCCAGGTACATTACTGTGACATCACTATGCTGCATCTCCCAGGTACATTACTGTGACATCACTATGCTGCATCTCCCAGGTACATTACTGTGACATCACTATAGAGCATCTTCCAGGTACATTACTGTGACATCACTATGGAGCATCTTCCAGGTACATTACTGTGACATCACTGTATTCTATCTTCCAGGTACATTACTGTGACATCACTTTGGTGCATCTCCCAGGTACATTACTGTGACATCACTATGGTGCATCTCCCAGGTAAATTACTGTGACCTCAATTTGGTGCATCTCCCAGGTACATTACTGTGACATCACTATGCTGCATCTCCCCGGTAAATTACTGTGACATCACTATGGTGCATCTCCCAGGTAAATTACTGTGACCTCAATTTGGTGCATCTCCCAGGTACATTACTGTGACATCACTATGGAGCATCTTCCAGGTACATTACTGTGACATCACTGTATTCTATCTTCCAGGTACATTACTGTGACATCACTTTGGTGCATCTCCCAGGTACATTACTGTGACATCACTATGGTGCATCTCCCAGGTACATTACTGTGACATCACTATGGTTCATCTCTCAGGTACATTACTGTGACATTACTGTATTCTATCTTCCAGGTACATTACTGTGACATCACTATGGTGCATCTCCTAGGTACATTACTGTGACATCAGTATCAGTGCATCTCCCAGGTACATTACTGTGGCATCACTATGGTGCATCTCCCAGGTACATTACTGTGACATCACTATGGTGCATCTGCCAGGTGCATTACTGTGACATCACTATGGTGCATCTGCCAGTTGCATTCCTGTGACATCACTATGGTGCATCTCCCAGGTACATTACTGTGACATCACTATGGTTCATCTCTCAGGTACATTACTGTGACATTACTGTATTCTATCTTCCAGGTACATTACTGTGACATCACTATGGTGCATCTGCCAGGTGCATTACTGTGACATCACTATGGTGCATCTGCCAGTTGCATTCCTGTGACATCACTATGGTGCATCTCCCAGGTACATTACTGTGACATCACTATGGTTCATCTCTCAGGTACATTACTGTGACATTACTGTATTCTATCTTCCAGGTACATTACTGTGACATCACTATGGTGCATCTCCCAGGTAAATTACTGTGACATCACTGTATTCTATCTTCCAGGTACATTACTGTGACATCACTATGGTGCATCTCCCAGGTAAATTACTGTGACATCACTGTATTCTATCTTCCAGGTACATTACTGTGGCATCACTGTGGCACATCTTCCAGGTACATTACTGTGACATCACTATGGTGCATCTCCCAGGTAAATTACTGTGACATCACTATGGTGCATCTCCCAGGTAAATTACTGTGACCTCAATTTGGTGCATCTCCCAGGTACATTACTGTGACATCACTATGCTGCATCTCCCAGGTACAATACTGTGACATCACTATGCTGCATCTCCCAGGTACATTACTGTGACATCACTATGGTGCATCTCCTAGGTACATTACTGTGACATCACTATAGAGCATCTTCCAGGTACATTACTGTGACATCACTATGGAGCATCTTCCAGGTACATTACTGTGACATCACTGTATTCTATCTTCCAGGTACATTACTGTGACATCACTATGGTGCATCTCCCAGGTACATTACTGTGACATCACTATGCTGCATCTCCCAGGTACATTACTGTGACATCACTATGGTGCATCATCCAGGTAAATTACTGTGACATCACTGTATTCTATCTTCCAGGTACATTACTGTGACATCACTATGGTGCATCTCCCAGGTACATTACTGTGACATTACTGTATTCTATCTTCCAGGTACATTACTATGACATCACTATGGTGCATCTCCCAGGTAAATTACTGTGACATCACTGTATTCTATCTTCCAGGTACATTACTGTGACATCACTATGGTTCATCTCTCAGGTACATTACTGTGACATTACTGTATTCTATCTTCCAGGTACATTACTGTGACATCACTATGGTGCATCTCCCAGGTAAATTACTGTGACATCACTATGGTGCATCTCCCAGGTAAATTACTGTGACCTCAATTTGGTGCATCTCCCAGGTACATTACTGTGACATCACTATGCTGCATCTCCCAGGTACATTACTGTGACATCACTATGGTGCATCTCCTAGGTACATTACTGTGACATCACTATAGAGCATCTTCCAGGTACATTACTGTGACATCACTATGGAGCATCTTCCAGGTACATTACTGTGACATCACTGTATTCTATCTTCCAGGTACATTACTGTGACATCACTATGGTGCATCTCCCAGGTACATTACTGTGACATCACTATGCTGCATCTCCCAGGTACATTACTGTGACATCACTATGGTGCATCTTCCAGGTACATTACTGTGACATCACTATGGTGCATCTTCCAGGTACATTACTGTGACATCACTATGGTGTATCTCCCAGGTACATTACTGTGACATCACTATGCTGCATCTCCCATGTACATTACTGTGACATCACTTTGGTGCATCTCCCAGGTACATTACTGTGACATCACTATGCTGCATCTCCCAGGTACATTACTGTGACATCACTGTATTCTATCTTCCAGGTACATTACTGTGACATCACTGTATTCTATCTTCCAGGTACATTACTGTGACATCACTATGATGCATCTCCTAGGTACATTACTGTGACATCACTTTGGGTGCTTCTCCTAGGTACATTACTGTAACATCACTATGGTGCATCTTCCAGGTACATTACTGTGACATCACTATGGTGCATCTCCCAGGTACATTACTGTGACATCACTATGCTGCATCTCCCAGGTACAATACTGTGACATCACTATGGTGCATCTTCCAGGTAAATTACTGTGACATCACTATGGTGCATCTTCCAGGTAAATTACTGTGACATCACTGTATTCTATCCTCCAGGTACATTACTGTGACGTCACTATGGTGCATCTCCCAGGTACATTACTGTGACATCACTATGGTGCATCTCCCAGGTACATTACTGTGACATCACTATGCTGCATCTCCCAGGTACATTACTGTGACATCACTATGGTGCATCTCCCAGGTATATTACTGTGACATCACTATGGTGCACCTCCCAGGTACATTACTGTGACATCACTATCAGTGCATCTCCCAGGTACATTACTGTGACATCACTATGGTGCATCTCCCAGGTACATTACTGTGACATCACTATGGTGCATCTCCCAGGTACATTACTGTGACATCACTATGCTGCATCTCCCAGGTACATTACTGTGACATCACTATGGTGCATCTCCCAGGTATATTACTGTGACATCACTATGGTGCACCTCCCAGGTACATTACTGTGACATCACTATCAGTGCATCTCCCAGGTACATTACTGTGACATCACTATGGTGCATCTCCCAGGTACATTACTGTGGCATCACTATGGTGCATCTCCCAGGTACATTACTGTGACATCACTATGGTGCATCTGCCAGGTGCATTACTGTGACATCACTATGGTGCATCTGCCAGTTGCATTCCTGTGACATCACTATGGTGCATCTCCCAGGTACATTACTGTGACATCACTATGGTTCATCTCTCAGGTACATTACTGTGACATTACTGTATTCTATCTTCCAGGTACATTACTGTGACATCACTATGGTGCATCTCCCAGGTAAATTACTGTGACATCACTGTATTCTATCTTCCAGGTACATTACTGTGACATCACTATGGTGCATCTCCCAGGTAAATTACTGTGACATCACTGTATTCTATCTTCCAGGTACATTACTGTGGCATCACTGTGGCACATCTTCCAGGTACATTACTGTGACATCACTATGGTGCATCTCCCAGGTAAATTACTGTGACCTCAATTTGGTGCATCTCCCAGGTACATTACTGTGACATCACTATGCTGCATCTCCCAGGTACAATACTGTGACATCACTATGCTGCATCTCCCAGGTACATTACTGTGACATCACTATGGTGCATCTCCTAGGTACATTACTGTGACATCACTATAGAGCATCTTCCAGGTACATTACTGTGACATCACTATGGAGCATCTTCCAGGTACATTACTGTGACATCACTGTATTCTATCTTCCAGGTACATTACTGTGACATCACTATGGTGCATCTCCCAGGTACATTACTGTGACATCACTATGCTGCATCTCCCAGGTACATTACTGTGACATCACTATGGTGCATCATCCAGGTAAATTACTGTGACATCACTGTATTCTATCTTCCAGGTACATTACTGTGACATCACTATGGTTCATCTCCCAGGTACATTACTGTGACATTACTGTATTCTATCTTCCAGGTACATTACTATGACATCACTATGGTGCATCTCCCAGGTAAATTACTGTGACATCACTGTATTCTATCTCCCAGGTACATTACTGTGACATCACTATGGTTCATCTCTCAGGTACATTACTGTGACATGACTGTATTCTATCTTCCAGGTACATTACTGTGACATCACTATGGTGCATCTCCCAGGTAAATTACTGTGACATCACTATGGTGCATCTCCCAGGTAAATTACTGTGACATCACTATGCTGCATCTCCCAGGTACATTACTGTGACATCACTATGCTGCATCTCCCAGGTACATTACTGTGACATCACTATGGTGCATCTCCTAGGTACATTACTGTGACATCACTATAGAGCATCTTCCAGGTACATTACTGTGACATCACTATGGAGCATCTTCCAGGTACATTACTGTGACATCACTGTATTCTATCTTCCAGGTACATTACTGTGACATCACTATGGTGCATCTCCCAGGTACATTACTGTGACATTACTATGCTGCATCTCCCAGGTACATTACTGTGACATCACTATGGTGCATCATCCAGGTAAATTACTGTGACATCACTGTATTCTATCTTCCAGGTACATTACTGTGACATCACTATGGTGCATCTCCCAGGTACATTACTGTGACATTACTGTATTCTATCTTCCAGGTACATTACTATGACATCACTATGGTGCATCTCCCAGGTAAATTACTGTGACATCACTGTATTCTATCTTCCAGGTACATTACTGTGACATCACTATGGTTCATCTCTCAGGTACATTACTGTGACATTACTGTATTCTATCTTCCAGGTACATTACTGTGACATCACTATGGTGCATCTCCCAGGTAAATTACTGTGACATCACTGTATTCTATCTTCCAGGTACATTACTGTGACATCACTATGGTGCATCTCCCAGGTAAATTACTGTGACATTACTGTATTCTATCTTCCAGGTACATTACTGTGGCATCACTGTGGCACATCTTCCAGGTACATTACTGTGACATCACTATGGTGCATCTCCCAGGTAAATTACTGTGACATCACTATGGTGCATCTCCCAGGTAAATTACTGTGACCTCAATTTGGTGCATCTCCCAGGTACATTACTGTGACATCACTATGGGGCATCTCCCAGGTACATTACTGTGACATCACTATGGTGCATCTCCCAGGTACATTACTGTGACATCACTATGCTGCATCTCCCAGGTACATTACTGTGACATCACTATGCTGCATCTCCCAGGTACATTACTGTGACATCACTATGGTGCATCTCCTAGGTACATTACTGTGACATCACTATAGAGCATCTTCCAGGTACATTACTGTGACATCACTATGGAGCATCTTCCAGGTACATTACTGTGACATCACTGTATTCTATCTTCCAGGAACATTACTGTGACATCACTTTGGTGCATCTCCCAGGTACATTACTGTGACATCACTATGGTGCATCTCCCAGGTAAATTACTGTGACCTCAATTTGGTGCATCTCCCAGGTACATTACTGTGACATCACTATGCTGCATCTCCCCGGTAGATTACTGTGACATCACTATGCTGCATCTCCCAGGTACATTACTGTGACATCACTATGGTGCATCTCCTAGGTACATTACTGTGACATCACTATGGAGCATCTTCCAGGTACATTACTGTGACATCACTGTATTCTATCTTCCAGGTAAATTACTGTGACATCACTATGCTGCATCTCCCAGGTACATTACTGTGACATCACTATGCTGCATCTCCCAGGTACATTACTGTGACATCACTATGGTGCATCTCCTAGGTACATTACTGTGACATCACTATAGAGCATCTTCCAGGTACATTACTGTGACATCACTATGGAGCATCTTCCAGGTACATTACTGTGACATCACTGTATTCTATCTTCCAGGTACATTACTGTGACATCACTATGGTGCATCTCCCAGGTACATTACTGTGACATTACTATGCTGCATCTCCCAGGTACATTACTGTGACATCACTATGGTGCATCATCCAGGTAAATTACTGTGACATCACTGTATTCTATCTTCCAGGTACATTACTGTGACATCACTATGGTGCATCTCCCAGGTACATTACTGTGACATTACTGTATTCTATCTTCCAGGTACATTACTATGACATCACTATGGTGCATCTCCCAGGTAAATTACTGTGACATCACTGTATTCTATCTTCCAGGTACATTACTGTGACATCACTATGGTTCATCTCTCAGGTACATTACTGTGACATTACTGTATTCTATCTTCCAGGTACATTACTGTGACATCACTATGGTGCATCTCCCAGGTAAATTACTGTGACATCACTGTATTCTATCTTCCAGGTACATTACTGTGACATCACTATGGTGCATCTCCCAGGTAAATTACTGTGACATTACTGTATTCTATCTTCCAGGTACATTACTGTGGCATCACTGTGGCACATCTTCCAGGTACATTACTGTGACATCACTATGGTGCATCTCCCAGGTAAATTACTGTGACATCACTATGGTGCATCTCCCAGGTAAATTACTGTGACCTCAATTTGGTGCATCTCCCAGGTACATTACTGTGACATCACTATGGGGCATCTCCCAGGTACATTACTGTGACATCACTATGGTGCATCTCCCAGGTACATTACTGTGACATCACTATGCTGCATCTCCCAGGTACATTACTGTGACATCACTATGCTGCATCTCCCAGGTACATTACTGTGACATCACTATGGTGCATCTCCTAGGTACATTACTGTGACATCACTATAGAGCATCTTCCAGGTACATTACTGTGACATCACTATGGAGCATCTTCCAGGTACATTACTGTGACATCACTGTATTCTATCTTCCAGGAACATTACTGTGACATCACTTTGGTGCATCTCCCAGGTACATTACTGTGACATCACTATGGTGCATCTCCCAGGTAAATTACTGTGACCTCAATTTGGTGCATCTCCCAGGTACATTACTGTGACATCACTATGCTGCATCTCCCCGGTAGATTACTGTGACATCACTATGCTGCATCTCCCAGGTACATTACTGTGACATCACTATGGTGCATCTCCTAGGTACATTACTGTGACATCACTATGGAGCATCTTCCAGGTACATTACTGTGACATCACTGTATTCTATCTTCCAGGTACATTACTGTGACATCACTTTGGTGCATCTCCCAGGTACATTACTGTGACATCACTTTGGTGCATCTCCCAGGTACATTACTGTGACATCACTATGGTTCATCTCTCAGGTACATTACTGTGACATTACTGTATTCTATGTTCCAGGTACATTACTGTGACATCACTATGGTGCATCTCCCAGGTAAATTACTGTGACATCACTGTATTCTATCTTCCAGGTACATTACTGTGACATCACTATGGTGCATCTCCCAGGTAAATTACTGTGACATCACTGTATTCTATCTTCCAGGTACATTACTGTGGCATCACTGTGGCACATCTTCCAGGTACATTACTGTGACATCACTATGGTGCATCTCCCAGGTAAATTACTGTGACATCACTATGGTGCATCTCCCAGGTAAATTACTGTGACCTCAATTTGGTGCATCTCCCAGGTACATTACTGTGACATCACTATGCTGCATCTCCCAGGTACAATACTGTGACATCACTATGGTGCATCTCCTAGGTACATTTCTGTGACATCACTATAGAGCATCTTCCAGGTACATTACTGTGACATCACTATGCTGCATCTCCCAGGTACATTACTGTGACATCACTATGGTGCATCTCCTAGGTACATTACTGTGACATCACTATAGAGCATCTTCCAGGTACATTACTGTGACATCACTATGGAGCATCTTCCAGGTACATTACTGTGACATCACTGTATTCTATCTTCCAGGTACATTACTGTGACATCACTATGGTGCATCTCCCAGGTACATTACTGTGACATCACTATGGTGCATCATCCAGGTAAATTACTGTGACATCACTGTATTCTATCTTCCAGGTACATTACTGTGACATCACTATGGTGCATCTCCCAGGTACATTACTGTGACATTACTGTATTCTATCTTCCAGGTACATTACTATGACATCACTATGGTGCATCTCCCAGGTAAATTACTGTGACATCACTATGGTGCATCTCCCAGGTAAATTACTGTGACCTCAATTTGGTGCATCTCCCAGGTACATTACTGTGACATCACTATGCTGCATCTCCCAGGTACATTACTGTGACATTACTGTATTCTATCTTCCAGGTACATTACTGTGACATCACTATGGTGCATCTCCCAGGTAAATTACTGTGACATCACTGTATTCTATCTTCCAGGTACATTACTGTGACATCACTATGGTGCATCTCCCAGGTAAATTACTGTGACATTACTGTATTCTATCTTCCAGGTACATTACTGTGGCATCACTGTGGCACATCTTCCAGGTACATTACTGTGACATCACTATGGTGCATCTCCCAGGTAAATTACTGTGACATCACTATGGTGCATCTCCCAGGTAAATTACTGTGACCTCAATTTGGTGCATCTCCCAGGTACATTACTGTGACATCACTATGCTGCATCTCCCAGGTACATTACTGTGACATCACTATGCTGCATCTCCCAGGTACATTACTGTGACATCACTATGGTGCATCTCCTAGGTACATTACTGTGACATCACTATAGAGCATCTTCCAGGTACATTACTGTGACATCACTATGGAGCATCTTCCAGGTACATTACTGTGACATCACTGTATTCTATCTTCCAGGTACATTACTGTGACATCACTTTGGTGCATCTCCCAGGTACATTACTGTGACATCACTATGGTGCATCTCCCAGGTAAATTACTGTGACCTCAATTTGGTGCATCTCCCAGGTACATTACTGTGACATCACTATGCTGCATCTCCCCGGTAGATTACTGTGACATCACTATGCTGCATCTCCCAGGTACATTACTGTGACATCACTATGGTGCATCTCCTAGGTACATTACTGTGACATCACTATGGGGCATCTTCCAGGTACATTACTGTGACATCACTGTATTCTATCTTCCAGGTACATTACTGTGACATCACTTTGGTGCATCTCCCAGGTACATTACTGTGACATCACTTTGGTGCATCTCCCAGGTACATTACTGTGACATCACTATGGTTCATCTCTCAGGTACATTACTGTGACATTACTGTATTCTATGTTCCAGGTACATTACTGTGACATCACTATGGTGCATCTCCCAGGTAAATTACTGTGACATCACTGTATTCTATCTTCCAGGTACATTACTGTGACATCACTATGGTGCATCTCCCAGGTAAATTACTGTGACATCACTGTATTCTATCTTCCAGGTACATTACTGTGGCATCACTGTGGCACATCTTCCAGGTACATTACTGTGACATCACTATGGTGCATCTCCCAGGTAAATTACTGTGACATCACTATGGTGCATCTCCCAGGTACATTACTGTGACATCACTATGCTGCATCTCCCAGGTACAATACTGTGACATCACTATGCTGCATCTCCCAGGTACATTACTGTGACATCACTATGGTGCATCTCCTAGGTACATTACTGTGACATCACTATAGAGCATCTTACAGGTACATTACTGTGACATCACTATGGAGCATCTTCCAGGTACATTACTGTCACATCACTGTATTCTATCTTCCAGGTACATTACTGTGACATCACTATGGTGCATCTCCCAGGTACATTACTGTGACATCACTATGCTGCATCTCCCAGGTACATTACTGTGACATCACTATGGTGCATCATCCAGGTAAATTACTGTGACATCACTGTATTCTATCTTCCAGGTACATTACTGTGACATCACTATGTTGCATCTCCCAGGTACATTACTGTGACATTACTGTATTCTATCTTCCAGGTACATTACTATGACATCACTATGGTGCATCTCCTAGGTACATTACTGTGACATCACTATAGAGCATCTTCCAGGTACATTACTGTGACATCACTATGGAGCATCTTCCAGGTACATTACTGTGACATCACTGTATTCTATCTTCCAGGTACATTACTGTGACATCACTATGGTGCATCATCCAGGTAAATTACTGTGACATCACTGTATTCTATCTTCCAGGTACATTACTGTGACATCACTATGGTGCATCTCCCAGGTACATTACTGTGACATTACTGTATTCTATCTTCCAGGTACATTACTATGACATCACTATGGTGCATCTCCCAGGTAAATTACTGTGACATCACTGTATTCTATCTTCCAGGTACATTACTGTGACATCACTATGGTTCATCTCTCAGGTACATTACTGTGACATTACTGTATTCTATCTTCCAGGTACATTACTGTGACATCACTATAGAGCATCTTCCAGGTACATTACTGTGACATCACTATGGAGCATCTTCCAGGTACATTACTGTCACATCACTGTATTCTATCTTCCAGGTACATTACTGTGACATCACTATGGTGCATCTCCCAGGTACATTACTGTGACATCACTATGCTGCATCTCCCAGGTACATTACTGTGACATCACTATGGTGCATCATCCAGGTAAATTACTGTGACATCACTGTATTCTATCTTCCAGGTACATTACTGTGACATCACTATGTTGCATCTCCCAGGTACATTACTGTGACATTACTGTATTCTATCTTCCAGGTACATTACTATGACATCACTATGGTGCATCTCCTAGGTACATTACTGTGACATCACTATAGAGCATCTTCCAGGTACATTACTGTGACATCACTATGGAGCATCTTCCAGGTACATTACTGTGACATCACTGTATTCTATCTTCCAGGTACATTACTGTGACATCACTATGGTGCATCATCCAGGTAAATTACTGTGACATCACTGTATTCTATCTTCCAGGTACATTACTGTGACATCACTATGGTGCATCTCCCAGGTACATTACTGTGACATTACTGTATTCTATCTTCCAGGTACATTACTATGACATCACTATGGTGCATCTCCCAGGTAAATTACTGTGACATCACTGTATTCTATCTTCCAGGTACATTACTGTGACATCACTATGGTTCATCTCTCAGGTACATTACTGTGACATTACTGTATTCTATCTTCCAGGTACATTACTGTGACATCACTATGGTGCATCTCCCAGGTAAATTACTGTGACATCACTGTATTCTATCTTCCAGGTACATTACTGTGACATCACTATGGTGCATCTCCCAGGTAAATTACTGTGACATTACTGTATTCTATCTTCCAGGTACATTACTGTGGCATCACTGTGGCACATCTTCCAGGTACATTACTGTGACATCACTATGGTGCATCTCCCAGGTAAATTACTGTGACATCACTATGGTGCATCTCCCAGGTAAATTACTGTGACCTCAATTTGGTGCATCTCCCAGGTACATTACTGTGACATCACTATGCTGCATCTCCCAGGTACATTACTGTGACATCACTATGCTGCATCTCCCAGGTACATTACTGTGACATCACTATGGTGCATCTCCTAGGTACATTACTGTGACATCACTATAGAGCATCTTCCAGGTACATTACTGTGACATCACTATGGAGCATCTTCCAGGTACATTACTGTGACATCACTGTATTCTATCTTCCAGGTACATTACTGTGACATCACTTTGGTGCATCTCCCAGGTACATTACTGTGACATCACTATGGTGCATCTCCCAGGTAAATTACTGTGACCTCAATTTGGTGCATCTCCCAGGTACATTACTGTGACATCACTATGCTGCATCTCCCAGGTAGATTACTGTGACATCACTATGCTGCATCTCCCAGGTACATTACTGTGACATCACTATGGTGCATCTCCTAGGTACATTACTGTGACATCACTATGGAGCATCTTCCAGGTACATTACTGTGACATCACTGTATTCTATCTTCCAGGTACATTACTGTGACATCACTTTGGTGCATCTCCCAGGTACATTACTGTGACATCACTTAGGTGCATCTCCCACGTAAATTACTGTGACATCACTATGGTGCATCTCCCAGGTACATTACTGTGACATCACTATGGTGCATCTCCCAGGTACATTACTGTGACATCACTTTGGTGCATCTCCCAGGTACATTACTGTGATATCACTATGGTGCATCTCCAGGGACATTACTGTGACATCACTATGGAGCATCTTCCAGGTAAATTACTGTGACATCACTGTATTCTATCTTCCAGGTACATTACTGTGACATCACTATGGTGCATCTCCCAGGTAAATTACTGTGACATCACTGTATTCTATCTTCCAGGTAAATTACTGTGGCATCACTGTGGCGCATCTTCCAGGTACATTACTGTGACATCACTATGGTGCATCTCCCAGGTAAATTACTGTGACATCACTATTGTGCATCTCCCAGGTAAATTACTGTGACATCACTATTGTGCATCTCCCAGGTAAATTACTGTGACCTCAATGTGGTGCATCTCCCAGGTACATTACTGTGACATCACTATGCTGCATCTCCCAGGTACATTACTGTGACATCACTATGGGTGCTTCTCCTAGGTATATTACTGTAACATCACTATGGTGCATCTTCCAGGTACATTACTGTGACATCACTATGGTGCATCTCCCAGGTACATTACTGTGACATCACTATGCTGCATCTCCCAGGTACAATACTGTGACATCACTATGGTGCATCTTCCAGGTAAATTACTGTGACATCACTATGGTGCATCTTCCAGGTAAATTACTGTGACATCACTGTATTCTATCCTCCAGGTACATTACTGTGACATCACTATGGTGCATCTCCCAGGTATATTACTGTGACATCACTATGGTGCACCTCCCAGGTACATTACTGTGACATCACTATCAGTGCATCTCCCAGGTACATTACTGTGACATCACTATGGTGCATCTCCCAGGTACATTACTGTGGCATCACTATGGTGCATCTCCCAGGTACATTACTGTGACATCACTATGGTGCATCTGCCAGGTGCATTACTGTGACATCACTATGGTGCATCTCCCAGGTACATTACTGTGACATCACTATGGTTCATCTCTCAGGTACATTACTGTGACATTACTGTATTCTATCTTCCAGGTACATTACTGTGACATCACTATGGTGCATCTCCCAGGTAAATTACTGTGACATCACTGTATTCTATCTTCCAGGTACATTACTGTGACATCACTATGGTGCATCTCCCAGGTAAATTACTGTGACATCACTGTATTCTATCTTCCAGGTACATTACTGTGGCATCACTGTGGCACATCTTCCAGGTACATTACTGTGACATCACTATGGTGCATCTCCCAGGTAAATTACTGTGACATCACTATGGTGCATCTCCCAGGTAAATTACTGTGACCTCAATTTGGTGCATCTCCCAGGTACATTACTGTGACATCACTATGCTGCATCTCCCAGGTACAATACTGTGACATCACTATGCTGCATCTCCCAGGTACATTACTGTGACATCACTATGGTGCATCTCCTAGGTACATTACTGTGACATCACTATAGAGCATCTTCCAGGTACATTACTGTGACATCACTATGGAGCATCTTCCAGGTACATTACTGTGACATCACTGTATTCTATCTTCCAGGTACATTACTGTGACATCACTATGGTGCATCTCCCAGGTACATTACTGTGACATCACTATGCTGCATCTCCCAGGTACATTACTGTGACATCACTATGGTGCATCATCCAGGTAAATTACTGTGACATCACTGTATTCTATCTTCCAGGTACATTACTGTGACATCACTATGGTGCATCTCCCAGGTACATTACTGTGACATTACTGTATTCTATCTTCCAGGTACATTACTATGACATCACTGTGGTGCATCTCCCAGGTAAATTACTGTGACATCACTGTATTCTATCTTCCAGGTACATTACTGTGACATCACTATGGTTCATCTCTCAGGTACATTACTGTGACATTACTGTATTCTATCTTCCAGGTACATTACTGTGACATCACTATGCTGCATCTCCCAGGTACATTACTGTGACATCACTATGGGTGCTTCTCCTAGGTACATTACTGTAACATCACTATGGTGCATCTTCCAGGTACATTACTGTGACATCACTATGGTGCATCTCCCAGGTACATTACTGTGACATCACTATGCTGCATCTCCCAGGTACAATACTGTGACATCACTATGGTGCATCTTCCAGGTAAATTACTGTGACATCACTATGGTGCATCTTCCAGGTAAATTACTGTGACATCACTGTATTCTATCCTCCAGGTACATTACTGTGACATCACTATGGTGCATCTCCCAGGTATATTACTGTGACATCACTATGGTGCACCTCCCAGGTACATTACTGTGGCATCACTGTATTCTATCCTCCAGGTACATTACTGTGACATCAGTATCAGTGCATCTCCCAGGTACATTACTGTGACATCACTATGGTGCATCTCCCAGGTACATTACTGTGGCATCACTATGGTGCATCTCCCAGGTACATTACTGTGACATCACTATGGTGCATCTGCCAGGTGCATTACTGTGACATCACTATGGTGCATCTGCCAGTTGCATTCCTGTGACATCACTATGGTGCATCTCCCAGGTACATTACTGTGACATCACTATGGTTCATCTCTCAGGTACATTACTGTGACATTACTGTATTCTATCTTCCAGGTACATTACTGTGACATCACTATGGTGCATCTCCCAGGTAAATTACTGTGACATCACTGTATTCTATCTTCCAGGTACATTACTGTGACATCACTATGGTGCATCTCCCAGGTAAATTACTGTGACATCACTGTATTCTATCTTCCAGGTACATTACTGTGGCATCACTGTGGCACATCTTCCAGGTACATTACTGTGACATCACTATGGTGCATCTCCCAGGTAAATTACTGTGACATCACTATGGTGCATCTCCCAGGTAAATTACTGTGACCTCAATTTGGTGCATCTCCCAGGTACATTACTGTGACATCACTATGCTGCATCTCCCAGGTACAATACTGTGACATCACTATGCTGCATCTCCCAGGTACATTACTGTGACATCACTATGGTGCATCTCCTAGGTACATTACTGTGACATCACTATAGAGCATCTTCCAGGTACATTACTGTGACATCACTATGGAGCATCTTCCAGGTAAATTACTGTGACATCACTGTATTCTATCTTCCAGGTACATTACTGTGACATCACTATGGTGCATCTCCCAGGTACATTACTGTGACATTACTGTATTCTATCTTCCAGGTACATTACTATGACATCACTATGGTGCATCTCCCAGGTAAATTACTGTGACATCACTGTATTCTATCTTCCAGGTACATTACTGTGACATCACTATGGTTCATCTCTCAGGTACATTACTGTGACATTACTGTATTCTATCTTCCAGGTACATTACTGTGACATCACTATGGTGCATCTCCCAGGTCCATTACTGTGACCTCAATTTGGTGCATCTCCCAGGTACATTACTGTGACATCACTATGCTGCATCTCCCAGGTACATTACTGTGACATCACTATGGTGCATCTCCTAGGTACATTACTGTGACATCACTATAGAGCATCTTCCAGGTACATTACTGTGACATCACTATGGAGCATCTTCCAGGTACATTACTGTGACATCACTGTATTCTATCTTCCAGGTACATTACTGTGACATCACTATGGTGCATCTCCCAGGTACATTACTGTGACATCACTATGCTGCATCTCCCAGGTACATTACTGTGACATCACTATGGTGCATCTTCCAGGTACATTACTGTGACATCACTATGGTGCATCTTCCAGGTACATTACTGTGACATCACTATGGTGTATCTCCCAGGTACATTACTGTGACATCACTATGCTGCATCTCCCATGTACATTACTGTGACATCACTTTGGTGCATCTCCCAGGTACATTACTGTGACATCACTATGCTGCATCTCCCAGGTACATTACTGTGACATCACTGTATTCTATCTTCCAGGTACATTACTGTGACATCACTGTATTCTATCTTCCAGGTACATTACTGTGACATCACTATGATGCATCTCCTAGGTACATTACTGTGACATCACTATGGGTGCTTCTCCTAGGTACATTACTGTAACATCACTATGGTGCATCTTCCAGGTACATTACTGTGACATCACTATGGTGCATCTCCCAGGTACATTACTGTGACATCACTATGCTGCATCTCCCAGGTACAATACTGTGACATCACTATGGTGCATCTTCCAGGTAAATTACTGTGACATCACTATGGTGCATCTTCCAGGTAAATTACTGTGACATCACTGTATTCTATCCTCCAGGTACATTACTGTGACATCACTATGGTGCATCTCCCAGGTATATTACTGTGACATCACTATGGTGCACCTCCCAGGTACATTACTGTGACATCACTATCAGTGCATCTCCCAGGTACATTACTGTGACATCACTATGGTGCATCTCCCAGGTACATTACTGTGGCATCACTATGGTGCATCTCCCAGGTACATTACTGTGACATCACTATGGTGCATCTGCCAGGTGCATTACTGTGACATCACTATGGTGCATCTGCCAGTTGCATTCCTGTGACATCACTATGGTGCATCTCCCAGGTACATTACTGTGACATCACTATGGTTCATCTCTCAGGTACATTACTGTGACATTACTGTATTCTATCTTCCAGGTACATTACTGTGACATCACTATGGTGCATCTCCCAGGTAAATTACTGTGACATCACTGTATTCTATCTTCCAGGTACATTACTGTGACATCACTATGGTGCATCTCCCAGGTAAATTACTGTGACATCACTATGGTGCATCTCCCAGGTAAATTACTGTGACATCACTATGGTGCATCTCCCAGGTACATTACTGTGACATCACTATGGTTCATCTCTCAGGTACATTACTGTGACATTACTGTATTCTATCTTCCAGGTACATTACTGTGACATCACTATGGTGCATCTCCCAGGTAGATTACTGTGACATCACTGTAGTTCTATCTGCCAGGTACATTACTGTGACATCACTATGGTGCATCTCCCAGTAAATTACTGTGACATCACTATGGTGCATCTCCTAGGTAAATTACTGTGACATCACTATGGTGCATCTTCCAGGTACATTACTGTGACATCACTATGGTGCATCTCCCAGGTACATTACTGTGACATCACTATGCTGCATCTCCCAGGTACAATACTGTGACATCACTATGCTGCATCTCCCAGGTACATTACTGTGACATCACTATGGTGCATCTCCTAGGTACATTACTGTGACATCACTATAAGAGCATCTCCAGGTACATTACTGTGACATCACTATGGAGCATCTTCCAGGTACATTACTGTGACATCACTATGGTGCATCTTCCAGGTACATTACTGTGACATCACTATGGTGCATCTCCCAGGTAATTACTGTGACATCAATATGGTGCATCTTCCAGGTACATTACTGTGACATCACTATGGTGCATCTCCCAGGTACATTACTGTGACATCACTATGCTGCATCTCCAGGTACATTACTGTGACATCACTATGGTGCTTCATCCAGGTAAATTACTGTGACATCACTGTATTCTATTTTCCAGGTACATTACTGTGACATCACTATGGTGCATCTCCCAGGTACATTACTGTGACATCACTGTATTCTATCTTCCAGGTACATTACTGTGACATCACTATGGTGCATCTCCCAGGTAAATTACTGTGACATCACTGTATTCTATCTTCCAGGTACATTACTGTGACATCACTATAGCTGCATCTCCAGGTACTTACTGTGACATCACTATGGTGCTTCTCCTAGGTACATTACTGTAACATCACTATGGTGCATCTCCCAGGTACATTACTGTGACATCACTATGGTGCATCTCCCAGGTACATTACTGTGACATCACTATGCTGCATCTCCCAGGTACAATACTGTTGACATCACTATGGTGCATCTACCAGGTAATTACTGTGACATCACTATGGTGCATCTTCCAGGTAAATTACTGTGACATCACTGGATCTATCCTCCAGGTACATTACTGTGACATCACTATGGTGCATCTCCCAGGTATATTACTGTGACATCACTATGGTGCACCTCCCAGGTACATTACTGTGACATCAGTATCAGTGCATCTCCCAGGTACATTACTGTGACATCACTATGGTGCATCTCCCAGGTACATTACTGTGCATCACTATGGTGCATCTCCCAGGTACATTACTGTGACATCACTATGGTGCATCTGCCAGGTGCATTACTGTGACATCACTATGGTGCATCTCCCAGGTACATTACTGTGACATTACTGTATTCTATCTTCCAGGTACATTACTATGACATCACTATGGTGCATCTCCCAGGTAAATTACTGTGACATCACTGTATTCTATCTTCCAGGTACATTACTGTGACATCACTATGGTTCATCTCTCAGGTACATTACTGTGACATTACTGTATTCTATCTTCCAGGTACATTACTGTGACATCACTATGGTGCATCTTCCAGGTAAATTACTGTGACATCACTGTATGCTATCCTCCAGGTACATTACTGTGACATCACTACTTGCATCTCCAGGGTATATTACTGTGACATCACTATGGTGCACCTCCCAGGTACATACTGTGACATCACTATCAGTGCATCTCCCAGGTACATTACTGTGACATCACTATGGTGCATCTCCCAGGTACATTACTGTGCATCACTATGGTGCATCTCCCAGGTATCATTACTGTGACATCACTATGGTGCATCTGCCAGTGCATTACTGTGACATCACTATGGTGCATCTGCCAGTTGCATTCCTGTGACATCACTATGGTGCATCTCCCAGGTACATTACTGTGACATCACTATGGTGCATCTCTTAGGTACCATTACTGTGACATTACTGTATTCTATCTTCCAGGTACATTACTGTGACATCACTATGGTGCATCTCCCAGGTAAATTACTGTGACATCACTGTATTCTATCTTCCAGGGTACATTACTGTGACATCACTATGGTGCATCTCCCAGGTAAATTACTGTGACATCACTGTATTCTATCTTCCAGGTACATTACTGTGCATCACTGTGGCACATCTTCCAGGTACATTACTGTGGCATCACTTGGCACATCTTCCAGGTACATTACTGTGACATCACTATGGTGCATCTCCCAGGTAAATTACTGTGACATCACTTGGTGCATCTCCAGGTAAATTACTGTGACCTCAATTTGGTGCATCTCCCAGGTACATTACTGTGACATCACTATGCTGCATCTCCCAGGTACAATACTGTGACATCACTATGCTGCATCTCCAGGTACATTACTGTGACATCACTATGGTGCATCTCCTAGGTACATTACTGTGCCTCCACTATGGAGCATCTCCAGGTACATTACTGTGACATCACTGTATTCTATCTTCCAGGTACATTACTGTGACATCACTATTGGTGCATCTCCCAGTAGCATTACTGTGACATCACTATGGTGCATCTCCAGGTACATTACTGTGACATCACTATGGTGCATCATCCAGGTAAATTACTGTGACATCACTGATTATCACTGTATTCTATCTTCCAGGTACATTACTGTGACATCACTATGGTGCATCTCCCAGGTACATTACTGTGACATTACTGTATTCTATCTTCCAGGTACATTACTATGACATCACTATGGTGCATCTCCCAGGTAAATTACTGTGACATCACTGTATTCTATCTTCCAGGTACATTACTGTGACATCACTATGGTTCATCTCTCAGGTACATTACTGTGACATTACTGTATTCTATCTTCCAGGTACATTACTGTGACATCACTATGGTGCATCTCCCAGGTAAATTACTGTGACATCACTGTATTCTATCTTCCAGGTACATTACTGTGACATCACTATGGTGCATCTCCCAGGTAAATTACTGTGACATTACTGTATTCTATCTTCCAGGTACATTACTGTGACATTACTATGGTGCATCTCCCAGGTACATTACTGTGACATTACTGTATTCTATCTTCCAGGTACATTACTATGACATCACTATGGTGCATCTCCCAGGTAAATTACTGTGACATCACTGTATTCTATCTTCCAGGTACATTACTGTGACATCACTATGGTTCATCTCTCAGGTACATTACTGTGACATTACTGTATTCTATCTTCCAGGTACATTACTGTGACATCACTATGGTGCATCTCCCAGGTAAATTACTGTGACATCACTGTATTCTATCTTCCAGGTACATTACTGTGACATCACTATGGTGCATCTCCCAGGTAAATTACTGTGACATCACTATGGTGCATCTCCCAGGTAAATTACTGTGACCTCAATTTGGTGCATCTCCCAGGTACATTACTGTGACATCACTATGCTGCATCTCCCAGGTACATTACTGTGACATCACTATGCTGCATCTCCCAGGTACATTACTGTGACATCACTATGCTGCATCTCCCAGGTACATTACTGTGACATCACTATAGAGCATCTTCCAGGTACATTACTGTGACATCACTATGGAGCATCTTCCAGGTACATTACTGTGACATCACTTTGGTGCATCTCCCAGGTACATTACTGTGACATCACTATGGTGCATCTCCCAGGTAAATTACTGTGACCTCAATTTGGTGCATCTCCCAGGTACATTACTGTGACATCACTATGCTGCATCTCCCCGGTAAATTACTGTGACATCACTATGGTGCATCTCCCAGGTAAATTACTGTGACCTCAATTTGGTGCATCTCCCAGGTACATTACTGTGACATCACTATGGAGCATCTTCCAGGTACATTACTGTGACATCACTGTATTCTATCTTCCAGGTACATTACTGTGACATCACTATGGTGCATCTCCCAGGTAAATTACTGTGACATCACTGTATTCTATCTTCCAGGTACATTACTGTGACATCACTATGGTTCATCTCTCAGGTACATTACTGTGACATTACTGTATTCTATCTTCCAGGTACATTACTGTGACATCACTATGGTGCATCTCCCAGGTAAATTACTGTGACATCACTGTATTCTATCTTCCAGGTACATTACTGTGACATCACTATGGTGCATCTCCCAGGTAAATTACTGTGACATTACTGTATTCTATCTTCCAGGTACATTACTGTGGCATCACTGTGGCACATCTTCCAGGTACATTACTGTGACATCACTATGGTGCATCTCCCAGGTAAATTACTGTGACATCACTATGGTGCATCTCCCAGGTAAATTACTGTGACCTCAATTTGGTGCATCTCCCAGGTACATTACTGTGACATCACTATGCTGCATCTCCCAGGTACATTACTGTGACATCACTATGCTGCATCTCCCAGGTACATTACTGTGACATCACTATGCTGCATCTCCCAGGTACATTACTGTGACATCACTATAGAGCATCTTCCAGGTACATTACTGTGACATCACTATGGAGCATCTTCCAGGTACATTACTGTGACATCACTGTATTCTATCTTCCAGGTACATTACTGTGACATCACTTTGGTGCATCTCCCAGGTACATTACTGTGACATCACTATGGTGCATCTCCCAGGTAAATTACTGTGACCTCAATTTGGTGCATCTCCCAGGTACATTACTGTGACATCACTATGCTGCATCTCCCCGGTAAATTACTGTGACATCACTATGGTGCATCTCCCAGGTAAATTACTGTGACCTCAATTTGGTGCATCTCCCAGGTACATTACTGTGACATCACTATGGAGCATCTTCCAGGTACATTACTGTGACATCACTGTATTCTATCTTCCAGGTACATTACTGTGACATCACTTTGGTGCATCTCCCAGGTACATTACTGTGACATCACTATGGTGCATCTCCCAGGTACATTACTGTGACATCACTATGGTTCATCTCTCAGGTACATTACTGTGACATTACTGTATTCTATCTTCCAGGTACATTACTGTGACATCACTATGGTGCATCTCCCAGGTAAATTACTGTGACATCACTGTATTCTATCTTCCAGGTACATTACTGTGACATCACTATGGTGCATCTTCTAGGTAAATTACTGTGACATCACTGTATTCTATCTTCCAGGTACATTACTGTGACATCACTATGGTGCATCTCCCAGGTAAATTACTGTGACATCACTGTATTCTATCTTCCAGGTACATTACTGTGGCATCACTGTGGCACATCTTCCAGGTACATTACTGTGACATCACTATGGTGCATCTCCCAGGTAAATTACTGTGACATCACTATGGTGCATCTCCCAGGTAAATTACTGTGACCTCAATTTGGTGCATCTCCCAGGTACATTACTGTGACATCACTATGCTGCATCTCCCAGGTACAATACTGTGACATCACTATGCTGCATCTCCCAGGTACATTACTGTGACATCACTATGGTGCATCTCCTAGGTACATTACTGTGACATCACTATGGAGCATCTTCCAGGTACATTACTGTGACATCACTGTATTCTATCTTCCAGGTACATTACTGTGACATCACTATGGTGCATCTCCCAGGTACATTACTGTGACATCACTATGCTGCATCTCCCAGGTACATTACTGTGACATCACTATGGTGCATCATCCAGGTAAATTACTGTGACATCACTGTATTCTATCTTCCAGGTACATTACTGTGACATCACTATGGTGCATCTCCCAGGTACATTACTGTGACATTACTGTATTCTATCTTCCAGGTACATTACTATGACATCACTATGGTGCATCTCCCAGGTACATTACTGTGACATCACTGTATTCTATCTTCCAGGTACATTACTGTGACATCACTATGGTTCATCTCTCAGGTACATTACTGTGACATTACTGTATTCTATCTTCCAGGTACATTACTGTGACATCACTATGGTGCATCTCCCAGGTAAATTACTGTGACATCACTGTATTCTATCTTCCAGGTACATTACTGTGACATCACTATGGTGCATCTCCCAGGTAAATTACTGTGACATTACTGTATTCTATCTTCCAGGTACATTACTGTGGCATCACTGTGGCACATCTTCCAGGTACATTACTGTGACATCACTATGGTGCATCTCCCAGGTAAATTACTGTGACATCACTATGGTGCATCTCCCAGGTAAATTACTGTGACCTCAATTTGGTGCATCTCCCAGGTACATTACTGTGACATCACTATGCTGCATCTCCCAGGTACATTACTGTGACATCACTATGCTGCATCTCCCAGGTACATTACTGTGACATCACTATGCTGCATCTCCCAGGTACATTACTGTGACATCACTATAGAGCATCTTCCAGGTACATTACTGTGACATCACTATGGAGCATCTTCCAGGTACATTACTGTGACATCACTGTATTCTATCTTCCAGGTACATTACTGTGACATCACTTTGGTGCATCTCCCAGGTACATTACTGTGACATCACTATGGTGCATCTCCCAGGTAAATTACTGTGACCTCAATTTGGTGCATCTCCCAGGTACATTACTGTGACATCACTATGCTGCATCTCCCCGGTAAATTACTGTGACATCACTATGGTGCATCTCCAAGGTAAATTACTGTGACCTCAATTTGGTGCATCTCCCAGGTACATTACTGTGACATCACTATGGAGCATCTTCCAGGTACATTACTGTGACATCACTGTATTCTATCTTCCAGGTACATTACTGTGACATCACTTTGGTGCATCTCCCAGGTACATTACTGTGACATCACTATGGTGCATCTCCCAGGTACATTACTGTGACATCACTATGGTTCATCTCTCAGGTACATTACTGTGACATTACTGTATTCTATCTTCCAGGTACATTACTGTGACATCACTATGGTGCATCTCCCAGGTAAATTACTGTGACATCACTGTATTCTATCTTCCAGGTACATTACTGTGACATCACTATGGTGCATCTCCCAGGTAAATTACTGTGACATCACTGTATTCTATCTTCCAGGTACATTACTGTGACATCACTATGGTGCATCTCCCAGGTAAATTACTGTGACATCACTGTATTCTATCTTCCAGGTACATTACTGTGGCATCACTGTGGCACATCTTCCAGGTACATTACTGTGACATCACTATGGTGCATCTCCCAGGTAAATTACTGTGACATCACTATGGTGCATCTCCCAGGTAAATTACTGTGACCTCAATTTGGTGCATCTCCCAGGTACATTACTGTGACATCACTATGCTGCATCTCCCAGGTACAATACTGTGACATCACTATGCTGCATCTCCCAGGTACATTACTGTGACATCACTATGGTGCATCTCCTAGGTACATTACTGTGACATCACTATGGAGCATCTTCCAGGTACATTACTGTGACATCACTGTATTCTATCTTCCAGGTACATTACTGTGACATCACTATGGTGCATCTCCCAGGTACATTACTGTGACATCACTATGCTGCATCTCCCAGGTACATTACTGTGACATCACTATGGTGCATCATCCAGGTAAATTACTGTGACATCACTGTATTCTATCTTCCAGGTACATTACTGTGACATCACTATGGTGCATCTCCCAGGTACATTACTGTGACATTACTGTATTCTATCTTCCAGGTACATTACTATGACATCACTATGGTGCATCTCCCAGGTAAATTACTGTGACATCACTGTATTCTATCTTCCAGGTACATTACTGTGACATCACTATGGTTCATCTCTCAGGTACATTACTGTGACATTACTGTATTCTATCTTCCAGGTACATTACTGTGACATCACTATGGTGCATCTCCCAGGTAAATTACTGTGACATTACTGTATTCTATCTTCCAGGTACATTACTGTGGCATCACTGTGGCACATCTTCCAGGTACATTACTGTGACATCACTATGGTGCATCTCCCAGGTAAATTACTGTGACATCACTATGGTGCATCTCCCAGGTAAATTACTGTGACCTCAATTTGGTGCATCTCCCAGGTACATTACTGTGACATCACTATGCTGCATCTCCCAGGTACATTACTGTGACATCACTATGCTGCATCTCCCAGGTACATTACTGTGACATCACTATAGAGCATCTTCCAGGTACATTACTGTGACATCACTATGGAGCATCTTCCAGGTACATTACTGTGACATCACTGTATTCTATCTTCCAGGTACATTACTGTGACATCACTTTGGTGCATCTCCCAGGTACATTACTGTGACATCACTATGGTGCATCTCCCAGGTAAATTACTGTGACCTCAATTTGGTGCATCTCCCAGGTACATTACTGTGACATCACTATGCTGCATCTCCCCGGTAAATTACTGTGACATCACTATGGTGCATCTCCCAGGTAAATTACTGTGACCTCAATTTGGTGCATCTCCCAGGTACATTACTGTGACATCACTATGGAGCATCTTCCAGGTACATTACTGTGACATCACTGTATTCTATCTTCCAGGTACATTACTGTGACATCACTTTGGTGCATCTCCCAGGTACATTACTGTGACATCACTATGGTGCATCTCCCAGGTACATTACTGTGACATCACTATGGTTCATCTCTCAGGTACATTACTGTGACATTACTGTATTCTATCTTCCAGGTACATTACTGTGACATCACTATGGTGCATCTCCCAGGTAAATTACTGTGACATCACTGTATTCTATCTTCCAGGTACATTACTGTGACATCACTATGGTGCATCTCCCAGGTAAATTACTGTGACATCACTGTATTCTATCTTCCAGGTACATTACTGTGGCATCACTGTGGCACATCTTCCAGGTACATTACTGTGACATCACTATGGTGCATCTCCCAGGTAAATTACTGTGACATCACTATGGTGCATCTCCCAGGTAAATTACTGTGACCTCAATTTGGTGCATCTCCCAGGTACATTACTGTGACATCACTATGCTGCATCTCCCAGGTACAATACTGTGACATCACTATGCTGCATCTCCCAGGTACATTACTGTGACATCACTATGGTGCATCTCCTAGGTACATTACTGTGACATCACTATAGAGCATCTTCCAGGTACATTACTGTGACATCACTATGGAGCATCTTCCAGGTACATTACTGTGACATCACTGTATTCTATCTTCCAGGTACATTACTGTGACATCACTTTGGTGCATCTCCCAGGTACATTACTGTGACATCACTTAGGTGCATCTCCCAGGTACATTACTGTGACATCACTTTGGTGCATCTCCCAGGTACATTACTGTGATATCACTATGGTGCATCTCCAGGGACATTACTGTGACATCACTATGGAGCATCTTCCAGGTAAATTACTGTGACATCACTGTATTCTATCTTCCAGGTACATTACTGTGACATCACTATGGTGCATCTCCCAGGTAAATTACTGTGACATCACTGTATTCTATCTTCCAGGTACATTACTGTGGCATCACTGTGGCACATCTTCCAGGTACATTACTGTGACATCACTATGGTGCATCTCCCAGGTAAATTACTGTGACATCACTATGGTGCATCTCCCAGGTAAATTACTGTGACCTCAATTTGGTGCATCTCCCAGGTACATTACTGTGACATCACTATGCTGCATCTCCCAGGTACAATACTGTGACATCACTATGCTGCATCTCCCAGGTACATTACTGTGACATCACTATGGTGCATCTCCTAGGTACATTACTGTGACATCACTATAGAGCATCTTCCAGGTACATTACTGTGACATCACTATGGAGCATCTTCCAGGTACATTACTGTGACATCACTGTATTCTATCTTCCAGGTACATTACTGTGACATCACTTTGGTGCATCTCCCAGGTACATTACTGTGACATCACTTAGGTGCATCTCCCAGGTACATTACTGTGACATCACTTTGGTGCATCTCCCAGGTACATTACTGTGATATCACTATGGTGCATCTCCAGGGACATTACTGTGACATCACTATGGAGCATCTTCCAGGTAAATTACTGTGACATCACTGTATTCTATCTTCCAGGTACATTACTGTGACATCACTATGGTGCATCTCCCAGGTAAATTACTGTGACATCACTGTATTCTATCTTCCAGGTAAATTACTGTGGCATCACTGTGGCGCATCTTCCAGGTACATTACTGTGACATCACTATGGTGCATCTCCCAGGTAAATTACTGTGACATCACTATTGTGCATCTCCCAGGTAAATTACTGTGACCTCAATGTGGTGCATCTCCCTGGTACATTACTGTGACATCACTATGCTGCATCTCCCAGGTACATTACTGTGACATCACTATGCTGCATCTCCCAGGTACATTACTGTGACATCACTATGGTGCATCTCCTAGGTACATTACTGTGACATCACTATGGAGCATCTTCCAGGTACATTACTGTGACATCACTGTATTCTATCTTCCAGGTACATTACTGTGACATCACTTTGGTGCATCTCCCAGGTACATTACTGTGACATCACTTAGGTGCATCTCCCAGGTAAATTACTGTGACATCACTCACTATGGTGCATCTCCCAGGTACATTACTGTGACATCACTATGGTGCATCTCCCAGGTACATTACTGTGACATCACTTTGGTGCATCTCCCAGGTACATTACTGTGACCTCAATTTGGTGCATCTCCAGGGACATTACTGTGACATCACTATGGAGCATCTTCCAGGTAAATTACTGTGACATCACTGTATTCTATCTTCCAGGTACATTACTGTGACATCACTATGGTGCATCTCCCAGGTAAATTACTGTGACATCACTGTATTCTATCTTCCAGGTAAATTACTGTGGCATCACTGTGGCGCATCTTCCAGGTACATTACTGTGACATCACTATGGTGCATCTCCCAGGTAAATTACTGTGACATCACTATTGTGCATCTCCCAGGTAAATTACTGTGACCTCAATGTGGTGCATCTCCCAGGTACATTACTGTGACATCACTATGCTGCATCTCCCAGGTACATTACTGTGACATCACTATGCTGCATCTCCCAGGTACATTACTGTGACATCACTATGGGTGCTTCTCCTAGGTACATTACTGTAACATCACTATGGTGCATCTTCCAGGTACATTACTGTGACATCACTATGGTGCATCTCCCAGGTACATTACTGTGACATCACTATGCTGCATCTCCCAGGTACAATACTGTGACATCACTATGGTGCATCTTCCAGGTAAATTACTGTGACATCACTATGGTGCATCTCCCAGGTACATTACTGTGACATCACTATGCTGCATCTCCCAGGTACAATACTGTGACATCACTATGGTGCATCTTCCAGGTAAATTACTGTGACATCACTGTATTCTATCCTCCAGGTACATTACTGTGACATCACTATGGTGCATCTCCCAGGTATATTACTGTGACATCACTATGGTGCACCTCCCAGGTACATTACTGTGACATCACTATCAGTGCATCTCCCAGGTACATTACTGTGACATCACTATGGTGCATCTCCCAGGTACATTACTGTGACATCACTATGCTGCATCTGCCAGGTGCATTACTGTGACATCACTATGGTGCATCTGCCAGTTGCATTCCTGTGACATCACTATGGTGCATCTCCCAGGTACATTACTGTGACATCACTATGGTTCATCTCTCAGGTACATTACTGTGACATTACTGTATTCTTTCTTCCAGGTACATTACTGTGACATCACTATGGTGCATCTCCCAGGTAAATTACTGTGACATCACTGTATTCTATCTTCCAGGTACATTACTGTGACATCACTATGGTGCATCTCCCAGGTAAATTACTGTGACATCACTGTATTCTATCTTCCAGGTACATTACTGTGGCATCACTGTGGCACATCTTCCAGGTACATTACTGTGACATCACTATGGTGCATCTCCCAGGTAAATTACTGTGACATCACTATGGTGCATCTCCCAGGTAAATTACTGTGACCTCAATTTGGTGCATCTCCCAGGTACATTACTGTGACATCACTATGCTGCATCTCCCAGGTACAATACTGTGACATCACTATGCTGCATCTCCCAGGTACATTACTGTGACATCACTATGGTGCATCTCCTAGGTACATTACTGTGACATCACTATAGAGCATCTTCCAGGTACATTACTGTGACATCACTATGGAGCATCTTCCAGGTACATTACTGTGACATCACTGTATTCTATCTTCCAGGTACATTACTGTGACATCACTATGGTGCATCTCCCAGGTACATTACTGTGACATCACTATGCTGCATCTCCCAGGTACATTACTGTGACATCACTATGGTGCATCTCCCAGGTAAATTACTGTGACATCACTGTATTCTATCTTCCAGGTACATTACTGTGACATCACTATGGTTCATCTCTCAGGTACATTACTGTGACATTACTGTATTCTATCTTCCAGGTACATTACTGTGACATCACTATGCTGCATCTCCCAGGTACATTACTGTGACATCACTATGGGTGCTTCTCCTAGGTACATTACTGTAACATCACTATGGTGCATCTTCCAGGTACATTACTGTGACATCACTATGGTGCATCTCCCAGGTACATTACTGTGACATCACTATGCTGCATCTCCCAGGTACAATACTGTGACATCACTATGGTGCATCTACCAGGTAAATTACTGTGACATCACTATGGTGCATCTTCCAGGTAAATTACTGTGACATCACTGTATTCTATCCTCCAGGTACATTACTGTGACATCACTATGGTGCATCTCCCAGGTATATTACTGTGACATCACTATGGTGCACCTCCCAGGTACATTACTGTGACATCAGTATCAGTGCATCTCCCAGGTACATTACTGTGACATCACTATGGTGCATCTCCCAGGTACATTACTGTGGCATCACTATGGTGCATCTCCCAGGTACATTACTGTGACATCACTATGGTGCATCTGCCAGGTGCATTACTGTGACATCACTATGGTGCATCTCCCAGGTAAATTACTGTGACATCACTGTATTCTATCTTCCAGGTACATTACTGTGACATCACTATGGTTCATCTCTCAGGTACATTACTGTGACATTACTGTATTCTATCTTCCAGGTACATTACTGTGACATCACTATGCTGCATCTCCCAGGTACATTACTGTGACATCACTATGGGTGCTTCTCCTAGGTACATTACTGTAACATCACTATGGTGCATCTTCCAGGTACATTACTGTGACATCACTATGGTGCATCTCCCAGGTACATTACTGTGACATCACTATGCTGCATCTCCCAGGTACAATACTGTGACATCACTATGGTGCATCTACCAGGTAAATTACTGTGACATCACTATGGTGCATCTTCCAGGTAAATTACTGTGACATCACTGTATTCTATCCTCCAGGTACATTACTGTGACATCACTATGGTGCATCTCCCAGGTATATTACTGTGACATCACTATGGTGCACCTCCCAGGTACATTACTGTGACATCAGTATCAGTGCATCTCCCAGGTACATTACTGTGACATCACTATGGTGCATCTCCCAGGTACATTACTGTGGCATCACTATGGTGCATCTCCCAGGTACATTACTGTGACATCACTATGGTGCATCTGCCAGGTGCATTACTGTGACATCACTATGGTGCATCTCCCAGGTACATTACTGTGACATTACTGTATTCTATCTTCCAGGTACATTACTATGACATCACTATGGTGCATCTCCCAGGTAAATTACTGTGACATCACTGTATTCTATCTTCCAGGTACATTACTGTGACATCACTATGGTTCATCTCTCAGGTACATTACTGTGACATTACTGTATTCTATCTTCCAGGTACATTACTGTGACATCACTATGGTGCATCTCCCAGGTAATTTACTGTGACATCACTGTATTCTATCTTCCAGGTACATTACTGTGACATCACTATGGTGCATCTCCCAGGTAAATTACTGTGACATTACTGTATTCTATCTTCCAGGTACATTACTGTGGCATCACTGTGGCACATCTTCCAGGTACATTACTGTGACATCACTATGGTGCATCTCCCAGGTAAATTACTGTGACATTACTGTATTCTATCTTCCAGGTACATTACTGTGGCATCACTGTGGCACATCTTCCAGGTACATTACTGTGACATCACTATGGTGCATCTCCCAGGTAAATTACTGTGACATCACTATGGAGCATCTCCCAGGTACATTACTGTGACATCACTATGCTGCATCTCCCAGGTACATTACTGTGACATCACTATGCTGCATCTCCCAGGTACATTACTGTGACATCACTATGGTGCATCTCCTAGGTACATTACTGTGACATCACTATAGAGCATCTTCCAGGTACATTACTGTGACATCACTATGGAGCATCTTCCAGGTACATTACTGTGACATCACTGTATTCTATCTTCCAGGTACATTACTGTGACATCACTATGCTGCATCTCCCAGGTACATTACTGTGACATCACTTTGGTGCATCTCCCAGGTACATTACTGTGACATCACTATGGTGCATCTCCCAGGTAAATTACTGTGACCTCAATTTGGTGCATCTCCCAGGTACATTACTGTGACATCACTATGCTGCATCTCCCAGGTAGATTACTGTGACATCACTATGCTGCATCTCCCAGGTACATTACTGTGACATCACTATGGTGCATCTCCTAGGTACATTACTGTGACATCACTATGGAGCATCTTCCAGGTACATTACTGTGACATCACTGTATTCTATCTTCCAGGTACATTACTGTGACATCACTTTGGTGCATCTCCCAGGTACATTACTGTGACATCACTTAGGTGCATCTCCCAGGTAAATTACTGTGACATCACTCACTATGGTGCATCTCCCAGGTACATTACTGTGACATCACTATGGTGCATCTCCCAGGTACATTACTGTGACATCACTTTGGTGCATCTCCCAGGTACATTACTGTGATATCACTATGGTGCATCTCCAGGGACATTACTGTGACATCACTATGGAGCATCTTCCAGGTAAATTACTGTGACATCACTGTATTCTATCTTCCAGGTACATTACTGTGACATCACTATGGTGCATCTCCCAGGTAAATTACTGTGACATCACTGTATTCTATCTTCCAGGTAAATTACTGTGGCATCACTGTGGCGCATCTTCCAGGTACATTACTGTGACATCACTATGGTGCATCTCCCAGGTAAATTACTGTGACATCACTATGGTGCATCTCCCAGGTAAATTACTGTGACATCACTATTGTGCATCTCCCAGGTACATTACTGTGACATCACTATGCTGCATCTCCCAGGTACATTACTGTGACATCACTATGCTGCATCTCCCAGGTACATTACTGTGACATCACTATGGGTGCTTCTCCTAGGTACATTACTGTAACATCACTATGGTGCATCTTCCAGGTACATTACTGTGACATCACTATGGTGCATCTCCCAGGTACATTACTGTGACATCACTATGCTGCATCTCCCAGGTACAATACTGTGACATCACTATGGTGCATCTTCCAGGTAAATTACTGTGACATCACTATGGTGCATCTTCCAGGTAAATTACTGTGACATCACTGTATTCTATCCTCCAGGTACATTACTGTGACATCACTATGGTGCATCTCCCAGGTATATTACTGTGACATCACTATGGTGCACCTCCCAGGTACATTACTGTGACATCACTATCAGTGCATCTCCCAGGTACATTACTGTGACATCACTATGGTGCATCTCCCAGGTACATTATTGTGGCATCACTATGGTGCATCTCCCAGGTACATTACTGTGACATCACTATGGTGCATCTGCCAGTTGCATTCCTGTGACATCACTATGGTGCATCTCCCAGGTACATTACTGTGACATCACTATGGTTCATCTCTCAGGTACATTACTGTGACATTACTGTATTCTATCTTCCAGGTACATTACTGTGACATCACTATGGTGCATCTCCCAGGTAAATTACTGTGACATCACTGTATTCTATCTTCCAGGTACATTACTGTGACATCACTATGGTGCATCTCCCAGGTAAATTACTGTGACATCACTGTATTCTATCTTCCAGGTACATTACTGTGGCATCACTGTGGCACATCTTCCAGGTACATTACTGTGACATCACTATGGTGCATCTCCCAGGTAAATTACTGTGACATCACTATGGTGCATCTCCCAGGTAAATTACTGTGACATCACTATGGTGCATCTCCCAGGTAAATTACTGTGACATCACTATGGTGCATCTCCCAGGTAAATTACTGTGACCTCAATTTGGTGCATCTCCCAGGTACATTACTGTGACATCACTATGCTGCATCTCCCAGGTACAATACTGTGACATCACTATGCTGCATCTCCCAGGTACATTACTGTGACATCACTATGGTGCATCTCCTAGGTACATTACTGTGACATCACTATAGAGCATCTTCCAGGTACATTACTGTGACATCACTATGGAGCATCTTCCAGGTACATTACTGTGACATCACTGTATTCTATCTTCCAGGTACATTACTGTGACATCACTATGCTGCATCTCCCAGGTACATTACTGTGACATCACTATGGTGCATCATCCAGGTAAATTACTGTGACATCACTGTATTCTATCTTCCAGGTACATTACTGTGACATCACTATGGTGCATCTCCCAGGTACATTACTGTGACATTACTGTATTCTATCTTCCAGGTACATTACTATGACATCACTATGGTGCATCTCCCAGGTAAATTACTGTGACATCACTGTATTCTATCTTCCAGGTACATTACTGTGACATCACTATGGTTCATCTCTCAGGTACATTACTGTGACATTACTGTATTCTATCTTCCAGGTACATTACTGTGACATCACTATGGTGCATCTCCCAGGTAAATTACTGTGACATCACTGTATTCTATCTTCCAGGTACATTACTGTGACATCACTATGGTGCATCTCCCAGGTAAATTACTGTGACATTACTGTATTCTATCTTCCAGGTACATTACTGTGGCATCACTGTGGCACATCTTCCAGGTACATTACTGTGACATCACTATGGTGCATCTCCCAGGTAAATTACTGTGACATCACTATGGTGCATCTCCCAGGTAAATTACTGTGACCTCAATTTGGTGCATCTCCCAGGTACATTACTGTGACATCACTATGCTGCATCTCCCAGGTACATTACTGTGACATCACTATGCTGCATCTCCCAGGTACATTACTGTGACATCACTATGGTGCATCTCCTAGGTACATTACTGTGACATCACTATAGAGCATCTTCCAGGTACATTACTGTGACATCACTATGGAGCATCTTCCAGGTACATTACTGTGACATCACTGTATTCTATCTTCCAGGTACATTACTGTGACATCACTTTGGTGCATCTCCCAGGTACATTACTGTGACATCACTATGGTGCATCTCCCAGGTAAATTACTGTGACCTCAATTTGGTGCATCTCCCAGGTACATTACTGTGACATCACTATGCTGCATCTCCCAGGTAGATTACTGTGACATCACTATGCTGCATCTCCCAGGTACATTACTGTGACATCACTATGGTGCATCTCCTAGGTACATTACTGTGACATCACTATGGAGCATCTTCCAGGTACATTACTGTGACATCACTGTATTCTATCTTCCAGGTACATTACTGTGACATCACTTTGGTGCATCTCCCAGATACATTACTGTGACATCACTCACTATGGTGCATCTCCCAGGTACATTACTGTGACATCACTATGGTGCATCTCCCAGGTACATTACTGTGACATCACTTTGGTGCATCTCCCAGGTACATTACTGTGATATCACTATGGTGCATCTCCAGGGACATTACTGTGACATCACTATGGAGCATCTTCCAGGTAAATTACTGTGACATCACTGTATTCTATCTTCCAGGTACATTACTGTGACATCACTATGGTGCATCTCCCAGGTAAATTACTGTGACATCACTGTATTCTATCTTCCAGGTAAATTACTGTGGCATCACTGTGGCGCATCTTCCAGGTACATTACTGTGACATCACTATGGTGCATCTCCCAGGTAAATTACTGTGACATCACTATTGTGCATCTCCCAGGTAAATTACTGTGACCTCAATGTGGTGCATCTCCCAGGTACATTACTGTGACATCACTATGCTGCATCTCCCAGGTACATTACTGTGACATCACTATGCTGCATCTCCCAGGTACATTACTGTGACATCACTATGGGTGCTTCTCCTAGGTACATTACTGTAACATCACTATGGTGCATCTTCCAGGTACATTACTGTGACATCACTATGGTGCATCTCCCAGGTACATTACTGTGACATCACTATGCTGCATCTCCCAGGTAAATTACTGTGACATCACTATGGTGCATCTTCCAGGTAAATTACTGTGACATCACTGTATTCTATCCTCCAGGTACATTACTGTGACATCACTATGGTGCATCTCCCAGGTATATTACTGTGACATCACTATGGTGCACCTCCCAGGTACATTACTGTGACATCACTATCAGTGCATCTCCCAGGTACATTACTGTGACATCACTATGGTGCATCTCCCAGGTACATTACTGTGGCATCACTATGGTGCATCTCCCAGGTACATTACTGTGACATCACTATGGTGCATCTGCCAGGTGCATTACTGTGACATCACTATGGTGCATCTGCCAGTTGCATTCCTGTGACATCACTATGGTGCATCTCCCAGGTACATTACTGTGACATCACTATGGTTCATCTCTCAGGTACATTACTGTGACATTACTGTATTCTATCTTCCAGGTACATTACTGTGACATCACTATGGTGCATCTCCCAGGTAAATTACTGTGACATCACTGTATTCTATCTTCCAGGTACATTACTGTGACATCACTATGGTGCATCTCCCAGGTAAATTACTGTGACATCACTGTATTCTATCTTCCAGGTACATTACTGTGGCATCACTGTGGCACATCTTCCAGGTACATTACTGTGACATCACTATGGTGCATCTCCCAGGTAAATTACTGTGACATCACTATGGTGCATCTCCCAGGTAAATTACTGTGACCTCAATTTGGTGCATCTCCCAGGTACATTACTGTGACATCACTATGCTGCATCTCCCAGGTACAATACTGTGACATCACTATGCTGCATCTCCCAGGTACATTACTGTGACATCACTATGGTGCATCTCCTAGGTACATTACTGTGACATCACTATAGAGCATCTTCCAGGTACATTACTGTGACATCACTATGGAGCATCTTCCAGGTACATTACTGTGACATCACTGTATTCTATCTTCCAGGTACATTACTGTGACATCACTATGGTGCATCTCCCAGGTACATTACTGTGACATCACTATGCTGCATCTCCCAGGTACATTACTGTGACATCACTATGGTGCATCATCCAGGTAAATTACTGTGACATCACTGTATTCTATCTTCCAGGTACATTACTGTGACATCACTATGGTGCATCTCCCAGGTACATTACTGTGACATTACTGTATTCTATCTTCCAGGTACATTACTATGACATCACTATGGTGCATCTCCCAGGTAAATTACTGTGACATCACTGTATTCTATCTTCCAGGTACATTACTGTGACATCACTATGGTTCATCTCTCAGGTACATTACTGTGACATTACTGTATTCTATCTTCCAGGTACATTACTGTGACATCACTATGGTGCATCTCCCAGGTAAATTACTGTGACATTACTGTATTCTATCTTCCAGGTACATTACTGTGGCATCACTGTGGCACATCTTCCAGGTACATTACTGTGACATCACTATGGTGCATCTCCCAGGTAAATTACTGTGACATCACTATGGTGCATCTCCCAGGTACATTACTGTGACATCACTATGCTGCATCTCCCAGGTACATTACTGTGACATCACTATGCTGCATCTCCCAGGTACATTACTGTGACATCACTATGCTGCATCTCCCAGGTACATTACTGTGACATCACTATAGAGCATCTTCCAGGTACATTACTGTGACATCACTATGGAGCATCTTCCAGGTACATTACTGTGACATCATTGTATTCTATCTTCCAGGTACATTACTGTGACATCACTTTGGTGCATCTCCCAGGTACATTACTGTGACATCACTATGGTGCATCTCCCAGGTAAATTACTGTGACCTCAATTTGGTGCATCTCCCAGGTACATTACTGTGACATCACTATGCTGCATCTCCCCGGTAGATTACTGTGACATCACTATGCTGCATCTCCCAGGTACATTACTGTGACATCACTATGGTGCATCTCCTAGGTACATTACTGTGACATCACTATGGAGCATCTTCCAGGTACATTACTGTGACATCACTGTATTCTATCTTCCAGGTTCATTACTGTGACATCACTTTGGTGCATCTCCCAGGTACATTACTGTGACATCACTATGGTGCATCTCCCAGGTACATTACTGTGACATCACTATGGTTCATCTCTCAGGTACATTACTGTGACATTACTGTATTCTATCTTCCAGGTACATTACTGTGACATCACTATGGTGCATCTCCCAGGTAAATTACTGTGACATCACTGTATTCTATCTTCCAGGTACATTACTGTGACATCACTATGGTGCATCTCCCAGGTAAATTACTGTGACATCACTGTATTCTATCTTCCAGGTACATTACTGTGGCATCACTGTGGCACATCTTCCAGGTACATTACTGTGACATCACTATGGTGCATCTCCCAGGTAAATTACTGTGACATCACTATGGTGCATCTCCCAGGTAAATTACTGTGACCTCAATTTGGTGCATCTCCCAGGTACATTACTGTGACATCACTATGCTGCATCTCCCAGGTACAATACTGTGACATCACTATGCTGCATCTCCCAGGTACATTACTGTGACATCACTATGGTGCATCTCCTAGGTACATTACTGTGACATCACTATAGAGCATCTTCCAGGTACATTACTGTGACATCACTATGGAGCATCTTCCAGGTACATTACTGTGACATCACTGTATTCTATCTTCCAGGTACATTACTGTGACATCACTATGGTGCATCTCCCAGGTACATTACTGTGACATCACTATGCTGCATCTCCCAGGTACATTACTGTGACATCACTATGGTGCATCATCCAGGTAAATTACTGTGACATCACTGTATTCTATCTTCCAGGTACATTACTGTGACATCACTATGGTGCATCTCCCAGGTACATTACTGTGACATTACTGTATTCTATCTTCCAGGTACATTACTATGACATCACTATGGTGCATCTCCCAGGTAAATTACTGTGACATCACTGTATTCTATCTTCCAGGTACATTACTGTGACATCACTATGTTTCATCTCTCAGGTACATTACTGTGACATTACTGTATTCTATCTTCCAGGTACATTACTGTGACATCACTATGGTGCATCTCCCAGGTACATTACTGTGACATTACTGTATTCTATCTTCCAGGTACATTACTGTGACATCACTATGGTGCATCTCCCAGGTAAATTACTGTGACATCACTATGGTGCATCTCCCAGGTAAATTACTGTGACCTCAATTTGGTGCATCTCCCAGGTACATTACTGTGACATCACTATGCTGCATCTCCCAGGTACATTACTGTGACATCACTATGGTGCATCTCCCAGGTACATTACTGTGACATCACTATGGTGCATCTCCCAGGTACATTACTGTGACATCACTATAGAGCATCTTCCAGGTACATTACTGTGACATCACTATGGAGCATCTTCCAGGTACATTACTGTGACATCACTGTATTCTATCTTCCAGGTACATTACTGTGACATCACTATGGTGCATCTCCCAGGTACATTACTGTGACATCACTATGCTGCATCTCCCAGGTACATTACTGTGACATCACTATGGTGCATCATCCAGGTAAATTACTGTGACATCACTGTATTCTATCTTCCAGGTACATTACTGTGACATCACTATGGTGCATCTCCCAGGTACATTACTGTGACATTACTGTATTCTATCTTCCAGGTACATTACTATGACATCACTATGGTGCATCTCCCAGGTAAATTACTGTGACATCACTGTATTCTATCTTCCAGGTACATTACTGTGACATCACTATGGTTCATCTCTCAGGTACATTACTGTGACATTACTGTATTCTATCTTCCAGGTACATTACTGTGACATCACTATGGTGCATCTCCCAGGTAAATTACTGTGACATCACTGTATTCTATCTTCCAGGTACATTACTGTGACATCACTATGGTGCATCTCCCAGGTAAATTACTGTGACATTACTGTATTCTATCTTCCAGGTACATTACTGTGGCATCACTGTGGCACATCTTCCAGGTACATTACTGTGACATCACTATGGTGCATCTCCCAGGTAAATTACTGTGACATCACTATGGTGCATCTCCCAGGTAAATTACTGTGACCTCAATTTGGTGCATCTCCCAGGTACATTACTGTGACATCACTATGCTGCATCTCCCAGGTACATTACTGTGACATCACTATGCTGCATCTCCCAGGTACATTACTGTGACATCACTATGGTGCATCTCCTAGGTACATTACTGTGACATCACTATAGAGCATCTTCCAGGTACATTACTGTGACATCACTATGGAGCATCTTCCAGGTACATTACTGTGACATCACTGTATTCTATCTTCCAGGTACATTACTGTGACATCACTATGGTGCATCTCCCAGGTACATTACTGTGGCATCACTATGGTGCATCTCCCAGGTACATTACTGTGACATCACTATGGTGCATCTGCCAGGTGCATTACTGTGACATCACTATGGTGCATCTGCCAGTTGCATTCCTGTGACATCACTATGGTGCATCTCCCAGGTACATTACTGTGACATCACTATGGTTCATCTCTCAGGTACATTACTGTGACATTACTGTATTCTATCTTCCAGGTACATTACTGTGACATCACTATGGTGCATCTCCCAGGTAAATTACTGTGACATCACTGTATTCTATCTTCCAGGTACATTACTGTGACATCACTATGGTGCATCTCCCAGGTAAATTACTGTGACATCACTGTATTCTATCTTCCAGGTACATTACTGTGGCATCACTGTGGCACATCTTCCAGGTACATTACTGTGACATCACTATGGTGCATCTCCCAGGTAAATTACTGTGACATCACTATGGTGCATCTCCCAGGTAAATTACTGTGACCTCAATTTGGTGCATCTCCCAGGTACATTACTGTGACATCCCTATGCTGCATCTCCCAGGTACAATACTGTGACATCACTATGCTGCATCTCCCAGGTACATTACTGTGACATCACTATGGTGCATCTCCTAGGTACATTACTGTGACATCACTATGCTGCATCTCCCAGGTACATTACTGTGACATCACTATGGTGCATCTCCCAGGTACATTACTGTGACATCACTATAGAGCATCTTCCAGGTACATTACTGTGACATCACTATGGAGCATCTTCCAGGTACATTACTGTGACATCACTGTATTCTATCTTCCAGGTACATTACTGTGACATCACTATGGTGCATCTCCCAGGTACATTACTGTGACATCACTATGCTGCATCTCCCAGGTACATTACTGTGACATCACTATGGTGCATCATCCAGGTAAATTACTGTGACATCACTGTATTCTATCTTCCAGGTACATTACTGTGACATCACTATGGTGCATCTCCCAGGTACATTACTGTGACATTACTGTATTCTATCTTCCAGGTACATTACTATGACATCACTATGGTGCATCTCCCAGGTAAATTACTGTGACATCACTGTATTCTATCTTCCAGGTACATTACTGTGACATCACTATGGTTCATCTCTCAGGTACATTACTGTGACATTACTGTATTCTATCTTCCAGGTACATTACTGTGACATCACTATGGTGCATCTCCCAGGTAAATTACTGTGACATCACTGTATTCTATCTTCCAGGTACATTACTGTGACATCACTATGGTGCATCTCCCAGGTAAATTACTGTGACATTACTGTATTCTATCTTCCAGGTACATTACTGTGGCATCACTGTGGCACATCTTCCAGGTACATTACTGTGACATCACTATGGTGCATCTCCCAGGTAAATTACTGTGACATCACTATGGTGCATCTCCCAGGTACATTACTGTGGCATCACTATGCTGCATCTCCCAGGTACATTACTGTGACATCACTATGCTGCATCTCCCAGGTACATTACTGTGACATCACTATGCTGCATCTCCCAGGTACATTACTGTGACATCACTATAGAGCATCTTCCAGGTACATTACTGTGACATCACTATGGAGCATCTTCCAGGTACATTACTGTGACATCATTGTATTCTATCTTCCAGGTACATTACTGTGACATCACTTTGGTGCATCTCCCAGGTACATTACTGTGACATCACTATGGTGCATCTCCCAGGTAAATTACTGTGACCTCAATTTGGTGCATCTCCCAGGTACATTACTGTGACATCACTATGCTGCATCTCCCCGGTAGATTACTGTGACATCACTATGCTGCATCTCCCAGGTACATTACTGTGACATCACTATGGTGCATCTCCTAGGTACATTACTGTGACATCACTATGGAGCATCTTCCAGGTACATTACTGTGACATCACTGTATTCTATCTTCCAGGTTCATTACTGTGACATCACTTTGGTGCATCTCCCAGGTACATTACTGTGACATCACTATGGTGCATCTCCCAGGTACATTACTGTGACATCACTATGGTTCATCTCTCAGGTACATTACTGTGACATTACTGTATTCTATCTTCCAGGTACATTACTGTGACATCACTATGGTGCATCTCCCAGGTAAATTACTGTGACATCACTGTATTCTATCTTCCAGGTACATTACTGTGACATCACTATGGTGCATCTCCCAGGTAAATTACTGTGACATCACTGTATTCTATCTTCCAGGTACATTACTGTGGCATCACTGTGGCACATCTTCCAGGTACATTACTGTGACATCACTATGGTGCATCTCCCAGGTAAATTACTGTGACATCACTATGGTGCATCTCCCAGGTAAATTACTGTGACCTCAATTTGGTGCATCTCCCAGGTACATTACTGTGACATCACTATGCTGCATCTCCCAGGTACAATACTGTGACATCACTATGCTGCATCTCCCAGGTACATTACTGTGACATCACTATGGTGCATCTCCTAGGTACATTACTGTGACATCACTATAGAGCATCTTCCAGGTACATTACTGTGACATCACTATGGAGCATCTTCCAGGTACATTACTGTGACATCACTATGGTGCATCTCCCAGGTACATTACTGTGACATCACTATGCTGCATCTCCCAGGTACATTACTGTGACATCACTATGGTGCATCATCCAGGTAAATTACTGTGACATCACTGTATTCTATCTTCCAGGTACATTACTGTGACATCACTATGGTGCATCTCCCAGGTACATTACTGTGACATTACTGTATTCTATCTTCCAGGTACATTACTATGACATCACTATGGTGCATCTCCCAGGTAAATTACTGTGACATCACTGTATTCTATCTTCCAGGTACATTACTGTGACATCACTATGGTTCATCTCTCAGGTACATTACTGTGACATTACTGTATTCTATCTTCCAGGTACATTACTGTGACATCACTATGGTGCATCTCCCAGGTACATTACTGTGACATCACTATGGTGCATCTCCCAGGTAAATTACTGTGACATCACTATGGTGCATCTCCCAGGTAAATTACTGTGACCTCAATTTGGTGCATCTCCCAGGTACATTACTGTGACATCACTATGCTGCATCTCCCAGGTACATTACTGTGACATCACTATGGTGCATCTCCCAGGTACATTACTGTGACATCACTATGGTGCATCTCCCAGGTACATTACTGTGACATCACTATAGAGCATCTTCCAGGTACATTACTGTGACATCACTATGGAGCATCTTCCAGGTACATTACTGTGACATCACTGTATTCTATCTTCCAGGTCATCTCCCAGGTACATTACTGTGACATCACTATGCTGCATCTCCCAGGTACATTACTGTGACATCACTATGGTGCATCATCCAGGTAAATTACTGTGACATCACTGTATTCTATCTTCCAGGTACATTACTGTGACATCACTATGGTGCATCTCCCAGGTACATTACTGTGACATTACTGTATTCTATCTTCCAGGTACATTACTATGACATCACTATGGTGCATCTCCCAGGTAAATTACTGTGACATCACTGTATTCTATCTTCCAGGTACATTACTGTGACATCACTATGGTTCATCTCTCAGGTACATTACTGTGACATTACTGTATTCTATCTTCCAGGTACATTACTGTGACATCACTATGGTGCATCTCCCAGGTAAATTACTGTGACATCACTGTATTCTATCTTCCAGGTACATTACTGTGACATCACTATGGTGCATCTCCCAGGTAAATTACTGTGACATTACTGTATTCTATCTTCCAGGTACATTACTGTGGCATCACTGTGGCACATCTTCCAGGTACATTACTGTGACATCACTATGGTGCATCTCCCAGGTAAATTACTGTGACATCACTATGGTGCATCTCCCAGGTAAATTACTGTGACCTCAATTTGGTGCATCTCCCAGGTACATTACTGTGACATCACTATGCTGCATCTCCCAGGTACATTACTGTGACATCACTATGCTGCATCTCCCAGGTACATTACTGTGACATCACTATGGTGCATCTCCTAGGTACATTACTGTGACATCACTATAGAGCATCTTCCAGGTACATTACTGTGACATCACTATGGAGCATCTTCCAGGTACATTACTGTGACATCACTGTATTCTATCTTCCAGGTACATTACTGTGACATCACTTTGGTGCATCTCCCAGGTACATTACTGTGACATCACTATGGTGCATCTCCCAGGTAAATTACTGTGACCTCAATTTGGTGCATCTCCCAGGTACATTACTGTGACATCACTATGCTGCATCTCCCAGGTAGATTACTGTGACATCACTATGCTGCATCTCCCAGGTACATTACTGTGACATCACTATGGTGCATCTCCTAGGTACATTACTGTGACATCACTATGGAGAATCTTCCAGGTACATTACTGTGACATCACTGTATTCTATCTTCCAGGTACATTACTGTGACATCACTTTGGTGCATCTCCCAGGTACATTACTGTGACATCACTTAGGTGCATCTCCCAGGTAAATTACTGTGACATCACTCACTATGGTGCATCTCCCAGGTACATTACTGTGACATCACTATGGTGCATCTCCCAGGTACATTACTGTGACATCACTTTGGTGCATCTCCCAGGTACATTACTGTGATATCACTATGGTGCATCTCCAGGGACATTACTGTGACATCACTATGGAGCATCTTCCAGGTAAATTACTGTGACATCACTGTATTCTATCTTCCAGGTACATTACTGTGACATCACTATGGTGCATCTCCCAGGTAAATTACTGTGACATCACTGTATTCTATCTTCCAGGTAAATTACTGTGGCATCACTGTGGCGCATCTTCCAGGTACATTACTGTGACATCACTATGGTGCATCTCCCAGGTAAATTACTGTGACATCACTATTGTGCATCTCCCAGGTAAATTACTGTGACCTCAATGTGGTGCATCTCCCAGGTACATTACTGTGACATCACTATGCTGCATCTCCCAGGTACATTACTGTGACATCACTATGCTGCATCTCCCAGGTACATTACTGTGACATCACTATGGGTGCTTCTCCTAGGTACATTACTGTAACATCACTATGGTGCATCTCCCAGGTACATTACTGTGACATCACTATGCTGCATCTCCCAGGTACAATACTGTGACATCACTATGGTGCATCTTCCAGGTAAATTACTGTGACATCACTATGGTGCATCTTCCAGGTAAATTACTGTGACATCACTGTATTCTATCCTCCAGGTACATTACTGTGACATCACTATGGTGCATCTCCCAGGTATATTACTGTGACATCACTATGGTTTATCTCCCAGGTACATTACTGTGACATCACTATTGTGCATCTCCCAGGTAAATTACTGTGACCTCAATGTGGTGCATCTCCCAGGTACATTACTGTGACATCACTATCAGTGCATCTCCCAGGTACATTACTGTGACATCACTATGGTGCATCTCCCAGGTACATTACTGTGGCATCACTATGGTGCATCTCCCAGGTACATTACTGTGACATCACTATGGTGCATCTGCCAGGTGCATTACTGTGACATCACTATGGTGCATCTGCCAGTTGCATTCCTGTGACATCACTATGGTGCATCTCCCAGGTACATTACTGTGACATCACTATGGTTCATCTCTCAGGTACATTACTGTGACATTACTGTATTCTATCTTCCAGGTACATTACTGTGACATCACTATGGTGCATCTCCCAGGTAAATTACTGTGACATCACTGTATTCTATCTTCCAGGTACATTACTGTGACATCACTATGGTGCATCTCCCAGGTAAATTACTGTGACATCACTGTATTCTATCTTCCAGGTACATTACTGTGGCATCACTGTGGCACATCTTCCAGGTACATTACTGTGACATCACTATGGTGCATCTCCCAGGTAAATTACTGTGACATCACTATGGTGCATCTCCCAGGTAAATTACTGTGACCTCAATTTGGTGCATCTCCCAGGTACATTACTGTGACATCACTATGCTGCATCTCCCAGGTACAATACTGTGACATCACTATGCTGCATCTCCCAGGTACATTACTGTGACATCACTATGGTGCATCTCCTAGGTACATTACTGTGACATCACTATAGAGCATCTTCCAGGTACATTACTGTGACATCACTATGGAGCATCTTCCAGGTACATTACTGTGACATCACTGTATTCTATCTTCCAGGTACATTACTGTGACATCACTATGGTGCATCTCCCAGGTACATTACTGTGACATCACTATGCTGCATCTCCCAGGTACATTACTGTGACATCACTATGGTGCATCATCCAGGTAAATTACTGTGACATCACTGTATTCTATCTTCCAGGTACATTACTGTGACATCACTATGGTGCATCTCCCAGGTACATTACTGTGACATTACTGTATTCTATCTTCCAGGTACATTACTATGACATCACTATGGTGCATCTCCCAGGTAAATTACTGTGACATCACTGTATTCTATCTTCCAGGTACATTACTGTGACATTACTATGGTGCATCTCCCAGGTACATTACTGTGACATCACTGTATTCTATCTTCCAGGTACATTACTGTGACATCACTATGGTTCATCTCTCAGGTACATTACTGTGACATCACTATGGGTGCTTCTCCTAGGTTCATTACTGTAACATCACTATGGTGCATCTTCCAGGTACATTACTGTGACATCACTATGGTGCATCTCCCAGGTACATTACTGTGACATCACTATGCTGCATCTCCCAGGTACAATACTGTGACATCACTATGGTGCATCTACCAGGTAAATTACTGTGACATCACTATGGTGCATCTTCCAGGTAAATTACTGTGACATCACTGTATTCTATCCTCCAGGTACATTACTGTGACATCACTATGGTGCATCTCCCAGGTATATTACTGTGACATCACTATGGTGCACCTCCCAGGTACATTACTGTGACATCAGTATCAGTGCATCTCCCAGGTACATTACTGTGACATCACTATGGTGCATCTCCCAGGTACATTACTGTGGCATCACTATGGTGCATCTCCCAGGTACATTACTGTGACATCACTATGGTGCATCTGCCAGGTGCATTACTGTGACATCACTATGGTGCATCTGCCAGTTGCATTCCTGTGACATCACTATGGTGCATCTCCCAGGTACATTACTGTGACATCACTATGGTTCATCTCTCAGGTACATTACTGTGACATTACTGTATTCTATCTTCCAGGTACATTACTGTGACATCACTATGGTGCATCTCCCAGGTAAATTACTGTGACATCACTGTATTCTATCTTCCAGGTACATTACTGTGACATCACTATGGTGCATCTCCCAGGTAAATTACTGTGACATCACTGTATTCTATCTTCCAGGTACATTACTGTGGCATCACTGTGGCACATCTTCCAGGTACATTACTGTGACATCACTATGGTGCATCTCCCAGGTAAATTACTGTGACATCACTATGGTGCATCTCCCAGGTAAATTACTGTGACCTCAATTTGGTGCATCTCCCAGGTACATTACTGTGACATCCCTATGCTGCATCTCCCAGGTACAATACTGTGACATCACTATGCTGCATCTCCCAGGTACATTACTGTGACATCACTATGGTGCATCTCCTAGGTACATTACTGTGACATCACTATAGAGCATCTTCCAGGTACATTACTGTGACATCACTATGGAACATCTTCCAGGTACATTACTGTGACATCACTGTATTCTATCTTCCAGGTACATTACTGTGACATCACTATGGTGCATCTCCCAGGTACATTACTGTGACATCACTATGCTGCATCTCCCAGGTACATTACTGTGACATCACTATGGTGCATCATCCAGGTAAATTACTGTGACATCACTGTATTCTATCTTCCAGGTACATTACTGTGACATCACTATGGTGCATCTCCCAGGTACATTACTGTGACATTACTGTATTCTATCTTCCAGGTACATTACTATGACATCACTATGGTGCATCTCCCAGGTAAATTACTGTGACATCACTGTATTCTATCTTCCAGGTACATTACTGTGACATCACTATGGTTCATCTCTCAGGTACATTACTGTGACATTACTGTATTCTATCTTCCAGGTACATTACTGTGACATCACTATGGTGCATCTCCCAGGTCCATTACTGTGACCTCAATTTGGTGCATCTCCCAGGTACATTACTGTGACATCACTATGCTGCATCTCCCAGGTATATTACTGTGACATCACTATGGTGCATCTCCTAGGTACATTACTGTGACATCACTATAGAGCATCTTCCAGGTACATTACTGTGACATCACTATGGAGCATCTTCCAGGTACATTACTGTGACATCACTGTATTCTATCTTCCAGGTACATTACTGTGACATCACTATGGTGCATCTCCCAGGTACATTACTGTGACATCACTATGGTGCATCTTCCAGGTACATTACTGTGACATCACTATGGTGCATCTTCCAGGTACATTACTGTGACATCACTATGCTGCATCTCCCATGTACATTACTGTGACATCACTTTGGTGCATCTCCCAGGTACATTACTGTGACATCACTATGCTGCATCTCCCAGGTACATTACTGTGACATCACTGTATTCTATCTTCCAGGTACATTACTGTGACATCACTATGATGCATCTCCTAGGTACATTACTGTGACATCACTATGGGTGCTTCTCCTAGGTACATTACTGTAACATCACTATGGTGCATCTTCCAGGTACATTACTGTGACATCACTATGGTGCATCTCCCAGGTACATTACTGTGACATCACTATGCTGCATCTCCCAGGTACAATACTGTGACATCACTATGGTGCATCTTCCAGGTAAATTACTGTGACATCACTATGGTGCATCTTCCAGGTAAATTACTGTGACATCACTGTATTCTATCCTCCAGGTACATTACTGTGACATCACTATGGTGCATCTCCCAGGTATATTACTGTGACATCACTATGGTGCACCTCCCAGGTACATTACTGTGACATCACTATCAGTGCATCTCCCAGGTACATTACTGTGACATCACTATGGTGCATCTCCCAGGTACATTACTGTGGCATCACTATGGTGCATCTCCCAGGTACATTACTGTGACATCACTATGGTGCATCTGCCAGGTGCATTACTGTGACATCACTATGGTGCATCTGCCAGTTGCATTCCTGTGACATCACTATGGTGCATCTCCCAGGTACATTACTGTGACATCACTATGGTTCATCTCTCAGGTACATTACTGTGACATTACTGTATTCTATCTTCCAGGTACATTACTGTGACATCACTATGGTGCATCTCCCAGGTACATTACTGTGACATCACTATGGTGCATCTCCCAGGTAAATTACTGTGACATCACTGTATTCTATCTTCCAGGTACATTACTGTGGCATCACTGTGGCACATCTTCCAGGTACATTACTGTGACATCACTATGGTGCATCTCCCAGGTAAATTACTGTGACATCACTATGGTGCATCTCCCAGGTAAATTACTGTGACCTCAATTTGGTGCATCTCCCAGGTACATTACTGTGACATCACTATGCTGCATCTCCCAGGTACATTACTGTGACATCACTATGGTGCATCTCCTAGGTACATTACTGTGACATCACTATAGAGCATCTTCCAGGTACATTACTGTGACATCACTATGGAGTATCTTCCAGGTACATTACTGTGACATCACTGTATTCTATCTTCCAGGTACATTACTGTGACATCACTATGGTGCATCTCCCAGGTACATTACTGTGACATCACTATGCTGCATCTCCCAGGTACATTACTGTGACATCACTATGGTGCATCATCCAGGTAAATTACTGTGACATCACTGTATTCTATCTTCCAGGTACATTACTGTGACATCACTATGGTGCATCTCCCAGGTACATTACTGTGACATTACTGTATTCTATCTTCCAGGTACATTACTGTGACATCACTATGGTGCATCTCCCAGGTAAATTACTGTGACATCACTGTATTCTATCTTCCAGGTACATTACTGTGACATCACTATGGTTCATCTCTCAGGTACATTACTGTGACATTACTGTATTCTATCTTCCAGGTACATTACTGTGACATCACTATGGTGCATCTCCCAGGTAAATTACTGTGACATCACTATGGTGCATCTCCCAGGTAAATTACTGTGACCTCAATTTGGTGCATCTCCCAGGTACATTACTGTGACATCACTATGCTGCATCTCCCAGGTACATTACTGTGACATCACTATGGTGCATCTCCTAGGTACATTACTGTGACATCACTATAGAGCATCTTCCAGGTACATTACTGTGACATCACTATGGAGCATCTTCCAGGTACATTACTGTGACATCACTGTATTCTATCTTCCAGGTACATTACTGTGACATCACTATGGTGCATCTCCCAGGTACATTACTGTGACATCACTATGCTGCATCTCCCAGGTACATTACTGTGACATCACTATGGTGCATCATCCAGGTAAATTACTGTGACATCACTGTATTCTATCTTCCAGGTACATTACTGTGACATCACTATGGTGCATCTCCCAGGTACATTACTGTGACATTACTGTATTCTATCTTCCAGGTACATTACTATGACATCACTATGGTGCATCTCCCAGGTAAATTACTGTGACATCACTGTATTCTATCTTCCAGGTACATTACTGTGACATCACTATGGTTCATCTCATTACTGTGACATTACTGTATTCTATCTTCCAGGTACATTACTGTGACATCACTATGGTGCATCTCCCAGGTAAATTACTGTGACATCACTGTATTCTTTCTTCCAGGTACATTACTGTGACATCACTATGGTGCATCTCCCAGGTAAATTACTGTGACATTACTGTATTCTATCTTCCAGGTACATTACTGTGGCATCACTGTGGCACATCTTCCAGGTACATTACTGTGACATCACTATGGTGCATCTCCCAGGTAAATTACTGTGACATCACTATGGTGCATCTCCCAGGTAAATTACTGTGACCTCAATTTGGTGCATCTCCCAGGTACATTACTGTGACATCACTATGCTGCATCTCCCAGGTACATTACTGTGACATCACTATGCTGCATCTCCCAGGTACATTACTGTGACATCACTATGGTGCATCTCCTAGGTACATTACTGTGACATCACTATGGAGCATCTTCCAGGTACATTACTGTGACATCACTGTATTCTATCTTCCAGGTACATTACTGTGACATCACTTTGGTGCATCTCCCAGGTACATTACTGTGACATCACTATGGTGCATCTCCCAGGTACATTACTGTGACATCACTATGGTTCATCTCTCAGGTACATTACTGTGACATTACTGTATTCTATCTTCCAGGTACATTACTGTGACATCACTATGGTGCATCTCCCAGGTAAATTACTGTGACATCACTGTATTCTATCTTCCAGGTACATTACTGTGACATCACTATGGTGCATCTCCCAGGTAAATTACTGTGACATCACTGTATTCTATCTTCCAGGTACATTACTGTGGCATCACTGTGGCACATCTTCCAGGTACATTACTGTGACATCACTATGGTGCATCTCCCAGGTAAATTACTGTGACATCACTATGGTGCATCTCCCAGGTAAATTACTGTGACCTCAATTTGGTGCATCTCCCAGGTACATTACTGTGACATCACTATGCTGCATCTCCCAGGTACAATACTGTGACATCACTATGCTGCATCTCCCAGGTACATTACTGTGACATCACTATGGTGCATCTCCTAGGTACATTACTGTGACATCACTATAGAGCATCTTCCAGGTACATTACTGTGACATCACTATGGAGCATCTTCCAGGTACATTACTGTGACATCACTGTATTCTATCTTCCAGTTACATTACTGTGACATCACTATGGTGCATCTCCCAGGTACATTACTGTGACATCACTATGCTGCATCTCCCAGGTACATTACTGTGACATCACTATGGTGCATCATCCAGGTAAATTACTGTGACATCACTGTATTCTATCTTCCAGGTACATTACTGTGACATCACTATGGTGCATCTCCCAGGTACATTACTGTGACATTACTGTATTCTATCTTCCAGGTACATTACTATGACATCACTATGGTGCATCTCCCAGGTAAATTACTGTGACATCACTGTATTCTATCTTCCAGGTACATTACTGTGACATCACTATGGTTCATCTCTCAGGTACATTACTGTGACATTACTGTATTCTATCTTCCAGGTACATTACTGTGACATCACTATGGTGCATCTCCCAGGTAAATTACTGTGACATCACTATGGTGCATCTCCCAGGTAAATTACTGTGACCTCAATTTGGTGCATCTCCCAGGTACATTACTGTGACATCACTATGCTGCATCTCCCAGGTACATTACTGTGACATCACTATGGTGCATCTCCTAGGTACATTACTGTGACATCACTATAGAGCATCTTCCAGGTACATTACTGTGACATCACTATGGAGCATCTTCCAGGTACATTACTGTGACATCACTGTATTCTATCTTCCAGGTACATTACTGTGACATCACTATGGTGCATCTCCCAGGTACATTACTGTGACATCACTATGCTGCATCTCCCAGGTACATTACTGTGACATCACTATGGTGCATCTCCCAGGTACATTACTGTGACATCACTATGGTGCATCATCCAGGTAAATTACTGTGACATCACTGTATTCTATCTTCCAGGTACATTACTGTGACATCACTATGGTGCATCTCCCAGGTACATTACTGTGACATTACTGTATTCTATCTTCCAGGTACATTACTATGACATCACTATGGTGCATCTCCCAGGTAAATTACTGTGACATCACTGTATTCTATCTTCCAGGTACATTACTGTGACATCACTATGGTTCATCTCTCAGGTACATTACTGTGACATTACTGTATTCTATCTTCCAGGTACATTACTGTGACATCACTATGGTGCATCTCCCAGGTAAATTACTGTGACATCACTGTATTCTATCTTCCAGGTACATTACTGTGACATCACTATGGTGCATCTCCCAGGTAAATTACTGTGACATTACTGTATTCTATCTTCCAGGTACATTACTGTGGCATCACTGTGGCACATCTTCCAGGTACATTACTGTGACATCACTATGGTGCATCTCCCAGGTAAATTACTGTGACATCACTATGGTGCATCTCCCAGGTAAATTACTGTGACCTCAATTTGGTGCATCTCCCAGGTACATTACTGTGACATCACTATGCTGCATCTCCCAGGTACATTACTGTGACATCACTATGCTGCATCTCCCAGGTACATTACTGTGACATCACTATGGTGCATCTCCTAGGTACATTACTGTGACATCACTATAGAGCATCTTCCAGGTACATTACTGTGACATCACTATGGAGCATCTTCCAGGTACATTACTGTGACATCACTGTATTCTATCTTCCAGGTACATTACTGTGACATCACTATGGTGCATCTCCCAGGTAAATTACTGTGACCTCAATTTGGTGCATCTCCCAGGTACATTACTGTGACATCACTATGCTGCATCTCCCAGGTAGATTACTGTGACATCACTATGCTGCATCTCCCAGGTACATTACTGTGACATCACTATGGTGCATCTCCTAGGTACATTACTGTGACATCACTATGGAGCATCTTCCAGGTACATTACTGTGACATCACTGTATTCTATCTTCCAGGTACATTACTGTGACATCACTTTGGTTCATATCCCAGGTACATTACTGTGACATCACTTAGGTGCATCTCCCAGGTAAATTACTGTGACATCACTATGGTGCATCTCCCAGGTACATTACTGTGACATCACTATGGTACATCTCCCAGGTACATTACTGTGACATCACTTTGGTGCATCTCCCAGGTACATTACTGTGATATCACTATGGTGCATCTCCAGGGACATTACTGTGACATCGCTATGGAGCATCTTCCAGGTAAATTACTGTGACATCACTGTATTCTATCTTCCAGGTACATTACTGTGACATCACTATGGTGCATCTCCCAGGTAAATTACTGTGACATCACTGTATTCTATCTTCCAGGTAAATTACTGTGGCATCACTGTGGCGCATCTTCCAGGTACATTACTGTGACATCACTATGGTGCATCTCCCAGGTAAATTACTGTGACATCACTATTGTGCATCTCCCAGGTAAATTACTGTGACCTCAATGTGGTGCATCTCCCAGGTACATTACTGTGACATCACTATGCTGCATCTCCCAGGTACATTACTGTGACATCACTATGCTGCATCTCCCAGGTACATTACTGTGACATCACTATGGTGCATCTCCTAGGTACATTACTGTGACATCACTATGGAGCATCTTCCAGGTACATTACTGTGACATCACTATGGTGCATCTCCCAGGTACATTACTGTGACATCACTATGGAGCATCTTCCAGGTACATTACTGTGACATCACTATGGTGCATCTCCGAGGTACATTACTGTGACATCACTTTGGTGCATCTCCCAGGTACATTACTGTGACATCACTATGGTGCATCTCCGAGGTACATTACTGTGACATCACTTTGGTGCATCTCCCAGGTACATTACTGTGATATCACTATGGTGCATCTCCCAGGTACATTACTGTGACATCACTATGGAGCATCTTCCAGGTACATTACTGTGACATCACTGTATTCTATCTTCCAGGTACATTACTGTGACATCACTTTGGTTCATATCCCAGGTACATTACTGTGACATCACTTAGGTGCATCTCCCAGGTAAATTACTGTGACATCACTATGGTGCATCTCCCAGGTACATTACTGTGACATCACTATGGTACATCTCCCAGGTACATTACTGTGACATCACTTTGGTGCATCTCCCAGGTACATTACTGTGATATCACTATGGTGCATCTCCAGGGACATTACTGTGACATCGCTATGGAGCATCTTCCAGGTAAATTACTGTGACATCACTGTATTCTATCTTCCAGGTACATTACTGTGACATCACTATGGTGCATCTCCCAGGTAAATTACTGTGACATCACTGTATTCTATCTTCCAGGTAAATTACTGTGGCATCACTGTGGCGCATCTTCCAGGTACATTACTGTGACATCACTATGGTGCATCTCCCAGGTAAATTACTGTGACATCACTATTGTGCATCTCCCAGGTAAATTACTGTGACCTCAATGTGGTGCATCTCCCAGGTACATTACTGTGACATCACTATGCTGCATCTCCCAGGTACATTACTGTGACATCACTATGCTGCATCTCCCAGGTACATTACTGTGACATCACTATGGTGCATCTCCTAGGTACATTACTGTGACATCACTATGGAGCATCTTCCAGGTACATTACTGTGACATCACTGTATTCTATCTTCCAGGTACATTACTGTGACATCACTTTGGTGCATCTCCCAGGTACATTACTGTGACATCACTATGGTGCATCTCCCGGGTAAATTACTGTGACATCACTATGGTGCATCTCCGAGGTACATTACTGTGACATCACTTTGGTGCATCTCCCAGGTACATTACTGTGATATCACTATGGTGCATCTCCCAGGTACATTACTGTGACATCACTATGGAGCATCTTCCAGGTACATTACTGTGACATCACTGTATTCTATCTTCCAGGTACATTACTGTGACATTACTATGGTGCATCTCCCAGGTACATTACTGTGACATCACTATGCTGCATCTCCCAGGTACATTACTGTGACATCACTATGGTGCATCATCCAGGTAAATTACTGTGACATCACTGTATTCTATCTTCCAGGTACATTACTGTGACATCACTATGCTGCATCTACCAGGTAGATTACTGTGACATCACTATGCTGCATCTCCCAGGTACATTACTGTGACATCACTATGGTGCATCTCCTAGGTACATTACTGTGACATCACTATGGAGCATCTTCCAGGTACATTACTGTGACATCACTGTATTCTATCTTCCAGGTACATTACTGTGACATCACTTTGGTGCATCTCCCAGGTACATTACTGTGACATCACTTAGGTGCATCTCCCAGGTAAATTACTGTGACATCACTATGGTGCATCTCCCAGGTACATTACTGTGACATCACTATGGTGCATCTCCCAGGTACATTACTGTGACATCACTTTGGTGCATCTCCCAGGTACATTACTGTGATATCACTATGGTGCATCTCCAGGGACATTACTGTGACATCACTATGGAGCATCTTCCAGGTAAATTACTGTGACATCACTGTATTCTATCTTCCAGGTACATTACTGTGACATCACTATGGTGCATCTCCCAGGTAAATTACTGTGACATCACTGTATTCTATCTTCCAGGTAAATTACTGTGGCATCACTGTGGCGCATCTTCCAGGTACATTACTGTGACATCACTATGGTGCATCTCCCAGGTAAATTACTGTGACATCACTATTGTGCATCTCCCAGGTAAATTACTGTGACCTCAATGTGGTGCATCTCCCAGGTACATTACTGTGACATCACTATGCTGCATCTCCCAGGTACATTACTGTGACATCACTATGCTGCATCTCCCAGGTACATTACTGTGACATCACTATGGTGCATCTCCTAGGTACATTACTGTGACATCACTATGGAGCATCTTCCAGGTACATTACTGTGACATCACTGTATTCTATCTTCCAGGTACATTACTGTGACATCACTTTGGTGCATCTCCCAGGTACATTACTGTGACATCATTATGGTGCATCTCCCGGGTAAATTACTGTGACATAACTATGGTGCATCTCCCAGGTACATTACTGTGACATCACTTTGGTGCATCTCCCAGGTACATTACTGTGATATCACTATGGTGCATCTCCCAGGTACATTACTGTGACATCACTATGGAGCATCTTACAGGTACATTACTGTGACATCACTGTATTCTATCTTCCAGGTACATTACTGTGACATTACTATGGTGCATCTCCCAGGTACATTACTGTGACATCACTATGCTGCATCTCCCAGGTACATTACTGTGACATCACTATGGTGCATCATCCAGGTAAATTACTGTGACATCACTGTATTCTATCTTCCAGGTACATTACTGTGACATCACTATGGTGCATCTCCCATGTACATTACTGTGACATTACTGTATTCTATCTTCCAGGTACATTACTGTGACATCACTATGGTGCATCTCCCAGGTAAATTACTGTGACATCACTGTATTCTATCTTCCAGGTACATTACTGTGACATCACTATGGTTCATCTCCCAGGTACATTACTGTGACATTACTGTATTCTATCTTCCAGGTACATTACTGTGACATCACTATGGTGCATCTCCCAGGTAAATTACTGTGACATCACTGTATTCTATCTTCCAGGTACATTACTGTGACATCACTATGGTGCATCTCCCAGGTAAATTACTGTGACATCACTGTATTCTATCTTCCAGGTAAATTACTGTGGCATCACTGTGGCACATCTTCCAGGTACATTACTGTGACATCGCTATGGTGCATCTCCCAGGTAAATTACTGTGACATCACTATGGTGCATCTCCCAGGTAAATTACTGTGACCTCAATTTGGTGCATCTCCCAGGTACATTACTGTGACATCACTATGCTGCATCTCCCAGGTACATTACTGTGACATCACTATGCTGCATCTCCCTGGTACATTACTGTGACATCACTATGGTGCATCTCCTAGGTACATTACTGTGACATCACTATAAAGCATCTTCCTGGTACATTACTGTGACATCACTGTATTCTATCTTCCAGGTACATTACTGTGACACCACTTTGGTGCATCTCCCAGGTACATCACTGTGACATCACTATGGTGCATCTCCCAGGTAAATTACTGTGACCTCAATTTGATGCATCTTCCAGGTACATTACTGTGACATCACTATGCTGCATCTCCCAGGTACATTACTGTGACATTACTATGCTGCATCTCCCAGGTACATTACTGTGACATCACTATGGTGCATCTCCTAGGTACATTACTGTGACATCACTATGGAGCATCTCCCAGGTACATTACTGTGATATCACTATGGTGCATCTCCAGGGACATTACTGTGACATCACTATGGAGCATCTTACAGGTAAATTACTGTGACATCACTGTATTCTATCTTCCAGGTACATTACTGTGACATCACTATGGTGCATCTCCCAGGTAAATTACTGTGACATCACTGTATTCTATCTTCCAGGTAAATTACTGTGGCATCACTGTGGCGCATCTTCCAGGTACATTACTGTGACATCACTATGGTGCATCTCCCAGGTAAATTACTGTGACATCACTATTGTGCATCTCCCAGGTAAATTACTGTGACCTCAATGTGGTGCATCTCCCAGGTACATTACTGTGACATCACTATGCTGCATCTCCCAGGTACATTACTGTGACATCACTATGGAGCATCTCCCAGGTACATTACTGTGATATCACTATGGTGCATCTCCAGGGACATTACTGTGACATCACTATGGAGCATCTTACAGGTAAATTACTGTGACATCACTGTATTCTATCTTCCAGGTACATTACTGTGACATCACTATGGTGCATCTCCCAGGTAAATTACTGTGACATCACTGTATTCTATCTTCCAGGTAAATTACTGTGGCATCACTGTGGCGCATCTTCCAGGTACATTACTGTGACATCACTATGGTGCATCTCCCAGGTAAATTACTGTGACATCACTATTGTGCATCTCCCAGGTAAATTACTGTGACCTCAATGTGGTGCATCTCCCAGGTACATTACTGTGACATCACTATGCTGCATCTCCCAGGTACATTACTGTGACATCACTATGCTGCATCATCTCCCAGGTACATTACTGTGACATCACTATGGTGCATCTCCTAGGTACATTACTGTGACATCACTATGGAGCATCTTCCAGGTACATTACTGTGACATCACTGTATTCTATCTTCCAGGTACATTACTGTGACATCACTTTGGTGCATCTCCCAGGTACATTACTGTGACATCACTATGGTGCATCTCCCGGGTAAATTACTGTGACATCACTATGGTGCATCTCCCAGGAACATTACTGTGACATCACTTTGGTGCATCTCCCAGGTACATTACTGTGATATCACTATGGTGTATCTCCCAGGTACATTACTGTGACATCACTATGGAGCATCTTCCAGGTACATTACTGTGACATCACTGTATTCTATCTTCCAGGTACATTACTGTGACATTACTATGGTGCATCTCCCAGGTACATTACTGTGACATCACTATGCTGCATCTCCCAGGTACATGACTTTGGGACTTAAAATTACCGCTGTGAAAAACCCAACCCCAAACCCCCCTTCACTCATTAATGGGTGTACACAGTTGTTGGGTGTCAAGGCCACAGCGGCCGCATTTATTATAACAAAACATCATCATTAATCAATAACATTTCATAACATTACAATTTACATTAAACTCAGCTAGCAAAGGGGTTCCGGGGGGCATCTAAATTGCCATCAAATCTGTTGTCACGAAGTCTCACTTGTCCCCAGCCGTATATGCGCCTGACCAGGGACCCAAAATGGAGACTTCCCCACCTCCTGAGATCCTTGCTCCCAGGAATTCACCATATTTCTGTTAAACAACTAATCGGGGGACTGGACACCCCCCGTGTTGCCAGCTCCCCCGTCTCAACACCTCCTTTTTGCCCCCGAGAACCTCTCCTAAATCCACCACGACACCGTGTGGGATGACCTCACATCCCGTTACATCCTCAACGCCTTCTCCGCTCCTTCCTGTATACCCAGTAACCATACATCCAGGCCCACATCTGTCAGGTGTACCCCATCCTCACCCCTTGCCCTTCTTCCAACTCTGGGTGCCGTATCACAATGCCCCCGTTTCGTGCTATATACCAGCCTATTGTTTTGTTAACCTTAATCCTTGCTCTATTTAAACTCCTCACTGACCGAGCCGACAACCAACTTAACCCGGTATAATACTAAAGAAATGTAACTTTGCTCAAAAACACGCTCAGCGTGTAGCGAAACCACATCTTCCATATCCACAAGCCGCAACTTCCTGGCAAGTGGCGAGAGCAGAATGTGGCCATACCAAACCAATCCATAAATATAACTTTACTCAATAATCACGCTCAGCGTGTAGAGAAACCACACCTGCCATATCCACAGGCCGCAACCTCCTGGCAAGTGGTGATATACAATGCACGCACTGCTTACCAAACTAACACTCTAGTGATCCACCAGCCGCTATCCTCTTAGCTAGTGGCGTAACTAGGTGTGAATAACCGAACCAGAACCATCTTCTCAGGGACCGCCCCTTAGAGAAGTGTATATATGTCTCCACATATAATCCACTAGCCGCCAACCTCCAAGCTAGTGGTGTAACCAGGTGTGGAAAACTTGTCTCCCATAAACCATAATTACGCGCACAGCATGCGAGAGCCACATCCCCAGCTCCACATAGCCGCCAACCTCCTAGCTAAGTGGCGAAAGAAGATGTGACCCCAAACCAACCATTGGAGACATTAAAATCAACCACCCATAAGACATTATATAAACGTACCAAGGACCTGGATATATAAGATCTATTTATCTTACAGAATTAGGTGCAGCAGTAACACTGACCATGTGTCTGGCTGATTCTCCAGCCATTTCATGGGGATAATTGTAATATAATATTACAATGCTAATTCACCATTATAGTCTGAGGTGGCATGTAACCCCCTCAGTATTGTACCATGTACCACTCATGTAATCTAGAGTATATATATATATATATATATATATATATGTATATATATATATATATATATATATATATATATATGAGTGCACATAAGGTCTACATGGACAGTTCTTATAGATTTATATCTGGGGCTCAAACCCCTAATCATTGTAAGGTGACTTTCAAATTAAATGAGTCTGTGTCCAGCGCTGGAATTGACTAACTTGAATGAAAAGACAAGACCTGTCCTTGCAGGAAGTTAGCAACAAGACTGATAAATTTATTGAGGGACGTACATTTATAGAAAACCATAAGGCACTTTACATAAGGCGTGTAAGTAGGAAAGCAGCAACTATAATTGGGTGTTCTCACCCAGGAAATGTAACACTATTGGATGTAAGTACACAAAGGAGTCTGATACTATTGGCTACATGCAAATACTGAAACTTCACATAAACCAAATGTCCAGATGTCCACCTGGATACCTTCCACTAGGTGGTGCTAGTGAGCACTAAGTCTTTGTGTGCTTTTCTAAGGAATGAGACCCCACCCAAACTTCAGTTATCACTACACAAAGTTATATGAAATGAATGCAGAATCTTTAAAATGTCCGACAATACGTAAGATGGCGTCTGAGTCCAGTGTAATATCTTTAACAATTCCCCCCTTTTGAGCTTTGCTGGCCTGTAACTTTTGTCCAGGGTGACCTCCTCAAACTCCAGGTACATACAGGTAGGCTAAGACCTTACCTGCTGGACTTGTTAACTCTTCACCAGATCCCCTGGAGGCCAGTCACTCGGGGGTTACAGGCCTGCATACTCAAATTACATAATTGTGTTTCCATAGTTTATTAACAAGCTGGTTCTTCAACAAGACGGTATCCTCCACACTGGGACTTCTCCTGTCATGGTTCTTACCACCTGGACGGCCATCTGGGACATGGTGGACTTGATGAGGGAGACCACACAACACACAATAAGTGACGAGAGCAAATCACATTCCCCAATATCACCCCCCACTTAAAGGAAACCCTTCCAATCCCCCAACTACAAAGTGAAGGACAAAGTGTCCACCCCAGAGTTTCTCTTGAGTTCCCTGGACAGTCCTTCAATCTCTTCAAGTGCATGGGTAATGGATCCATAGGGGGCGATGTCATCTGGGATGTATATGCGACAAGCCACTCCCACCATCTTACAGACTCCTCCCTTCTCAGCAAGAGTCATGTCCAAAGCCGTGCGGTTCTGGGAAGCATCTCGGATACAATCACAAATCTCTGTTGATTACAATAAAACCAGTTAACCCAACCAACATTTTTGCTCATAGGTCTCTGGGGAACAATGGACTCTAGACCTGCCCATATCTGATTGTGGGCCTTGTACTCATCTGGGACCCCCCTTGGTGCTCCCACTGTATCTATATAAACATTGTCATCTAGGTGCTTCTCTCTCAAACCTCCAGAATCCTTTGGGACTCTCTACCTTTTCTTTATGTGTCTGATCAAACTTATCCCTGGGGATCACGAGGAAGGAATGCAGAAGTGTTATCACAGCACACTCACCTTCCCAGCCTCTAGGCCTGACCTGACTCTCCTATCCCCACAAATCCAGTACACACTAGACACTGCTAATACAGGGCTACCTGTGCTGTCAATGTTAAAGAAGGTCATTGTCTTGTTGCACCAACCGTAGGTAAAATCTCCTACCCTGGGGGCATCCTGGTCACCCCTATAGATACAGTGATAGTCATAGTTGGGGTGTCCCTGAGCATACAGTCAGTCAGAAGAGACCAGTCAGTCAGAGTAAGTAAGCATGGAATAGAAAGCGTGGAAGCGTGCTGACTTCCCTCTAGCTTCACAGACGTGGCACTGGTCAGCAGGACTTGGAAAGGACCGTCATAGCGAGGCTCCAGACTGTCTCTCTGGTATCTCTTTACCATCACGTAGTCTCCAGGCTTCAGGTTATGTATCCTGAGGTCTCTGTCTGGATCTGTCCAGTGAAGTGGGTTCTGCAACCGGACTCTATGGTCTCTGGAAGTCCAAACCTGCAGAAAAATCTCACTCACCAACTTCTTTGCCTCAGCTCTGGCAGTAGCCTTGGTCATGGGAGAAGCTTCTGGCCACCCTGGAAAGAGATCAATGCACACAAGCACGTACTCCTATGTGCCACTTTTGGTAGCTGGATAAAATCCATCTGCAGTCTTTGGAAGGGATACAGCAGCTTGGGTGTCACCTTCCGTGGGGTCTTTACCACCTTACCCGGGCAGCTTGGGTGTCACCTTCCGTGGGGTCTTTACCACCTTACCCGGGTTGTGGCGGGCACAGACTATACAGGCTTTCACTAGTCTAGTGACAGGGGTAGTAATGCCCGGGGCAACCACTTATGGTTTATGAGCACTAGCATGGCCATTTTGGATATGTATGTGTCCGTAGGCTACTTGACTTACTGTCGGGTGCAGGGCTCTGGGCAGGCACACCCTCTTTCCCAGCATCCAGGTCCCATCAGCATCTGGGCTCCAGCTCTCCTCCACACTCCCTTCACACTCCCTTGACTCTCGGGCCACCAGGGACTGGAACACCTGTGGATCAAACTTTTAGCTCAGAATTCACCGCTGAGACTTCAAGGCAGTCTCCAGGCTCCATCTGTGCAGCTGCCTTCGCCATCCCGTCAGCCACATACTTGCCCTTGGCTTGTGGAGTTACCAAATTGTGTGTGCTTTTACTTTTATTATCCTCACCTCTTGTGTAAGTAAGGGAGCATCCATGAGCTCTTTACCCAGCTTGCCATGCTTAAAGGGGTTCCCTGCAGAGGTGAGGAAATCTCTAGCCTTCCATAAGGGTTTATAGTCGTGTTTAGACCCCAGAACTATACCTTGAGTATAGATATTTGCCCTTTTACCTTCCACCAGCTGTAGCGCTTCCCTGAGTGCCGTCACTGCACCTCCTGCGCTGACCTGTGTGGAGGGAGTGGTTCTGCTTGTACTACCTCATGTGCGCCACTGACCACTGTATATCCAGTGTAGAACCGTCTGTCTTCTCCTGCAGACCTGGAGCCATCTATGAGAAAAAACTCAACATCTGGGTTAATTACCCTTCTCTCCCCCCCTCTCTGAATCCTGGAAGACTGGCGATAGAATGAAGGATTCAGAGCTGTGCACCTTATCAGTGTATCCTGGGGCATCAGGAGTGCACACTGGAGTCTGAGCTGTCTGGCCTTTGCTCAGATGCTTGTACTTGGGTGAAGACACTGTGCAAGGTATGTGGGGTTTGCACTCTAACTCACTGACCTAGGGTCTAGGATCAGCTCACTGGCCTTGCTGAGGAGATTGCTGGCTGCAGCTACTGACACATGAGGGGCACCCCTCACGACTGAGTCTAACCGGGCCTAATAGTGGGCCACTGGTAAGGCCACCACGTTCCTGGACTAGACACCTGTGGCGTGACCTGGATACTCAGTGCAAAATAAACCAAAAGTTTGATTCAGTGGAATGTGCCTAGGGCCGGTGCAGACAGGATTTGCCACCTTAAGGGTATGGAATGCATCAATTGCCTCCTGACTAAGGGCAAATGGAGAAGAGGCAATTCAATTATCAAGGGGCAACATCAGGCTGGAGGCAGACCTTATCCCAGGCCTGTAGGAACTGGCCAGTCCTAGAAACATGTGCAGAGGCTTAGGGCCTCAGGGCAGGGGCACATTCTAGACTGCCAGCTTTCTTCCCTCTGTCAGGTATCTGCCTGTGGCTATGAAGCAGTGGCCTAGGAAGACCACCTTCTCCTGGCAGTACTGGAGTTTGTCTCAGGAAACTTTGCAACCCTTCTGGAACAGAAAACACATAAGGTCAATAAATGCATCCTGGCAAACAAAAAACAGTAGGTCCTCCACATACTGAAAAGGAGAACATCCAGTAAGGGGCTAGTCTGCCAGTCTACTCCCTGTAGGGCCGTGTAGTATGGAGTACTGGCTGGGGGAGTTTTACCCCCCTTGTGGGAATCTGCATTAGATATACTGGATTACTAGACTGGTAAAGGCAAATATTTACTGGAAATCCTCATGTAGGGGCACAGAGAGGAAAACATTTGCCAACAGGGAAGAGTTCTACAATGAAAGGCACTAACTCTATTTGGGGGGGGCTTTCAGAAGAGGGGGACTGTTCTTGCTGACATCCTTGTCCATTACCACCCCCCTTGTCCCGCCCTGTTGGGGCCGTCTACGTTTCCTAGAGTGTGTCTCTTTGTATTCTTATCACAAGCAAATTCCTTTAAGTCTTTTAGATTGTCAGCTCTGTTTCCCCCACTCAACACAGATGCTTTCTGTGTGCTTCAAGGCCACTTCTCACAGACATAGATAAGACAAAGCAAAGCCCAGCTGCACAGAGATCTCCCCCTGATTAACTCTTTCAACTCCAGAAAGCAGGTACCAGAGACATTGCAACACTTTTTCTAGTAATTTTTCTGCAATTGTCAAGATCAAATAAGTTTAAAAATAAAATAAACAAAATAAACAAACAGCGTTGCACACTCAAGACCCTTAGCAAATTTTTGAAATTGATGAAAATATTCACCTGCTGGCATTTATTTCAAACATCCGCCAGGACACCTCAAGGGTGACTCAGCTGCTATCCTACAACCAGCCTACAGTGTAGAATCATAGGCAATTAACTTTCAGGGACTTGAAAACAATATACTGTCTTAAGATGGCCGCCACTGAAAAATGGTAGGGCGTGTCATCTTCTCTAACCCCCCAGATACGGGGGTGGAGTCTAAGAGGGTGCTCTTCTGCATTCCAAAAGATTTTTTTTTTTTTTAATGAGCACTCTCTAGGATTCCTGTCCCTCTGTCCTGGTCCGTCCGTAGTCACTGGTCTAAGTCTCCAGTAATCAACCCCATCCACTTTCCTTTGTCATTAACTCTCTACTTACATCAAAACAACCTTCTGCCTGGGTGTGCCACTTTTGTCTTTGAGCCAGCCACCATTCTCATCAAGTGCTGTCTCCTACCTCTGCACACTCAGGGGATCATCTAACATACCCAAAAACTTCAATACCTCATAACTTCCTTTTACCCACTCTTTACCTTTCCTGTGTGACACTATGTCAGTTGCCTTTTTAGGTCTGCAGTGTCCAACTACAGTCTTACTTTGCTCACTACCCATTTTGTGGAATCTGTGGAATACCTGATTTTGTTCAAGGGCTATAGATATCCTCCGTACATACAGCTCCAGACTACCCCGCTAACTATCAGTAAGTACAAATTAGAGACCTTCACACAATATTTCAGAAATCAAGGAGTTAACGCTCAACTGTAAAATTCCCGTCAGTGTCCCTCTTGTCTCTACTGTCCTTTCCGCATCACGGGGCCGCATCAATCCCGAAGGAACGATAAGTTAATTTGGCCAGAATTTGTCTCTGCAAACTTCCAGATTCTATCCGCGCTTACATGAACAAAATCTCAACACCATCACAAACTTTCTGAACTACATCAACAATCCACAAGAGGGCACTGCAGACCTTTTTCTACAACATACATTGTCACGTCCAGTCTCTGTCGGTCACCGTACAAGTGATCCTTTGCCGAAATCATCGTGCACATACTATTATATATGGACATGTAAGGCAAAGTACATAATATCACACAAGGAGATGACCTTACCCAGTCCCTTTCAGCCAGTGAAACAGAACTACAGTCAAGGTAGACAAAAATAGACTTGACTTACCCCGACGAGCGCTCATTGTCAGTTCTGGTCACTGGCCGCCTGGACTCTTGCGGAGGTCACCTCGATGGTTAGATGTCCATAAAAGTATGGCCACCCAGGAAGACGCCAATTCTTATAGATTTATATCTGGGGCTCAAACCCCTAATCATTGTAAGGTGACTTTCAAATTAAATGAGTCTGTGTCCAGCGCTGGAATTGACTAACTTGAATGAAAAGACAAGACCTGTCCTTGCAGGAAGTTAGCAACAAGACTGATAAATTTATTGAGGGATGGACATTTATAGAAAACCATAAGGCACTTTACATAAGGCGTGTAATTAGGAAAGCAGCAACTATAATTGGGTGTTCTCACCCAGGAAATGTAACACTATTGGATGTAAGTACACAAAGGAGTCTAATACTATTGGCTACATGCAAATACTGAAACTTCACATAAACCAAATGTCCAGATGTCCACCTGGATACCTTCCACTAGGTGGTGCTAGTGAGCACTAAGTCTTTGTGTGCTTTTCTAAGGAATGAGACCCCACCCAAACTTCAGTAATCACTACACAAAGTTATATGAAATGAATGCAGAATCTTTAAAATGTCCGACAATACGTAAGATGGCGTCTGAGTCCAGTGTAATATCTTTAACACAGTCCATAATATAGAAGCCACAACCAAAGGCTAGCTATATATATATATATATATATATATATATATATATATATATATATATATATATACAGTCTGGTCCATGACTACAATAAAGCAGTGAGATGGAAGCCATGTACACTGCACCAGGCACATAAGCATCTGAATGCAACATGTGGTGGTTATAAAGCAATGACCTGGGATGGGCTACTATAGAATCTGTTTGTATATCAGTGACATGGAGGTTTTATTCAGATAGCTAAACTCCTCATATCCAGCCACTACAATTACTCTGTACAGGTCAATGCTGGGCCATATAGACCAGGAATGTGGGGGACCTGCACCTATCATGGTCAGTAACCCGCAGTACGGTGTAAGGCACCCAGACTATAGAGAACCAAGATTATAAGAGACTAGTAATAGTGCAGCCTCCATCTTTGATCCTGTACCTGTGCTCTCTCTGGGCAGCTCCTCTCTCCCTAGTGTATAATACATGTAACATCCCCATGACAAGCAGAGTAATGGCGGACATCTGCCCTCAGTCTCTATCCAAAAAGACTGGACTCCTGAAGAAGTGTGTGAGGTATTTACTTCCTCAAATATATCAGTGATATGTACAGTGTATGAGGTAACTACATCCTCATATATATCAGTGATATGTACAGTGTATGAGGTAACTACATCCTCATATATATCAGTGATATGTACAGTGTATGAGGTAACTACATCCTCATATATACAAGTGATATGTACAGTGTATGAGGTAACTACACCCTCATATATATCAGTGATATGTACAGTGTATGAGGTAACTACATCCTCATATATACCAGTGATATGTACAGTGTATGAGGTAACTACATCCTCATATATATCAGTGATATGTACAGTGTATGAGGTAACTACACCCTCATATATACCAGTGATATGTACAGTGTATGGGGTAACTACATCCTCATATATACCAGTGATATGTACAGTGTATGAGGTAACTACAGGCGGTCCCCTACTTAAGGACACCCGACTTACAGACAACCCATAGTTACAGACAGACCCCTCTGACCTCTGATGAAGCTTTCTGAATGCTTTACTATAGTCCCAGACTGCAATGATCAGCTGTAAGGTGTCTGTAATGAAGCTTTATTGATAATCCTTGGTCCCATTACAGCAAAAAATGTTTAAACTCCAATTGTCACTGGGGCCAAAATTTTTTTTGTCTGGATCTACAATTATAAAATATACAGTTTCAACTTACATACAAATTCAACTTAAGAACAAACCTCCAGACCCTATCTTGTATGTAACCCGGGGACTGCCTGTACATCCTCATATATATCAGTGATATGTACAGTGTATGAGGTAACTACATCCTCATATATATCAGTGATATGTACAGTGTATGAGGTAACTACATCCTCATATATATCAGTGATATGTACAGTGTATGAGGTAACTACATCCTCATATATACCAGTGATATGTACAGTGTATGAGGTAACTACATCCTCATATATACCAGTGATATGTACAGTGTATGAGGTAACTACACCCTCATATATATCAGTGATATGTACAGTGTATGAGGTAACTACATCCTCATATATATCAGTGATATGTACAATGTATGAGGTAACTACATCCTCATATATATCATTGATATGTACAGTGTATGAGGTAAGTACACCCTCATATCTATCAGTGATCTGTAAAGTGTGTGAGGTAAGTACACACTCATATAAATCAGTGATATGTACAGTGTATGAGGTACCTACCCCCCATATATATCTGTGATATGTACAGCGTGTGAGGTAACTACATCCTCCTATATACCAGTGATATGTACAGTGTATGAGGTAACTACATCCTCATATATATCAGTGATATGTACAATGTATGAGGTAACTACATCCTCATATATATCAGTGATATGTACAGTGTATGAGGTAACTACATCCTCATATATATCAGTGATATGTACAGTGTATGAGGTAACTACATCCTCATATATACAAGTGATATGTACAGTGTATGAGGTAACTACACCCTCATATATATCAGTGATATGTACAGTGTATGAGGTAACTACACCCTCATATATATCAGTGATATGTACAGTGTATGAGGTAACTACATCCTCATATATATCAGTGATATGTACAGTGTATGAGGTATCTACATCCTCATATATATCAGTGATATGTACAGTGTATGAGGTAACTACATCCTCATATATATCAGTGATATGTACAGTGTATGGGGTAACTACATCCTCATATATATCAGTGATATGTACAGTGTATGAGGTAACTACATCCTCCTATATACCAGTGATATGTACAGTGTATGAGGTAACTACACCCTCATATATATCAGTGATATGTACAGTGTATGAGGTAACTACACCCTCATATATACCAGTGATATGTACAGTGTATGGGGTAACTACACCCTCATATATATCAGTGATATGTACAGTGTGTGAGATAAGTACACCCTCATATATATCAGTGATATGTACAGTGTATGAGGTAACTACACCCTCATATATATCAGTGATATGTACAGTGTATGAGGTAACTACACCCTCATATATATCAGTGATATGTACAGTGTATGAGGTAACTACACCCTCATATATATCAGTGATATGTACAGTGTATGAGGTAACTACACCCTCATATATATCAGTGATATGTACAGTGTATGAGGTAACTATATCCTCATATATATCAGTGATATGTACAGTGTATGAGGTAACTACATCCTCATATATATCAGTGATATGTACAGTGTGTGAGATAAGTACACCCTCATATAAATCAGAGATAAGATGCCTGTGAGGTAGATCCCGGGGATGCACCGGTGGTGACCTCACCTGACCGCGCAGCCGCTCCTGCGGGTGCGGGCGTAGCGTGCATCAGCATGGCCATTCCTGCTCCTGGTTCTCGGCGTACAGGGCCGCCTGGAGCTGGCCCGCCTCCTGTTGCCGGTCGCCGCCCCAGCGATCCGCTCCTGATCGCCGCTCTCCCCTTCTGCTGTTGCTCTGTTGTTGTACAGGAGCTGGAGCTCAGGCCTCCTCTGCTCCGCTGTCGGACTCGGCATCCGCGTCATCGTCGATGGACCTAGGGGAGGGACTTCCGGTACCCGCCCCCGAAACAGGAAGTTCCATTGCTTGTTGCCTCTCCCAAGATGGCTGCCGGAGCCCCACTTCCGGTGACCCCGCGGAGGGGTTCCCGATACTCCTGCTCTCTGTCTGCCGGCCCTGCCCATCGACTGGTACCGAGGGCGATATCGCTCTCCCCTTCCTCTGGACCACGGGAGCCTCTTCTCCACCATACCTCGATACCCTGCGCTGAGCACGGCTGCTGCTCGGGTCATCAGCAGGGAAGCCTTCCGTCTCCTGGGTGCCACGATCATGCCGCCGGGGGGTGGGGGAAGGTATTGGCTGGGCCCCCCGTGTCCCCGTCCCCTGCCGCACTGCTGGATTCCTCGGCGTCCTCCCTCCAGCCCCGGAGGCCTGTCTCGAGGAGGAGGACGGAGGGTCCCTGCTGGGGCTCCTACGGCGACGGGGAGATACCTCCGGACTCAGCCTGTTGGGGGGGGCGAGATCTTTTGCTCCTCCGTAGCGGCTCCTCACCGTCCACAGGCGCCGCTGGAACCGCTGTAACCCCCACCAGGTGCTACTCGATCCACCCTGGCCCATGCTGCTGGATCGCTGCTTGAACTCACCTCATAATATCCTGAACATCAGCCATAGCTGCAGGTGAGAAAAGTTGTTCTTTTCTCCCCAGATTCCAGTGACAGACTGACACTACCTCGTGTCAGTATATTTACAAATATTCCCAAACCCTCCCCTGTACGTGACTGCTCACTACTTACCATAAACATCTTTGACCTTCACCTAACCCCTTAGATAGCTCCAATTTAACCCCTTGTCATGCCGCTATTGCGTTACATTGCATTCACTTCATTGCTCCTTTACTGTGACATCACTATGGGTGCATCTCCCAGGTACATTACTGTGACATCACCATGGTGCATCTCCCAGGTACATTACTGTGACATCACTATGGTGCATCTCCCAGGTACATTACTGTGACATCACTATGGTGCATCTCCCAGGTACATTACTGTGACATCACTATGGTGCATCTCCCAGGTACATTACTGTGACATCACTATGCTGCATCTCCCAGGTACATTACTGTGACTTCACTATGGTGCATCTCCCAGGTACATTACTGTGACTTCACTATGGTGCATCTCCCAGGTACATTACTGTGACATCACTATGGTGCATCTCCCAGGTACATTACTGTGACATCACTATGGTGCATCTCCCAGGTAAATAACTGTGACATCACTATGATGCATCTTCCAGGTCCATTACTGTGACATCACTATGGTGCATCTCCCAGGTACATTACTGTGACATCACTATGGTGCATCTCCCAGGTACATTACTGTGACATCACTATGGTGCATCTCCCAGGTAAATAACTGTGACATCATTATGGGTGCATCTCCCAGGTACATTACTGTGACATCATTGTATTCTATCTTCCAGGTAGCTTACTGTGACATCACTATGCTGCATCTCCCAGGTACATTACTGTGACATCACTATCAGTGCATCTCCCAGGTACATTACTGTGACATCTTTATGGTGCATCTCCCAGGTACATTACTGTGACATCACTATGGTGCATCTCCCAGGTACATTACTGTGACATCACTATGGTGCATCTCCCAGGTACATTACTGTGACATCACTATGGTGCATCTCCCAGGTACATTACTGTGACATCACTATAGTGCATCTCCCAGGTACATTACTGTGACATCACTATGGTGCATCTCCCAGGTACATTACTGTGACATCACTATGGTGCATCTCCCAGGTAAATAACTGTGACATCACTATGATGCATCTTCCAGGTACATTACTGTGACATCACTATGGTGCATCTCCCAGGTACATTACTGTGACATCACTATGGAGCATCTCCCAGGTACATTACTGTGACATCACTATGGTGCATCTCCCAGGTAAATAACTGTGACATCACTATGATGCATCTTCCAGGTACATTACTGTGACATCACTATGGTGCATCTCCCAGGTAAATAACTGTGACATCACTGTATTCTATCTTCCAGGTACCTTACTGTGACATTACTATGCTGCATCTTCCACGTCCATTACTGTGACATCACTATGGTGCATCTCCCAGGTACATTACTGTGACATCACTATGGTGCATCTCCCAGGTACATTACTGTGACATCACTATGATGCATCTCCCAGGTACATTACTGTGACATCACTATCAGTGCATCTCCCAGGTACATTACTGTGACATCACTATGGGTGCATCTTCCAGGTACATTACTGTGACATCACGATCAGTGCATCTCCCAGGTACATTACTGTGACATCACTATGGTGCATCTCCCAGGTACATTACTGTGACATCACTATGGTGCATCTCCCAGGTACATTACTGTGACATCACTGCATTCTATCTTCCAGGTACATTACTGTGACATCACAATGGTGCATCTTCCAGGTAAATTACTGTGACATCACTGCACTCTATCTTCCAGGTACATTACTGTGACATCACTATGGTGCATCTCCCAGGTACATCTCTGTGACATCACTATGGCGCATCTCCCAGGTACATTACTGTGACATCACTATGGTGCATCTTCCAGGTACATTACTGTGACATAACTATGGTGCATCTTCCAGGTACATTACTGTGACATCACTATGGCGCATCTCCCAGGTACATTACTGTGACATTACTGTATTCTATCTTCCAGGTATATTACTGTGACATCACTATGGTGCATCTTCCAGGTACATTACTGTGACATCACTATGGTGCATCTTCCAGGTACATTACTAGGCATCACTATGGCGCATCTCCCAGGTACATTACTGTGACATTACTGTATTCTATCTTCCAGGTACATTACTGTGACATCACTATGGTGCATCTTCCAGGTACATTACTGTGACATCACTATGGTGCATCTCCCAGGTACATTACTGGACATCACTATGGCACATCTCCCAGGTACATTACTGTGACATCACTATGGTGCATCTCCCAGGTACATTACTGGACATCACTATGGCGCATCTCCCAGGTACATTACTGTGACATCACTATGGTGCATCTTCCAGGTACATTACTGTGACATCACTATGGTGCATCTCCCAGGTACATTACTGTGACATCACTATGGTGCATATCCCAGATACATTACTGTGACATCACTATGGTGCATCTCCCAGGTACATTTCTGTGACATCACTGCATTCTATCTTCCAGGTACATTACTGTGACATCACTATGGTGCATCTTCTAGGTACATTACTGTGACAACACTATGGTGCATCTCCCAGGTACATCACTGTGACATCACTATGGCGCATCTCCCAGGTACATTACTGTGACATCACTGTATTCTATCTTCCAGGTACATTACTGTGACATCACTATGGTGCATCTTCCAGGTACATTACTGTGACATCACTATGGTGCATCTTCCAGGTATATTACTAGACATCACTATGGCGCATCTCCCAGGTACATTACTGTGACATCACTATGGTGCATCTCCCAGGTACATTACTGGACATCACTATGGCGCATCTCCCAGGTACATTACTGTGACATCACTGTATTCTATCTTCCAGGTACATTACTGTGACATCACTATGGTGCATCTTCCAGGTACATTACTGTAACATCACTATGGTGCATCTCCCAGGTACATTACTGTGACATCACTATGGTGCATCTCCCAGGTACATTACTGTGACATCACTATGGTGCATCTCCCAGGTACATTACTGTGACATCACTATGGTGCATCTCCCAAATACATTACTGTGACATCACTATGGTGCATCTCCCAGGTACATTACTGTGACATCACTATGAAGCATCTCCCAGGTACATTACTGTGACATCACTATGGTGCATCTCCCAGGTAAAAAACTGTGACATCACTATGGGTGCATCTCCCAGGTACATTACCGTGACATCACTATGCTGCATCTCCCAGGTACATTACTGTGACATCACTATGGTGCATCTCCCAGGTACATTACTCTGACATCACTATGGTGCATCTCCCAGGTACATTACCGTGACATCACTATGGTGCATCTTCCACGTCCATTACTGTGACATCACTATGGTGCATCTCCCAGGTACTTTACCGTGACATCACTATGCTGCATCTCCCAGGTACATTACTGTGACATCACCACGGTGCATCTCCCAGGTACATTACCGTGACATCACTATGGTGCATCTCCCAGGTACATTACTGTGACATCACTATGGTGCATCTCCCAGGTACATAACTGTGACATCACTATGGTGCATCTTCCAGGTACATTACTGTGACATCACTATGGTGCATCTCCCAGGAACATTTCTGTGACATCACTATGGTGCATCTCCCAGGTACATTACTGTGACATCACTGTATTCTGTCTTCCTGGTACATTACTGTGACATCACTATGGTGCATCTCCCAGGTACCTTACTGTGACATCACTATGGTGCATCTCCTAGGTACATTACTGTGACATCACTATGGTGCATCTCCCAGTTACATTACTGTGACATCACTATGGTGCATCTCCCAGGTACATTACTGTGACATCACTATGGTGCATCTCCTAGGTACATTACTGTGACATCACTATGGTGCATCTCCTAGATACATTACTGTGACATCACTATGGTTCATCTCCCAGGTACATTACTGTGACATCACTAAAATGCATCTCCCAGGTACATTACTGTATTCTATCTCCCAGGTACGTTACTGTGACATCACTATGGTGCATCTCCCAGGTACATTACTGTGACATCAGTATGGTGCATCTTCCACGACCATTACTGTGACATCACTATGCTGCATCTTACAGGTACATTACTGTGACATCACTATGGTGCATCTCCCAGGTACATTACTGTGACATCACTGTATTCTATCTTCCAGGTACATTACTGTGACATCACTATGGTGCATCTTCCAGGTACATTATTGGACATCACTATAGCGCATCTCCCAGGTACATTACTGTGACATCACTGTATTCTATCTTCCAGGTACATTACTGTGACATCACTATGGTGCATCTTCCAGGTACATTACTGTGACATCACTATGGTGCATCTCCCAGGTACATTACTGTGACATCACTATGGTGCATATACCAGATACATTACTGTGACATCACTTTGGTGCATCTCCCATGTAAAAAACTGTGACATCACTATGGGTGCATCTCCCAGGTACATTACTGTGACATCATTGTATTCTATCTTCCAGGTACATTACTGTGACATCACTATAATGCATCTCCCAGGTACATTACTGTATTCTATCTCCCAGGTACATTACCGTGACATCACTATGGTGCATCTCCCAGGTACATTACTGTGACATCACTATGGTGTATCTCCCAGGTGCATTACTGTGACATCACTTTGGTGCATCTCCCAGGTACATAACTGTGGCATCACTATGGTGCATCTCCCAGGTACCTTACTGTGACATCACTATGGTGCATCTCCTAGGTACATTACTGTGACATCACTATGGTGCATCTCCCAGTTACATTACTGTGACATCACTATGGTGCATCTCCCAGGTACATTACTGTGACATCACTATGGTGCATCTCCTAGGTACATTACTGTGACATCACTATGGTGCATCTCCCAGGTACATTACTGTGACATCACTATGGTGCATCTCCCAGGTACATTACTGTGACATCACTATGGTGCATCTTCCACGTCCATTACTGTGACATCACTATGGTGCATCTCCCAGGTACTTTACCGTGACATCACTATGCTGCATCTCCCAGGTACATTACTGTGACATCACTATGGTGCATCTCCCAGGTACATTACTGTGACATCACTATGGTGCATCTCCCAGGTACAATACTGTGACATCACTATGGTTCATCTCCCAGGTTCATTATTGTGACATCACTATGAGTGCATCTCCCAGGTACATTACTGTGACATCACTGTATTCTATCTTCCAGGTTCATTACTGTGACATCACTATGGTGCATCTCCCAGGTACATTACTGTGACATCACTATGGTGGATCTCCCAGGTACATTACTGTGACATCACTATGGTGCATCTCCCAGGTACATTACTGTGACATCACTGTATTCTATCTTCCAGGTACATTACTGTGACATCACTATGGTGCATCTCCCAGGTACATTACTGTGACTTCACTATGGTGCATCTCCCAGGTGCATTACTGTGACATCACTATGGTGCATCTCCCAGGTACATTACTGTGACATCACTATGGTGCATCTCCCAGGTGCATTACTGTGACATCACTATGGTGCATCTCCCAGGTACATTACTGTGACATCACTATGGTGCATCTCCCAGGTACATTACTGTGACATCACTATGGTGCATCTCCCAGGTACATTACTGTGACATCACTATGGTGCATCTCCCAGGTACATTACTGTGACATCACTATGGTGCATCTTCCAGGTGCATTACTGTGACATCACTATGGTGCATCTCCCAGGTACATTACTGTGACATCACTATGGTGCATCTCCCAGGTACATTACTGTGACATCACTATGGTGCATCTCCCAGGTACATTACTGTGACATCACTATGGTGCATCTCCCTGGTACATTACTGTGACATCACTATGGTGCATCTCCTATATACATTACTGTGGCATCACTATGGTTCATCTCCTAGGTACAATACTGTGACAGTACTATGGTGCATCTCCCAGGTACATTACTGTTACATCACTATGGTGCATATCCCAAGTACATTACTGTGACATCACTATGGTGCATCTCCCAGGTACATTACTGTGACATCACTATGGAGCATCTCCCAGGTAAATTACTGTGACATCACTATGTTTCATCTCCCAGGTACATTACTGTGACATCACTATGGTGCATCTCCCAGGTGCATTACTGTGACATCACTATGATTGCATCTCCCAGGTACATTACTGTGACTTCACTGTATTCCATCTTCCAGGTACATTACTGTGACATCACTATGTTTCATCACCCAGGTACATTACTGTGACCTCACTATGGTGCATCTCCCAGGTACATTACTGTGACATCACTATGGTGCATCTCCCAGGTACATTACTGTGACATCACTATGGTGCATCTCCCAGGTACATTACTTTGACATCACTATGGTGCATCCCCCAGGTACAATACTGTGACATCAATATGGTGCATCTCCCAGGTATATTACTGTGACATCACTATGGGTGCATCTCCCAGGTACATTACTGTGACATCACTGTATTCTATCTTCCAGGTCCATTACTGTGACTTCACTATGGTACATCTTTCAGGTACATTACTGTGACATCACTATGGTGCATCTCCCAGGTGCATTACTGTGACATAACTATGGTGCATCTCCCAGGTGCATTACTGTGACATCACTGTATTCTATCTTCCAGATACATTACTGTGACATCACTATGTTTCATCTCCCAGGTACATTACTGTGACATCACTATGGTGCATCTCTCAGGTACATTACTGTGACATCACTATGGTGCATCTCCCAGGTACATTACTGTGACTTCACTGTATTCTATCTTCCAGGTACATTACTGTGACATCACTATGGGGCATCTCCCTGGAACATTACTGTGACATCACTATGGTGCATCTCCCAGGTACATTACTGTGACATCACTATGGGTGCATCTCCCAGGTACATTACTGTGACATCACTATGGTGCATCTCCCAGGTGCATTACTGTGACATCACTATGGTGCATCTCCCAGGTGCATTACTGTGACATAACTATGGTGCATCTCCCAGGTACATTACTGTGACATCACTATGTTTCATCTCCCAGGTAAATTACTGTGACATCACTATGTTTCATCTCCCAGGTAAATTACTGTGACATCACTATGTTTCATCTCCCAGGTACATTACTGTGACATCACTATGGTGCATCTCCCAGGTACATTACTGTGAGTTCACTGTATTCCATCTTCCAGGTACATTACTGTGACATCACTATGTTTCATCTCCCAGGTAAATTACTGTGACATCACTATGGTGCATCTCCCAGGTACATTACTGTGACATCACTATGGTGCATCTCCCAGGTACATTACTGTGAGTTCACTGTATTCCATCTTCCAGGTACATTACTGTGACATCACTATGGGGCATCACCCAGGTACATTACTGTGACATCACTATGGTGCATCTCCCAGGTACATTACTGTGACATCACTATGGTGCATCTCCCAGGTACATTACTGTGACATCATTATGGTGTATCTTCCAGGTACATGACTGTGACATCTCTATGGTGCATCTCCCAGGTACATTACTGTGACATCACTATGGTGCATCTCTCAGGTACATTACTGTGACATCACTATGGTGCATCTCCGAGTTACATTACTGTGACATCACTGTATTCTATCTTCCAGGTACATTACTGTGACATCACTGTATTCTATCTCCCAGGTACATTACTGTGACATCACTATGATTGCATCTCCCAGTTACATTACTGTGACTTCACTGTATTCCATCTTCCAGGTACATTACTGTGACATCACTATGGGGCATCACCCAGGTCCATTACTGTGACATCACTATGGTGCATCTCCCGGGTACATTACTGTGACATCACTATGGTGCATCTCCCAGGTACATTACTGTGACATCACTATGGTGCATCTCCCAGGTACATTACTGTGACATCACTATGGTGCATCTCCCAGGTATATTACTGTGACATCACTATGGTGCATCTCCCAGGTACATTACTGTGACATCACTATGGGTGCATCTTCCAGGAACATTACTGTGACATCACTATGGTGCATCTCCCAGGTACATTACTGTGACATCACTATGTTTCATCTCCCAGGTACATTACTGTGACATCACTATGGGTGCATCTCCCAGGTACATTACTGTGACTTCACTGTATTCTATCTTCCAGGTGCATTACTGTGACATCACTATGGTGCATCTCCCAGGAACATTACTGTGACATCACTATGGTGCATCTCCCAGGTACATTACTGTGACATCACTATGGTGCATCTCCCAGGTACAATACTGTGACATTACTATGGTGCATCTCCCAGGTACATTACTGTGACATCACTGTATTCTATCTTCCAGATAAATTACTGTGACATCACTATGGTTCATCTCCCAGGTTCATTACTGTGACATCACTATGAGTGCATCTCCCAGGTACATTACTGTGACATCACTGTATTCTATCTTCCAGGTCCATTACTGTGACTTCACTATGGTACATCTTTCAGGTACATTACTGTGACATCACTATGGTGCATCTCCCAGGTGCATTACTGTGACATAACTATGGTGCATCTCCCAGGTGCATTACTGTGACATCACTGTATTCTATCTTCCAGATACATTACTGTGACATCACTATGTTTCATCTCCCAGGTACATTACTGTGACATCACTATGGTGCATCTCTCAGGTACATTACTGTGACATCACTATGGTGCATCTCCCAGGTACATTACTGTGACTTCACTGTATTCTATCTTCCAGGTACATTACTGTGACATCACTATGGGGCATCTCCCTGGAACATTACTGTGACATCACTATGGTGCATCTCCCAGGTACATTACTGTGACATCACTATGGGTGCATCTCCCAGGTACATTACTGTGACATCACTATGGTGCATCTCCCAGGTGCATTACTGTGACATCACTATGGTGCATCTCCCAGGTGCATTACTGTGACATCACTATGGTGTATCTCCCAGGTACATTACTGTGACATCACTATGTTTCATCTCCCAGGTAAATTACTGTGACATCACTATGTTTCATCTCCCAGGTAAATTACTGTGACATCACTATGTTTCATCTCCCAGGTACATTACTGTGACATCACTATGGTGCATCTCCCAGGTGCATTACTGTGACATCACTATGATTGCATCTCCCAGGTACATTACTGTGACTTCACTGTATTCCATCTTCCAGGTACATTACTGTGACATCACTATGGGGCATCACCCAGGTACATTACTGTGACATCACTATGGTGCATCTCCCAGGTACATTACTGTGACATCACTATGGTGCATCTCCCAGGTACATTACTGTGACATCACTATGGTGTATCTTCCAGGTACATTACTGTGACATCTCTATGGTGCATCTCCCAGGTACATTACTGTGACATCACTATGGTGCATCTCTCAGGTACATTACTGTGACATCACTATGGTGCATCTCCGAGTTACATTACTGTGACATCACTGTATTCTATCTTCCAGGTACATTACTGTGACATCACTGTATTCTATCTCCCAGGTACATTACTGTGACATCACTATGATTGCATCTCCCAGGTACATTACTGTGACATCACTATGGTGCATCTCCCAGGTACATTACTGTGACATCACTATGGTGCATCTCCCAGGTACATTACTGTGACATCACTATGGTGCATCTCCCAGGTACATTACTGTGACATCACTATGGTGCATCTCCCAGGTACATTACTGTGACATCACTATGGGTGCATCTTCCAGGAACATTACTGTGACATCACTGTATTCTATCTTCCAGATAAATTACTGTGACATCACTATGGTTCATCTCCCAGGTTCATTACTGTGACATCACTATGAGTGCATCTCCCAGGTACATTACTGTGACATCACTGTATTCTATCTTCCAGGTACATTACTGTGACATCACTATGGTGCATCTCCCAGGAACATTACTGTGACATCACTATGGTGCATCTCCCAGGTACATTACTGTGACATCACTATGGTGCATCTCCCAGGTACAATACTGTGACATTACTATGGTGCATCTCCCAGGTACATTACTGTGACATCACTGTATTCTATCTTCCAGATAAATTACTGTGACATCACTATGGTTCATCTCCCAGGTTCATTACTGTGACATCACTATGAGTGCATCTCCCAGGTACATTACTGTGACATCACTGTATTCTATCTTCCAGGTACATTACTGTGACATCACTATGGTGCATCTCCCAGGTACATTACTGTGACATCACTATGGTGGATCTCCCAGGTACATTACTGTGACATCACTATGGTGCATCTCCCAGGTACATTACTGTGACATCACTGTATTCTATCTCCCAGGTACATTACCGTGACATCACTATGGTGCATCTCCCAGGTACATTACTGTGACATCACTATGGTGTATCTCCCAGGTGCATTACTGTGACATCACTTTGGTGCATCTCCCAGGTACATAACTGTGGCATCACTATGGTGCATCTCCCAGGTACCTTACTGTGACATCACTATGGTGCATCTCCTAGGTACATTACTGTGACATCACTATGGTGCATCTCCCAGTTACATTACTGTGACATCACTATGGTGCATCTCCCAGGTACATTACTGTGACATCACTATGGTGCATCTCCTAGGTACATTACTGTGACATCACTATGGTGCATCTCCCAGGTACATTACTGTGACATCACTATGGTGCATCTCCCAGGTACATTACTGTGACATCACTATGGTGCATCTTCCACGTCCATTACTGTGACATCACTATGGTGCATCTCCCAGGTACTTTACCGTGACATCACTATGCTGCATCTCCCAGGTACATTACTGTGACATCACTATGGTGCATCTCCCAGGTACATTACTGTGACATCACTATGGTGCATCTCCCAGGTACAATACTGTGACATCACTATGGTTCATCTCCCAGGTTCATTACTGTGACATCACTATGAGTGTATCTCCCAGGTACATTACTGTGACATCACTGTATTCTATCTTCCAGGTTCATTACTGTGACATCACTATGGTGCATCTCCCAGGTACATTACTGTGACATCACTATGGTGGATCTCCCAGGTACATTACTGTGACATCACTATGGTGCATCTCCCAGGTACATTACTGTGACATCACTGTATTCTATCTTCCAGGTACATTACTGTGACATCACTATGGTGCATCTCCCAGGTACATTACTGTGACTTCACTATGGTGCATCTCCCAGGTGCATTACTGTGACATCACTATGGTGCATCTCCCAGGTACATTACTGTGACATCACTATGGTGCATCTCCCAGGTACATTACTGTGACATCACTATGGTGCATCTCCCAGGTACATTACTGTGACATCACTATGGTGCATCTCCCAGGTACATTACTGTGACATCACTATGGTGCATCTTCCAGGTGCATTACTGTGACATCACTATGGTGCATCTCCCAGGTACATTACTGTGACATCACTATGGTGCATCTCCCAGGTACATTACTGTGACATCACTATGGTGCATCTCCCAGGTACATTACTGTGACATCACTATGGTGCATCTCCCTGGTACATTACTGTGACATCACTATGGTGCATCTCCTATATACATTACTGTGGCATCACTATGGTTCATCTCCTAGGTACAATACTGTGACAGTACTATGGTGCATCTCCCAGGTACATTACTGTTACATCACTATGGTGCATATCCCAAGTACATTACTGTGACATCACTATGGTGCATCTCCCAGGTACATTACTGTGACATCACTATGGAGCATCTCCCAGGTAAATTACTGTGACATCACTATGTTTCATCTCCCAGGTACATTACTGTGACATCACTATGGTGCATCTCCCAGGTGCATTACTGTGACATCACTATGATTGCATCTCCCAGGTACATTACTGTGACTTCACTGTATTCCATCTTCCAGGTACATTACTGTGACATCACTATGTTTCATCACCCAGGTACATTACTGTGACCTCACTATGGTGCATCTCCCAGGTACATTACTGTGACATCACTATGGTGCATCTCCCAGGTACATTACTGTGACATCACTATGGTGCATCTCCCAGGTACATTACTTTGACATCACTATGGTGCATCCCCCAGGTACAATACTGTGACATCAATATGTTGCATCTCCCAGGTATATTACTGTGACATCACTATGGGTGCATCTCCCAGGTACATTACTGTGACATCACTGTATTCTATCTTCCAGGTCCATTACTGTGACTTCACTATGGTACATCTTTCAGGTACATTACTGTGACATCACTATGGTGCATCTCCCAGGTGCATTACTGTGACATAACTATGGTGCATCTCCCAGGTGCATTACTGTGACATCACTGTATTCTATCTTCCAGATACATTACTGTGACATCACTATGTTTCATCTCCCAGGTACATTACTGTGACATCACTATGGTGCATCTCTCAGGTACATTACTGTGACATCACTATGGTGCATCTCCCAGGTACATTACTGTGACTTCACTGTATTCTATCTTCCAGGTACATTACTGTGACATCACTATGGGGCATCTCCCTGGAACATTACTGTGACATCACTATGGTGCATCTCCCAGGTACATTACTGTGACATCACTATGGGTGCATCTCCCAGGTACATTACTGTGACATCACTATGGTGCATCTCCCAGGTGCATTACTGTGACATCACTATGGTGCATCTCCCAGGTGCATTACTGTGACATAACTATGGTGCATCTCCCAGGTACATTACTGTGACATCACTATGTTTCATCTCCCAGGTAAATTACTGTGACATCACTATGTTTCATCTCCCAGGTAAATTACTGTGACATCACTATGTTTCATCTCCCAGGTACATTACTGTGACATCACTATGGTGCATCTCCCAGGTACATTACTGTGACATCACTATGGTGCATCTCCCAGGTACATTACTGTGAGTTCACTGTATTCCATCTTCCAGGTACATTACTGTGACATCACTATGGGGCATCACCCAGGTACATTACTGTGACATCACTATGGTGCATCTCCCAGGTACATTACTGTGACATCACTATGGTGCATCTCCCAGGTACATTACTGTGACATCATTATGGTGTATCTTCCAGGTACATGACTGTGACATCTCTATGGTGCATCTCCCAGGTACATTACTGTGACATCACTATGGTGCATCTCTCAGGTACATTACTGTGACATCACTATGGTGCATCTCCGAGTTACATTACTGTGACATCACTGTATTCTATCTTCCAGGTACATTACTGTGACATCACTGTATTCTATCTCCCAGGTACATTACTGTGACATCACTATGATTGCATCTCCCAGTTACATTACTGTGACTTCACTGTATTCCATCTTCCAGGTACATTACTGTGACATCACTATGGGGCATCACCCAGGTCCATTACTGTGACATCACTATGGTGCATCTCCCGGGTACATTACTGTGACATCACTATGGTGCATCTCCCAGGTACATTACTGTGACATCACTATGGTGCATCTCCCAGGTACATTACTGTGACATCACTATGGTGCATCTCCCAGGTATATTACTGTGACATCACTATGGTGCATCTCCCAGGTACATTACTGTGACATCACTATGGGTGCATCTTCCAGGAACATTACTGTGACATCACTATGGTGCATCTCCCAGGTACATTACTGTGACATCACTATGTTTCATCTCCCAGGTACATTACTGTGACATCACTATGGGTGCATCTCCCAGGTACATTACTGTGACTTCACTGTATTCTATCTTCCAGGTGCATTACTGTGACATCACTATGGTGCATCTCCCAGGAACATTACTGTGACATCACTATGGTGCATCTCCCAGGTACATTACTGTGACATCACTATGGTGCATCTCCCAGGTACAATACTGTGACATTACTATGGTGCATCTCCCAGGTACATTACTGTGACATCACTGTATTCTATCTTCCAGATAAATTACTGTGACATCACTATGGTTCATCTCCCAGGTTCATTACTGTGACATCACTATGAGTGCATCTCCCAGGTACATTACTGTGACATCACTGTATTCTATCTTCCAGGTCCATTACTGTGACTTCACTATGGTACATCTTTCAGGTACATTACTGTGACATCACTATGGTGCATCTCCCAGGTGCATTACTGTGACATAACTATGGTGCATCTCCCAGGTGCATTACTGTGACATCACTGTATTCTATCTTCCAGATACATTACTGTGACATCACTATGTTTCATCTCCCAGGTACATTACTGTGACATCACTATGGTGCATCTCTCAGGTACATTACTGTGACATCACTATGGTGCATCTCCCAGGTACATTACTGTGACTTCACTGTATTCTATCTTCCAGGTACATTACTGTGGCATCACTATGGGGCATCTCCCTGGAACATTACTGTGACATCACTATGGTGCATCTCCCAGGTACATTACTGTGACATCACTATGGGTGCATCTCCCAGGTACATTACTGTGACATCACTATGGTGCATCTCCCAGGTGCATTACTGTGACATCACTATGGTGCATCTCCCAGGTGCATTACTGTGACATCACTATGGTGTATCTCCCAGGTACATTACTGTGACATCACTATGTTTCATCTCCCAGGAAAATTACTGTGACATCACTATGTTTCATCTCCCAGGTAAATTACTGTGACATCACTATGTTTCATCTCCCAGGTACATTACTGTGACATCACTATGGTGCATCTCCCAGGTGCATTACTGTGACATCACTATGATTGCATCTCCCAGGTACATTACTGTGACTTCACTGTATTCCATCTTCCAGGTACATTACTGTGACATCACTATGGGGCATCACCCAGGTACATTACTGTGACATCACTATGGTGCATCTCCCAGGTACATTACTGTGACATCACTATGGTGCATCTCCCAGGTACATTACTGTGACATCACTATGGTGTATCTTCCAGGTACATTACTGTGACATCTCTATGGTGCATCTCCCAGGTACATTACTGTGACATCACTATGGTGCATCTCTCAGGTACATTACTGTGACATCACTATGGTGCATCTCCGAGTTACATTACTGTGACATCACTGTATTCTATCTTCCAGGTACATTACTGTGACATCACTGTATTCTATCTCCCAGGTACATTACTGTGACATCACTATGATTGCATCTCCCAGGTACATTACTGTGACATCACTATGGTGCATCTCCCAGGTACATTACTGTGACATCACTATGGTGCATCTCCCAGGTACATTACTGTGACATCACTATGGTGCATCTCCCAGGTACATTACTGTGACATCACTATGGTGCATCTCCCAGGTACATTACTGTGACATCACTATGGGTGCATCTTCCAGGAACATTACTGTGACATCACTGTATTCTATCTTCCAGATAAATTACTGTGACATCACTATGGTTCATCTCCCAGGTTCATTACTGTGACATCACTATGAGTGCATCTCCCAGGTACATTACTGTGACATCACTGTATTCTATCTTCCAGGTACATTACTGTGACATCACTATGGTGCATCTCCCAGGAACATTACTGTGACATCACTATGGTGCATCTCCCAGGTACATTACTGTGACATCACTATGGTGCATCTCCCAGGTACAATACTGTGACATTACTATGGTGCATCTCCCAGGTACATTACTGTGACATCACTGTATTCTATCTTCCAGATAAATTACTGTGACATCACTATGGTTCATCTCCCAGGTTCATTACTGTGACATCACTATGAGTGCATCTCCCAGGTACATTACTGTGACATCACTGTATTCTATCTTCCAGGTACATTACTGTGACATCACTATGGTGCATCTCCCAGGTACATTACTGTGACATCACTATGGTGGATCTCCCAGGTACATTACTGTGACATCACTATGGTGCATCTCCCAGGTACATTACTGTGACATCACTGTAATCTATCTTCCAGGTACATTACTGTGACATCACTATGGTGCATCTCCCAGGTACATTACTGTGACTTCACTATGGTGCATCTCCCAGGTGCATTAATGTGACATCACTATGGTGCATCTCCCTGGTACATTACTGTGACATCACTATGGTGCATCTCCTATATACATACTGTGGCATCACTATGGTTCATCTCCTAGGTACAATACTGTGACAGTACTATGGTGCATCTCCCAGGTACATTACTGTTACATCACTATGGTGCATCTCCCAGGTACATTACTGTGACATCACTATGGAGCATCTCCCAGGTAAATTACTGTGACATCACTATGTTTCATCTCCCAGGTACATTACTGTGACATCACTATGGTGCATCTCCCAGGTGCATTACTGTGACATCACTATGATTGCATCTCCCAGGTACATTACTGTGACTTCACTGTATTCCATCTTCCAGGTACATTACTGTGACATCACTATGGGGCATCACCCAGGTACATTACTGTGACCTCACTATGGTGCATCTCCCAGGTACATTACTGTGACATCACTATGGTGCATCTCCCAGGTACATTACTGTGACATCACTGTATTCTATATTCCAGGTACATTACTGTGACATCACCATGGTGCATCTCCCAGGTACATTACTGTGACATCACTGTATTCTATATTCCAGGTACATTACTGTGACATCACCATGGTGCATCTCCCAGGTACATTACTGTGACATCACTATGGTGCATCTCCCAGGTACATTACTTTGACATCACTATGGTGCATCTCCCAGGTGCATTACTGTGACATCACTATGGTGCATCTCCCAGGTACATTACTTTGACATCACTATGATTGCATCTCCCAGGTACATTACTGTGACTTCACTGTATTCCATCTTCCAGGTACATTACTGTGACATCACTATGGTGCATCTCCTAGGTACATTACTGTGACTTCACTGTATTCCATCTTCCAGGTACATTACTGTGACATCACTATGGTGCATCTCCCAGGTACATTACTGTGACTTCACTGTATTCCATCTTCCAGGTACATTACTGTGACATCACTATGGGGCATCACCCAGGTACATTACTGTGACATCACTTTGGTGCATCTCCCAGGTGCATTACTGTGACATCACTATGATTGCATCTCCCAGGTACATTACTGTGACTTCACTGTATTCCATCTTCCAGGTACATTACTGTGACATCACTATGGGGCATCACCCAGGTACATTACTGTGACATCACTATGGTGCATCTCCCAGGTACATTACTGTGACATCACTATGGTGCATCTCCCAAGTACATTACTGTGACATCACTATGGTGTATCTTCCAGGTACATTACTGTGACATCACTATGGTGTATCTTCCAGGTACATTACTGTGACATCTCTATGGTGCATCTCCCAGGTACATTACTGTGACATCACTATGGTGCATCTCTCAGGTACATTACTGTGACATCACTATGGTGCATCTCCGAGTTACATTACTGTGACATCACTGTATTCTATCTTCCAGGTACATTACTGTGACATCACTGTATTCTATCTCCCAGGTACATTATTGTGACATCACTATGATTGCATCTCCCAGGTACATTACTGTGACATCACTATGGTGCATCTCCGAGGTACATTACTGTGACATCACTGTATTCTATCTTCCAGGTACATTACTGTGACTTCACTGTATTCCATCTTCCAGGTACATTACTGTGACATCACTATGGGGCATCACCCAGGTACATTACTGTGACATCACTATGGTGCATCTCCCAGGTACATTACTGTGACATCACTATGGTGCATCTCCCAGGTACATTACTGTGACATCACTATGGTGCATCTCCCAGGTATATTACTGTGACATCACTATGGTGCATCTCCCAGGTACATTACTGTGACATCACTATGGTGCATCTCCCAGGAACATTACTGTGACATCACTATGGTGCATCTCCCAGGTACATTACTGTGACATCACTATGGTGCATCTCCCAGGTACAATACTGTGACATTACTATGGTGCATCTCCCAGGTACATTACTGTGACATCACTGTATTCTATCTTCCAGATAAATTACTGTGACATCACTATGGTTCATCTCCCAGGTACATTACTGTGACATCACTATGGTGCATCTCCCAGGAACATTACTGTGACATCACTATGGTGCATCTCCCAGGTACATTACTGTGACATCACTATGGTGCATCTCCCAGGTACAATACTGTGACATTACTATGGTGCATCTCCCAGGTACATTACTGTGACATCACTATGAGTGCATCTCCCAGGTACATTACTGTGACATCACTGTATTCTATCTTCCAGGTACATTACTGTGACATCACTATGGTGCATCTCCCAGGTACATTACTGTGACATCACTATGGTGGATCTCCCAGGTACATTACTGTGACATCACTATGGTGCATCTCCCAGGTACATTACTGTGACATCACTGTAATCTATCTTCCAGGTACATTACTGTGACATCACTATGGTGCATCTCCCAGGTACATTACTGTGACTTCACTATGGTGCATCTCCCAGGTGCATTAATGTGACATCACTATGGTGCATCTCCCTGGTACATTACTGTGACATCACTATGGTGCATCTCCTATATACATACTGTGGCATCACTATGGTTCATCTCCTAGGTACAATACTGTGACAGTACTATGGTGCATCTCCCAGGTACATTACTGTTACATCACTATGGTGCATCTCCCAGGTACATTACTGTGACATCACTATGGAGCATCTCCCAGGTAAATTACTGTGACATCACTATGTTTCATCTCCCAGGTACATTACTGTGACATCACTATGGTGCATCTCCCAGGTGCATTACTGTGACATCACTATGATTGCATCTCCCAGGTACATTACTGTGACTTCACTGTATTCCATCTTCCAGGTACATTACTGTGACATCACTATGGGGCATCACCCAGGTACATTACTGTGACCTCACTATGGTGCATCTCCCAGGTACATTACTGTGACATCACTATGGTGCATCTCCCAGGTACATTACTGTGACATCACTGTATTCTATATTCCAGGTACATTACTGTGACATCACCATGGTGCATCTCCCAGGTACATTACTGTGACATCACTGTATTCTATATTCCAGGTACATTACTGTGACATCACCATGGTGCATCTCCCAGGTACATTACTGTGACATCACTATGGTGCATCTCCCAGGTACATTACTTTGACATCACTATGGTGCATCTCCCAGGTGCATTACTGTGACATCACTATGGTGCATCTCCCAGGTACATTACTTTGACATCACTATGATTGCATCTCCCAGGTACATTACTGTGACTTCACTGTATTCCATCTTCCAGGTACATTACTGTGACATCACTATGGGGCATCACCCAGGTACATTACTGTGACATCACTTTGGTGCATCTCCCAGGTGCATTACTGTGACATCACTATGATTGCATCTCCCAGGTACATTACTGTGACTTCACTGTATTCCATCTTCCAGGTACATTACTGTGACATCACTATGGGGCATCACCCAGGTACATTACTGTGACATCACTATGGTGCATCTCCCAGGTACATTACTGTGACATCACTATGGTGCATCTCCCAAGTACATTACTGTGACATCACTATGGTGTATCTTCCAGGTACATTACTGTGACATCACTATGGTGTATCTTCCAGGTACATTACTGTGACATCTCTATGGTGCATCTCCCAGGTACATTACTGTGACATCACTATGGTGCATCTCTCAGGTACATTACTGTGACATCACTATGGTGCATCTCCGAGTTACATTACTGTGACATCACTGTATTCTATCTTCCAGGTACATTACTGTGACATCACTGTATTCTATCTCCCAGGTACATTATTGTGACATCACTATGATTGCATCTCCCAGGTACATTACTGTGACATCACTATGGTGCATCTCCGAGGTACATTACTGTGACATCACTGTATTCTATCTTCCAGGTACATTACTGTGACTTCACTGTATTCCATCTTCCAGGTACATTACTGTGACATCACTATGGGGCATCACCCAGGTACATTACTGTGACATCACTATGGTGCATCTCCCAGGTACATTACTGTGACATCACTATGGTGCATCTCCCAGGTACATTACTGTGACATCACTATGGTGCATCTCCCAGGTATATTACTGTGACATCACTATGGTGCATCTCCCAGGTACATTACTGTGACATCACTATGGGTGCATCTTCCAGGAACATTACTGTGACATCACTATGGTGCATCTCCCAGGTACATTACTGTGACATCACTATGTTTCATCTCCCAGGTACATTACTGTGACATCACTATGGGTGCATCTCCCAGGTACATTACTGTGACTTCACTGTATTCTATCTTCCAGGTGCATTACTGTGACATCACTATGGTGCATCTCCCAGGAACATTACTGTGACATCACTATGGTGCATCTCCCAGGTACATTACTGTGACATCACTATGGTGCATCTCCCAGGTACAATACTGTGACATTACTATGGTGCATCTCCCAGGTACATTACTGTGACATCACTGTATTCTATCTTCCAGATAAATTACTGTGACATCACTATGGTTCATCTCCCAGGTTCATTACTGTGACATCACTATGAGTGCATCTCCCAGGTACATTACTGTGACATCACTGTATTCTATCTTCCAGGTCCATTACTGTGACTTCACTATGGTACATCTTTCAGGTACATTACTGTGACATCACTATGGTGCATCTCCCAGGTGCATTACTGTGACATAACTATGGTGCATCTCCCAGGTGCATTACTGTGACATCACTGTATTCTATCTTCCAGATACATTACTGTGACATCACTATGTTTCATCTCCCAGGTACATTACTGTGACATCACTATGGTGCATCTCTCAGGTACATTACTGTGACATCACTATGGTGCATCTCCCAGGTACATTACTGTGACTTCACTGTATTCTATCTTCCAGGTACATTACTGTGACATCACTATGGGGCATCTCCCTGGAACATTACTGTGACATCACTATGGTGCATTTCCCAGGTACATTACTGTGACATCACTATGGGTGCATCTCCCAGGTACATTACTGTGACATCACTATGGTGCATCTCCCAGGTGCATTACTGTGACATCACTATGGTGCATCTCCCAGGTGCATTACTGTGACATCACTATGGTGTATCTCCCAGGTACATTACTGTGACATCACTATGTTTCATCTCCCAGGTAAATTACTGTGACATCACTATGTTTCATCTCCCAGGTAAATTACTGTGACATCACTATGTTTCATCTCCCAGGTACATTACTGTGACATCACTATGGTGCATCTCCCAGGTGCATTACTGTGACATCACTATGATTGCATCTCCCAGGTACATTACTGTGACTTCACTGTATTCCATCTTCCAGGTACATTACTGTGACATCACTATGGGGCATCACCCAGGTACATTACTGTGACATCACTATGGTGCATCTCCCAGGTACATTACTGTGACATCACTATGGTGCATCTCCCAGGTACATTACTGTGACATCACTATGGTGTATCTTCCAGGTACATTACTGTGACATCTCTATGGTGCATCTCCCAGGTACATTACTGTGACATCACTATGGTGCATCTCTCAGGTACATTACTGTGACATCACTATGGTGCATCTCCGAGTTACATTACTGTGACATCACTGTATTCTATCTTCCAGGTACATTACTGTGACATCACTGTATTCTATCTCCCAGGTACATTACTGTGACATCACTATGATTGCATCTCCCAGGTACATTACTGTGACATCACTATGGTGCATCTCCCAGGTACATTACTGTGACATCACTATGGTGCATCTCCCAGGTACATTACTGTGACATCACTATGGTGCATCTCCCAGGTACATTACTGTGACATCACTATGGTGCATCTCCCAGGTACATTACTGTGACATCACTATGGGTGCATCTTCCAGGAACATTACTGTGACATCACTATGGTGCATCTCCCAGGTACATTACTGTGACATCACTATGTTTCATCTCCCAGGTACATTACTGTGACATCACTATGGGTGCATCTCCCAGGTACATTACTGTGACTTCACTGTATTCTATCTTCCAGGTGCATTACTGTGACATCACTATGGTGCATCTCCCAGGAACATTACTGTGACATCACTATGGTGCATCTCCCAGGTACATTACTGTGACATCACTATGGTGCATCTCCCAGGTACAATACTGTGACATCCCTGTATTCTATCTTCCAGATAAATTACTGTGACATCACTATGCTGCATCTCCCAGGTTCATTACTGTGACATCACTATGAGTGCATCTCCCAGGTACATTACTGTGACATCACTGTATTCTATCTTCCAGGTACATTACTGTGACATCACTATGGTGCATCTCCCAGGAACATTACTGTGACATCACTATGGTGCATCTCCCAGGTACATTACTGTGACATCACTATGGTGCATCTCCCAGGTACAATACTGTGACATTACTATGGTGCATCTCCCAGGTACATTACTGTGACATCACTGTATTCTATCTTCCAGATAAATTACTGTGACATCACTATGGTTCATCTCCCAGGTTCATTACTGTGACATCACTATGAGTGCATCTCCCAGGTACATTACTGTGACATCACTGTATTCTATCTTCCAGGTACATTACTGTGACATCACTATGGTGCATCTCCCAGGTACATTACTGTGACATCACTATGGTGGATCTCCCAGGTACATTACTGTGACATCACTATGGTGCATCTCCCAGGTACATTACTGTGACATCACTGTAATCTATCTTCCAGGTACATTACTGTGACATCACTATGGTGCATCTCCCAGGTACATTACTGTGACTTCACTATGGTGCATCTCCCAGGTGCATTAATGTGACATCACTATGGTGCATCTCCCTGGTACATTACTGTGACATCACTATGGTGCATCTCCTATATACATACTGTGGCATCACTATGGTTCATCTCCTAGGTACAATACTGTGACAGTACTATGGTGCATCTCCCAGGTACATTACTGTTACATCACTATGGTGCATCTCCCAGGTACATTACTGTGACATCACTATGGAGCATCTCCCAGGTAAATTACTGTGACATCACTATGTTTCATCTCCCAGGTACATTACTGTGACATCACTATGGTGCATCTCCCAGGTGCATTACTGTGACATCACTATGATTGCATCTCCCAGGTACATTACTGTGACTTCACTGTATTCCATCTTCCAGGTACATTACTGTGACATCACTATGGGGCATCACCCAGGTACATTACTGTGACCTCACTATGGTGCATCTCCCAGGTACATTACTGTGACATCACTATGGTGCATCTCCCAGGTACATTACTGTGACATCACTGTATTCTATATTCCAGGTACATTACTGTGACATCACCATGGTGCATCTCCCAGGTACATTACTGTGACATCACTGTATTCTATATTCCAGGTACATTACTGTGACATCACCATGGTGCATCTCCCAGGTACATTACTGTGACATCACTATGGTGCATCTCCCAGGTATATTACTTTGACATCACTATGGTGCATCTCCCAGGTGCATTACTGTGACATCACTATGATTGCATCTCCCAGGTACATTACTGTGACTTCACTGTATTCCATCTTCCAGGTACATTACTGTGACATCACTATGGGGCATCACCCAGGTACATTACTGTGACATCACTTTGGTGCATCTCCCAGGTGCATTACTGTGACATCACTATGATTGCATCTCCCAGGTACATTACTGTGACTTCACTGTATTCCATCTTCCAGGTACATTACTGTGACATCACTATGGGGCATCACCCAGGTACATTACTGTGACATCACTATGGTGCATCTCCCAGGTACATTACTGTGACATCACTATGGTGCATCTCCCAAGTACATTACTGTGACATCACTATGGTGTATCTTCCAGGTACATTACTGTGACATCACTATGGTGTATCTTCCAGGTACATTACTGTGACATCTCTATGGTGCATCTCCCAGGTACATTACTGTGACATCACTATGGTGCATCTCTCAGGTACATTACTGTGACATCACTATGGTGCATCTCCGAGTTACATTACTGTGACATCACTGTATTCTATCTTCCAGGTACATTACTGTGACATCACTGTATTCTATCTCCCAGGTACATTATTGTGACATCACTATGATTGCATCTCCCAGGTACATTACTGTGACATCACTATGGTGCATCTCCGAGGTACATTACTGTGACATCACTGTATTCTATCTTCCAGGTACATTACTGTGACTTCACTGTATTCCATCTTCCAGGTACATTACTGTGACATCTCTATGGTGCATCTCCCAGGTACATTACTGTGACATCACTATGGTGCATCTCTCAGGTACATTACTGTGACATCACTATGGTGCATCTCCGAGTTACATTACTGTGACATCACTGTATTCTATCTTCCAGGTACATTACTGTGACATCACTGTATTCTATCTCCCAGGTACATTACTGTGACATCACTATGATTGCATCTCTCAGGTACATTACTGTGACATCACTATGGTGCATCTCCGAGTTACATTACTGTGACATCACTGTATTCTATCTTCCAGGTACATTACTGTGACTTCACTGTATTCCATCTTCCAGGTACATTACTGTGACATCACTATGGGGCATCACCCAGGTCCATTACTGTGACATCACTATGGTGCATCTCCCAGGTACATTACTGTGACATCACTATGGTGCATCTCCCAGGTACATTACTGTGACATCACTATGTTTCATCTCCCAGGTACATTACTGTGACATCACTATGGTGCATCTCCCAGGTACATTACTGTGACATCACTATGGTGCATCTCCCAGGTACATTACTGTGACATCACTATGGGTGCATCTTCCAGGAACATTACTGTGACATCACTATGGTGCATCTCCCAGGTACATTACTGTGACATCACTATGTTTCATCTCCCAGGTACATTACTGTGACATCACTATGGTGCATCTCCCAGGTACATTACTGTGACATCACTATGGGTGCATCTCCCAGGTACATTACTGTGACTTCACTGTATTCTATCTTCCAGGTGCATTACTGTGACATCACTATGGTGCATCTTCCAGGTACATTACTGTGACATCACTATGGAGCATCTCCCAGGTACATTACTGTGACATCACTATGTTTCCTCTCCCAGGTACATTACTGTGACATCACTATGGGTGCATCTCCCAGGTACATTACTATGGCTTCACTGTATTCTATCTCCCAGGTACATTACTGTGACATCACTGTATTCTATCTTCCAGGTACATTACTGTGACATCACTATGGTGCATCTCCCATGTACATTACTGTGACATCACTATGGTGCATCTCCCAGGAACATTACTGTGACATCACTATGGTGCATCTCCCAGGTACATTACTGTGACATCACTATGGTGCATCTCCCAGGTACAATACTGTGACATTACTATGGTGCATCTCCCAGGTACATTACTGTGACATCACTATGGTTCATCTCCCAGGTTCATTACTGTGACATCACTATGAGTGCATCTCCCAGGTACATTACTGTGACATCACTGTATTCTATCTTCCAGGTTCATTACTGTGACATCACTATGGTGCATCTCCCAGGTACATTACTGTGACATCACTATGGTGGATCTCCCAGGTACATTACTGTGACATCACTATGGTGCATCTCCCAGGTACATTACTGTGACATCACTGTATTCTATCTTCCAGGTACATTACTGTGACATCACTATGGTGCATCTCCCAGGTACATTACTGTGACTTCACTATGGTGCATCTCCCAGGTGCATTACTGTGACATCACTATGGTGCATCTCCCAGGTACATTACTGTGACATCACTATGGTGCATCTCCCAGGTACATTACTGTGACATCACTATGGTGCATCTCCCAGGTACATTACTGTGACATCACTATGGTGCATCTCCCTGGTACATTACTGTGACATCACTATGGTGCATCTCCCAGGTGCATTACTGTGACATCACTATGGTGCATCTCCCAGGTACATTACTGTGACATCACTATGGTGCATCTATTAGGTACATTACTGTGACATCACTATGGTGCATCTCCCAGGTACATTACTGTGACATCACTATGGTGCATCTCCCTGGTACATTACTGTGACATCACTATGGTGCATCTCCTATATACATTACTGTGGCATCACTATGGTTCATCTCCTAGGTACAATACTGTGACAGTACTATGGTGCATCTCCCAGGTACATTACTGTTACATCACTATGGTGCATTTCCCAAGTACATTACTGTGACATCACTATGGTGCATCTCCCAGGTACATTACTGTGACATCACTATGGAGCATCTCCCAGGTACATTACTGTGACTTCACTGTATTCCATCTTCCAGGTACATTACTGTGACATCACTATGGGGCATCACCCAGGTCCATTACTGTGACATCACTATGGTGCATCTCCCAGGTACATTACTGTGACATCACTATGGTGCATCTCCCAGGTGCATTACTGTGACATCACTATGGTGCATCTCCCAGGTACATTACTGTGACATCATTATGGTGCATCTATTAGGTACATTACTGTGACATCACTATGGTGCATCTCCCAGGTGCATTACTGTGACATCACTATGATTGCATCTCCCAGGTACATTACTGTGACTTCACTGTATTCCATCTTCCAGGTACATTACTGTGACATCACTATGTTTCATCACCCAGGTACATTACTGTGACCTCACTATGGTGCATCTCCCAGGTACATTACTGTGACATCACTATGGTGCATCTCCCAGGTACATTACTGTGACATCACTGTATTCTATCTTCCAGGTACATTACTGTGACATCACCATGTTGCATCTCCCAGGTACATTACTGTGACATCACTATGGTGCATCTCCCAGGTACAATACTGTGACATCAATATGGTGCATCTCCCAGGTATATTACTGTGACATCACTATGGGTGCATCTCCCAGGTACATTACTGTGACATCACTGTATTCTATCTTCCAGGTCCATTACTGTGACTTCACTATGGTACATCTTCCAGGTACATTACTGTGACATCACTATGGTGCATCTCCCAGGTGCATTACTGTGACATTACTATGGTGCATCTCCCAGGTGCATTACTGTGACATCACTGTATTCTATCTTCCAGATACATTACTGTGACATCACTATGTTTCATCTCCCAGGTACATTACTGTGACTTCACTGTATTCTATCTTCCAGGTACATTACTGTGACATCACTATGGGGCATCTCCCTGGTACATTACTGTGACATCACTATGGTGCATCTCCCAGGTACATTACTGTGACATCACTATGGGTGCATCTCCCAGGTACATTACTGTGACATCACTATGGTGCATCTCCCAGGTGCATTACTGTGACATCACTATGGTGCATCTCCCAGGTGCATTACTGTGACATAACTATGGTGCATCTCCCAGGTACATTACTGTGACATCACTATGTTTCATCTCCCAGGTAAATTACTGTGACATCACTATGTTTCATCTCCCAGGTACATTACTGTGACATCACTATGGTGCATCTCCCAGGTGCATTACTGTGAAATCACTATGATTGCATCTCCCAGGTACATTACTGTGACTTCACTGTATTCCATCTTCCAGGTACATTACTGTGACATCACTATGGGGCATCACCCAGGTACATTACTGTGACATCACTATGGTGCATCTCCCAGGTACATTACTGTGACATCACTATGGTGCATCTCCCAGGTACATTACTGTGACATCACTATGGTGTATCTTCCAGGTACATTACTGTGACATCTCTATGGTGCATCTCCCAGGTACATTACTGTGACATCACTATGTTTCATCTCCCAGGTAAATTACTGTGACATCACTATGTTTCATCTCCCAGGTACATTACTGTGACATCACTATGGTGCATCTCCCAGGTGCATTACTGTGACATCACTATGGTGCATCTCCCAGGTACATAACTGTGACTTCACTGTATTCCATCTTCCAGGTACATTACTGTGACATCACTATGGGGCATCACCCAGGTACATTACTGTGACATCACTTTGTTGCATCTCCCAGGTGCATTACTGTGACATCACTATGATTGCATCTCCCAGGTACATTACTGTGACTTCACTGTATTCCATCTTCCAGGTACATTACTGTGACATCACTATGGGGCATCACCCAGGTACATTACTGTGATATCACTATGGTGCATCTCCCAGGTACATTACTGTGACATCACTATGGTGCATCTCCCAGGTACATTACTGTGACATCACTATGGTGTATCTTCCAGGTACATTACTGTGACATCTCTATGGTGCATCTCCCAGGTACATTACTGTGACATCACTATGTTTCATCTCCCAGGTAAATTACTGTGACATCACTATGTTTCATCTCCCAGGTACATTACTGTGACATCACTATGGTGCATCTCCCAGGTGCATTACTGTGACATCACTATGATTGCATCTCCCAGGTACATAACTGTGACTTCACTGTATTCCATCTTCCAGGTACATTACTGTGACATCACTATGGGGCATCACCCAGGTACATTACTGTGACATCACTATGGTGCATCTCCCAGGTACATTACTGTGACATCACTATGGTGTATCTTCCAGGTACATTACTGTGACATCACTATGGTCCATCTCCCAGGTACATTACTGTGACATCACTATGGTGTATCTTCCAGGTACATTACTGTGACATTACTTAGGTGCATCTCCCAGGTACATTACTGTGACATCACTGTGGTGCATCTCTCAGGTACATTACTGTGACATCACTATGGTGCATCTCCGAGTTACATTACTGTGACATCACTGTATTCTATCTTCCAGGTACATTACTGTGACATCACTATGGTGCATCTTCCAGGTACATTACTGTGACATCACTATGGTGCATCTCCCAGGTGCATTACTGTGACATAACTATGGTGCATCTCCCAGGTGCATTACTGTGACATCACTGTATTCTATCTTCCAGATACATTACTGTGACATCACTATGTTTCATCTCCCAGGTACATTACTGTGACTTCACTGTATTCTATCTTCCAGGTACATTACTGTGACATCACTATGGGGCATCTCCCAGGTACATTACTGTGACATCACTATGGTGCATCTCCCAGGTACATTACTGTGACATCACTATGGGTGCATCTCCCAGGTACATTACTGTGACATCACTATGGTGCATCTCCCAGGTGCATTACTGTGACATCACTATGGTGCATCTCCCAGGTGCATTACTGTGACATAACTATGGTGCATCTCCCAGGTACATTACTGTGACATCACTATGTTTCATCTCCCAGGTAAATTACTGTGACATCACTATGTTTCATCTCCCAGGTACATTACTGTGACATCACTATGGTGCATCTCCCAGGTGCATTACTGTGACATCACTATGATTGCATCTCCCAGGTACATTACTGTGACTTCACTGTATTCTATCTTCCAGGTACATTACTGTGACATCACTATGGGGCATCACCCAGGTACATTACTGTGACATCACTTTGGTGCATCTCCCAGGTGCATTACTGTGACATCACTATGATTGCATCTCCCAGGTACATTACTGTGACTTCACTGTATTCCATCTTCCAGGTACATTACTGTGACATCACTATGGGGCATCACCCAGGTACATTACTGTGACATCACTATGGTGCATCTCCCAGGTACATTACTGTGACATCACTATGGTGCATCTCCTAGGTACATTACTGTGACATCACTATGGTGTATCTTCCAGGTACATTACTGTGACATCTCTATGGTGCATCTCCCAGGTACATTACTGTGACATCACTATGTTTCATCTCCCAGGTAAATTACTGTGACATCACTATGTTTCATCTCCCAGGTACATTACTGTGACATCACTATGGTGCATCTACCAGGTGCATTACTGTGACATCACTATGATTGCATCTCCCAGGTACATTACTGTGACTTCACTATGGTGCATCTCCCAGGTACATTACTGTGACATCACTATGGTGCATCTCCGAGTTACATTACTGTGACATCACTGTATTCTATCTTCCAGGTACATTACTGTGACATCACTATGGTGCATCTCCCAGGTACATTACTGTGACATCACTATGGTGCATCTCCGAGTTACATTACTGTGACATCACTGTATTCTATCTTCCAGGTACATTACTGTGACATCACTATGGTGCATCTCCCAGGTACATTACTGTGACATCACTATGGTGCATCTCCTAGGTACATTACTGTGACATCACTATGGTGCATCTCCCTGGTACATTACTGTGACATCACTATGGTGCATCTCCCTGGTACATTACTGTGACATCACTATGTTTCATCTCCCAGGTACATTACTGTGACATCACTATGGTGCATCTCCCTGGTACATTACTGTGACATCACTATGTTTCATCTCCCAGGTACATTACTGTGACATCTCTATGGTGCATCTCCCAGGTACATTACTGTGACATCACTATGGTGCATCTCTCAGGTACATTACTGTGACATCACTATGGTGCATCTCCGAGTTACATTACTGTGACTTCACTGTATTCTATCTTCCAGGTACATTACTGTGACATCACTATGGTGCATCTTCCAGGTACATTACTGTGACATCACTATGGAGCATCTCCCAGGTACATTACTGTGACATCACTATGTTTCCTCTCCCAGGTACATTACTGTGACATCACTATGGTGCATCTCCCAGGTACATTACTGTGACATCACTATGGTGTATCTTCCAGGTACATTACTGTGACATCACCATGGTTCATCTCCCAGGTACATAACTGTGACATCACTATGGTGCATCTCCCAGGTACATTACTGTGACATCACTATGCTGCATATCCCAGGCACATTACGGTGACAATATTGTATTCTATCTCCCAGGTACATTACTGTGACATCACCATGGTTCATCTCCCAGGTACATAACTGTGACATCACTATGGTGCATCTCCCAGGTACATTACTGTGACATCACTATGGTGCATCTCCCAGGAACATTACTGTGACATCACTATGGTGCATCTCCCAGGTACAATACTGTGACATTACTATGGTACATCTCCCAGGTACATTACTGTGACATCACTGTATTCTATCTTCCAGATAAATTACTGTGACATCACTATGGTTCATCTCCCAGGTTCATTACTGTGACATCACTATGAGTGCATCTCCCAGGTACATTACTGTGACCTCACTGTATTCTATCTTCCAGGTACATTACTGTGACATCACTATGGTGCATCTCCCAGGTACATTACTGTGACATCACTATGGTGCATCTCCTAGGAACATTACTGTGACATCACTATGGTGCATCTCCCAGGTACATTACTGTGACATCACTATGGTGCATCTCCTAGGAACATTACTGTGACATCACTATGGTGCATCTCCCAGGTACATTACTGTGACATCACTATGGTGCATCTCCCAGGTGCATTACTGTGACATCACTATGTTTCCTCTCCCAGGTACATTACTGTGACATCACTATGGGTGCATCTCCCAGGTACATTACTGTGGCTTCACTGTATTGTATCTTCCAGGTACATTACTGTGACATCACTATGGGGCATCTCCCAAGTACATTACTGTGACATCACTATGGTGCATCTCCCAGGTACATTACTGTGACATCACTATGGTGTATCTTCCAGGTACATTACTGTGACATCACCATGGTGCATCTCCCAGGTACATTACTGTGACATCACTATGGTGCATCTCCCAGGTACATTACTGTGACATCACTGTATTCTATCTTCCAGGTACATTACTGTGACATCACTATGGTGCATCTCCCAGGTACATTACTGTGACATCACTATGGTGCATCTCCCAGGAACATTATTGTGACATCACTATGGTGCATCTCCCAGGTACATTACTGTGACATCACTATGGTGCATCTCCCAGGTACAATACTGTGACATTACTATGGTACATCTCCCAGGTACATTACTGTGACATCACTGTATTCTATCTTCCAGATAAAGTACTGTGACATCACTATGGTTCATCTCCCAGGTTCATTACTGTGACATCACTATGAGTGCATCTCCCAGGTACATTACTGTGACATCACTGTATTCTATCTTCCAGGTACATTACTGTGACATCACTATGGTGCATCTCCCAGGTACATTACTGTGAGTGACATCACTATGGTGCATCTCCCAGGTACATTACCGTGACATCACTATGGTTCATCTCCCAGGTGCATTACTGTGACATCACTATGGTGCATCTCCCAGGAACATTATTGTGACATCACTATGGTGCATCTCCCAGGTACATTACTGTGACATCACTATGGTGCATCTCGCAGGTACATTATTGTGACTTCACTGTATTCTATCTTCCAGGTACATTACTGTGACATCACTATGGTGCATCTCCCAGGTACATTACTGTGACATCACTATGGTGTATCTTCCAGGTACATTACTGTGACATCACCATGGTGCATCTCCCAGGAACATTACTGTGACATCACTATGTTTCATCTCCCAGGTACATTACTGTGACATCACTATGGGTGCATCTCCCAGGTACATTACTGTGACTTCACTGTATTCTATCTTCCAGGTACATTACTGTGACATCACTATGGAGCATCTCCCAGGTACATTACTGTGACATCGCTATGGTGCATCTCCCAGGTACATTACTGTGACATCACTATGGAGCATCTCCCAGGTACATTACTGTGACATCACTATGTTTCCTCTCCCAGGTACATTACTGTGACATCACTATGGATGCATCTCCCAGGTACATTAACGTGACTTCACTGTATTCTATCTTCCAGGTACATTACTGTGACATCACTATGGGGCATCTCCCAGGTACATTACTGTGACATCACTATGGTGCATCTCCCAGGTACATTACTGTGACATCACTATGGTGTATCTTCCAGGTACATTACTGTGACATCACCATGGTGCATCTCCCAGGTACAATACTGTGACATCACTATGGTGCAGCTCCCAGGTACATTACGGTGACAATATTGTATTCTATCTCCCAGGTACATTACTGTGACATCACTGTATTCTATCTTCCAGGTATATTACTGTGACATCACTATGGTGCGTTTCCCAGGTACATTACTGTGACATCACTATGGTGCATCTCCCAGGAACATTACTGTGACATCACTATGGTGCATCTCCCAGGAACATTACTGTGACATCACTATGGTGCATCTCCCAGGTACATTACTGTGACATCACTATGGTGCATCTCCCAGATACAATACTGTGACATTACTATGGTGCATCTCCCAGGTACATTACTGCGACATCACTATGGTGCATCTCCCAGGTACATTACTGTGACATCACTATGGTGCATCTCCCAGGTACATTACTGTGACATCACTATGGTGTATCTTCCAGGTACATTACTGTGACATCACCATGGTGCATCTCCCAGGAACATTACTGTGACATCACTATGTTTCATCTCCCAGGTACATTACTGTGACATCACTATGGGTGCATCTCCCAGGTACATTACTGTGACTTCACTGTATTCTATCTTCCAGGTACATTACTGTGACATCACTATGGAGCATCTCCCAGGTACATTACTGTGACATCGCTATGGTGCATCTCCCAGGTACATTACTGTGACATCACTATGGAGCATCTCCCAGGTACATTACTGTGACATCACTATGTTTCCTCTCCCAGGTACATTACTGTGACATCACTATGGGTGCATCTCCCAGGTACATTAACGTGACTTCACTGTATTCTATCTTCCAGGTACATTACTGTGACATCACTATGGGGCATCTCCCAGGTACATTACTGTGACATCACTATGGTGCATCTCCCAGGTACATTACTGTGACATCACTATGGTGTATCTTCCAGGTACATTACTGTGACATCACCATGGTGCATCTCCCAGGTACAATACTGTGACATCACTATGGTGCAGCTCCCAGGTACATTACGGTGACAATATTGTATTCTATCTCCCAGGTACATTACTGTGACATCACTGTATTCTATCTTCCAGGTATATTACTGTGACATCACTATGGTGCGTTTCCCAGGTACATTACTGTGACATCACTATGGTGCATCTCCCAGGAACATTACTGTGACATCACTATGGTGCATCTCCCAGGTACATTACTGTGACATCACTATGGTGCATCTCCCAGATACAATACTGTGACATTACTATGGTGCATCTCCCAGGTACATTACTGTGACATCACTATGGTGCATCTCCCAGGTACATTACTGTGACATCACTATGGTGCATCTCCCAGGTACATTACTGTGACATCACTATGGTGCATCTCCCAGGTACATTACTGTGACATCACTATGGTGCATCTCCCAGGTACATTACTGTGACATCATTATGGTGCATCTCCCAGGTACATTACTGTGACATCACTATGGTGCATCTCCCAGGTGCATTACTGTGACATCACTATGGTGCATCTCCCAGGTACATTACTGTGACATCACTATGGTGCATCTCCCAGGTACATTACTGTGACATCACTTAGGTGCATCTCCCAGGTACATTACTGTGACATCACTATGCTGCATCTCCCAGGTGCATTACTGTGATATCACTATGGTGCATCTCCCAGGTACATTACTGTGACATCACTTAGGTGCATCTCCCAGGTACATTACTGTGACATCACTATGGTGCATCTCCCAGGTACATTACTGTGACATCATTATGGTGCATCTCCCAGGTACATTACTGTGACATCACTATGGTGCATCTCCCAGGTGCATTACTGTGACATCACTATGGTGCATCTCCCAGGTACATTACTGTGACATCACTATGGTGCATCTCCCAGGTACATTACTGTGACATCACTTAGGTGCATCTCCCAGGTACATTACTGTGACATCACTATGCTGCATCTCCCAGGTGCATTACTGTGATATCACTATGGTGCATCTCCCAGGTACATTACTGTGACATCACTGTATTCTATCTTCCAGGTACATTACTGTGACATCACTATGGTGCATCTCCCAGGTACATTACTGTGACATCACTATGGTGCATCTCCCAGGTACATTACTGTGACATCACTGTATTCTATCTTCCAGGTACATTACTGTGGCATCACTATGGTGCATCTCCCAGGTACATTACTGTGACATCACTATGGTGCATCTCCCAGGTACATTACTGTGACATCACTATGTTGAATCTTTCAGGTGCATTACTGTGACATCACTATGGTGCATCTCCCAGGTACATTACTGTGACATCACTATGGTGCATCTCCCAGGTACATTACTGTGACATCACTATGGTGCATCTCCCAGGTACATTACTGTGACATCACACATCACCATGGTGCATCTCCCAGGTACATTACTGTGACATCACTATGGTGCATCTCCTAGGTACATTTATGTGACATCACTATAGTACATCTCCCAGGTACATTACTGTGACATCACTATGGTGCATCTCCCAGGTACATTACTGTGACATCACTATGGTGCATCTCCCAGGTACATTACTGTGACATCACTATGGTGCATCTCCCAGGTACATTACTGTGACATCACTATGGTGCATCTCCCAGGTACATTACTGTGACATCACTATGGTGCATCTCCCAGGTACATTACTGTGACATCACTTAGGTGCATCTCCCAGGTACATTACTGTGACATCACTATGCTGCATCTCCCAGGTGCATTACTGTGATATCACTATGGTGCATCTCCCAGGTACATTACTGTGACATCACTTAGGTGCATCTCCCAGGTACATTACTGTGACATCACAATGGTGCATCTCCCAGGTACATTACTGTGACATCACTATGCTGCATCTCCCAGGTACATTACTGTGACATCACTATGGTGCATCTCCCAGGTACATTACTGTGACATCACTATGGTGCATCTCCCAGGTTCATTACGGTGACATCACTGTATTCTATCTTCCAGGTACATTACTGTGACATCACTATGGTGCATCTCCCAGGTACATTACTGTGACATCACTATGGTGCATCTCCCAGGTACATTACTGTGACATCGCTATGGTTTATCTCCCAGGTACATTACTGTGACATCACTATGGTGCATCTCCCAGGTACATTACTGTGACATCACTATGGTGCATCTCCCAGGTACATTACTGTGACATCATTGTATTCTATCTCCCAGGTACATTACTGTGACATCACTGTATTCTATCTTCCAGGTACATTACTGTGACATCACTATGGTGCATCTCCCAGGTACATTACTGTGACATCACTATGGTGCATCTCCCAGGTACATTACTGTGACATCACTATGGTGCATCTCCCAGGTACATTACTGTGACATCACTATGGTGCATCTCCCAGGAACATTACTGTGACATCACTATGCTGCATCTCCCAGGTGCATTACTGTGACATCACTATGGTGCATCTCCCAGGAACATTACTGTGACATCACTATGGTGCAGCTCCCAGGTACATTACTGTGACATCACTGTATTCTATCTTCCAGGTACATTACTGTGACATCACTATGGTGCATCTCCCAGGTACATTACTGTGACATCACTATGCTGCATCTCCCAGGTGCATTACTGTGACATCACTATGGTGCATCTCCCAGGAACATTACTGTGACATCACTATGGTGCATCTCCCAGGTACATTACTGTGACATCACTGTATTCTATCTTCCAGGTACATTACTGTGACATCACCATGGTGCATCTCCCAGGTACATTACTGTGACATCACTATGGTGCATCTCCCAGGTACATTACTGTGACATCACTATGGTGCATCTCCCAGGTACATTACTGTGACATCACTGTATTCTATCTTCCAGGTCCATTACTGTGACATCACTATGGTGCATCTCCCAGGTACATTACTGTGACATCACTATGGTGCATCTCCCAGGTACATTACTGTGACATCAGTATGGTGCATCTCCCAGGTTCATTACTGTGACATCACTATGGTGCATCTCCCAGGTACATTACTGTGACATCACTATGGTGCATCTCCCAGGTACATTACTGTGACATCACTATGGTGCATCTCCCAGGTACATTACTGTGACATCACTATGGTGCATCTCCCAGGTACATTACTGTGACATCACTGTATTCTATCTTCCAGGTCCATTACTGTGACATCACTATGGTTTATCTCCCAGGTACATTACTGTGACATCACTATGGTGCATCTCCCAGGTACATTACTGTGACATCACTATGGTGCATCTCCCAGGTACATTACTGTGACATCACTATGGTTTATCTCCCAGGTACATTACTGTGACATCACTATGGTGCATCTCCCAGGTACATTACTGTGACATCACTATGGTGCATCTCCCAGGTACATTACTGTTACATCACTATGGTGCATCTCCCAGGTACATTACTGTGACATCACTATGGTGCATCTCCCAGGTACATTACTGTGACTTCACTGTATTCTATCTTCCAGGCCCATTACTGTGACATCACTATGGTGCATCTCCCAGGTACATTACTGTGACATCACTATGGTGCATCTCCCAGGTACATTACTGTGACATCACTATGGTGCATCTCCCAGGTACATTACTGTGACATCACTTTGGTGCATCTCCCAGGTACATTACTGTGACATCACCATGGTGCATCTTCCAGGTACATTACTGTGACATCACTATGGTGCATCTCCCAGGTACATTACTGTGACATCACTATGGTGCATCTCCCAGGTACAATACTGTGACATCACTATGGTGCATCTCCCAGGTACATTACTGTGACATCACTGTATTCTATCTTCCAGGTACATTACTGTGACATCACTATGGTGCATCTCCCAGGTACATTACTGTGACATCACTTAGGTGCATCTCTCAGGTACATTACTGTGACATCACTATGGTGCATCTCCCAGGTACATTACTGTGACTTCACTGTATTCTATCTTCCAGGTACATTACTGTGACATCACTATGGGGCATCTCCCAGGTACATTACTGTGACATCACTATGCTGCATCTCCCAGGTACATTACTGTGACATCACTATGGTGCATCTCCCAGGTACATTACTGTGACATCACTATGGTGCATCTCCTAGGTTCATTACTGTGACATCACTGTATTCTATCTTCCAGGTACATTACTGTGACATCACTATGGTGCATCTCCCAGGTACATTACTGTGACATCACTATGGTGCATCTCCCAGGTACATTACTGTGACATCGCTATGGTTTATCTTCCAGGTACATTACTGTGACATCACTATGGTGCATCTCCCAGGTACATTACTGTGACATCACTATGGTGCATCTCCCAGGTACATTACTGTGACATCGCTATGGTTTATCTCCCAGGTACATTACTGTGACATCACTATGGTGCATCTCCCAGGTGCATTACTGTGACATCATTGTATTCTATCTCCCAGGTACATTACTGTGACATCACTGTATTCTATCTTCCAGGTACATTACTGTGACATCACTATGGTGCATCTCCCAGGTACATTTCTGTGACATCATTGTATTCTATCTCCCAGGTACATTACTGTGACATCACTGTATTCTATCTTCCAGGTACATTACTGTGACATCACTATGGTGCATCTCCCAGGTACATTACTGTGACATCACTATGGTGCATCCCCCAGGTACATTACTGTGACATCACTATGGTGCATCTCCCAGGTACATTACTGTGACATCACCATGGTGCATCTTCCAGGTACATTACTGTGACATCACTATGGTGCATCTCCCAGGAACATTACTGTGACATCACTATGGTGCAGCTCCCAGGTACATTACTGTGACATCACTGTATTCTATCTTCCAGGTACATTACTGTGACATCACTATGGTGCATCTCCCAGGTACATTACTGTGACATCACTATGCTGCATCTCCCAGGTGCATTACTGTGACATCACTATGGTGCATCTCCCAGGAACATTACTGTGACATCACTATGGTGCATCTCCCAGGTACATTACTGTGACATCACTGTATTCTATCTTCCAGGTACATTACTGTGACATCACCATGGTGCATCTCCCAGGTACATTACTGTGACATCACTATGGTGCATCTCCCAGGTACATTACTGTGACATCACTATGGTGCATCTCCCAGGTACATTACTGTGACATCACTGTATTCTATCTTCCAGGTCCATTACTGTGACATCACTATGGTGCATCTCCCAGGTACATTACTGTGATATCACTATGGTGCATCTCCCAGGTACATTACTGTGACATCACTATGGTGCATCTCCCAGGTTCATTACTGTGACATCACTATGGTGCATCTCCCAGGTACATTACTGTGACATCACTATGGTGCATCTCCCAGGTACATTACTGTGACATCACTATGGTGCATCTCCCAGGTACATTACTGTGACATCACTATGGTGCATCTCCCAGGTACATTACTGTGACATCACTGTATTCTATCTTCCAGGTACATTACTGTGACATCACTATGGTGCATCTCCCAGGTACATTACTGTGACATCACTATGGTGCATCTCCCAGGCACATTACTGTGACATCACTATGGTGCATCTCCCAGGTACATTACTGTGACATCACTATGGTGCATCTCCCAGGTACATTACTGTTACATCACTATGGTGCATCTCCCAGGTACATTACTGTGACATCACTATGGTGCATCTCCCAGGTACATTACTGTGACTTCACTGTATTCTATCTTCCAGGCCCATTACTGTGACATCACTATGGTGCATCTCCCAGGTACATTACTGTGACATCACTATGGTGCATCTCCCAGGTACATTACTGTGACATCACTTTGGTGCATCTCCCAGGTACATTACTGTGACATCACTGTATTCTATCTTCCAGGTACATTACTGTGACATCACTATGGTGCATCTCCCAGGTACATTACTGTGACATCACTTAGGTGCATCTCCCAGGTACATTACTGTGACATCACTATGCTGCATCTCCCAGGTGCATTACTGTGACATCACTATGGTGCATCTCCCAGGTACATTACTGTGACATCACTTAGGTGCATCTCCCAGGTACATTACTGTGACATCACTATGGTGCATCTCCCAGGTCCATTACTGTGACATCACTATGGTGCATCTCCCAGGTACATTACTGTGACATCACTATGGTGCATCTCCCAGGTACATTACTGTGACATCACTATGCTGCATCTCCCAGGTACATTACTGTGACATCACTATGGTGCATCTCCCAGGTTCATTACTGTGACATAACTGTATTCTATCTTCCAGGTACATTACTGTGACATCACTATGGTTTATCTCCCAGGTACATTACTGTGACATCACTATGGTGCATCTCCCAGGTACATTACTGTGACATCACTATGCTGCATCTCCCAGGTGCATTACTGTGACATCACTATGGTGCATCTCCCAGGAACATTACTGTGACATCACTATGGTGCATCTCCCAGGTACATTACTGTGACATCACTGTATTCTATCTACCAGGTACATTACTGTGACATCACCATGGTGCATCTCCCAGGTACATTACTGTGACATCACTATGCTGCATCTCCCAGGTGCATTACTGTGACATCACTATGGTGCATCTCCCAGGAACATTACTGTGACATCACTATGGTGCATCTCCCAGGTACATTACTGTGACATCACTGTATTCTATCTTCCAGGTACATTACTGTGACATCACCATAGTGAATCTCCCAGGTACATTACTGTGACATCACTATAGAGCATCTTCCAGGTACATTACTGTGACATCACTATGGTGCATCTCCCAGGTACATTACTGTGACATCATTGTATTCTATCTCCCAGGTGCATTACTGTGACATCACTATGGTGCATCTCCCAGGTACATTACTGTGACATCATTGTATTCTATCTTCCAGGTACATTACTGTGACATCACTATGGTGCATCTCCCAGGTACATTACTGTGACATCACTATGGTGCATCTCCCAGGTACATTACTGTGACATCACTGTATTCTATCTTCCAGGTACATTACTATGACATCACTATGGTGCATCTTTTAGGTACATTACTGTGATATCACTATAGTACATCTCCCAGGTACATTACTGTGGCATCACCATGGTGCATCTCCCAGGTACATTACTGTGACATCACTATGGTGCATCTCCCAGGTACATTACTGTGACATCACTATGGTGCATCTCCCAGGTACATTACTGTGACATCACTATGGTGCATCTCCCAGGTACATTACTGTGACATCACTATGCTGCATCTCCCAGGTACATTACTGTGACATCACTATGGTGCATCTTCCAGGTTCATTACTGTGACATCACTGTATTCTATCTTCCAGGTACATTACTGTGACATCACCATGGTGCATCTCCCAGGTACATTACTGTGACATCACTATGGTTTATCTCCCAGGTACATTACTGTGACATCACTATGGTGCATCTCCCAGGTACATTACTGTGACATCATGGTATTCTATCTCCTAGGTACATTACTGTGACATCACTGTATTCTATCTTCCAGGTACATTACTGTGACATCACTATGGTGCATCTCCCAGGTACATTACTGTGACATCACTATGGTGCATCTCCCAGGTACATTACTGTGACATCACTTAGGTGCATCACCCAGGTACATTACTGTGACATCACTATGCTGCATCTCCCAGGTGCATTACTGTGACATCACTATGGTGCATCTCCCAGGAACATTACTGTGACATCACTATGGTGCATCTCCCAGGTACATTACTGTGACATCACTATGGTGCATCTCCCAGGTACATTACTGTGACATCACTATGGTGCATCTCCCAGGTACATTACTGTGACATCACTATGCTGCATCTCCCAGGTACATTACTGTGACATCACTATGGTGCATCTTCCAGGTTCATTACTGTGACATCACTGTATTCTATCTTCCAGGTACATTACTGTGACATCACCATGGTGCATCTCCCAGGTACATTACTGTGACATCACTATGGTTTATCTCCCAGGTACATTACTGTGACATCACTATGGTGCATCTCCCAGGTACATTACTGTGACATCATGGTATTCTATCTCCTAGGTACATTACTGTGACATCACTGTATTCTATCTTCCAGGTACATTACTGTGACATCACTATGGTGCATCTCCCAGGTACATTACTGTGACATCACTATGGTGCATCTCCCAGGTACATTACTGTGACATCACTTAGGTGCATCACCCAGGTACATTACTGTGACATCACTATGCTGCATCTCCCAGGTGCATTACTGTGACATCACTATGGTGCATCTCCCAGGAACATTACTGTGACATCACTATGGTGCATCTCCCAGGTACATTACTGTGACATCACTGTATTCTATCTACCAGGTACATTACTGTGACATCACCATGGTGCATCTCCCAGGTACATTACTGTGACATCACTATGGTGCATCTCCCAGGTACATTACTGTGACATCACTATGGTGCATCTCCCAGGTACATTACTGTGACATCACTATGGTGCATCTCCCAGGTCCATTACTGTGACATCACTATGGTGCATCTCCCAGGTACATTACTGTGACATCACTATGGTGCATCTCCCAGGTACATTACTGTGACATCACTATGGTGCATCTCCCATGTACATTACTGTGACATCACTATGGTGCATCTCCCAGGTCCATTACTGTGACATCACTATGGTGCATCTCCCAGGTACATTACTGTGACATCACTATGGTGCATCTCCCAGGTCCATTACTGTGACATCACTATGGTGCATCTCCCAGGTACATTACTGTGACATCACTATGGTGCATCTCCCAGGTACATTACTGTGACATCACTATGGTGCATCTCCCATGTACATTACTGTGACATCACTATGGTGCATCTCCCAGGTCCATTACTGTGACATCACTATGGTGCATCTCCCAGGTACATTACTGTGACATCACTATGGTGCATCTCCCAGGTACATTACTGTGACATAACTATGCTGCATCTCCCAGGTGCATTACTGTGACATCACTATGGTCCATCTCCCAGGTACATTGCTGTGACATCACTATGGTGCATCTCCCAGGTACATTACTGTGACATCACTATGGTGCATCTCCCAGGTACATTACTGTGACATCACTATGGTGCATCTCCCAGGTACATTACTGTGACATCACTATGGTGCATCTCCCAGGTACATTACTGTGACATCACTATGGTGCATCTCCCAGGTACATTACTGTGACATCACTATGGTGCATCTTCCAGGTACATTACTGTGACATCACTATGCTGCATCTCCCAGGTACATTACTGTGACATCACTATGGTGCATCTCCCAGGTACATTACTGTGACATCACTGTATTCTATCTTCCAGGTACATTACTGTGACATCACTATGGTGCATCTCCTAGGTACATTTATGTGACATCACTATAGTACATCTCCCAGGTACATTACTGTGACATCACTATAGTACATTTCCCAGGTACATTACTGTGACATCACTATGGTGCATCTCCCAGGTACATTACTGTGACATCACTGTGGTGCATCTCCCAGGTCCATTACTGTGACATCACTATGGTGCATCTCCCAGGTACATTACTGTGACATCACTGTATTCTATCTTCCAGGTACATTACTGTGACATCACCATGGTGCATCTCCCAGGTACATTACTGTGACATCACTATGGTTTATCTCCCAGGTAATTACTGTGACATCACTATGGTGCATCTCCCAGGTACATTACTGTGACATCATGGTATTCTATCTCCTAGGTACATTACTGTGACATCACTGTATTCTATCTTCCAGGTACATTACTGTGACATCACTATGGTGCATCTCCCTGGTACATTACTGTGACATCACTATGGTGCATCTCCCAGGTACATTACTGTGACATCACTATGGTGCATCTCCCAGGTACATTACTGTGACATCACTATGTTTCATCTCCCAGGTACATTACTGTGACATCACTATGGGTGCATCTCCCAGGTACATTACTGTGACTTCACTGTATTCTATCTCCCAGGTACATTACTGTGACATCGCTATGGTGCATCTCCCAGGTACATTACTGTGACATCACTATGGAGCATCTCCCAGGTACATTACTGTGACATCACTATGTTTCCTCTCCCAGGTACATTACTGTGACATCACTATGGTGTATCTTCCAGGTACATTACTGTGACATCACCATGGTGCATCTCCCAGGTACAATACTGTGACATCACTATGGTGCAGCACCCAGGTACATTACGGTGACAATATTGTATTCTATCTCCCAGGTACATTACTGTGACATCACTGTATTCTATCTTCCAGGTATATTACTGTGACATCACTATGGTGCGTTTCCCAGGTACATTACTGTGACATCACTATGGTGCATCTCCCAGGAACATTACTGTGACATCACTATGGTGCATCTCCCAGGAACATTACTGTGACATCACTATGGTGCATCTCCCATGTACATTACTATGACATCACTATGGTGCATCTCCTAGGTACATTACTGTGACATCACTATGTTGCATCTCCCAGGTAAATTACTGTGACATCACTATGGTGCATCTCCCAGATACAATACTGTGACATTACTATGGTGCATCTCCCAGGTACATTACTGTGACATCACTATGGTGCATCTCCCAGGTACATTACTGTGACATCACTATGGGTGCATCTCCCAGGTACATTACTGTGACATCACTGTATTCTATCTTCCAGATAAATTACTGTGACATCACTATGGTTCATCTCCCAGGTTCATTACTGTGACATCACTATGAGTGCATCTCCCAGGTACATTACTGTGACATCACTGTATTCTATCTTCCAGGTACATTACTGTGACATCACTATGGTGCATATTCCAGGTACATTACTGTGACATCACTATGGTGCATCTCCCAGGTACATTACTGTGACATCACTATGGGTGCATCTCCCAGGTACATTACTGTGACATCATTATGGTGCATCTCCCAGGTACATTACTGTGACATCACTATGGTGCATCTCCCAGGTACATTATGGTGACATCACTATGGTGCATCTCCCAGGTAATTACTGTGACATCACTATGGTGCATCTCCCAGGAACATTACTGTGACATCACTATGGTGCATCTCCCAGGTACATTACTGTGACATCACTGTATTCTATCTTCCAGGTACATTACTGTGACATCACCATGGTGCATCTCCCAGGTACATTACTGTGACATCACTATGGTGCATCTCCCAGGTACATTACTGTGACATCACTATGGTGCATCTCCCAGGTACATTACTGTGACATCACTGTATTCTATCTTCCAGGTCCATTACTGTGACATCACTATGGTGCATCTCCCAGGTACATTACTGTGACATCACTATGGTGCATCTCCCAGGTGCATTACTGTGACATCACTATGGTGCATCTCCCAGGTTCATTACTGTGACATCACTATGGTGCATCTCCCAGGTACATTACTGTGACAACACTATGGTGCATCTCCCAGGTACATTACTGTGACATCACTATGGTGCATCTCCCAGGTACATTACTGTGACATCACTATGGTGCATCTCCCAGGTACATTACTGTGACATCACTGTATTCTATCTTCCAGGTCCATTACTGTGACATCACTAAGGTTTATCTCCCAGGTACATTACTGTGACATCACTATGGTGCATCTCCCAGGTACATTACTGTGACATCACTATGGTGCATCTCCCAGGTACATTACTGTGACATCACTATGGTGCATCTCCCAGGTACATTACTGTGAGATCACTGTATTCTATCTTCCAGGCCCATTTCTGTGACATCACTATGGTCCATCTCCTAGGTACTTTACTGTGACATCACTATGGTGCATCTCCCAGGTACATTACTGTGACATCACTATGGTGCATCTCCCAGCTACATTACTGTGACATCACTATGGTTTATCTCCCAGGTACATTACTGTGACATCACTATGGTGCATCTCCCAGGTACATTACTGTGACATCACTATGGTGCATCTCCCAGGTACATTATTGTTACATCACTATGGTGCATCTCCCAGGTACATTACTGTGACATCACTATGGTGCATCTCCCAGGTACATTACTGTGACTTCACTGTATTCTATCTTCCAGGCCCATTACTGTGACATCACTATGGTGCATCTCCCAGGTACATTACTGTGACATCACTATGGTGCATCTCCCAGGTACATTACTGTGACATCACTATGGTGCATCTCCCAGGTACATTACTGTGACATCACCATGGTGCATCTTCCAGGTACATTACTGTGACATCACTGTATTCTATCTTCCAGGTACATTACTGTGACATCACTATGGTGCATCTCCCAGGTACATTACTGTGACATCACTTAGGTGCATCTCCCAGGCACATTACTGTGACATCACTATGCTGCATCTCCCAGGTGCATTACTGTGACATCACTATGGTGCATCTCCCAGGTACATTACTGTGACATCACTTAGGTGCATCTCCCAGGTACATTACTGTGACATCACTATGGTGCATCTCCCAGGTCCATTACTGTGACATCACTATGGTGCATCTCCCAGGTACATTACTGTGACATCACTATGGTGCATCTCCCAGGTACATTACTGTGACATCACTATGCTGCATCTCCCAGGTACATTACTGTGACATCACTATGGTGCATCTCCCAGGTTCATTACTGTGACATCACTGTATTCTATCTTCCAGGTACATTTCTGTGACATCACCATGGTGCATCTTCCAGGTACATTACTGTGACATCACTATGGTTTATCTCCCAGGTACATTACTGTGACATCACTATGGTGCATCTCCCAGGTACACTACTGTGACATCACTGTATTTTATCTTCCAGGTACATTACTGTGACATCACTATGGTGCATCTCCCAGGTACATTACTGTGACATCACTTAGGTGCATCTCCCAGGTACATTACTGTGACATCACTATGCTGCATCTCCCAGGTGCATTACTGTGACATCACTATGGTGCATCTCCCAGGAACATTACTGTGACATCACTATGGTGCATCTCCCAGGTACATTACTGTGACATCACTGTATTCTATCTTCCAGGTACATTACTGTGACATCACCATAGTGAATCTCCCAGGTACATTACTGTGACATCACTATGGTGCATCTCCCAGGTACATTACTGTGACATCATTGTATTCTATCTCCCAGGTGCATTACTGTGACATCACCATAGTGAATCTCCCAGGTACATTACTGTGACATCACTATGGTGCATGTCCCAGGTACATTACTGTGACATCACTATGGTGCATCTCCCAGGTACATTACTGTGACATCATTGTATTCTATCTCCCAGGTACATTACTGTGACATCATTGTATTCTATCTCCCAGGTACATTACTGTGACATCACTGTATTCTATCTTCCAGGTACATTACTGTGACATCACCATATTGAATCTCCCAGGTACATTACTGTGACATCACTATGGTGCATCTCCCAGGTACATTACTGTGACATCACTGTATTCTATCTTCCAGGTACATTACTGTGACATCACCATGGTGCATCTCCCAGGTACATTACTGTGACATCACTATGGTGCATCTCCCAGGTACATTACTGTGACATCACTATGGTGCATCTCCCAGGTACATTACTGTGACATCACTGTATTCTATCTTCCAGGTACATTACTGTGACATCACTATGGTGCATCTTTTAGGTACATTACTGTGATATCACTATAGTACATCTCCCAGGTACATTACTGTGGCATCACCATGGTGCATCTCCCAGGTACATTACTGTGACATCACTATGGTGCATCTCCCAGGTACATTACTGTGACATCACTATGGTGCATCTCCCAGGTACATTACTGTGACATCACTATGGTGCATCTCCCAGGTACATTACTGTGACATCACTATGGTGCATCTCCCAGGTACATTACTGTGACATCACTATGGTGCATCTCCCAGGTACATTACTGTGACATCACTATGGTGCATCTCCCAGGTACATTACTGTGACATCATTGTATTCTATCTCCCAGGTACATTACTGTGACATCACTATGGTGCATCTCCCAGGTACATTACTGTGACATCACTATGCTGCATCTCCCAGGTACATTACTGTGACATCACTATGGTGCATCTTCCAGGTTCATTACTGTGACATCACTGTATTCTATCTTCCAGGTACATTACTGTGACATCACCATGGTGCATCTCCCAGGTACATTACTGTGACATCACTATGGTGCATCTCCCAGGTACATTACTGTGACATCATGGTATTCTATCTCCTAGGTACATTACTGTGACATCACTATGGTGCATCTTCCAGGTTCATTACTGTGACATCACTGTATTCTATCTTCCAGGTACATTACTGTGACATCACTATGGTGCATCTCCCAGGTACATTACTGTGACATCACTATGGTGCATCTCCCAGGTACATTACTGTGACATCACTTAGGTGCATCTCCCAGGTACATTACTGTGACATCACTATGCTGCATCTCCCAGGTGCATTACTGTGACATCACTATGGTCCATCTCCCAGGTACATTACTGTGACATCACTATGGTGCATCTCCCATGTACATTACCGTGACATCACTATGGTGCATCTCCCAGGTCCATTACTGTGACATCACTATGGTGCATCTCCCAGGTACATTACTGTGACATCACTATGGTGCATCTCCCAGGTACATTGCTGTGACATCACTATGGTGCATCTCCCAGGTACATTACTGTGACATAACTATGCTGCATCTCCCAGGTGCATTACTGTGACATCACTATGGTCCATCTCCCAGGTACATTACTGTGACATCACTATGGTGCATCTTCCAGGTACATTACTGTGACATCACTATGGTGCATCTCCCAGGTACATTACTGTGACATCACTATGGTGCATCTCCCAGGTACATTACTGTGACATCACTATGGTGCATCTCCCAGGTACATTACTGTGACATCACTATGGTGCATCTCCCAGGTACATTACTGTGACATCACTATGGTGCATCTTCCAGGTACATTACTGTGACATCACTATGCTGCATCTCCCAGGTACATTACTGTGACATCACTATGGTGCATCTCCCAGGTACATTACTGTGACATCACTATGGTTTATCTCCCAGGTAATTACTGTGACATCACTATGGTGCATCTCCCAGGTACATTACTGTGACATCATGGTATTCTATCTCCTAGGTACATTACTGTGACATCACTGTATTCTATCTTCCAGGTACATTACTGTGACATCACTATGGTGCATCTCCCAGGAACATTACTGTGACATCACTATGGTGCATCTCCCAGGTACATTACTGTGACATCACTGTATTCTATCTTCCAGGTACATTACTGTGACATCACCATGGTGCATCTCCCAGGTACATTACTGTGACATCACTATGGTGCATCTCCCAGGTACATTACTGTGACATCACTATGGTGCATCTCCCAGGTACATTACTGTGACATCACTATATTCTATCTTCCAGGTACATTACTGTGACATCACCATGGTGCATCTCCCAGGTACATTACTGTGACATCACTATGGTGCATCTCCCAGGTACATTACTGTGACATCACTTAGGTGCATCTCCCAGGTACATTACTGTGACATCACTATGCTGCATCTCCCAGGTGCATTACTGTGACATCACTATGGTGCATCTCCCAGGAACATTACTGTGACATCACTATGGTGCATCTCCCAGGTACATTACTGTGACATCACTGTATTCTATCTTCCAGGTACATTACTGTGACATCACCATGGTGCATCTCCCAGGTACATTACTGTGACATCACTATGGTGCATCTCCCAGGTACATTACTGTGACATCACTATGGTGCATCTCCCAGGTACATTACTGTGACATCATTGTATTCTATCTCCCAGGTACATTACTGTGACATCACTGTATTTTATCTTCCAGGTACATTACTGTGACATCACTATGGTGCATCTCCTAGGTACATTACTGTGACATCACTATGGTGCATCTCCCAGGTACATTACTGTGACATCACTATGGTGCATCTCCCAGGTACATTACTGTGACATCATTGTATTCTATCTCCCAGGTCCATTACTGTGACATCACTATGGTGCATCTCCCAGGTACATTATTGTGACATCACTGTATCCTATCTTCCAGGTCCATTACTGTGACATCACTATGGTGCATCTCCCAGGTACATTACTGTGACATCACTATGGTGCATCTCCCAGGTACATTACTGTGACATCACTATGGTGCATCTCCCAGGTACATTACTGTGACATCACTATGGTGCATCTCCCAGGAACATTACTGTTACATCACTATGGTCCATCTCCCAGGTACATTACTGTGACATCACTATGGTGCATCTCCCAGGTACATTACTGTGACATCACTATGGTTCATCTCCCAGGTCCATTACTGTGACATCACTGTATTCTATCTTCCAGGTACATTACTGTGACATCACCATGGTGCATCTCCCAGGTACATTACTGTGACATCACTATGGTGCATCTCCCAGGTACATTACTGTGACATCACTATGGTTCATCTCCCAGGTACATTACTGTGACATCACTATGGTGCATCTCCCAGGTACATTACTGTGACATCACTATGGTTCATCTCCCAGGTACATTACTGTGACATCACTATGGTTCATCTCCCAGGTACATTACTGTGACATCACTATGCTGCATCTCCCAGGTTCATTACTGTGACATCACTATGGTGCATCTCCCAGGTACATTACTGTGACATCACTTAGGTGCATCTCCCAGGTACATTACTGTGACATCACTATGGTGCATCTCCCAGGTACATTACTGTGACATCACTTAGGTGCATCTCCCAGGTACATTACTGTGACATCACTATGGTGCATCTCCCAGGTCCATTACTGTGACATCACCATGGTGCATCTCCCAGGTACATTACTGTGACATCACTATGGTTTATCTCCCAGGTACATTACTGTGACATCACTATGGTGCCTCTCCCAGGTACATTACTGTGACATCACTATGGTGCATCTCCCAGGTACATTACTGTGACATCACTATGGTGCATCTCCCAGGTACATTACTGTGACATCACTATGGTGCATCTCCCAGGTACATTACTGTGACATCATTGTATTCTATCTCCCAGGTACATTACTGTGACATCACTATGGTGCATCTCCCAGGTACATTACTGTGACATCACTATGCTGCATCTCCCAGGTACATTACTGTGACATCACTATGGTGCATCTTCCAGGTTCATTACTGTGACATCACTGTATTCTATCTTCCAGGTACATTACTGTGACATCACTATGGTGCATCTCCCAGGTACATTACTGTGACATCACTATGGTGCATCTCCCAGGTACATTACTGTGACATCATTGTATTCTATCTCCCAGGTACATTACTGTGACATCACTGTATTCTATCTTCCAGGTACATTACTGTGACATCACTATGGTGCATCTCCTAGGTACATTACTGTGACATCACTATGGTGCATCTCCCAGGTACATTACTGTGACATCACTATGGTGCATCTCCCAGGTACATTACTGTGACATCACTGTATTCTATCTTCCAGGTACATTACTGTGACATCACTATGGTGCATCTCCTAGGTACATTACTGTGACATCACTATGGTGCATCTCCCAGGAACATTACTGTGACATCACTATGGTTCATCTCCCAGGTACATTACTGTGACATCACTATGGTGCATCTCCCAGGTACATTACTGTGACATCACTATGGTTCATCTCCCAGGTCCATTACTGTGACATCACTGTATTCTATCTTCCAGGTACATTACTGTGACATCACCATGGTGCATCTCCCAGGTACATTACTGTGACATCACTATGGTGCATCTCCCAGGTACATTACTGTGACATCACTATGGTTCATCTCCCAGGTACATTACTGTGACATCACTATGGTGCATCTCCCAGGTACATTACTGTGACATCACTATGGTGCATCTCCCAGGTACATTACTGTGACATCACTATGGTGCATCTCCCAGGTACATTACTGTGACATCACTATGCTGCATCTCCCAGGTGCATTACTGTGACATCACTATGGTGCATCTCCCAGGAACATTACTGTGACATCACTATGGTGCATCTCCCAGGTACATTACTGTGACATCACTTTATTCTATCTTCCAGGTACATTACTGTGACATCACCATGGTGCATCTCCCAGGTACATTACTGTGACATCACTATGCTGCATCTCCCAGGTACATTACTGTGACATCACTATGGTGCATCTTCCAGGTTCATTACTGTGACATCACTGTATTCTATCTTCCAGGTACATTACTGTGACATCACTATGGTGCATCTCCCAGGTACATTACTGTGACATCACTATGGTGCATCTCCCAGGTACATTACTGTGACATCACTATGGTGCATCTCCCAGGTACATTACTGTGACATCACTATGCTGCATCTCCCAGGTGCATTACTGTGACATCACTATGGTGCATCTCCCAGGAACATTACTGTGACATCACTATGGTGCATCTCCCAGGTACATTACTGTGACATCACTGTATTCTATCTTCCAGGTACATTACTGTGACATCACCATGGTGCATCTCCCAGGTACATTACTGTGACATCACTATGGTGCATCTCCCAGGTACATTACTGTGACATCACTTAGGTGCATCTCCCAGGTACATTACTGTGACATCACTATGGTGCATCTCCCAGGTACATTATTGTGACATCATTGTATTCTATCTCCCATGTACATAACTGTGACATCACTGTATTCTATCTTCCAGGTACATTACTGTGACATCACTATGGTGCATCTCCCAGGTACATTACTGTGACATCACTGTATTCTATCTCCCAGGTGCATTACTGTGACATCACTATGGTGCATCTCCCAGGAACATTACTGTGACATCACTATGGTGCATCTCCCAGGTACATTACTGTGACATCACTGTATTCTATCTTCCAGGTACATTATTGTGACATCACCATGGTGCATCTCCCAGGTACATTACTGTGACATCACTATGGTGCATCTCCCAGGTACATTACTGTGACATCACTATGGTGCATCTCCCAGGTACATTACTGTGACATCACTATGGTGCATCTCCCAGGTACATTACTGTGACATCACTATGGTGCATCTCCCAGGTACATTACTATGACATCACTATGGTGCATCTCCCAGGTACATTACTGTGACATCACTGTATTCTATCTTCCAGGTACATTACTGTGACATCACTATGGTGCATCTCCCAGGTACATTACTGTGACATCACTATGGTGCATCTCCCAGGTACATTACTGTGAAATCACTGTATTCTATCTTCCAGGTACATTACTGTGACATCACTATAGTACATCTCCCAGGTACAATACTGTGACATCACCATGGTGCATCTCCCAGGTACATTACTGTGACATCACTATGGTGCATCTCCCAGGTACATTACTGTGACATCACTATGGTGCATCTCCCAGGTACATTACTGTGACATCACTATGGTGCATCTCCCAGGTACATTACTGTGAAATCACTGTATTCTATCTTCCAGGTACATTACTGTGACATCACTATAGTACATCTCCCAGGTACAATACTGTGGCATCACCATGGTGCATCTCCCAGGTACATTACTGTGACATCACTATGGTGCATCTCCCAGGTACATTACTGTGACATCACTATGGTGCATCTCCCAGGTACATTACTGTGACATCACTATGGTGCATCTCCCAGGTTCATTACTGTGACATCACTATGGTGCATCTCCCAGGTACATTACTGTGACATCATTGTATTCTATCTCCCAGGTACATTACTGTGACATCACTGTATTCTATCTTCCAGGTACATTACTGTGACATCACTATGGTGCATCTCCCAGGTACATTACTGTGACATCACTATGGTGCATCTCCCAGGTACATTACTGTGACATCATTGTATTCTATCTCCCAGGTACATTACTGTGACATCACTGTATTCTATCTTCCAGGTACATTACTGTGACATCACTATGGTGCATCTCCTAGGTACATTTATGTGACATCACTATAGTACATCTCCCAGGTACATTACTGTGACATCACCATGGTGCATCTCCCAGGTACATTACTGTGACATCACTATGGTGCATCTCCCAGGTACATTACTGTGACATCACTATGGTGCATCTCCCAGGTACATTACTGTGACATCATTGTATTCTATCTCCCAGGTACATTACTGTGACATCACTGTATTCTATCTTCCAGGTACATTACTGTGACATCACTATGGTGCATCTCCCAGGTACATTACTGTGACATCACTATGGTGCATCTCCCAGGAACATTACTGTGACATCACTATGGTGCATCTCCCAAGTACATTACTGTGACATCACTATGGTGCATCTCCCAGGTACATTACTGTGACATCATTGTATTCTATCTCCCAGGTACATTACTGTGACATCACTGTATTCTATCTTCCAGGTACATTACTGTGACATCACTATGGTGCATCTCCCAGGTACATTACTGTGACAACACTATGGTGCATCTCCCAGGTACATTACTGTGACATCACTATGGTGCATCTCCCAGGTCCATTTCTGTGACATCACTATGGTGCATCTCCCAGGTACATTACTGTGACATCACTATGGTGCATCTCCCAGGTACATTACTGTGACATCACTATGGTGCATCTCCCAGGTCCATTTCTGTGACATCACTATGGTGCATCTCCCAGGTACATTACTGTGACATCACTATGGTGCATCTCCCAGGTACATTACTGTGACATCACTATGGTGCATCTCCGAGGTACATTACTGTGGCATCACCAGGGTGCATCTCCCAGGTACATTACTGTGACATCACTATGGTGCATCTCCCAGGTACATTACTGTGACATCATTGTATTCTATCTCCCAGGTAAATTACTGTGACATCACTATGGTGCATCTCCTAGGTACATTACTGTGACATCACTATGGTGCATCTCCTAGGTACATTACTGTGACATCACTATGGTGCATCTCCCAGGTACATTACTGTGACATCACTATGGTGCATCTCCCAGGTACATTTCTGTGACATCATTGTATTCTATCTCCCAGGTACATTACTGTGACATCACTGTATTCTATCTTCCAGGTACATTACTGTGACATCACTATGGTGCATCTCCTAGGTACATTACTGTGACATCACTATGGTGCATCTCCCAGGTACATTACTGTGACATCACTATGGTGCATCTCCCAGGTACATTACTGTGACATCACTGTATTCTATCTTCCAGGTACATTACTGTGACATCACTATGGTGCATCTCCTAGGTACATTACTGTGACATCACTATGGTGCATCTCCCAGGAACATTACTGTGACATCACTATGGTTCATCTCCCAGGTACATTACTGTGACATCACTATGGTGCATCTCCCAGGTACATTACTGTGACATCACTATGGTTCATCTCCCAGGTCCATTACTGTGACATCACTGTATTCTATCTTCCAGGTACATTACTGTGACATCACCATGGTGCATCTCCCAGGTACATTACTGTGACATCACTATGGTGCATCTCCCAGGTACATTACTGTGACATCACTATGGTGCATCTCCCAGGTACATTACTGTGACATCACTATGGTGCATCTCCCAGGTACATTACTGTGACATCACTATGGTTCATCTCCCAGGTACATTACTGTGACATCACTATGGTGCATCTCCCAGGTACATTACTGTGACATCACTTAGGTGCAAATCCCAGGTACATTACTGTGACATCACTATGCTGCATCTCCCAGGTGCATTACTGTGACATCACTATGGTGCATCTCCCAGGTACATTACTGTGACATCACTTAGGTGCATCTCCCAGGTACATTACTGTGACATCACTATGGTGCATCTCCCAGGTACATTACTGTGACATCACTTAGGTGCATCTCCCAGGTACATTACTGTGACATCACTATGGTGCATCTCCCAGGTCCATTACTGTGACATCACCATGGTGCATCTCCCAGGTACATTACTGTGACATCACTATGGTTTATCTCCCAGGTACATTACAGTGACATCACTATGGTGCATCTCCCAGGTCCATTATTGTGACATCATTGTATTCTATCTCCCAGGTACATAACTGTGACATCACTGTATTCTATCTTCCAGGTACATTACTGTGACATCACTATGGTGCATCTCCCAGGTACATTACTGTGACATCACTGTATTCTATCTCCCAGGTGCATTACTGTGACATCACTATGGTGCATCTCCCAGGTACATTACTGTGACATCACTGTATTCTATCTTCCAGGTACATTACTGTGACATCACCATGGTACATCTCCCAGGTACATTACTGTGACATCACTATGGTGCATCTCCCAGGTACATTACTGTGACATCACTATGGTGCATCTCCCAGGTACATTACTGTGACATCACTATGGTGCATCTCCCAGGTACATTACTGTGACATCACTTAGGTGCAAATCCCAGGTACATTACTGTGACATCACTATGCTGCATCTCCCAGGTTCATTACTGTGACATCACTATGGTGCATCTCCCAGGTACATTACTGTGACATCACTTAGGTGCATCTCCCAGGTACATTACTGTGACATCACTATGGTGCATCTCCCAGGTACATTACTGTGACATCACTTAGGTGCATCTCCCAGGTACATTACTGTGACATCACTATGGTGCATCTCCCAGGTCCATTACTGTGACATCACCATGGTGCATCTCCCAGGTACATTACTGTGACATCACTATGGTTTATCTCCCAGGTACATTACTGTGACATCACTATGGTGCCTCTCCCAGGTACATTACTGTGACATCACTATGGTGCATCTCCCAGGTACATTACTGTGACATCACTATGGTGCATCTCCCAGGTACATTACTGTGACATCACTATGGTGCATCTCCCAGGTACATTACTGTGACATCATTGTATTCTATCTCCCAGGTACATTACTGTGACATCACTATGGTGCATCTCCCAGGTACATTACTGTGACATCACTATGCTGCATCTCCCAGGTACATTACTGTGACATCACTATGGTGCATCTTCCAGGTTCATTACTGTGACATCACTGTATTCTATCTTCCAGGTACATTACTGTGACATCACTATGGTGCATCTCCCAGGTACATTACTGTGACATCACTATGGTGCATCTCCCAGGTACATTACTGTGACATCATTGTATTCTATCTCCCAGGTACATTACTGTGACATCACTGTATTCTATCTTCCAGGTACATTACTGTGACATCACTATGGTGCATCTCCTAGGTACATTACTGTGACATCACTATGGTGCATCTCCCAGGTACATTACTGTGACATCACTATGGTGCATCTCCCAGGTACATTACTGTGACATCACTGTATTCTATCTTCCAGGTACATTACTGTGACATCACTATGGTGCATCTCCTAGGTACATTACTGTGACATCACTATGGTGCATCTCCCAGGAACATTACTGTGACATCACTATGGTTCATCTCCCAGGTACATTACTGTGACATCACTATGGTGCATCTCCCAGGTACATTACTGTGACATCACTATGGTTCATCTCCCAGGTCCATTACTGTGACATCACTGTATTCTATCTTCCAGGTACATTACTGTGACATCACCATGGTGCATCTCCCAGGTACATTACTGTGACATCACTATGGTGCATCTCCCAGGTACATTACTGTGACATCACTATGGTTCATCTCCCAGGTACATTACTGTGACATCACTATGGTGCATCTCCCAGGTACATTACTGTGACATCACTATGGTGCATCTCCCAGGTACATTACTGTGACATCACTATGGTGCATCTCCCAGGTACATTACTGTGACATCACTATGCTGCATCTCCCAGGTGCATTACTGTGACATCACTATGGTGCATCTCCCAGGAACATTACTGTGACATCACTATGGTGCATCTCCCAGGTACATTACTGTGACATCACTTTATTCTATCTTCCAGGTACATTACTGTGACATCACCATGGTGCATCTCCCAGGTACATTACTGTGACATCACTATGCTGCATCTCCCAGGTACATTACTGTGACATCACTATGGTGCATCTTCCAGGTTCATTACTGTGACATCACTGTATTCTATCTTCCAGGTACATTACTGTGACATCACTATGGTGCATCTCCCAGGTACATTACTGTGACATCACTATGGTGCATCTCCCAGGTACATTACTGTGACATCACTATGGTGCATCTCCCAGGTACATTACTGTGACATCACTATGCTGCATCTCCCAGGTGCATTACTGTGACATCACTATGGTGCATCTCCCAGGAACATTACTGTGACATCACTATGGTGCATCTCCCAGGTACATTACTGTGACATCACTGTATTCTATCTTCCAGGTACATTACTGTGACATCACCATGGTGCATCTCCCAGGTACATTACTGTGACATCACTATGGTGCATCTCCCAGGTACATTACTGTGACATCACTTAGGTGCATCTCCCAGGTACATTACTGTGACATCACTATGGTGCATCTCCCAGGTACATTATTGTGACATCATTGTATTCTATCTCCCATGTACATAACTGTGACATCACTGTATTCTATCTTCCAGGTACATTACTGTGACATCACTATGGTGCATCTCCCAGGTACATTACTGTGACATCACTGTATTCTATCTCCCAGGTGCATTACTGTGACATCACTATGGTGCATCTCCCAGGAACATTACTGTGACATCACTATGGTGCATCTCCCAGGTACATTACTGTGACATCACTGTATTCTATCTTCCAGGTACATTATTGTGACATCACCATGGTGCATCTCCCAGGTACATTACTGTGACATCACTATGGTGCATCTCCCAGGTACATTACTGTGACATCACTATGGTGCATCTCCCAGGTACATTACTGTGACATCACTATGGTGCATCTCCCAGGTACATTACTGTGACATCACTATGGTGCATCTCCCAGGTACATTACTATGACATCACTATGGTGCATCTCCCAGGTACATTACTGTGACATCACTGTATTCTATCTTCCAGGTACATTACTGTGACATCACTATGGTGCATCTCCCAGGTACATTACTGTGACATCACTATGGTGCATCTCCCAGGTACATTACTGTGAAATCACTGTATTCTATCTTCCAGGTACATTACTGTGACATCACTATAGTACATCTCCCAGGTACAATACTGTGACATCACCATGGTGCATCTCCCAGGTACATTACTGTGACATCACTATGGTGCATCTCCCAGGTACATTACTGTGACATCACTATGGTGCATCTCCCAGGTACATTACTGTGACATCACTATGGTGCATCTCCCAGGTACATTACTGTGAAATCACTGTATTCTATCTTCCAGGTACATTACTGTGACATCACTATAGTACATCTCCCAGGTACAATACTGTGGCATCACCATGGTGCATCTCCCAGGTACATTACTGTGACATCACTATGGTGCATCTCCCAGGTACATTACTGTGACATCACTATGGTGCATCTCCCAGGTACATTACTGTGACATCACTATGGTGCATCTCCCAGGTTCATTACTGTGACATCACTATGGTGCATCTCCCAGGTACATTACTGTGACATCATTGTATTCTATCTCCCAGGTACATTACTGTGACATCACTGTATTCTATCTTCCAGGTACATTACTGTGACATCACTATGGTGCATCTCCCAGGTACATTACTGTGACATCACTATGGTGCATCTCCCAGGTACATTACTGTGACATCATTGTATTCTATCTCCCAGGTACATTACTGTGACATCACTGTATTCTATCTTCCAGGTACATTACTGTGACATCACTATGGTGCATCTCCTAGGTACATTTATGTGACATCACTATAGTACATCTCCCAGGTACATTACTGTGACATCACCATGGTGCATCTCCCAGGTACATTACTGTGACATCACTATGGTGCATCTCCCAGGTACATTACTGTGACATCACTATGGTGCATCTCCCAGGTACATTACTGTGACATCATTGTATTCTATCTCCCAGGTACATTACTGTGACATCACTGTATTCTATCTTCCAGGTACATTACTGTGACATCACTATGGTGCATCTCCCAGGTACATTACTGTGACATCACTATGGTGCATCTCCCAGGAACATTACTGTGACATCACTATGGTGCATCTCCCAAGTACATTACTGTGACATCACTATGGTGCATCTCCCAGGTACATTACTGTGACATCATTGTATTCTATCTCCCAGGTACATTACTGTGACATCACTGTATTCTATCTTCCAGGTACATTACTGTGACATCACTATGGTGCATCTCCCAGGTACATTACTGTGACAACACTATGGTGCATCTCCCAGGTACATTACTGTGACATCACTATGGTGCATCTCCCAGGTCCATTTCTGTGACATCACTATGGTGCATCTCCCAGGTACATTACTGTGACATCACTATGGTGCATCTCCCAGGTACATTACTGTGACATCACTATGGTGCATCTCCCAGGTCCATTTCTGTGACATCACTATGGTGCATCTCCCAGGTACATTACTGTGACATCACTATGGTGCATCTCCCAGGTACATTACTGTGACATCACTATGGTGCATCTCCGAGGTACATTACTGTGGCATCACCAGGGTGCATCTCCCAGGTACATTACTGTGACATCACTATGGTGCATCTCCCAGGTACATTACTGTGACATCATTGTATTCTATCTCCCAGGTAAATTACTGTGACATCACTATGGTGCATCTCCTAGGTACATTACTGTGACATCACTATGGTGCATCTCCTAGGTACATTACTGTGACATCACTATGGTGCATCTCCCAGGTACATTACTGTGACATCACTATGGTGCATCTCCCAGGTACATTTCTGTGACATCATTGTATTCTATCTCCCAGGTACATTACTGTGACATCACTGTATTCTATCTTCCAGGTACATTACTGTGACATCACTATGGTGCATCTCCTAGGTACATTACTGTGACATCACTATGGTGCATCTCCCAGGTACATTACTGTGACATCACTATGGTGCATCTCCCAGGTACATTACTGTGACATCACTGTATTCTATCTTCCAGGTACATTACTGTGACATCACTATGGTGCATCTCCTAGGTACATTACTGTGACATCACTATGGTGCATCTCCCAGGAACATTACTGTGACATCACTATGGTTCATCTCCCAGGTACATTACTGTGACATCACTATGGTGCATCTCCCAGGTACATTACTGTGACATCACTATGGTTCATCTCCCAGGTCCATTACTGTGACATCACTGTATTCTATCTTCCAGGTACATTACTGTGACATCACCATGGTGCATCTCCCAGGTACATTACTGTGACATCACTATGGTGCATCTCCCAGGTACATTACTGTGACATCACTATGGTGCATCTCCCAGGTACATTACTGTGACATCACTATGGTGCATCTCCCAGGTACATTACTGTGACATCACTATGGTTCATCTCCCAGGTACATTACTGTGACATCACTATGGTGCATCTCCCAGGTACATTACTGTGACATCACTTAGGTGCAAATCCCAGGTACATTACTGTGACATCACTATGCTGCATCTCCCAGGTGCATTACTGTGACATCACTATGGTGCATCTCCCAGGTACATTACTGTGACATCACTTAGGTGCATCTCCCAGGTACATTACTGTGACATCACTATGGTGCATCTCCCAGGTACATTACTGTGACATCACTTAGGTGCATCTCCCAGGTACATTACTGTGACATCACTATGGTGCATCTCCCAGGTCCATTACTGTGACATCACCATGGTGCATCTCCCAGGTACATTACTGTGACATCACTATGGTTTATCTCCCAGGTACATTACAGTGACATCACTATGGTTCATCTCCCAGGTACATTACTGTGACATCATTGTATTCTATCTCCCAGGTACATTACCGTGACATCACTGTATTCTATCTTCCAGGTACATTACTGTGACATCACTATGGTGCATCTCCCAGGTACATTACTGTGACATCACTATGGTGCATCTCCCAGGTACATTACTGTGACATCACTATGCTGCATCTCCCAGGTGCATTACTGTGACATCACTATGGTGCATCTCCCAGGAACATTACTGTGACATCACTATGGTGCATCTCCCAGGTACATTACTGTGACATCACTGTATTCTATCTTCCAGGTACATTACTGTGACATCACTATGGTGCATCTCCCAGGTACATTACTGTGACATCACTATGGTGCATCTCCCAGGTACATTACTGTGACATCACTATGGTGCATCTCCCAGGTACATTACTGTGACATCACTATGGTGCATCTCCCAGGTACATTACTGTGACATCACTATGCTGCATCTCCCAGGTGCATTACTGTGACATCACTATGGTGCATCTCCCAGGAACATTACTGTGACATCACTATGGTGCATCTCCCAGGTACATTACTGTGACATCACTGTATTCTATCTTCCAGGTACATTATTGTGACATCACCATGGTGCATCTCCCAGGTACATTACTGTGACATCACTATGGTGCATCTCCCAGGTACATTACTGTGACATCACTATGGTGCATCTCCCAGGTACATTACTGTGACATCACTATGGTGCATCTCCCAGGTACATTACTGTGACATCACTATGGTGCATCTCCCAGGTACATTACTATGACATCAATATGGTGCATCTCCCAGGTACATTACTGTGACATCACTGTATTCTATCTTCCAGGTACATTACTGTGACATCACTGTATTCTATCTTCCAGGTACATTACTGTGACATCACTATGGTGCATCTCCCAGGTACATTACTGTGACATCACTATGGTGCATCTCCCAGGTACATTACTGTGACATCATTGTATTCTATCTCCCAGGTACATTACTGTGAAATCACTGTATTCTATCTTCCAGGTACATTACTGTGACATCACTATAGTACATCTCCCAGGTACAATACTGTGGCATCACCATGGTGCTTCTCCCAGGTACATTACTGTGACATCACTATGGTGCATCTCCCAGGTACATTACTGTGACATCACTATGGTGCATCTCCCAGGTACATTACTGTGACATCACTATGGTGCATCTCCTAGGTACATTTATGTGACATCACTATAGTACATCTCCCAGGTACATTACTGTGGCATCACCATGGTGCATCTCCCAGGTACATTACTGTGACATCACTATGGTGCATCTCCCAGGTACATTACTGTGACATCACTATGGTGCATCTCCCAGGTACATTACTGTGACATCACTATGGTGCATCTCCCAGGTACATTACTGTGACATCACTATGGTGCATCTCCCAGGTGCATTACTGTGACATCACTATGGTGCATCTCCCAGGTACATTACTGTGACATCATTGTATTCTATCTCCCAGGTACATTACTGTGACATCACTATGGTGCATCTCCCAGGTACATTACTGTGACATCACTATGGTGCATCTCCCAGGTACATTACTGTGACATCACTATGGTGCATCTCCCAGGTACATTACTGTGACATCACTATGGTGCATCTCCCAGGAACATTACTGTGACATCACTATGGTGCATCTCCCAAGTACATTACTGTGACATCACTATGGTGCATCTCCCAGGTACATTACTGTGACATCATTGTATTCTATCTCCCAGGTACATTACTGTGACATCACTGTATTCTATCTTCCAGGTACATTACTGTGACATCACTATGGTGCATCTCCCAGGTACATTACTGTGACATCACTATGGTGCATCTCCCAGGTCCATTACTGTGACATCATTATGGTGCATCTCCCAGGTACATTACTGTGACATCACTATGGTGCATCTCCCAGGTCCATTTCTGTGACATCACTATGGTGCATCTCCCAGGTACATTACTGTGACATCACTATGGTGCATCTCCCAGGTACATTACTGTGACATCACTATGGTGCATCTCCCAGGTACATTACTGTGACATCACTATGGTGCATCTCCGAGGTACATTACTGTGGCATCACCAGGGTGCATCTCCCAGGTACATTACTGTGACATCACTATGGTGCATCTCCCAGGTACATTACTGTGACATCACTATGGTGCATCTCCCAGGTACATTACTGTGACATCACTATGGTGCATCTCCCAGGTACATTACTGTGACATCATTGTATTCTATCTCCCAGGTACATTACTGTGACATCACTGTATTCTATCTTCCAGGTACATTACTGTGACATCACTATGGTGCATCTCCTAGGTACATTACTGTGACATCACTATGGTGCATCTCCTAGGTACATTACTGTGACATCACTATGGTGCATCTCCCAGGTACATTACTGTGACATCACTGTATTCTATCTTCCAGGTACATTACTGTGACATCACTATGGTGCATCTCCTAGGTACATTACTGTGACATCACTATGGTGCATCTCCCAGGAACATTACTGTGACATCACTATGGTTCATCTCCCAGGTACATTACTGTGACATCACTATGGTGCATCTCCCAGGTACATTACTGTGACATCACTATGGTTCATCTCCCAGGTCCATTACTGTGACATCACTGTATTCTATCTTCCAGGTACATTACTGTGACATCACCATGGTGCATCTCCCAGGTACATTACTGTGACATCACTATGGTGCATCTCCCAGGTACATTACTGTGACATCACTATGGTTCATCTCCCAGGTACATTACTGTGACATCACTATGGTGCATCTCCCAGGTACATTACTGTGACATCACTATGGTGCATCTCCCAGGTACATTACTGTGACATCACTATGGTGCATCTCCCAGGTACATTACTGTGACATCACTATGCTGCATCTCCCAGGTGCATTACTGTGACATCACTATGGTGCATCTCCCAGGAACATTACTGTGACATCACTATGGTGCATCTCCCAGGTACATTACTGTGACATCACTGTATTCTATCTTCCAGGTACATTACTGTGACATCACCATGGTGCATCTCCCAGGTACATTACTGTGACATCACTATGCTGCATCTCCCAGGTACATTACTGTGACATCACTATGGTGCATCTTCCAGGTTCATTACTGTGACATCACTGTATTCTATCTTCCAGGTACATTACTGTGACATCACTATGGTGCATCTCCCAGGTACATTACTGTGACATCACTATGGTGCATCTCCCAGGTACATTACTGTGACATCACTATGGTGCATCTCCCAGGTACATTACTGTGACATCACTATGCTGCATCTCCCAGGTGCATTACTGTGACATCACTATGGTGCATCTCCCAGGAACATTACTGTGACATCACTATGGTGCATCTCCCAGGTACATTACTGTGACATCACTGTATTCTATCTTCCAGGTACATTACTGTGACATCACCATGGTGCATCTCCCAGGTACATTACTGTGACATCACTATGGTGCATCTCCCAGGTACATTACTGTGACATCACTATGGTGCATCTCCCAGGTACATTATTGTGACATCATTGTATTCTATCTCCCATGTACATAACTGTGACATCACTGTATTCTATCTTCCAGGTACATTACTGTGACATCACTATGGTGCATCTCCCAGGTACATTACTGTGACATCACTGTATTCTATCTCCCAGGTGCATTACTGTGACATCACTATGGTGCATCTCCCAGGTACATTACTGTGACATCACTATGGTGCATCTCCCAGGTACATTACTGTGACATCACTATGGTGCATCTCCCAGGTACATTACTGTGACATCACTATGCTGCATCTCCCAGGTGCATTACTGTGACATCACTATGGTGCATCTCCCAGGAACATTACTGTGACATCACTATGGTGCATCTCCCAGGTACATTACTGTGACATCACTGTATTCTATCTTCCAGGTACATTACTGTGACATCACCATGGTGCATCTCCCAGGTACATTACTGTGACTTCACTATGGTGCATCTCCCAGGTACATTACTGTGACATCACTATGGTGCATCTCCCAGGTACATTATTGTGACATCATTGTATTCTATCTCCCATGTACATAACTGTGACATCACTGTATTCTATCTTCCAGGTACATTACTGTGACATCACTATGGTGCATCTCCCAGGTACATTACTGTGACATCACTGTATTCTATCTCCCAGGTGCATTACTGTGACATCACTATGGTGCATCTCCCAGGAACATTACTGTGACATCACTATGGTGCATCTCCCAGGTACATTACTGTGACATCACTGTATTCTATCTTCCAGGTACATTATTGTGACATCACCATGGTGCATCTCCCAGGTACATTACTGTGACATCACTATGGTGCATCTCCCAGGTACATTACTGTGACATCACTATGGTGCATCTCCCAGGTACATTACTGTGACATCACTATGGTGCATCTCCCAGGTACATTACTGTGACATCACTATGGTGCATCTCCCAGGTACATTACTATGACATCACTATGGTGCATCTCCCAGGTACATTACTGTGACATCACTGTATTCTATCTTCCAGGTACATTACTGTGACATCACTATGGTGCATCTCCCAGGTACATTACTGTGACATCACTATGGTGCATCTCCCAGGTACATTACTGTGAAATCACTGTATTCTATCTTCCAGGTACATTACTGTGACATCACTATAGTACATCTCCCAGGTACAATACTGTGGCATCACCATGGTGCATCTCCCAGGTACATTACTGTGACATCACTATGGTGCATCTCCCAGGTACATTACTGTGACATCACTATGGTGCATCTCCCAGGTACATTACTGTGACATCACAATGGTGCATCTCCCAGGTTCATTACTGTGACATCACTATGGTGCATCTCCCAGGTACATTACTGTGACATCATTGTATTCTATCTCCCAGGTACATTACTGTGACATCACTGTATTCTATCTTCCAGGTACATTACTGTGACATCACTATGGTGCATCTCCCAGGTACATTACTGTGACATCACTATGGTGCATCTCCCAGGTACATTACTGTGACATCATTGTATTCTATCTCCCAGGTACATTACTGTGACATCACTGTATTCTATCTTCCAGGTACATTACTGTGACATCACTATGGTGCATCTCCTAGGTACATTTATGTGACATCACTATAGTACATCTCCCAGGTACATTACTGTGACATCACTATGGTGCATCTCCCAGGTACATTACCATGACATCACTATGGTGCATCTCCCAGGTACATTACTGTGACATCACTATGGTGCATCTCCCAGGTACATTACTGTGACATCACTATGGTGCATCTCCCAGGTACATTACTGTGACATCATTGTATTCTATCTCCCAGGTACATTACTGTGACATCACTATGGTGCATCTCCCAGGTACATTACTGTGACATCACTGTATTCTATCTTCCAGGTACATTACTGTGACATCACTATGGTGCATCTCCCAGGTACATTACTGTGACATCACTATGGTGCATCTCCCAGGTACATTACTGTGACATCACTATGGTGCATCTCCCAGGTACATTACTGTGACATCACTATGGTGCATCTCCCAGGAACATTACTGTGACATCACTATGGTGCATCTCCCAAGTACATTACTGTGACATCACTATGGTGCATCTCCCAGGTACATTACTGTGACATCATTGTATTCTATCTCCCAGGTACATTACTGTGACATCACTGTATTCTATCTTCTTGGTACATTACTGTGACATCACTATGGTGCATCTCCCAGGTACATTACTGTGACAACACTATGGTGCATCTCCCAGGTACATTACTGTGACATCACTATGGTGCATCTCCCAGGTACATTACTGTGACATCACTATGGTGCATCTCGCAGGTACATTACTGTGACATCACTATGGTGCATCTCCCAGGTCCATTTCTGTGACATCACTATGGTGCATCTCCCAGGTACATTACTGTGACATCACTATGGTGCATCTCCCAGGTACATTACTGTGACATCACTATGGTGCATCTCCGAGGTACATTACTGTGGCATCACCAGGGTGCATCTCCCAGGTACATTACTGTGACATCACTATGGTGCATCTCCCAGGTACATTACTGTGACATCATTGTATTCTATCTCCCAGGTAAATTACTGTGACATCACTATGGTGCATCTCCTAGGTACATTACTGTGACATCACTATGGTGCATCTCCTAGGTACATTACTGTGACATCACTATGGTGCATCTCCCAGGTACATTACTGTGACATCACTATGGTGCATCTCCCAGGTACATTACTGTGACATCACTATGGTGCATCTCCTAGGTACATTACTGTGACATCACTATGGTGCATCTCCCAGGTACATTACTGTGACATCACTATGGTGCATCTCCTAGGTACATTACTGTGACATCACTATGGTGCATCTCCTAGGTACATTACTGTGACATCACTATGGTGCATCTCCCAGGTACATTACTGTGACATCACTATGGTGCATCTCCCAGGTACATTACTGTGACATCACTATGGTGCATCTCCCAGGTACATTACTGTGACATCACTATGGTTCATCTCCCAGGTCCATTACTGTGACATCACTGTATTCTATCTTCCAGGTACATTACTGTGACATCACTATGGTGCATCTCCCAGGAACATTACTGTGACATCACTATGGTTCATCTCCCAGGTACATTACTGTGACATCACTATGGTGCATCTCCCAGGTACATTACTGTGACATCACTATGGTTCATCTCCCAGGTCCATTACTGTGACATCACTGTATTCTATCTTCCAGGTACATTACTGTGACATCACCATGGTGCATCTCCCAGGTACATTACTGTGACATCACTATGTTGCATCTCCCAGGTACATTACTGTGACATCACTATGGTTCATCTCCCAGGTACATTACTGTGACATCACTATGGTGCATCTCCCAGGTACATTACTGTGACATCACTTAGGTGCAAATCCCAGGTACATTACTGTGACATCACTATGCTGCATCTCCCAGGTGCATTACTGTGACATCACTATGGTGCATCTCCCAGGTACATTACTGTGACATCACTTAGGTGCATCTCCCAGGTACATTACTGTGACATCACTATGGTGCATCTCCCAGGTACATTACTGTGACATCACTTAGGTGCATCTCCCAGGTACATTACTGTGACATCACTATGGTGCATCTCCCAGGTCCATTACTGTGACATCACCATGGTGCATCTCCCAGGTACATTACTGTGACATCACTATGGTTTATCTCCCAGGTACATTACAGTGACATCACTATGGTTCATCTCCCAGGTACATTACTGTGACATCATTGTATTCTATCTCCCAGGTACATTACCGTGACATCACTGTATTCTATCTTCCAGGTACATTACTGTGACATCACTATGGTGCATCTCCCAGGTACATTACTGTGACATCACTATGGTGCATCTCCCAGGTACATTACTGTGACATCACTATCCTGCATCTCCCAGGTGCATTACTGTGACATCACTATCCTGCATCTCCCAGGTGCATTACTGTGACATCACTATGGTGCATCTCCCAGGAACATTACTGTGACATCACTATGGTGCATCTCCCAGGTACATTACTGTGACATCACTGTATTCTATCTTCCAGGTACATTACTGTGACATCACCATGGTGCATCTCCCAGGTACATTACTGTGACATCACTATGGTGCATCTCCCAGGTACATTACTGTGACATCACTATGGTGCATCTCCCAGGTACATTATTGTGACATCATTGTATTCTATCTCCCAGGTACATAACTGTGACATCACTGTATTCTATCTTCCAGGTACATTACTGTGACATCACTATGGTGCATCTCCCAGGTACATTACTGTGACATCACTGTATTCTATCTCCCAGGTGCATTACTGTGACATCACTATGGTGCATCTCCCAGGAACATTACTGTGACATCACTATGGTGCATCTCCCAGGTACATTACTGTGACATCACTGTATTCTATCTTCCAGGTACATTATTGTGACATCACCCCCAGGTACATTACTGTGACATCACTATGGTGCATCTCCCAGGTACATTACTGTGACATCACTATGGTGCATCTCCCAGGTACATTACTGTGACATCACTATGGTGCATCTCCCAGGTACATTACTGTGACATCACTATGGTGCATCTCCCAGGTACATTACTATGACATCAATATGGTGCATCTCCCAGGTACATTACTGTGACATCACTGTATTCTATCTTCCAGGTACATTACTGTGACATCACTGTATTCTATCTTCCAGGTACATTACTGTGACATCACTATGGTGCATCTCCCAGGTACATTACTGTGACATCACTATGGTGCATCTCCCAGGTACATTACTGTGACATCATTGTATTCTATCTCCCAGGTACATTACTGTGAAATCACTGTATTCTATCTTCCAGGTACATTACTGTGACATCACTATAGTACATCTCCCAGGTACAATACTGTGGCATCACCATGGTGCATCTCCCAGGTACATTACTGTGACATCACTATGGTGCATCTCCCAGGTACATTACTGTGACATCACTATGGTGCATCTCCCAGGTACATTACTGTGACATCACTATGGTGCATCTCCTAGGTACATTTATGTGACATCACTATAGTACATCTCCCAGGTACATTACTGTGGCATCACCATGGTGCATCTCCCAGGTACATTACTGTGACATCACTATGGTGCATCTCCCAGGTACATTACTGTGACATCACTATGGTGCATCTCCCAGGTACATTACTGTGACATCACTATGGTGCATCTCCCAGGTGCATTACTGTGACATCACTATGGTGCATCTCCCAGGTACATTACTGTGACATCATTGTATTCTATCTCCCAGGTACATTACTGTGACATCACTGTATTCTATCTTCCAGGTACATTACTGTGACATCACTATGGTGCATCTCCCAGGTACATTACTGTGACATCACTATGGTGCATCTCCCAGGTACATTACTGTGACATCACTATGGTGCATCTCCCAGGTACATTACTGTGACATCACTATGGTGCATCTCCCAGGAACATTACTGTGACATCACTATGGTGCATCTCCCAAGTACATTACTGTGACATCACTATGGTGCATCTCCCAGGTACATTACTGTGACATCATTGTATTCTATCTCCCAGGTACATTACTGTGACATCACTGTATTCTATCTTCCAGGTACATTACTGTGACATCACTATGGTGCATCTCCCAGGTACATTACTGTGACATCACTATGGTGCATCTCCCAGGTCCATTACTGTGACATCATTATGGTGCATCTCCCAGGTACATTACTGTGACATCACTATGGTGCATCTCCCAGGTCCATTTCTGTGACATCACTATGGTGCATCTCCCAGGTACATTACTGTGACATCACTATGGTGCATCTCCCAGGTACATTACTGTGACATCACTATGGTGCATCTCCCAGGTACATTACTGTGACATCACTATGGTGCATCTCCCAGGTACATTACTGTGACATCATTGTATTCTATCTCCCAGGTACATTACTGTGACATCACTGTATTCTATCTTCCAGGTACATTACTGTGACATCACTATGGTGCATCTCCTAGGTACATTACTGTGACATCACTATGGTGCATCTCCCAGGTACATTACTGTGACATCACTATGGTGCATCTCCCAGGTACATTACTGTGACATCACTATGGTGCATCTCCCAGGTACATTACTGTGACATCATTGTATTCTATCTCCCAGGTACATTACTGTGACATCACTGTATTCTATCTTCCAGGTACATTACTGTGACATCACTATGGTGCATCTCCTAGGTACATTACTGTGACATCACTATGGTGCATCTCCCAGGTACATTACTGTGACATCACTATGGTGCATCTCCCAGGTACATTACTGTGACATCACTATGGTGCATCTCCCAGGTACATTACTGTGACATCACTATGGTGCATCTCCCAGGTACATTACTGTGACATCACTATGGTGCATCTCCCAGGTACATTACTGTGACATCACTGTATTCTATCTTCCAGGTACATTACTGTGACATCACTATGGTGCATCTCCTAGGTAAATTTATGTGACATCACTATAGTACATCTCCCAGGTACATTACTGTGACATCACTATGGTGCATCTCCCAGCTACATTACTGTGACATCACTATGGTGCATCTCCCAGGTACATTACTGTGACATCACTATGGTGCATCTCCCAGGTACATTACTGTGACATCATTGTATTCTATCTTCCAGGTACATTACTGTGACATCACTATGGTGCATCTTCCAGGTACATTACTGTGACAACACTATGGTGCATCTCCCAGGTACATTACTGTGACATCACTATGGTGCATCTCCCAGGTACATTACTGTGACATCACTATGGTGCATCTCCCAGGTACATTACTGTGACATCACTATGGTGCATCTCCCAAGTACATTACTGTGACATCACTATGGTGCATCTCCCAGGTACATTACTGTGACATCATTGTATTCTATCTCCCAGGTACATTACTGTGACATCACTATGGTGCATCTCCCAGGTACATTACTGTGACATCACTATGGTGCATCTCCCAGGTCCATTACTGTGACATCACTATGGTGCATCTCCCAGGTACATTACTGTGACATCACTATGGTGCATCTCCCAGGTACATTACTGTGACATCACTATGGTGCATCTCCCAGGTACATTACTGTGACATCACTATGGTGCATCTCCCAGGTACATTACTGTGACATCACTGTATTCTATCTCCCAGGTACATTACTGTGACATCACTATGGTGCATCTCCCAGGTCCATTACTGTGACATCACTATGGTGCATCTCCCAGGTACATTACTGTGACATCACTGTATTCTATCCTCCAGGTACATTACTGTGACATCACCATGGTGCATCTCCCAGGTACATTACTGTGACATTACTATGGCGCATCTCCCAGGTACATTACTGTGACATCACTATGGTGCATCTCCCAGGTACATTACTGTGACATCACTGTATTCTATCTCCCAGGTGCATTACTGTGACATCACTATGGTGCATCTCCCAGGAACATTACTGTGACATCACTATGGTGCATCTCCCAGGTACATTACTGTGACATCACTGTATTCTATCTTCCAGGTACATTATTGTGACATAACCATGGTGCATCTCCCAGGTACATTACTGTGACATCACTATGGTGCATCTCCCAGGTACATTACTGTGACATCATTGTATTCTATCTCCCAGGTACATTACTGTGACATCACTGTATTCTATCTTCCAGGTACATTACTGTGACATCACTGTATTCTATCTTCCAGGTACATTACTGTGACATCACCATGGTGCATCTCCCAGGTACATTACTGTGACATCACTATGGTGCATCTCCCAGGTACATTACTGTGACATCACTGTATTCTATCTTCCAGGTACATTACCGTGACATCACCATGGTGCATCTCCCAGGTACATTACTGTGACATCACTATGGTGCATCTCCCAGGTACATTACTGTGACATCACTGTATTCTATCTTCCAGGTACATTACCGTGACATCACCATGGTGCATCTTCCAGGTACATTACTGTGACATCACCATGGTGCATCTCCCACGTACATTTCTGTGACATCACTATGGTGCATCTCCCAGGTACATTACTGTGACATCATTGTATTCTATCTCCCAGGTACATTACTGTGACATCACTATGGTGCATCTCCGAGGTACATTACTGTGGCATCACCATGGTGCATCTCCCAGGTACATTACTGTGACATCACCATGGTGCATCTCCCAGGTACATTACTGTGACATCACTATGGTGCATCTCCCAGGTACATTACTGTGACATCACTATGGTGCATCTCCCAGGTACATTACTGTGACATCATTGTATTCTATCTCCCAGGTACATTACTGTGACATCACTGTATTCTATCTTCCAGGTACATTACTGTGACATCACTATGGTGCATCTCCCAGGTACATTACTGTGACATCACTATGGTGCATCTCCCAGGTACATTACTGTGACATCACTATGGTGCATCTCCCAGGTACATTACTGTGACATCACTATGGTGCATCTCCCAGGTACATTACTGTGACATCACTATGGTGCATCTCCCAGGTCCATTACTGTGACATCATTGTATTCTATCTCCCAGGTACATTACTGTGACATCACTGTATTCTATCTTCCAGGTCCATTACTGTGACATCACTATGGTGCATCTCCCAGGTACATTACTGTGACATCACTATGGTGCATCTCCCAGGTACATTACTGTGACATCACTATGGTGCATCTCCCAGGTCCATTACTGTGACATCACTATGGTGCATCTCCCAGGTACATTACTGTGACATCACTATGGTGCGTCTCCCAGGTTCATTACTGTGACATCACTATGGTGCATCTCCCAGGTACATTACTGTGACATCACTATGGTGCATCTCCCAGGTACATTACTGTGACATCATTGTATTCTATCTCCCAGGTACATTACTGTGACATCACTGTATTCTATCTTCCAGGTACATTACTGTGACATCACTATGGTGCATCTCCCAGGTACATTACTGTGACATCACTTAGGTGCATCTCCCAGGTACATTACTGTGACATCACTATGGTGCATCTCCCAGGTACATTACTGTGACATCACTATGGTGCATCTCCCAGGTACATTACTGTGACATCACTATGGTGCATCTCCCAGGTACATTACTGTGACATCACTATGGTGCATCTCCCAGGTACATTACTGTGACATCATTGTATTCTATCTCCCAGGTACATTACTGTGACATCACTGTATTCTATCTTCCAGGTCCATTACTGTGACATCACTATGGTGCATCTCCCAGGTACATTACTGTGACATCACTATGGTGCATCTCCCAGGTACATTACTTTGACATCACTATGGTGCATCTCCCAGGTCCATTACTGTGACATCACTATGGTGCATCTCCCAGGTACATTACTGTGACATCACTATGGTGCGTCTCCCAGGTTCATTACTGTGACATCACTGTATTCTATCTCCCAGGTACATTACTGTGACATCACTATGGTGCATCTCCCAGGTCCATTACTGTGACATCACTATGGTGCATCTCCCAGGTACATTACTGTGACATCACTGTATTCTATCCTCCAGGTACATTACTGTGACATCACCATGGTGCATCTCCCAGGTACATTACTGTGACATCACTATGGTGCATCTCCCAGGTCCATTACTGTGACATCACTATGGTGCATCTCCCAGGTACATTACGGTGACATCATTGTATTCTATCTCCCAGGTACATTACTGTGACATCACTGTATTCTATCTCCCAGGTGCATTACTGTGACATCACTATGGTGCATCTCCCAGGAACATTACTGTGACATCACTATGGTGCATCTCCCAGGTACATTACTGTGACATCACTGTATTCTATCTTCCAGGTACATTATTGTGACATCACTGTATTCTATCTCCCAGGTGCATTACTGTGACATCACTATGGTGCATCTCCCAGGTACATCACTGTGACATCACTATGGTGCATCTCCCAGGTACATTACTGTGACATCACTATGGTGCATCTCCCAGGTACATTACTGTGACATCACTATGGTGCATCTCCCAGGTACATTACTGTGACATCACTATGGTGCATCTCCCAGGTACATTACTGTGACATCACTATGGTGCATCTCCCAGGTACATTACTATGACATCACTATGGAGCATCTCCCAGGTACATTACTGTGACATCACTATGGTGCATCTCCCAGGTACATTACTGTGACATCACTATGGTGCATCTCCCAGGTACATTACTGTGACATCACTGTATTCTATCTTCCAGGTACATTACTGTGACATCACTGTATTCTATCTTCCAGGTACATTACTGTGACATCACTATGGTGCATCTCCCAGGTACATTACTGTGACATCACTATGGTGCATCTCCCAGGTACATTACTGTGACATCACTATGGTGCATCTCCCAGGTACATTACTATGACATCACTATGGTGCATCTCCCAGGTACATTACTGTGACATCACTGTATTCTATCTTCCAGGTACATTACTGTGACATCACTGTATTCTATCTTCCAGGTACATTACTGTGACATCACTATGGTGCATCTCCCAGGTACATTACTGTGACATCACTATGGTGCATCTCCCAGGTACATTACTGTGACATCACTATGGTGCATCTCCCAGGTACATTACTGTGACATCACTATGGTGCATCTCCCAGGTACATTACTGTGACATCACTATGGTGCATCTCCCAGGTACATTACTGTGACATCACTATGGTGCATCTCCCAGGTACATTACTGTGACATCACTATGGTGCATCTCCCAGGTACATTACTATGACATCACTATGGAGCATCTCCCAGGTACATTACTGTGACATCACTATGGTGCATCTCCCAGGTACATTACTATGACATCACTATGGTGCATCTCCCAGGTACATTACTGTGACATCACTGTATTCTATCTTCCAGGTACATTACTGTGACATCACTGTATTCTATCTTCCAGGTACATTGCTGTGACATCACTATGGTGCATCTCCCAGGTACATTACTGTGACATCACTATGGTGCATCTCCCAGGTACATTACTGTGACATCACTATGGTGCATCTCCCAGGTACATTACTGTGAAATCACTATAGTACATCTCCCAGGTACATTACTGTGGCATCACTATGGTGCATCTCCCAGGTACATTACTGTGACATCACTATGGTGCATCTCCCAGGTACATTACTGTGACATCACTATGGTGCATCTCCCAGGTACATTACTGTGACATCACTATGGTGCATCTCCTAGGTACATTTATGTGACATCACTATAGTACATCTCCCAGGTACATTACTGTGGCATCACCATGGTGCATCTCCCAGGTACATTACTGTGACATCACTATGGTGCATCTCCCAGGTACATTACTGTGACATCACTATGGTGCATCTCCCAGGTACATTACTGTGACATCACTATGGTGCATCTCCCAGCTGCATTACTGTGACATCACTATGGTGCATCTCCCAGGTACATTACTGTGACATAATTGTATTCTATCTCCCAGGTACATTACTGTGACATCACTGTATTCTATCTTCCAGGTACATTACTGTGACATCACTATGGTGCATCTCCCAGGTACATTACTGTGACATCACTATGGTGCATCTCCCAGGTACATTACTGTGACATCATTGTATTCTATCTCCCAGGTACATTACTGTGACATCACTGTATTCTATCTTCCAGGTACATTACTGTGACATCACTATGGTGCATCTCCTAGGTACATTTATGTGACATCACTATAGTACATCTCCCAGGTACATTACTGTGACATCACCATGGTGCATCTCCCAGGTACATTACTGTGACATCACTATGGTGCATCTCCCAGGTACATTACTGTGACATCACTATGGTGCATCTCCCAGGTACATTACTGTGACATCATTGTATTCTATCTCCCAGGTACATTACTGTGACATCACTGTATTCTATCTTCCAGGTACATTACTGTGACATCACTATGGTGCATCTCCCAGGTACATTACTGTGACATCACTATGGTGCATCTCCCAGGTACATTACTGTGACATCACTATGGTGCATCTCCCAGGTACATTACTGTGACATCACTATGGTGCATCTCCCAGGAACATTACTGTGACATCACTATGGTGCATCTCCCAAGTACATTACTGTGACATCACTATGGTGCATCTCCCAGGTACATTACTGTGACATCACTGTATTCTATCTTCCAGGTACATTACTGTGACATCACTATGGTGCATCTCCCAGGTACATTACTGTGACATCACTATGGTGCATCTCCCAGGTCCATTACTGTGACATCATTATGGTGCATCTCCCAGGTACATTACTGTGACATCACTATGGTGCATCTCCCAGGTCCATTTCTGTGACATCACTATGGTGCATCTCCCAGGTACATTACTGTGACATCACTATGGTGCATCTCCCAGGTACATTACTGTGACATCACTATGGTGCATCTCCCAGGTCCATTTCTGTGACATCACTATGGTGCATCTCCCAGGTACATTACTGTGACATCACTATGGTGCATCTCCCAGGTACATTACTGTGACATCACTATGGTGCATCTCCGAGGTACATTACTGTGGCATCATCAGGGTGCATCTCCCAGGTACATTACTGTGACATCACTATGGTGCATCTCCCAGGTACATTACTGTGACATCATTGTATTCTATCTCCCAGGTACATTACTGTGACATCACTGTATTCTATCTTCCAGGTAGATTACTGTGACATCACTATGGTGCATCTCCTTGGTACATTACTGTGACATCACTATGGTGCATCTCCCAGGTACATTACTGTGACATCACTATGGTGCATCTCCCAGGTACATTACTGTGACATCACTATGGTGCATCTCCCAGGTACATTACTGTGACATCATTGTATTCTATCTCCCAGGTACATTACTGTGACATCACTGTATTCTATCTTCCAGGTACATTACTGTGACATCACTATGGTGCATCTCCTAGGTACATTACTGTGACATCACTATGGTGCATCTCCCAGGTACATTACTGTGACATCACTATGGTGCATCTCCCAGGTACATTACTGTGACATCACTATGGTGCATCTCCCAGGTACATTACTGTGACATCACTATGGTGCATCTCCCAGGTACATTACTGTGACATCACTATGGTGCATCTCCCAGGTACATTACTGTGACATCACTGTATTCTATCTTCCAGGTACATTACTGTGACATCACTATGGTGCATCTCCCAGGTACATTACTGTGACATCACTATGGTGCATCTCCTAGGTAAATTTATGTGACATCACTATAGTACATCTCCCAGGTACATTACTGTGACATCACCATGGTGCATCTCCCAGCTACATTACTGTGACATCACTATGGTGCATCTCCCAGGTACATTACTGTGACATCACTATGGTGCATCTCCCAGGTACATTACTGTGACATCATTGTATTCTATCTTCCAGGTACATTACTGTGACATCACTATGGTGCATCTTCCAGGTACATTACTGTGACATCACTATGGTGCATCTCCCAGGTACATTACTGTGACATCATTGTATTCTATCTCCCAGGTATATTACTGTGACATCACTATGGTGCATCTCCGAGGTACATTACTGTGGCATCACCATGGTGCATCTCCCAGGTACATTACTGTGACATCACTATGGTGCATCTCCCAGGTACATTAATGTGACATCACTATGGTGCATATCCCAGGTACATTACTGTGACATCATTGTATTCTATCTCCCAGGTACATTACTGTGACATCACTGTATTATATCTTCCAGGTCCATTACTGTGACATCTCTATAGTGCATCTCCTAGGTACATTACTGTGATATCACTATAGTACATCTCCCAGGTACATTACTGTGACATCACCATGGTGCATCTCCCAGGTACATTACTGTGACATCACTATGGTGCATCTCCCAGGTACATTACTGTGACATCACTATGGTGCATCTCCCAGGTACATTACTGTGACATCATTGTATTCTATCTCCCAGGTACATTACTGTGACATCACTGTATTCTATCTTCCAGGTACATTACTGTGACATCACTATGGTGCATCTCCCAGGTACATTACTGTGACATCACTATGGTGCATCTCCCAGGTACATTACTGTGACATCACTATGGTGCATCTCCCAGGTACATTACTGTGACATCACTATGGTGCATCTCCCAGGTACATTACTGTGACATCACTATGGTGCATCTCCCAGGTACATTACTGTGACATCATTGTATACTATCTCCCAGGTACATTACTGTGACATCACTGTATTCTATCTTCCAGGTCCATTACTGTGACATCACTATGGTGCATCTCCCAGGTACATTACTGTGACATCACTATGGTGCATCTCCCAGGTACATTACTGTGACATCACTATGGTGCATCTCCCAGGTCCATTACTGTGACATCACTATGGTGCATCTCCCAGGTACATTACTGTGACATCACTATGGTGCGTCTCCCAGGTTCATTACTGTGACATCACTGTATTCTATCTCCCAGGTACATTACTGTGACATCACTATGGTGCATCTCCCAGGTCCATTACTGTGACATCACTATGGTGCATCTCCCAGGTACATTACTGTGACATCACTGTATTCTATCCTCCAGGTACATTACTGTGACATCACCATGGTGCATCTCCCAGGTACATTACTGTGACATCACTATGGTGCATCTCCCAGGTCCATTACTGTGACATCACTATGGTGCATCTCCCAGGTACATTACGGTGACATCATTGTATTCTATCTCCCAGGTACATTACTGTGACATCACTGTATTCTATCTCCCAGGTGCATTACTGTGACATCACTATGGTGCATCTCCCAGGAACATTACTGTGACATCACTATGGTGCATCTCCCAGGTACATTACTGTGACATCACTGTATTCTATCTTCCAGGTACATTATTGTGACATCACCATGGTGCATCTCCCAGGTACATCACTGTGACATCACTATGGTGCATCTCCCAGGTACATTACTGTGACATCACTATGGTGCATCTCCCAGGTACATTACTGTGACATCACTATGGTGCATCTCCCAGGTACATTACTGTGACATCACTATGGTGCATCTCCCAGGTACATTACTGTGACATCACTATGGTGCATCTCCCAGGTACATTACTATGACATCACTATGGTGCATCTCCCAGGTACATTACTGTGACATCACTGTATTCTATCTTCCAGGTACATTACTGTGACATCACTGTATTCTATCTTCCAGATACATTACTGTGACATCACTATGGTGCATCTCCCAGGTACATTACTGTGACATCACTATGGTGCATCTCCCAGGTACATTACTGTGACATCATTGTATTCTATCTCACAGGTACATTACTGTGACATCACTATGGTGCATCTCCCAGGTACATTACTGTGACATCACTATGGTGCATCTCCCAGGTACATTACTGTGAAATCACTATAGTACATCTCCCAGGTACATTACTGTGGCATCACCATGGTGCATCTCCCAGGTACATTACTGTGACATCACTATGGTGCATCTCCCAGGTACATTACTGTGACATCACTATGGTGCATCTCCCAGGTACATTACTGTGACATCATTGTATTCTATCTCCCAGGTACATTACTGTGACATCATTGTATTCTATCTCCCAGGTACATTACTGTGACATCACTGTATTCTATCTTTCAGGTTCATTACTGTGACATCACTATGGTGCATCTCCCAGGTACATTACTGTGACATCACTATGGTGCATCTCCCAGGTACATTACTGTGACATCACTATGGTGCATCTCCCAGGTACATTACTGTGACATCATTGTATTCTATCTCACAGGTACATTACTGTGACATCACCATGGTGCATCTCCCAGGTACATTACTGTGACATCACTATGGTGCATCTTCCAGGTACATTACTGTGACATCACTATAGTACATCTCCCAGGTACATTACTGTGGCATCACCATGGTGCATCTCCCAGGTACATTACTGTGACATCACTATGGTGCATCTCCCAGGTACATTACTGTGACATCACTATGGTGCATCTCCCAGGTACATTACTGTGACATCATTGTATTCTATCTCCCAGGTACATTACTGTGACATCATTGTATTCTATCTCCCAGGTACATTACTGTGACATCACTGTATTCTATCTTTCAGGTACATTACTGTGACATCACTATGGTGCATCTCCCAGGTACATTACTGTGACATCACTATGGTGCATCTCCCAGGTACATTACTGTGACATCACTATGGTGCATCTCCCAGGTACATTACTGTGACATCACTATGGTGCATCTCCCAGGTACATTACTGTGACATCACTGTATTCTATCTTCCAGGTACATTACTGTGACATCACTATGGTGCATCTCCTAGGTACATTTATGTGACATCACTATAGTACTTCTCCCAGGTACATTACTGTGACATCACTATGGTGCATCTCCCAGGTACATCACTGTGACATCACTATGGTGCATCTCCCAGGTACATTACTGTGACATCATTGTATTCTATCTCCCAGGTACATTACTGTGACATCACTGTATTCTATCTTCCAGGTCCATTACTGTGACATCACTATGGTGCATCTCCCAGGTACATTACTGTGACATCACTATGGTGCATCTCCCAGGTACAATACTGTGACATCACTATGGTGCATCTCCCAGGTACATTACTATGACATCACTGTATTCTATCTTCCAGGTCCATTACTGTGACATCACTATGGGGCATCTCCCAGGTACATTACTGTTACATCACTATGGTGCATCTCCCAGGTACATTACTGTGACATCACTATGGTGCATCTCCCAGGTACATTACTGTGACATCACTATGGTGCATCTCCCAGGTACATTACTGTGACATCACTATGGTGCATCTCCCAGGTACAATACTGTGACATCACTATGGTGCATCTCCCAGGTACATTACTATGACATCACTGTATTCTATCTTCCAGGTCTATTACTGTGACATCACTATGGGGCATCTCCCAGGTACATTACTGTGACATCACTATGGTGCATCTCCCAGGTACATTACTGTGACATCACTATGGTGCATCTCCCAGGTACATTACTGTGACATCACTATGGTGCATCTTCCAGGTACATTACTGTGACATCACTATGGTGCATCTCCCAGGTACATTACTGTGACATCACTATGGTGCATCTCCCAGGTACATTACTGCAACATCACTGTATTCTATCTTCCAGGTCCATTACTGTGACATCACTGTATTCTATCTTCCAGGTCCATTACTGTGACATCACTATGGTGCATCTCCCAGGTACATTACTGTGACATCACTATGGTGCATCTTCCAGGTCCATTTCTGTGACATCACTATGGTGCATCTCCCAGGTACATTACTGTGACATCACTATGGTGCATCTCCCAGGTACATTACTGTGACGTCACTTAGGCGCATCTCCCAGGTACATTACTGTGACATCACTATGCTGCTTCTCCCAGGTGCATTACTGTGACATCACTATGGTGCATCTCCCAGGTACATTACTGTGACATCACTATTGTGCATCTCCCAAGTACATTACTGTGACATCACTATAGTGCATCTCCCAGGTACATTACTGTGACATCACTATGGTGCATCTCCCAAGTACATTACTGTGACATCACTATGGTGCATCTTCCAGGTACATTACTGTGACATCACTATGCTGCATCTCCCAGGTACATTACTGTGACATCACTATGGTGCATCTCCCAGGAACATTACTGTGACATCACTATGGTTCATCTCCCAGGTACATTACTGTGACATCACTATGGTGCATCTCCCAGGAACATTACTGTGACATCACTGTATTCTATCTTCCAGGTACATTACTGTGACATCACCATGGTGCATCTCCCAGGTACATTACTGTGACATCACTGTATTCTATCTTCCAGGTCCATTACTGTGACATCACTATGGTGCATCTCCCAGGTACATTACTGTGACATCACTATGGTGCATCTCCCAGGTCCATTACTGTGACATCACTATGGTGCATCTCCCAGGTCTATTACTGTGACATCACTATGGTGCATCTCCCAGGGTACATTTCTGTGACATCACTATGGTGCATCTCCCAGGTACATTACTGTGACATCACTATGGTGCATCTCCCAGGTACATTACTGTGACATCACTGTATTCTATCTCCCAGGTACATTACTGTGACATCACTATGGTGCATCTCCCAGGTCCATTACTGTGACATCACTATGGTGCATCTCCCAGGTACATTACTGTGACATCACTGTATTCTATCCTCCAGGTACATTACTGTGACATCACCATGGTGCATCTCCCAGGTACATAACTGTGACATTACTATGGCGCATCTCCCAGGTACATTACTGTGACATCACTATGGTGCATCTCCCAGGTACATTACTGTGACATCACTATGGTGCATCTCCCAGGTACATTACTGTGACATCATTGTATTCTATCTCCCAGGTACATTACTGTGACATCACTGTATTCTATCTCCCAGGTGCATTACTGTGACATCACTATGGTGCATCTCCCAGGAACATTACTGTGACATCACTATGGTGCATCTCCCAGGTACATTACTGTGACATCACTGTATTCTATCTTCCAGGTACATTATTGTGACATCACCATGGTGCATCTCCCAGGTACATTACTGTGACATCACTATGGTGCATCTCCCAGGTACATTACTGTGACATCATTGTATTCTATCTCCCAGGTACATTACTGTGACATCACTGTATTCTATCTTCCAGGTACATTACTGTGACATCACTGTATTCTATCTTCCAGGTTCATTACTGTGACATCACCATGGTGCATCTCCCAGGTACATTACTGTGACATCACTATGGTGCATCTCCCAGGTACATTACTGTGACATCACTGTATTCTATCTTCCAGGTACATTACCGTGACATCACCATGGTGCATCTCCCAGGTACATTACTGTGACATCACTATGGTGCATCTCCCAAGTACATTACTGTGACATCACTATAGTGCATCTCCCAGGTACATTACTGTGACATCACTATGGTGCATCTCCCAGGTACATTACTGTGACATCACTGTATTCTATCTTCCAGGTACATTACTGTGACATCACCATGGTGCATCTCCCAGGTACATTACTGTGACATCACTATGGTGCATCTCCCAGGTACATTACTGTGACATCACTATGGTGCATCTCCCAGGTACATTACTGTGACATCACTATGGTGCATCTCCCAGGTACATTACTGTGACATCACTATGGTGCATCTCCCAGGTACATTACTGTGACATCACTATGGTGCATCTCCCAGGTACATTACTGTGACATCATTGTATTCTATCTCCCAGGTACATTACTGTGACATCACTGTATTCTATCTTCCAGGTCCATTACTGTGACATCACTATGGTGCATCTCCCAGGTACATTACTGTGACATCACTATGGTGCATCTCCCAGGTACATTACTGTGACATCACTATGGTGCATCTCCCAGGTCCATTACTGTGACATCACTATGGTGCGTCTCCCAGGTTCATTACTGTGACATCACTGTATTCTATCTCCCAGGTACATTACTGTGACATCACTATGGTGCATCTCCCAGGTCCATTACTGTGACATCACTATGGTGCATCTCCCAGGTACATTACTGTGACATCACTGTATTCTATCCTCCAGGTACATTACTGTGACATCACCATGGTGCATCTCCCAGGTACATTACTGTGACATCACTATGGTGCATCTCCCAGGTCCATTACTGTGACATCACTATGGTGCATCTCCCAGGTACATTACGGTGACATCATTGTATTCTATCTCCCAGGTACATTACTGTGACATCACTGTATTCTATCTCCCAGGTGCATTACTGTGACATCACTATGGTGCATCTCCCAGGAACATTACTGTGACATCACTATGGTGCATCTCCCAGGTACATTACTGTGACATCACTGTATTCTATCTTCCAGGTACATTATTGTGACATCACCATGGTGCATCTCCCAGGTACATCACTGTGACATCACTATGGTGCATCTCCCAGGTACATTACTGTGACATCACTATGGTGCATCTCCCAGGTACATTACTGTGACATCACTATGGTGCATCTCCCAGTTACATTACTATGACATCACTATGGTGCATCACCCAGGTACATTACTGTGACATCACTGTATTCTATCTTCCAGGTACATTACTGTGACATCACTGTATACTATCTTCCAGGTACATTACTGTGACATCACTATGGTGCATCTCCCAGGTACATTACTGTGACATCATTGTATTCTATCTCACAGGTACATTACTGTGACATCACTATGGTGCATCTCCCAGGTACGTTACTGTGACATCACTATGGTGCATCTCCCAGGTACATTACTGTGAAATCACTATAGTACATCTCCCAGGTACATTACTGTGGCATCACTATGGTGCATCTCCCAGGTACATTACTGTGACATCACTATGGTGCATCTTCCAGGTACATTACTGTGACATCACTATAGTACATCTCCCAGGTACATTACTGTGGCATCACCATGGTGCATCTCCCAGGTACATTTATGTGACATCACTATAGTACATCTCCCAGGTACATTACTGTGACATCACCATGGTGCATCTCCCAGGTACATTACTGTGACATCACTATGGTGCATCTCCCAGGAACATTACTGTGCCATCACTATGATGCATCTCCCAGGTACATTACTGTGACATCACTATGGTGCATCTCCCAGGTACATTACTGTGACATCACTATGGTGCATCTCCCAGGTACATTACTGTGACATCACTATGGTGCATCTCCCAGGTACATTACTGTGACATCACTGTATTCTATCTTCCAGGTACATTACTGTGACATCACTGTATTCTATCTTCCAGGTACATTACTGTGACATCACTATGGTGCATCTCCTAGGTACATTTATGTGACATCACTATAGTACATCTCCCAGGTACATTAATGTGACATCACCATGGTGCATCTCCCAGGTACATTACTGTGACATCACTATGGTGCATCTCCCAGGTACATTACTGTGACATCACTATGGTGCATCTCCCAGGTACATTACTGTGACATCATTGTATTCTATCTCCCAGGTACATTACTGTGACATCACTGTATTCTATCTTCCAGGTACATTACTGTGACATCACTATGGTGCATCTCCCAGGTACATTACTGTGACATCACTATGGTGCATCTCCCAGGTACATTACTGTGACATCACTATGGTGCATCTCCCAGGTACATTACTGTGACATCACTATGGTGCATCTCCCAGGTGCATTACTGTGACATCACTATGGTGCATCTCCCAGGTACATTACTGTGACATCACTATGGTGCATCTCCCAGGTGCATTACTCTGACATCACTATGGTGCATCTCCCAGGTACATTACTGTGACATCACTGTATTCTATCTTCCAGGTACATTACTGTGACATCACTATGGTGCATCTCCTAGGTCCATTTATGTGACATCACTATAGTACTTCTCCCAGGTACATTACTGTGACATCACTATGGTCCATCTCCCAGGTACATCACTGTGACATCACTATGGTGCATCTCCCAGGTACATTACTGTGACATCATTGTATTCTATCTCCCAGGTACATTACTGTGACATCACTGTATTCTATCTTCCAGGTCCATTACTGTGACATCACTATGGTGCATCTCCCAGGTACAATACTGTGACATCACTATGGTGCATCTCCCAGGTACATTACTATGACATCACTGTATTCTATCTTCCAGGTCCATTACTGTGACATCACTATGGGGCATCTCCCAGGTACATTACTGTGACATCACTATGGTGCATCTCCCAGGTACATTACTGTGACATCACTATGGTGCATCTCCCAGGTACATTACTGCAACATCACTGTATTCTATCTTCCAGGTCCATTACTGTGACATCACTGTATTCTATCTTCCAGGTCCATTACTGTGACATCACTATGGTGCATCTCCCAGGTACATTACTGTGACATCACTATGGTGCATCTCCCAGGTCCATTTCTGTGACATCACTATGGTGCATCTCCCAGGTACATTACTGTGACATCACTATGGTGCATCTCCCAGTTACATTACTGTGACGTCACTTAGGTGCATCTCCCAGGTACATTACTGTGACATCACTATGCTGCATCTCCCAGGTGCATTACTGTGACATCAATATGGTGCATCTCCCAGGTACATTACTGTGACATCACTATGGTGCATCTCCCAAGTACATTACTGTGACATCACTATAGTGCATCTCCCAGGTACATTACTGTGACATCACTATGGTGCATCTCCCAAGTACATTACTGTGACATCACTATAGTGCATCTTCCAGGTACATTACTGTGACATCACTATGCTGCATCTCCCAGGTACATTACTGTGACATCACTATGGTGCATCTCCCAGGAACATTACTGTGACATCACTATGGTGCATCTCCCAGGTTAATTACTGTGACATCACTGTATTCTATCTTCCAGGTACATTACTGTGACATCACCATGGTGCATCTCCCAGGTACATTACTGTGACATCACTGTATTCTATCTTCCAGGTCCATTACTGTGACATCACTATGGTGCATCTCCCAGGTACATTACTGTGACATCACTTAGGTGCATCTCCCAGGTACATTACTGTGACATCACTACGCTGCATCTCCCAGGTGCATTACTGTGACATCACTATGGTGCATCTCCCAGGAACATTACTGTGACATCACTATGGTGCATCTCCCAGGTACATTACTGTGACATCACTATGGTGCATCTCCCAAGTACATTACTGTGACATCACTATGCTGCATCTCCCAGGTACATTACTGTGACATCACTATGGTGCATCTTCCAGGTACATTACTGTGACATCACTATGCTGCATCTCCCAGGTACATTACTGTGACATCACTATGGTGCATCTCCCAGGAACATTACTGTGACATCACTATGGTGCATCTCCCAGGTACATTACTGTGACATCACTATGGTGCATCTCCCAGGAACATTACTGTGACATCACTATGGTGCATCTCCCAGGTTAATTACTGTGACATCACTGTATTCTATCTTCCAGGTACATTACTGTGACATCACCATGGTGCATCTCCCAGGTACATTACTGTGACATCACTGTATTCTATCTTCCAGGTCCATTACTGTGACATCACTATGGTGCATCTCCCAGGTACATTACTGTGACATTAATATGGTGCATCTCCCAGGTACATTACTGTGACATCACTATGGTGCATCTCCCAGGAACATTACTGTGACATCACTATGGTGCATCTCCCAGGTACATTACTGTGACATCACTGTATTCTATCTTCCAGTTACATTACTGTGACATCACTATGGTGCATCTCCCAGGTACATTACTGTGACATCACTATGGTGCATCTCCCAGGTACATTACTATGACATCACTATGGTGCATCTTCCAGGTACATTACTGTGACATCACTTAGGTGCATCTCCCAGGTACATTACTGTGACATCACCATGGTGCATCTCCCAGGTACATTACTGTGACATCACTGTATTCTATCTTCCAGGTACATTACTGTGACATCTCTATGGTGCATCTCCCAGGTACATTACTGTGACATCACTATGGTGCATCTCCCAGGTACATTACTGTGACATCACTTAGGTGCATCTCCCAGGTACATTACTGTGACATCACTACGCTGCATCTCCCAGGTGCATTACTGTGACATCACTATGGTGCATCTCCTAGGAACATTACTGTGACAACACTATGGTGCATCTCCCAGGTACATTACTGTGGCATCACCATGGTGCATCTCCCAGGTACATTACTGTGACATCACTATGGTGCATCTTCCAGGTACATTACTGTGACATCACTATAGTACATCTCCCAGGTACATTACTGTGGCATCACCATGGTGCATCTCCCAGGTACATTTATGTGACATCACTATAGTACATCTCCCAGGTACATTACTGTGACATCACTGTATTCTATCTTCCAGGTACATTACTGTGACATCACTATGGTGCATCTCCCAGGTACATTACTGTGACATCACTATGGTGCATCTCCCAGGTACATTACTGTGACATCACTATGGTGCATCTCCCAGGTGCATTACTGTGACATCACTATGGTGCATCTCCCAGGTACATTACTGTGACATCACTATGGTGCATCTCCCAGGTGCATTACTCTGACATCACTATGGTGCATCTCCCAGGTACATTACTGTGACATCACTGTATTCTATCTTCCAGGTACATTACTGTGACATCACTATGGTGCATCTCCTAGGTCCATTTATGTGACATCACTATAGTACTTCTCCCAGGTACATTACTGTGACATCACCATGGTGCATCTCCCAGGTACATTACTGTGACATCACTATGATGCATCTCCCAGGTACATTACTGTGACATCACTATGGTGCATCTCCCAGGTACATCACTGTGACATCACTATGGTGCATCTCCCAGGTACATTACTGTGACATCATTGTATTCTATCTCCCAGGTACATTACTGTGACATCACTGTATTCTATCTTCCAGGTCCATTACTGTGACATCACTATGGTGCATCTCCCAGGTACATTACTGTGACATCACTATGGTGCATCTCCCAGGTACAATACTGTGACATCACTATGGTGCATCTCCCAGGTACATTACTATGACATCACTGTATTCTATCTTCCAGGTCCATTACTGTGACATCACTATGGGGCATCTCCCAGGTACATTACTGTGACATCACTATGGTTTATCTCCCAGGTACATTACTGTGACATCACTATGGTGCATCTCCCAGGTACATTACTGTGACATCACTATGGTGCATCTCCCAGGTACATTACTGCAACATCACTGTATTCTATCTTCCAGGTCCATTACTGTGACATCACTGTATTCTATCTTCCAGGTCCATTACTGTGACATCACTATGGTGCATCTCCCAGGTACATTACTGTGACATCACTATGGTGCATCTCCCAGGTCCATTTCTGTGACATCACTATGGTGCATCTCCCAGGTCCATTACTGTGACATCACTATGGTGCATCTCCCAGGTACATTACTGTGACGTCACTTAGGTGCATCTCCCAGGTACATTACTGTGACATCACTATGGTGCATCTCCCAGGTACATTACTGTGACATCACTATGGTGCATCTCCCAGGTACATTACTGTGACATCACTATGCTGCATCTCCCAGGTGCATTACTGTGACATCAATATGGTGCATCTCCCAGGTACATTACTGTGACATCACTATGGTGCATCTCCCAAGTACATTACTGGGACATCACTATAGTGCATCTCCCAGGTACATTACTGTGACATCACTATGGTGCATCTCCCAAGTACATTACTGTGACATCACTATGGTGCATCTTCCAGGTACATTACTGTGACATCACTATGGTGCATCTCCCAGGTACATTACTGTGACATCACTATGGTGCATCTCCCAGGAACATTACTGTGACATCACTATGGTGCATCTCCCAGGTTAATTACTGTGACATCACTGTATTCTATCTTCCAGGTACATTACTGTGACATCACCATGGTGCATCTCCCAGGTACATTACTGTGACATCACTGTATTCTATCTTCCAGGTCCATTACTGTGACATCACTATGGTGCATCTCCCAGGTACATTACTGTGACATCACTTAGGTGCATCTCCCAGGTACATTACTGTGACATCACTACGCTGCATCTCCCAGGTGCATTACTGTGACATCACTATGGTGCATCTCCCAGGAACATTACTGTGACATCACTATGGTGCATCTCCCAGGTACATTACTGTGACATCACTATGGTGCATCTCCCAAGTACATTACTGTGACATCACTATAGTGCATCTCCCAGGTACATTACTGTGACATCACTATGGTGCATCTTCCAGGTACATTACTGTGACATCACTATGCTGCATCTCCCAGGTACATTACTGTGACATCACTATGGTGCATCTCCCAGGAACATTACTGTGACATCACTATGGTGCATCTCCCAGGTTAATTACTGTGACATCACTGTATTCTATCTACCAGGTACATTACTGTGACATCACCATGGTGCATCTCCCAGGTACATTACTGTGACATCACTGTATTCTATCTTCCAGGTCCATTACTGTGACATCACTATGGTGCATCTCCCAGGTACATTACTGTGACATTAATATGGTGCATCTCCCAGGTACATTACTGTGACATCACTTAGGTGCATCTCCCAGGTACATTACTGTGACATCACTACGCTGCATCTCCCAGATGCATTACTGTGACATCACTATGGTGCATCTCCCAGGAACATTACTGTGACATCACTATGGTGCATCTCCCAGGTACATTACTGTGACATCACTGTATTCTATCTTCCAGTTACATTACTGTGACATCACTATGGTGCATCTCCCAGGTACATTACTGTGACATCACTATGGTGCATCTCCCAGGTACATTACTATGACATCACTATGGTGCATCTTCCAGGTACATTACTGTGACATCACTTAGGTGCATCTCCCAGGTACATTACTGTGACATCACCATGGTGCATCTCCCAGGTACATTACTGTGACATCACTGTATTCTATCTTCCAGGTACATTACTGTGACATCACTATGGTGCATCTCCCAGGTACATTACTGTGACATCACTATGGTGCATCTCCCAGGTACATTACTGTGACATCACTTAGGTGCATCTCCCAGGTACATTACTGTGACATCACTACGCTGCATCTCCCAGGTGCATTACTGTGACATCACTATGGTGCATCTCCTAGGAACATTACTGTGACATCACTATGGTGCATCTCCCAGGTACATTACTGTGACATCACTGTATTCTATCTTCCAGTTACATTACTGTGACATCACTATGGTGCATCTCCCAGGTACATTACTGTGACATCACTATGGTGCATCTCCCAGGTACATTACTGTGACATCACTGTATTCTATCTTCCAGGTACATTACTGTGACATCACTATGGTGCATCTCCTAGGTACATTTATGTGACATCACTATGGTGCATCTCCCAGGTACATTACTGTGACATCACTATGGTGCATCTCCCAGGTACATTACTATGACATCACTATGGTGCATCTCCCAGGTACATTACTGTGACATCATTGTATTCTATCTCCCAGGTACATTACTGTGATATCACTGTATTCTATCTTCCAGGTCCATTACTGTGACATCACTATGGTGCATCTCCCAGGTACATTACTGTGACATCACTATGGTGCATCTCCCAGGTACATTACTGTGACATCACTATGGTGCATCTCCCAGGTACATTACTATGACATCACTATGGTGCTTTTCCAGGTACATTACTGTGACATCACTGTATTCTATCTTCCAGGTCCATTACTCTGACATCACTATGGTGCATCTCCCAGGTACATTACTGTGACATCACTATGGTGCATCTCCCAGGTACATTACTGTGACATCACTATGGTGCATCTCCCAGGTACATTACTATGACATCACTATGGTGCATCTCCCAGGTACATTACTGTGACATCACTATGGTGCATCTCCCAGGTACATTACTGTGACATCACTGTATTCTATCTTCCAGGTCCATTACTCTGACATCACTATGGTGCATCTCCCAGGTACATTACTGTGACATCACTATGGTGCATCTCCCAGGTACATTACTGTGACATCACTATGGTGCATCTCCCAGGTACATTACTGTGACATCACTATGGTGCATCTCCCAGGTACATTACTGTGACATCACTATGGTGCATCTCCCAGGTACATTACTGTGACATCACTGTATTCTATCTTCCAGGTCCATTACTGTGACATCACTATGGTGCATCTCCCAGGTACATTACTGTGACATCACTATGGTGCATCTCTCAGGTACATTACTGTGACATCACTATGGTGCATCTCCCAGGTACATTACTGTGACATCACTATGGTGCATCTCCCAGGTACATTACTGTGACATCACTATGGTGCATCTCCCAGGTACATTACTGTGACATCACTATGGTGCATCTCCCAGGTCCATTACTGTGACATCACTATGGTGCATCTCCCAGGTACATTACTGTGACATCACTATGGTGCATCTCCCAGGTACATTACTGTGACATCACTTAGGTGCATCTCCCAGGTACATTACTGTGACATCACTGTATTCTATCTTCCAGGTACTTTTCTGTAATATCACTATGGTGCATCTCCCAGGTACATTACTGTGACATCACTATGGTGCATCTCCCTGGTACATTACTGTGACATCACTGTATTCTATCTTCCAGGTACGTTTCTGTGACATCACTATGGTGCATCTCCCAGGTACATTACTGTGACATCACTATGGTGCATCTCCCTGGTACATTACTGTGACATCACTATGGTGCATCTCCCAGGTACATTACTGTGACATCACTATGGTGCATCTCCCAGGTACATTACGGTGACATCACTATGGTGCATCTCCCAGGTACATTACTGTGACATCACTATGGTGCATCTCCCAGGTACATTACTGTGACATCACTATGGTGCATCTCCTAGGTACATTACTGTGACATCACTATGGTTCATCTCCCAGGTTCATTACTGTGACATCACTGTATTCTATCTTCCAGGTCCATTACTGTGACATCACTATGGTGCATCTCCCAGGTACATTACTGTGACATCACTGTATTCTATCTTCCAGGTACATTACTGTGACATCACCATGGTGCATCTCCCAGGTACATTACTGTGACATCACTATGGTGCATCTCCCAGGCACATTACTGTGACATCACTATGGTGCATCTCCCAGGTACATTACTGTGACATCACTTAGGTGCATCTCCCAGGTACATTACTGTGACATCACTGTATTCTATCTTCCAGGTACGTTTTTGTAACATCACTATGGTGCATCTCCCAGGTACATTACTCTGACATCACTATGGTGCACTCCCTGGTACATTACTGTGACATCACTGTATTCTATCTTCCAGGTACGTTTCTGTGACATCACTATGGTGCATCTCCCAGGTACATTACTGTGACATCACTATGGTGCATCTCCCAGGTACATTACTGTGACATCACTATGGTGCATCTCCCTGGTACATTACTGTGACATCACTATGGTGCATCTCCCAGGTACATTACTGTGACATCACTATGGTGCATCTCCCAGGTACATTACTGTGACATCACTATGGTGCATCTCCCTTGTACATTACTGTGACATCACTGTATTCTATCTTCCAGGTACGTTTCTGTGACATCACTATGGTGCATCTCCCAGGTACATTACTGTGACATCACTATGGTGCATCTCCCAGGTACATTACTGTGACATCACTATGGTGCATCTCCCTGGTACATTACTGTGACATCACTGTATTCTATCTTCCAGGTACGTTTCTGTGACATCACTATGGTGCATCTCCCAGGTACATTACTGTGACATCACTATGGTGCATCTCCCAGGTACATTACTGTGACATCACTATGGTGCATCTCCCTGGTACATTACTGTGACATGACTATGGTGCATCTCCCAGGTACATTACTGTGACATCACTGTATTCTATCTTCCAGATAAATTACTGTGACATCACTATGGTTCATCTCCCAGGTTCATTACTGTGACATCACTGTATTCTATCTTCCAGGTCCATTACTGTGACATCACTATGTTGCATCTCCCAGGTACATTACTGTGACATCACTGTATTCTATCTTCCAGGTACATTACTGTGACATCACCATGGTGCATCTCCCAGGTACATTACTGTGACATCACTATGGTGCATCTCCCAGGTACATTACTGTGACATCACTGTATTCTATCTTCCAGGTCCATTACTGTGACATCACTATGGTGCATCTCCCAGGTACATTACTGTGACATCATTGTATTCTATCTCCCAGGTACATTACTGTGACATCACTGTATTCTATCTTCCAGGTACATTACTGTGACATCACTATGGTGCATCTACCAGGTACATTACTGTGACATCACTATGGTGCATCTCCCAGGTACATTACTGTGACATCACTATGGTGCATCTCCCAGGTACATTACTGTGACATCACTATGGTGCATCTCCCAGGTACATTACTGTGACATCACTGTATTCTATCTTCCAGTTACATTACTGTGACATCACTATAGTGCATCTCCCAGGTCCATTACTGTGACATCACTATGGTGCGTCTCCCAGGTACATTACTGTGACATCACTATGGTGCTTCTCCCAGGTACATTACTTTGACATCACTATGGTGCATCTCCCAGGTACATTACTGTGACATCACTATGGTGCATCTCCCAGGTACATTACTGTGACATCACTATGGTGCATCTCCCAGGTACATTACTGTGACATCACTATGGTGCATCTCCCTGGTACATTACGGTGACATCACTATGCTGCATCTCCCAGGAACATTACTGTGACATCACTGCATTCTATCTTCCAGGTACGTTTCTGTGACATCACTATGGTGCATCTCCCAGGTACATTACTGTGACATCACTATGGTGCATCTCCCAGGTACATTACTGTGACATCACTATGGTGCATCTCCCAGGTACATTACTGTGACATCACTATGGTGCATCTCCCAGGTACATTACTGTGACATCACTATAGAGCATCTTCCAGGTACATTACTGTGACATCACTATGGTGCATCTCCCAGGTACATTACTGTGACATCACTATGGTGCATCTCCTAGGTACATTACTGTGACATCACTATGGTGCATCTCCTAGGCACATTACTGTGACATCACTATGGTGCATCTCCCAGGTACATTACTGTGACATCACTGTGGTGCATCTCCCAGGTACATTACTGTGACATCACTATGGTGCATCTCCCAGGTACATTACGGTGACATCACTATGGTGCATCTCCCTGGTACATTACTGTGACATCACTATGGTGCATCTCCCAGGTACATTACTGTGACATCACTATGGTGCATCTCCCAGGTACATTACGGTGACATCACTATGGTGCATCTCCCAGGTACATTACTGTGACATCACTATGGTGCATCTCCCAGGTACATTACTGTGACATCACTATGGTGCATCTCCTAGGTACATTACTGTGACATCACTATGGTGCATCTCCTAGGCACATTACTGTGACATCACTATGGTGCATCTCCCAGGTACATTACTGTGACATCACTGTATTCTATCTTCCAGGTACATTACTGTGACATCACCATGGTGCATCTCCCAGGTACATTACTGTGACATCACTATGGTGCATCTCCCAGGTACATTACTGTGACATCACTATGGTGCATCTCCCAGGTTAATTACTGTGACATCACTGTATTCTATCTTCCAGGTACATTACTGTGACATCACTATGGTGCATCTCCCAGGTACATTACTGTGACATCACTATGGTGCATATCCCAGGTACATTACTGTGACATCACTATGGTGCATCTCCCAGGTACATTACTGTGACATCACTATGGTGCATCTCCCAGGTACATTACTGTGACATCACTATGGTGCATCTCCCAGGTACATTACTGTGACATCACTATGGTGCATCTCCCAGGTATATTACTGTGACATCACTATGGTGCATCTCCCAGGTACATTACTGTGACGTCACTTAGGTGCATCTCCCAGGTACATTACTGTGACATCACTATGCTGCATCTCCCAGGTGCTTTACTGTGACATCACTATGGTGCATCTCCCAGGTACATTACTGTGACATCACTATGGTGCATCTCCCAGGTACATTACTGTGACATCACTATAGTGCATCTCCCAGGTACATTACTGTAAAATCACTATGGTGCATCTTCCAGGTACATTACTGTGACATCACTTAGGTGCATCTCCCAGGTTAATTACTGTGACATCACTGTATTCTATCTTCCAGGTACATTACTGTGACATCACCATGGTGCATCTCCCAGGTACATTACTGTGACATCACTGTATTCTATCTTCCAGGTACATTACTGTGACATCACTATGGTGCATCTCTCAGGTACATTACTGTGTCATCACTACGCTGCATCTCCCAGGTGCATTACTGTGACATCACTATGGTGCATCTCCCAGGAACATTACTGTGACATCACTATGGTGCATCTCCCAGGTACATTACTGTGACATCACTGTATTCTATCTTCCAGTTACATTACTGTGACATCACTATGGTGCATCTCCCAGGTACATTACTGTGACATCACTATGGTGCATCTCCCAGGTACATTACTGTGACATCATTGTATTCTATCTCCCAGGTACATTACTGTGACATCACTATGGTGCATCTCCCAGTTACATTACTGTGACATCACTATGGTGCATCTCTCAGGTACATTACTGTGACATCACCATGGTGCATCTCCCAGGTACATTACTGTGACATCACTATGGTGCATCTCACAGGTACATTACTGTGACATCACTATGGTGCATCTCCCAGGTACATTACTATGACATCACTATGGTGCATCTCCCAGGTACATTACTGTGACATCACTATGGTGCATCTCCCAGGTACATTACTGTGACATCACTATGGTGCATCTCCCAGGTACATTACTGTGACATCACTATGGTGCATCTCCCCGGTACATTACTGTGACATCACTATGGTGCATCTCCCAGATACATTACTGTGACATCACTTAGGTGCATCTCCCAGGTACATTACTGTGACATCACTATGCTGCATCTCCCAGGTACATTACTGTGACATCACTATGGTGCATCTCCCAGGTACATTACTGTGACATCACTATGGTGCATCTCCCCGGTACATTACTGTGACATCACTATGGTGCATCTCCCAGGTACAATACTGTGACATCACTATGGTGCATCTCTCAGGTACATTACTGTGACATCACTATGGGTGCATCTCCCATGTACATTACTGTGACATCACTATGGTGCATCTCCCAGGTACATTACTGTGACATCACTGTATTCTTTCTTCCGAATACATTACTGTGACATTACTATGGTTCTTCTCCCAGGTACATTACTGTGACTTCACTATGGGTGCATCTCCCAGGTACATTACTGTGACATCACTGTATTCTATCTTCCAGGTACGTTTCTGTAACATCACTATGGTGCATCTCCCAGGTACATTACTGTGACATCACTATGGTGCATCTCCCAGGTACATTACTGTGACATCACTATGGTGCATCTCCCAGGTACATTACTGTGACATCACTATGGTGCATCTCCCAGGTACATTACTGTGACATCACTGTATTCTATCTTCCAGGTACATTACTGTGACATCACTATGGTGCATCTCCCAGGTACATTACTGTGACATCACTATGGTGCATCTCTCAGGTACATTACTGTGACATCACTATGGTGCATCTCCCAGGTACATTACTGTGACATCACTATGGTGCATCTCCCAGGTACATTACTGTGACATCACTATGGTGCATCTCCCAGGTACATTACTGTGACATCACTATGGTGCATCTCCCAGGTACATTACTGTGACATCACTATGGTGCATCTCCCAGGTACATTACTATGACATCACTATGGTGCATCTCCCAGGTACATTACTGTGACATCACTATGGTGCATCTCCCAGGTACATTACTGTGACATCACTATGGTGCATCTCCCAGGTACATTACTGTGACATCACTATGGTGCATCTCCCAGGTACATTACTGTGACATCACTGTATTCTATCTTCCAGGTCCATTACTGTGACATCACTATGGTGCATCTCCCAGGTACATTACTGTGACATCACTATGGTGCATCTCTCAGGTACATTACTGTGACATCACTTAGGTGCATCTCCCAGGTACATTACTGTGACATCACTATGGTGCATCTCCCAGGTACATTACTGTGACATCACTATGGTGCATCTCCCAGGTACATTACTGTGACATCACTATGCTGCATCTCCCAGGTACATTACTGTGACATCACTATGGTGCATCTCCCAGGTTCATTACTGTGACATCACTGTATTCTATCTTCCAGGTACATTACTGTGACATCACTATGGTGCATCTCCCAGGTACATTACTGTGACATCACTGTATTCTATCTTCCAGGTACATTACTGTGACATCACTATGGTGCATCTCCCAGGTACATTACTGTGACATCATTGTATTCTATCTCCCAGGTACATTACTGTGACATCACTATGGTGCATCTCTCAGGTACATTACTGTGACATCACTATGGTGCATCTCCCAGGTACATTACTGTGACATCACTATGGTGCATCTCCCAGGTACATTACTGTGACATAACTATGGTGCATCTCCCAGGTACATTACTGTGACATCACTATGGTGCATCTCCCAGGTACATTACTGTGACATCACTATGGTGCATCCCCCAGGTACATTACTATGACATCACTATGGTGCATCTCCCAGGTACATTACTGTGACATCACTATGGTGCATCTCCCAGGTACATTACTGTGACATCACTATGGTGCATCTCCCAGGTACATTACTGTGACATCACTGTATTCTATCTTCCAGGTCCATTACTGTGACATCACTATGGTGCATCTCCCAGGTACATTACTGTGACATCACTATGGTGCATCTCTCAGGTACATTACTGTGACATCACTGTATTCTATCTTCCAGGTACATTACTGTGACATCACTATGGTGCATCTCCCAGGTACATTACTGTGACATCACTGTATTCTATCTTCCAGGTACATTACTGTGACATCACTATGGTGCATCTCCCAGGTACATTACTGTGACATCATTGTATTCTATCTCCCAGGTACATTACTGTGACATCACTATGGTGCATCTCTCAGGTACATTACTGTGACATCACTATGGTGCATCTCCCAGGTACATTACTGTGACATCACTATGGTGCATCTCCCAGGTACATTACTGTGACATAACTATGGTGCATCTCCCAGGTACATTACTGTGACATCACTATGGTGCATCTCCCAGGTACATTACTGTGACATCACTATGGTGCATCCCCCAGGTACATTACTATGACATCACTATGGTGCATCTCCCAGGTACATTACTGTGACATCACTATGGTGCATCTCCCAGGTACATTACTGTGACATCACTATGGTGCATCTCCCAGGTACATTACTGTGACATCACTGTATTCTATCTTCCAGGTCCATTACTGTGACATCACTATGGTGCATCTCCCAGGTACATTACTGTGACATCACTATGGTGCATCTCCCAGGTACATTACTGTGACATCACTATGGTGCATCTCCCAGGTACATTACTGTGACATCACTATGGTGCATCTCCCAGGTACATTACTGTGACATCACTGTATTCTATCTTCCAGGTCCATTACTGTGACATCACTATGGTGCATCTCCCAGGTCCATTACTGTGACATCACTATGGTGCATCTCCCAGGTACATTACTGTGACATCACTATGGTGCATCTCCCAGGTACATTACTGTGACATCACTATGGTGCATCTCCCAGGTACATTACTGTGACATCACTATGCTGCATCTCCCAGGTACATTACTGTGACATCACTATGGTGCATCTCCCAGGTTCATTACTGTGACATCACTGTATTCTATCTTCCAGGTACATTACTGTGACATCACTATGGTGCATCTCCCAGGAACATTACTGTGACATCACTATGGTGCATCTCCCAGGTACATTACTGTGACATCACTGTATTCTATCTTCCAGGTACATTACTGTGACATCACCATGGTGCATCTCCCAGGTACATTACTGTGACATCACTATGGTGCATCTCCCAGGTACATTACTGTGACATCACTATGGTGCATCTCCCAGGTACATTACTGTGACATCACTATGGTGCATCTCCCAGGTACATTACTGTGACATCATTGTATTCTATCTCCCAGGTACATTACTGTGACATCACTATGGTGCATCTCCCAGGTACAATACTGTGACATCACTATGGTGCATCTCTCAGGTACATTACTGTGACATCACTATGGGTGCATCTCCCATGTACATTACTGTGACATCACTATGGTGCATCTCCCAGGTACATTACTGTGACATCACTGTATTCTTTCTTCCAGATACATTACTGTGACATTACTATGGTTCTTCTCCCAGGTACATTACTGTGACTTCACTATGGGTGCATCTCCCAGGTACATTACTGTGACATCACTGTATTCTATCTTCCAGGTACGTTTCTGTAACATCACTATGGTGCATCTCCCAGGTACATTACTGTGACATCACTATGGTGCATCTCCCAGGTACATTACTTTGACATCACTATGGTGCATCTCCCAGGTACATTACTGTGACATCACTATGGTGCATCTCCCAGGTACATTACTGTGACATCACTATGGTGCATCTCCCAGGTACATTACTGTGACATCCCTGTATTCTATCTTCCAGGTACATTACTGTGACATCACTATGGTGCATCTCCCAGGTACATTACTGTGACATCACTATGGTGCATCTCCCAGGTACATTACTGTGACATCACTGTATTCTATCTTCCAGGTACATTACTGTGACATCACTATGGTGCATCTCCCAGGTACATTACTGTGACATCACTATGGTGCATCTCCCAGGTACATTACTGTGACATCACTATGGTGCATCTCCCAGGTACATTACTGTGACATCACTATGGTGCATCTCCCAGGTACATTACTGTGACATCACTATGGTGCATCTCCCAGGTACATTACTGTGACATCACTATGGTGCATCTCCCAGGTACATTACTATGACATCACTATGGTGCATCTCCCAGGTACATTACTGTGACATCACTATGGTGCATCTCCCAGGTACATTACTGTGACATCACTGTATTCTATCTTCCAGGTACATTACTGTGACATCACTGTATTCTATCTTTCAGGTACATTACTGTGACATCATTGTATTCTATCTCACAGGTACATTACTGTGACATCACTATGGTGCATCTCCCAGGTACATTACTGTGACATCACCATGGTGCATCTCCCAGGTACATTACTGTGACATCACTATGGTGCATCTCCCAGGTACATTACTGTGACATCACTATGGTGCATCTCCCAGGTACATTACTGTGACATCACTATGGTGCATCTCCCAGGTACATTACTGTGACATCACTATGGTGCATCTCCCAGGTACATTACTGTGACATCACTGTATTCTATCTTCCAGGTACATTACTGTGAGATCACTATGGTGCATCTCCCAGGTACATTACTGTGACATCACTATAGTACTTCTCCCAGGTACATTACTGTGACATCACTATGGTGCATCTCCCAGGTACATCACTGTGACATCACTATGGTGCATCTCCCAGGTACATTACTGTGACATCATTGTATTCTATCTCCCAGGTACATTACTGTGACATCACTGTATTCTATCTTCCAGGTCCATTACTGTGACATCACTATGGTGCATCTCCCAGGTACATTACTGTGACATCACTATGGTGCATCTCCCAGGTACAATACTGTGACATCACTATGGTGCATCTCCCAGGTACATTACTGTGACATCACTATGGTGCATCTCCCAGGTACATTACTGTGACATCACTATGGTGCATCTCCCAGGTACATTACTGTGACATCACTATGGTGCATCTCCCAGGTACAGTACTGTGACATCACTATGGTGCATCTCCCAGGTACATTACTGTGACATCACTATGGTGCATCTCCCAGGTACAATACTGTGACATCACTATGGTGCATCTCCCAGGTACATTACTATGACATCACTGTATTCTATCTTCCAGGTCCATTACTGTGACATCACTATGGGGCATCTCCCAGGTACATTACTGTGACATCACTATGGTGCATCTCCCAGGTACATTACTGTGACATCACTATGGTGCATCTCCCAGGTACATTACTGTGACATCACTATGGTGCACCTCCCAGGTACATTACTGTGATATCACTATGGTGCATCTCCCAGGTACATTACTGTGACATCACTATGGTGCATCTCCCAGGTACATTACTGCAACATTACTGTATTCTATCTTCCAGGTCCATTACTGTGACATCACTGTATTCTATCTTCCAGGTCCATTACTGTGACATCACTATGGTGCATCTCCCAGGTACATTACTGTGACATCACTATGGTGCATCTCCCAGGTCCATTTCTGTGACATCACTATGGTGCATCTCCCAGGTACATTACTGTGACATCACTATGGTGCATCTCCCAGGTACATTACTGTGACGTCACTTAGGTGCATCTCCCAGGTACATTACTGTGACATCACTATGGTGCATCTCCCAAGTACATTACTGTGACATCACTATAGTGCATCTCCCAGGTACATTACTGTGACATCACTATGGTGCATCTCCCAAGTACATTACTGTGACATCACTATGGTGCAGCTTCCAGGTACATTACTGTGACATCACTATGGTGCATCTCCCAGGAACATTACTGTGACATCACTATGGTGCATCTCCCAGGTACATTACTGTGACATCACTATGGTGCATCTCCCAGGAACATTACTGTGACATCACTATGGTGCATCTCCCAGGTTAATTACTGTGACATCACTGTATTCTATCTTCCAGGTACATTACTGTGACATCACCATGGTGCATCTCCCAGGTACATTACTGTGACATCACTGTATTCTATCTTCCAGGTACATTACTGTGACATCACTATGGTGCATCTCCCAGGTCCATTACTGTGACATCACTATGGTGCATCTCCCAGGTACATTACTGTGACATCACTATGGTGCATCTCCCAGGTACATTACTGTGACATCACTATGGTGCATCTCCCAGGTACATTACTGTGACATCACTATGGTGCATCTCCCAGGTACATTACTGTGACATCACTGTATTCTATCTCCCAGGTCCATTACTGTGACATCACTATGGTGCATCTCCCAGGTCCATTACTGTGACATCACTATGGTGCATCTCCCAGGTACATTACTGTGACATCACTGTATTCTATCTCCCAGGTCCATTACTGTGACATCACTATGGTGCATCTCCCAGGTCCATTACTGTGACATCACCATGGTGCATCTCCCAGGTACATTACTGTGACATTAATATGGCGCATCTCCCAGGTACATTACTGTGACATCATTGTATTCTATCTCCCAGGTACATTACTGTGACATCACTGTATTCTATCTCCCAGGTGCATTACTGTGACATCACTATGGTGCATCTCCCAGGAACATTACTGTGACATCACTATGGTGCATCTCCCAGGTACATTACTGTGACATCATTGTATTCTATCTCCCAGGTACATTACTGTGACATCACTGTATTCTATCTTCCAGGTACATTACTGTGACATCACTGTATTCTATCTTCCAGGTACATTACTGTGACATCACCATGGTGCATCTCCCAGGTACATTACTGTGACATCACTATGGTGCATCTCCCAGGTACTTTACTGTGACATCACTGTATTCTGTCTTCCAGGTACATTACCGTGACATCACCATGGTGCATCTCCCAGGTACATTACTGTGACATCACTATGGTGCATCTCCCAAGTACATTACTGTGACATCACTATAGTGCATCTCCCAGGTACATTACTGTGACATCACTATGGTGCATCTCCCAGGTACATTACTGTGACATCACTGTATTCTATCTTCCAGGTACATTACTGTGACATCACCATGGTGCATCTCCCAGGTACATTTCTGTGACATCACTATGGTGCATCTCCCAGTACATTACTGTGACATCATTGTATTCTATCTCCCAGGTATATTACTGTGACATCACTATGGTGCATCTCCGAGGTACATTACTGTGGCATCACCATGGTGCATCTCCCAGGTACATTACTGTGACATCACTATGGTGCATCTCCCAGGTACATTACTGTGACATCACTATGGGGCATACATATCCCAGGTACATTACTGTGACATCATTGTATTCTATCTCCCAGGTACATTACTGTGACATCACTGTATTATATCTTCCAGGTCCATTACTGTGACATCTCTATAGTGCATCTCCTAGGTCCATTACTGTGACATCTCTATAGTGCATCTCCCAGGAACATTACTGTGACATCACTATGGTGCATCTCCCAGGTACATTACTGTGACATCACTGTATTCTATCTTCCAGGTACATTACTGTGACATCACCATGGTGCATCTCCCAGGTACATTACTGTGACATCAATATGGTGCATCTCCCAGGTACATTACTGTGACATCACCATGGTGCATCTCCCAGGTACATTACTGTGACATCACTATGGTGCATCTCCCAGGTACATTACTGTGACATCACTATGGTGCATCTCCCAGGTACATTACTGTGACATCATTGTATTCTATCTCCCAGGTACATTACTGTGACATCACTGTATTCTATCTTCCAGGTACATTACTGTGACATCACTATGGTGCATCTCCCAGGTACATTACTGTGACATCACTATGGTGCATCTCCCAGGTACATTACTGTGACATCACTATGGTGCATCTCCCAGGTACATTACTGTGACATCACTATGGTGCATCTCCCAGGTACATTACTGTGACATCACTATGGTGCATCTCCCAGGTACATTACTGTGACATCACTATGGTGCGTCTCCCAGGTTCATTACTGTGACATCACTGTATTCTATCTCCCAGGTACATTACTGTGACATCACTGTATTCTATCTTCCAGGTCCATTACTGTGACATCACTATGGTGCATCTCCCAGGTACATTACTGTGACATCACTATGGTGCACCTCCCAGGTACATTACTGTGACATCACTATGGTGCATCTCCCAGGTACATTACTGTGACATCACTATGGTGCATCTCCCAGGTCCATTACTGTGACATCACTATGGTGCATCTCCCAGGTACATTACTGTGACATCACTATGGTGCGTCTCCCAGGTTCATTACTGTGACATCACTGTATTCTATCTCCCAGGTACATTACTGTGACATCACTATGGTGCATCTCCCAGGTCCATTACTGTGACATCACTATGGTGCATCTCCCAGGTACATTACTGTGACATCACTGTATTCTATCCTCCAGGTACATTACTGTGACATCACCATGGTGCATCTCCCAGGTACATTACTGTGACATCACTATGGTGCATCTCCCAGGTCCATTACTGTGACATCACTATGGTGCATCTCCCAGGTACATTACGGTGACATCATTGTATTCTATCTCCCAGGTACATTACTGTGACATCACTGTATTCTATCTCCCAGGTGCATTACTGTGACATCACTATGGTGCATCTCCCAGGAACATTACTGTGACATCACTATGGTGCATCTCCCAGGTACATTACTGTGACATCACTGTATTCTATCTTCCAGTTACATTACTGTGACATCACCATGGTGCATCTCCCAGGTACATCACTGTGACATCACTATGGTGCATCTCCCAGGTACATTACTGTGACATCACTATGGTGCATCTCCCAGGTACATTACTGTGACATCACTATGGTGCATCTCCCAGGTACATTACTGTGACATCACTATGGTGCATCTCCCAGGTACATTACTGTGACATCACTATGGTGCATCTCCCAGGTACATTACTATGACATCACTATGGTGCATCTCCCAGGTACATTACTGTGACATCACTGTATTCTATCTTCCAGGTACATTACTGTGACATCACTGTATTCTATCTTCCAGGTACATTACTGTGACATCACTATGGTGCATCTCCCAGGTACATTACTGTGACATCACTATGGTGCATCTCCCAGGTACATTACTGTGACATCATTGTATTCTATCTCACAGGTACATTACTGTGACATCACTATGGTGCATCTCCCAGGTACATTACTGTGACATCACTATGGTGTATCTCCCAGGTACATTACTGTGACATCACTATGGTGCATCTCCCAGGTACATTACTGTGACATCACTATGGTGCATCTCCCAGGTACATTACTGTGACATCACTATGGTGCATCTCCCAGGTACATTACTGTGACATCACTATGGTGCGTCTCCCAGGTTCATTACTGTGACATCACTGTATTCTATCTCCCAGGTACATTACTGTGACATCACTGTATTCTATCTTCCAGGTCCATTACTGTGACATCACTATGGTGCATCTCCCAGGTACATTACTGTGACATCACTATGGTGCACCTCCCAGGTACATTACTGTGACATCACTATGGTGCATCTCCCAGGTACATTACTGTGACATCACTATGGTGCATCTCCCAGGTCCATTACTGTGACATCACTATGGTGCATCTCCCAGGTACATTACTGTGACATCACTATGGTGCGTCTCCCAGGTTCATTACTGTGACATCACTGTATTCTATCTCCCAGGTACATTACTGTGACATCACTATGGTGCATCTCCCAGGTCCATTACTGTGACATCACTATGGTGCATCTCCCAGGTACATTACTGTGACATCACTGTATTCTATCCTCCAGGTACATTACTGTGACATCACCATGGTGCATCTCCCAGGTACATTACTGTGACATCACTATGGTGCATCTCCCAGGTCCATTACTGTGACATCACTATGGTGCATCTCCCAGGTACATTACGGTGACATCATTGTATTCTATCTCCCAGGTACATTACTGTGACATCACTGTATTCTATCTCCCAGGTGCATTACTGTGACATCACTATGGTGCATCTCCCAGGAACATTACTGTGACATCACTATGGTGCATCTCCCAGGTACATTACTGTGACATCACTGTATTCTATCTTCCAGTTACATTACTGTGACATCACCATGGTGCATCTCCCAGGTACATCACTGTGACATCACTATGGTGCATCTCCCAGGTACATTACTGTGACATCACTATGGTGCATCTCCCAGGTACATTACTGTGACATCACTATGGTGCATCTCCCAGGTACATTACTGTGACATCACTATGGTGCATCTCCCAGGTACATTACTGTGACATCACTATGGTGCATCTCCCAGGTACATTACTATGACATCACTATGGTGCATCTCCCAGGTACATTACTGTGACATCACTGTATTCTATCTTCCAGGTACATTACTGTGACATCACTGTATTCTATCTTCCAGGTACATTACTGTGACATCACTATGGTGCATCTCCCAGGTACATTACTGTGACATCACTATGGTGCATCTCCCAGGTACATTACTGTGACATCATTGTATTCTATCTCACAGGTACATTACTGTGACATCACTATGGTGCATCTCCCAGGTACATTACTGTGACATCACTATGGTGCATCTCCCAGGTACATTACTGTGAAATCACTATAGTACATCTCCCAGGTACATTACTGTGGCATCACCATGATGCATCTCCCAGGTACATTACTGTGACATCACTATGGTGCATCTTCCAGGTACATTACTGTGACATCACTATAGTACATCTCCCAGGTACATTACTGTGACATCACTGTATTCTATCTTCCAGGTACATTACTGTGACATCACTATGGTGCATCTCCTAGGTACATTTATGTGACATCACTATAGTACATCTCCCAGGTACATTACTGTGACATCACCATGGTGCATCTCCCAGGTACATTACTGTGACATCACTATGGTGCATCTCCCAGGTACATTACTGTGACATCACTATGGTGCATCTCCCAGGTACATTACTGTGACATCATTGTATTCTATCTCCCAGGTACATTACTGTGACATCACTGTATTCTATCTTCCAGGTACATTACTGTGACATCATTGTATTCTATCTCCCAGGTACATTACTGTGACATCACTATGGTGCATCTCCCAGGTACATTACTGTGACATCACTATGATGCATCTCCCAGGTACATTACTGTGACATCACTGTATTCTATCTTCCAGGTACATTACTGTGACATCACTGTATTCTATCTTCCAGGTCCATTACTGTGACATCACTATGGTGCATCTCCCAGGTACATTACTGTGACATCACTATGATGCATCTCCCAGGTACATTACTGTGACATCACTATGGTGCATCTCCCAGGTACATTACTGTGACATCACTATGGTGCATCTCCCAGGTACATTACTGTGACATCACTGTATTCTATCTTCCAGGTACATTACTGTGACATCACTATGGTGCATCTCCTAGGTACATTTATGTGACATCACTATAGTACTTCTCCCAGGTACATTACTGTGACATCACTATGGTGCATCTCCCAGGTACATCACTGTGACATCACTATGGTGCATCTCCCAGGTACATTACTGTGACATCATTGTATTCTATCTCCCAGGTACATTACTGTGACATCACTGTATTCTATCTTCCAGGTCCATTACTGTGACATCACTATGGTGCATCTCCCAGGTACATTACTGTGACATCACTATGGTGCATCTCCCAGGTACAATACTGTGACATCACTATGGTGCATCTCCCAGGTACATTACTATGACATCACTGTATTCTATCTTCCAGGTCCATTACTGTGACATCACTATGGTGCATCTCCCAGGTACATTACTGTGACATCACTATGGTGCATCTCCCAGGTACATTACTGTGACATCACTTTGGTGCATCTCCCAGGTACATTACTGTGACATCACTATGGTGCATCTCCCAGGTACAATACTGTGACATCACTATGGTGCATCTCCCAGGTACATTACTATGACATCACTGTATTCTATCTTCCAGGTCCATTACTGTGACATCACTATGGGGCATCTCCCAGGTACATTACTGTGACATCACTATGGTGCATCTCCTAGGTCCATTTCTGTGACATCACTATGGTGCATCTCCCAGGTACATTACTGTCACATCACTATGGTGCATCTCCCAGGTACATTACTGTGACATCACTATGGTGCATCTCCCAGGTACATTACTGTGACGTCACTTAGGTGCATCTCCCAGGTACATTACTGTGACATCACTATGGTGCATCTCCCAGGTACATTACTGTGACATCACTATGGTGCATCTCCCAGGTGCATTACTGTGACATCACTATAGTGCATCTCCCAGGTACATTACTGTGACATCACTATGGTGCATCTCCCAAGTACATTACTGTGACATCACTATGGTGCATCTCCCAAGTACATTACTGTGACATCACTATAGTGCATCTCCCAGGTACATTACTGTGACATCACTATGGTGCATCTCCCAAGTACATTACTGTGACATCACTATGGTGCATCTTCCAGGTACATTACTGTGACATCACTATGCTGCATCTCCCAGGTGCATTACTGTGACATCACTATGGTGCATCTCCCAGGTACATTACTGTGACATCACTATGGTGCATCTCCCAAGTACATTACTGTGACATCACTATAGTGCATCTCCCAGGTACATTACTGTGACATCACTATGGTGCATCTCCCAAGTACATTACTGTGACATCACTATGGTGCATCTTCCAGGTACATTACTGTGACATCACTATGCTGCATCTCCCAGGTACATTACTGTGACATCACTATGGTGCATCTCCCAGGAACATTACTGTGACATCACTATGGTGCATCTCCCAGGTACATTACTGTGACATCACTATGGTGCATCTCCCAGGAACATTACTGTGACATCACTATGGTGCATCTCCCAGGTTAATTACTGTGACATCACTGTATTCTATCTTCCAGGTACATTACTGTGACATCACCATGGTGCATCTCCCAGGTACATTACTGTGACATCACTGTATTCTATCTTCCAGGTCCATTACTGTGACATCACTATGGTGCATCTCCCAGGTACATTACTGTGACATCACTTAGGTGCATCTCCCAGGTACATTACTGTGACATCACTACGCTGCATCTCCCAGGTGCATTACTGTGACATCACTATGGTGCATCTCCCAGGAACATTACTGTGACATCACTATGGTGCATCTCCCAGGTACATTACTGTGACATCACTATGGTGCATCTTCCAAGTACATTACTGTGACATCACTATAGTGCATCTCCCAGGTACATTACTGTGACATCACTATGGTGCATCTTCCAGGTACATTACTGTGACATCACTATGCTGCATCTCCCAGGTACATTACTGTGACATCACTATGGTGCATCTCCCAGGAACATTACTGTGACATCACTATGGTGCATCTCCCAGGTACATTACTGTGACATCACTATGGTGCATCTCCCAGGAACATTACTGTGACATCACTATGGTGCATCTCCCAGGTTAATTACTGTGACATCACTGTATTCTATCTTCCAGGTACATTACTGTGACATCACCATGGTGCATCTCCCAGGTACATTACTGTGACAACACTGTATTCTATCTTCCAGGTCCATTACTGTGACATCACTATGGTGCATCTCCCAGGTACATTACTGTGACATCAATATGGTGCATCTCCCAGGTACATTACTGTGACATCACTTAGGTGCATCTCCCAGGTACATTACTGTGACATCACTACGCTGCATCTCCCAGGTGCATTACTGTGACATCACTATGGTGCATCTCCCAGGAACATTACTGTGACATCACTATGGTGCATCTCCCAGGTACATTACTGTGACATCACTGTATTCTATCTTCCAGTTACATTACTGTGACATCACTATGGTGCATCTCCCAGGTACATTACTATGACATCACTATGGTGCATCTTCCAGGTACATTACTGTGACATCACTTAGGTGCATCTCCCAGGTACATTACTGTGACATCACCATGGTGCATCTCCCAGGTACATTACTGTGACATCACTGTATTCTATCTTCCAGGTACATTACTGTGACATCACTATGGTGCATCTCCCAGGTACATTACTGTGACATCACTATGGTGCATCTCCCAGGTACATTACTGTGACATCACTTTGGTGCATCTCCCAGGTACATTACTGTGACATCACTACGCTGCATCTCCCAGGTGCATTACTGTGACATCACTATGGTGCATCTCCTAGGAACATTACTGTGACATCACTATGGTGCATCTCCCAGGTACATTACTGTGACATCACTTTATTCTATCTTCCAGTTACATTACTGTGACATCACTTTGGTGCATCTCCCAGGTACATTACTGTGACATCACTATGGTGCATCTCCCAGGTACATTACTGTGACATCACTATGGTGCATCTCCCAGGTACATTACTGTGACATCACTATGGTGCATCTCCCAGGTACATTACTGTGACATCACCATGGTGCATCTCCCAGGTACATTACTGTGACATCACTGTATTCTATCTTCCAGGTCCATTACTGTGACATCACTATGGTGCATCTCCCAGGTACATTACTGTGACATCACTTAGGTGCATCTCCCAGGTACATTACTGTGACATCACTACGCTGCATCTCCCAGGTGCATTACTGTGACATCACTATGGTGCATCTCCCAGGAACATTACTGTGACATCACTATGGTGCATCTCCCAGGTACATTACTGTGACATCACTATGGTGCATCTTCCAAGTACATTACTGTGACATCACTATAGTGCATCTCCCAGGTACATTACTGTGACATCACTATGGTGCATCTTCCAGGTACATTACTGTGACATCACTATGCTGCATCTCCCAGGTACATTACTGTGACATCACTATGGTGCATCTCCCAGGAACATTACTGTGACATCACTATGGTGCATCTCCCAGGTACATTACTGTGACATCACTATGGTGCATCTCCCAGGAACATTACTGTGACATCACTATGGTGCATCTCCCAGGTTAATTACTGTGACATCACTGTATTCTATCTTCCAGGTACATTACTGTGACATCACCATGGTGCATCTCCCAGGTACATTACTGTGACAACACTGTATTCTATCTTCCAGGTCCATTACTGTGACATCACTATGGTGCATCTCCCAGGTACATTACTGTGACATTAATATGGTGCATCTCCCAGGTACATTACTGTGACATCACTTAGGTGCATCTCCCAGGTACATTACTGTGACATCACTACGCTGCATCTCCCAGGTGCATTACTGTGACATCACTATGGTGCATCTCCCAGGAACATTACTGTGACATCACTATGGTGCATCTCCCAGGTACATTACTGTGACATCACTGTATTCTATCTTCCAGTTACATTACTGTGACATCACTATGGTGCATCTCCCAGGTACATTACTATGACATCACTATGGTGCATCTTCCAGGTACATTACTGTGACATCACTTAGGTGCATCTCCCAGGTACATTACTGTGACATCACCATGGTGCATCTCCCAGGTACATTACTGTGACATCACTGTATTCTATCTTCCAGGTACATTACTGTGACATCACTATGGTGCATCTCCCAGGTACATTACTGTGACATCACTATGGTGCATCTCCCAGGTACATTACTGTGACATCACTTAGGTGCATCTCCCAGGTACATTACTGTGACATCACTACGCTGCATCTCCCAGGTGCATTACTGTGACATCACTATGGTGCATCTCCTAGGAACATTACTGTGACATCACTATGGTGCATCTCCCAGGTACATTACTGTGACATCACTTTATTCTATCTTCCAGTTACATTACTGTGACATCACTTTGGTGCATCTCCCAGGTACATTACTGTGACATCACTATGGTGCATCTCCCAGGTACATTACTGTGACATCACTATGGTGCATCTCCCAGGTACATTACTGTGACATCACTGTATTCTATCTTCCAGGTACATTACCGTGACATCACTATGGTGCATCTCCTAGGTACATTTATGTGACATCACTATGCTGCATCTCCCAGGTACATTACTGTGACATCACTATGGTGCATCTCCCAGGTACATTACTGTGACATCACTATGGTGCATCTCCCAGGTACATTACTGTGACATCATTGTATTCTATCTCCCAGGTACATTACTGTGACATCACTGTATTCTATCTTCCAGGTCCATTACTGTGACATCACTATGGTGCATCTCCCAGGTACATTACTGTGACATCACTATGGTGCATCTCCCAGGTACATTACTGTGACATCACTATGGTGCATCTCCCAGGTACATTACTATGACATCACTATGGTGCATCTCCCAGGTACATTACTGTGACATCACTATGGTGCATCTCCCAGGTACATTACTGTGACATCACTGTATTCTATCTTCCAGGTCCATTACTGTGACATCACTATGGTGCATCTCCCAGGTACATTACTGTGACATCACTATGGTGCATCTCCCAGGTACATTACTGTGACATCACTATGGTGCATCTCCCAGGTACATTACTGTGACATCACTATGGTGCATCTCCTAGGTACATTATTGTGACATCACTATGGTGCATCTCCCAGGTACATTACTGTGACATCACTGTATTCTATCTTCCAGGTCCATTACTGTGACATCACTATGGTGCATCTCCCAGGTACATTACTGTGACATCACTATGGTGCATCTCTCAGGTACATTACTGTGACATCACTATGGTGCATCTCCCAGGTACATTACTGTGACATCACTATGGTGCATTTCCCAGGTACATTACTGTGACATCACTATGGTGCATCTCCCAGGTACATTACTGTGACATCACTATGGTGCATCTCCCAGGTACATTACTGTGACATCACTATGGTGCATCTCCCAGGTACATTACTGTGACATCACTTAGGTGCATCTCCCAGGTACATTACTGTGACATCACTGTATTCTATCTTCCAGGTACGTTTCTGTAACATCACTATGGTGCATCTCCCAGGTACATTACTGTGACATCACTATGGTGCATCTCCCTGGTACATTACTGTGACATCACTGTATTCTATCTTCCAGGTACGTTTCTGTGACATCACTATGGTGCATCTCCCAGGTACATTACTGTGACATCACTATGGTGCATCTCCCAGGTACATTACTGTGACATCACTATGGTGCATCTCCCTGGTACATTACTGTGACATCACTATGGTGCATCTCCCAGGTACATTACTGTGACATCACTATGGTGCATCTCCCAGGTACATTACTGTGACATCACTATGGTGCATCTCCCTGGTACATTACTGTGACATCACTATGGTGCATCTCCTATTACTGTGACATCACTATGGTGCATCTCCCAGGTACATTACTGTGACATCATTGTATTCTATCTCCCAGGTACATTACTGTGACATCACTGTATTCTATCTTCCAGGTCCATTACTGTGACATCACTATGGTGCATCTCCCAGGTACATTACTGTGACATCACTATGGTGCATCTCCCAGGTACATTACTGTGACATCACTATGGTGCATCTCCCAGGTTCATTACTGTGACATCACTATGGTGCATCTCCCAGGTACATTACTGTGACATCACTATGGTGCTTCTCCCAGTTACATTACTGTGACATCACTATGGTGCATCTCCCAGGTACATTACTGTGACATCACTATGGTGCATCTCCCAGGTACATTACTGTGACATCACTGTATTCTATCTTCCAGGTCCATTACTGTGACATCACTATGGTGCATCTCCCAGGTACATTACTGTGACATCACTATGGTGCATCTCCCAGGTCCATTACTGTGACATCACTATGGTGCACCTCCCAGGTACATTACTGTGACATCACTATGGTGCATCTCCCAGGTATATTACTGTGACATCACTATGGTGCTTCTCCCAGGTACATTACTGTGACATCACTATGGTGCATCTCCCAGATACATTACTGTGACGTCACTTAGGTGCATCTCCCAGGTACATTACTGTGACATCACTATGCTGCATCTCCCAGGTGCATTACTGTGACATCACTATGGTGCATCTCCCAGGTACATTACTGTGACATCACTATGGTGCATCTCCCAGGTACATTACTGTAAAATCACTATGGTGCATCTCCCAGCTACATTACTGTGACATCACTATGGTGCATCTTCCAGGTACATTACTGTGACATCACTTAGGTGCATCTCCCAGGTACATTACTGTGACATCACTATGGTGCATCTCCCAGGTTAATTACTGTGACATCACTGTATTCTATCTTCCAGGTACATTACTGTGACTTCACTATGGTGCATCTCCCAGGTACATTACTGTGACATCACTTAGGTGCATCTCCCAGGTACATTACTGTGACATCACTGTATTCTATCTTCCAGGTCCATTACTGTGACATCACTATGGTGCATCTCCCAGGTACATTACTGTGACATCACTTAGGTGCATCTCCCAGGTACATTACTGTGACATCACTACGCTGCATCTCCCAGGTGCATTACTGTGACATCACTATGGTGCATCTCCCACAAACATTACTGTGACATCACTATGGTGCATCTCCCAGGTACATTACTGTGACATCACTATGGTGCATCTTCCAAGTACATTACTGTGACATCACTATAGTGCATCTCCCAGGTACATTACTGTGACATCACTATGGTGCATCTTCCAGGTACATTACTGTGACATCACTATGCTGCATCTCCCAGGTACATTACTGTGACATCACTATGGTGCATCTCCCAGGAACATTACTGTGACATCACTATGGTGCATCTCCCAGGTACATTACTGTGACATCACTATGGTGCATCTCCCAGGAACATTACTGTGACATCACTATGGTGCATCTCCCAGGTTAATTACTGTGACATCACTGTATTCTATCTTCCAGGTACATTACTGTGACATCACCATGGTGCATCTCCCAGGTACATTACTGTGACAACACTGTATTCTATCTTCCAGGTCCATTACTGTGACATCACTATGGTGCATCTCCCAGGTACATTACTGTGACATCAATATGGTGCATCTCCCAGGTACATTACTGTGACATCACTTAGGTGCATCTCCCAGGTACATTACTGTGACATCACTACGCTGCATCTCCCAGGTGCATTACTGTGACATCACTATGGTGCATCTCCCAGGAACATTACTGTGACATCACTATGGTGCATCTCCCAGGTACATTACTGTGACATCACTGTATTCTATCTTCCAGTTACATTACTGTGACATCACTATGGTGCATCTCCCAGGTACATTACTATGACATCACTATGGTGCATCTTCCAGGTACATTACTGTGACATCACTTAGGTGCATCTCCCAGGTACATTACTGTGACATCACCATGGTGCATCTCCCAGGTACATTACTGTGACATCACTGTATTCTATCTTCCAGGTACATTACTGTGACATCACTATGGTGCATCTCCCAGGTACATTACTGTGACATCACTATGGTGCATCTCCCAGGTACATTACTGTGACATCACTTAGGTGCATCTCCCAGGTACATTACTGTGACATCACTACGCTGCATCTCCCAGGTGCATTACTGTGACATCACTATGGTGCATCTCCTAGGAACATTACTGTGACATCACTATTTTGCATCTCCCAGGTACATTACTGTGACATCACTTTATTCTCTCTTCCAGTTACATTACTGTGACATCACTTTGGTGCATCTCCCAGGTACATTACTGTGACATCACTATGGTGCATCTCCCAGGTACATTACTGTGACATCACTATGGTGCATCTCCCAGGTACATTACTGTGACATCACTGTATTCTATCTTCCAGGTACATTACCATGACATCACTATGGTGCATCTCCTAGGTACATTTATGTGACATCACTATGCTGCATCTCCCAGGTACATTACTGTGACATCACTATGGTGCATCTCCCAGGTACATTACTGTGACATCACTATGGTGCATCTCCCAGGTACATTACTGTGACATCATTGTATTCTATCTCCCAGGTACATTACTGTGACATCACTGTATTCTATCTTCCAGGTCCATTACTGTGACATCACTATGGTGCATCTCCCAGGTACATTACTGTGACATCACTATGGTGCATCTCCCAGGTACATTACTGTGACATCACTATGGTGCATCTCCCAGGTACATTACTATGACATCACTATGGTGCATCTCCCAGGTACATTACTGTGACATCACTATGGTGCATCTCCCAGGTACATTACTGTGACATCACTGTATTCTATCTTCCAGGTCCATTACTGTGACATCACTATGGTGCATCTCCCAGGTACATTACTGTGACATCACTATGGTGCATCTCCCAGGTACATTACTGTGACATCACTATGGTGCTTCTCCCAGGTACATTACTGTGACATCACTATGGTGCATCTCCTAGGTACATTATTGTGACATCACTATGGTGCATCTCCCAGGTACATTACTGTGACATCACTGTATTCTATCTTCCAGGTCCATTACTGTGACATCACTATGGTGCATCTCCCAGGTACATTACTGTGACATCACTATGGTGCATCTCTCAGGTACATTACTGTGACATCACTATGGTGCATCTCCCAGGTACATTACTGTGACATCACTATGGTGCATTTCCCAGGTACATTACTGTGACATCACTATGGTGCATCTCCCAGGTACATTACTGTGACATCACTATGGTGCATCTCCCAGGTACATTACTGTGACATCACTATGGTGCATCTCCCAGGTACATTACTGTGACATCACTTAGGTGCATCTCCCAGGTACATTACTGTGACATCACTATGGTGCATCTCCCAGGTACATTACTGTGACATCACTTAGGTGCATCTCCCAGGTACATTACTGTGACATCACTATGGTGCATCTCCCAGGTACATTACTGTGACATCACTGTATTCTATCTTCCAGGTACGTTTCTGTAACATCACTATGGTGCATCTCCCAGGTACATTACTGTGACATCACTATGGTGCATCTCCCTGGTACATTACTGTGACATCACTGTATTCTATCTTCCAGGTACGTTTCTGTGACATCACTATGGTGCATCTCCCAGGTACATTACTGTGACATCACTATGGTGCATCTCCCAGGTACATTACTGTGACATCACTATGGTGCATCTCCCTGGTACATTACTGTGACATCACTATGGTGCATCTCCCAGGTACATTACTGTGACATCACTATGGTGCATCTCCCAGGTACATTACGGTGACATCACTATGGTGCATCTCCCAGGTACATTACTGTGACATCACTATGGTGCATCTCCCAGGTACATTACTGTGACATCACTATGGTGCATCTCCCAGGTACATTACTGTGACATCACTATGGTGCATCTCCCTGGTACATTACTGTGACATCACTATGGTGCATCTCCTATTACTGTGACATCACTGTATTCTATCTTCCAGGTACATTACTGTGACATCATTGTATTCTATCTCCCAGGTACATTACTGTGACATCACTGTATTCTATCTTCCAGGTCCATTACTGTGACATCACTATGGTGCATCTCCCAGGTACATTACTGTGACATCACTATGGTGCATCTCCCAGGTACATTACTGTGACATCACTATGGTGCATCTCCCAGGTTCATTACTGTGACATCACTATGGTGCATCTCCCAGGTACATTACTGTGACATCACTATGGTGCATCTCCCAGGTACATTACTGTGACATCACTATGGTGCTTCTCCCAGTTACATTACTGTGACATCACTATGGTGCATCTCCCAGGTACATTACTGTGACATCACTATGGTGCATCTCCCAGGTACATTACTGTGACATCACTGTATTCTATCTTCCAGGTCCATTACTGTGACATCACTATGGTGCATCTCCCAGGTACATTACTGTGACATCACTATGGTGCATCTCCCAGGTCCATTACTGTGACATCACTATGGTGCACCTCCCAGGTACATTACTGTGACATCACTATGGTGCATCTCCCAGGTACATTACTGTGACATCACTATGGTGCATCTCCCAGATACATTACTGTGACGTCACTTAGGTGCATCTCCCAGGTACATTACTGTGACATCACTATGCTGCATCTCCCAGGTGCATTACTGTGACATCACTATGGTGCATCTCCCAGGTACATTACTGTGACATCACTAAGGTGCATCTCCCAGGTACATTACTGTAAAATCACTATGGTGCATCTCCCAGCTACATTACTGTGACATCACTTAGGTGCATCTCCCAGGTACATTACTGTGACATCACTTAGGTGCATCTCCCAGGTACATTACTGTGACATCACTACGGTGCATCTCCCAGGTTAATTACTGTGACATCACTGTATTCTATCTTCCAGGTACATTACTGTGACATCACCATGGTGCATCTCCCAGGTGCATTACTGTGACATCACTGTATTCTATCTTCCAGGTACATTACTGTGACTTCACTATGGTGCATCTCCCAGGTACATTACTGTGACATCACTTAGGTGCATCTCCCAGGTACATTACTGTGACATCACTTAGGTGCATCTCCCAGGTACATTACTGTGTCATCACTACGCTGCATCTCCCAGGTGCATTACTGTGACATCACTATGGAGCATCTCCCAGGAACATTACTGTGACATCACTATGGTGCATCTCCCAGGTACATTACTGTGACATCACTGTATTCTATCTTCCAGTTACATTACTGTGACATCACTATGGTGCATCTCCCAGGTACATTACTGTGACATCACTATGGTGCATCTCCCAGGTACATTACTGTGACATCACTATGGTGCATCTCCCAGGTACATTACTGTGACATCACTGTATTCTATCTTCCAGGTACATTACTGTGACATCACTATGGTGCATCTCCTAGGTACATTTATGTGACATCACTATAGTACATCTCCCAGGTACATTACTGTGACATCACTATGGTGCATCTCCCAGGTACATTACTGTGACATCACTATGGTGCATCTCCCAGGTACATTACTGTGACATCATTGTATTCTATCTCCCAGGTACATTACTGTGACATCACTGTATTCTATCTTCCAGGTCCATTACTGTGACATCACTATGGTGCATCTTCCAGGTACATTACTGTGACATCACTATGGTGCATCTCCCAGGTACATTACTGTGACATCACTATGGTGCATCTCCCAGGTACATTACTGTGACATCACTATGGTGCATCTCCCAGGTACATTACTGTGACATCACTATGGTGCATCTCCCAGGTTCATTACTGTGACATCACTGTATTCTATCTTCCAGGTACATTACTGTGACATCACTATGGTGCATCTCCCAGGTACATTACTGTGACATCACTGTATTCTATCTTCCAGGTACATTACTGTGACATCACCATGGTGCATCTCCCAGGTACATTACTGTGACATCACTATGGTTTATCTCCCAGGTACATTACTGTGACATCACTATGGTGCATCTCCCAGGTACATTACTGTGACATCACTATGGTGCATCTCCCAGGTACATTACTGTGACATCACTATGGTGCATCTCCCAGGTACATTACTGTGACATCACTATGGTGCATCTCCCAGGTCCATTACTGTGACATCACTATGGTGCATCTCCCAGGTACATTACTGTGACATCACTATGGTGCTTCTCCCAGGTACATTACTGTGACATCACTATGGTGCGTCTCCCAGGTACATTACTGTGACATCACTATGGTGCATCTCCAAGGTACATTACTGTGACATCATTGTATTCTATCTCCCAGGTACATTACTGTGACATCACTGTATTCTATCTTCCAGGTCCATTACTGTGACATCACTATGGTGCATCTCCCAGGTACATTACTGTGACATCACTATGGTGCATCTCCCAGGTCCATTACTGTGACATCACTATGGTGCATCTCCCAGGTACATTACTGTGACATCACTATGGTGCATCTCCCAGGTATATTACTGTGACATCACTATGGTGCATCTCCCAGGTACATTACTGTGACGTCACTTAGGTGCATCTCCCAGGTACATTACTGTGACATCACTATGCTGCATCTCCCAGGTGCATTACTGTGACATCACTATGGTGCATCTCCCAGGTACATTACTGTGACATCACTATGGTGCATCTCCCAGGTACATTACTGTGACATCACTATGGTGCATCTCCCAGATACATTACTGTGACGTCACTTAGGTGCATCTCCCAGGTGCATTACTGTGACATCACTATGCTGCATCTCCCAGGTGCATTACTGTGACATCACTATGGTGCATCTCCCAGGTACATTACTGTGACATCACTATGGTGCATCTCCCAGGTACATTACTGTGACATAACTATAGTGCATCTCCCAGGTGCATTACTGTGACATCACTATGGTGCATCTCCCAGGTACATTACTGTGACATCACTATGGTGCATCTCCCAGGTACATTACTGTGACATCACTATAGTGCATCTCCAAGGTACATTACTGTGACATCACTATGGTGCATCTTCCAGGTACATTACTGTGACATCACTATGATGCATCTCCCAGGTACATTACTGTGACATCACTATGGTGCATCTCCCAGGTACATTAATGTGACATCACTATGGTGCATCTCCCAGGTACATTACTGTGACATCACTGTATTCTATCTTCCAGGTCCATTACTGTGACATCGCTATGATGCATCTCCCAGGTACATTACTGTGACATCACTGTATTCTATCTTCCAGGTCCATTACTGTGACATCGCTATGATGCATCTCCCAGGTACATTACTGTGACATCACTATGGTGCATCTTCCAGGTACATTTATGTGACATCACTATGGTGCATCTCACAGGTACATTACTGTGACATCACTATGGTGCATCTCCCAGGTACATTACTATGACATCACTATGGTGCATCTCCCAGGTACATTACTGTGACATCACTATGGTGCATCTCCCAGGTACATTACTGTGATATCACTATGGTGCATCTCCCAGGTACATTACTGTGACATCACTATGGTGCATCTCCCAGGTACATTACTGTGACATCACTATGGTGCATCTCCCAGGTTCATTACTGTGACATCACTGTATTCTATCTTCCAGGTACATTACTGTGACATCACTATGGTTTATCTCCCAGGTACATTACTGTGACATCACTATGGTGCATCTCCCAGGTACATTACTGTGACATCATTGTATTCTATCTCCCAGGTACATTACTGTGACATCACTATGGTTTATCTCCCAGGTACAATACTGTGACATCACTATGGTGCATCTCTCAGGTACATTACTGTGACATCACTATGGGTGCATCTCCCATGTACATTACTGTGACATCACTATGGTGCATCTCCCAGGTACATTACTGTGACATCACTGTATTCTATCTTCCAGATACATTACTGTGACATTACTATGGTTCTTCTCCCAGGTACATTACTGAGACTTCACTATGGGTGCATCTCCCAGGTACATTACTGTGACATCACTGTATTCTATCTTCCAGGTACGTTTCTGTGACATCACTATGGTGCATCTCCCAGGTACATTACTGTGACATCACTATGGTGCATCTCCCTGGTACATTACTGTGACATCACTATGGTGCATCTCCCAGGTATATTACTGTGACATCACTATGGTGCATCTCCCAGGTACATTACGGTGACATCACTATGGTGCATCTCCCAGGTACATTACTGTGACATCACTATGGTGCATCTCCCAGGTACATTACTGTGACATCACTATGGTGCATCTCCCTGGTACATTACTGTGACATCACTATGGTGCATCTCCTAGGTACATTACTGTGACATCACTGTATTCTATCTTCCAGATAAATTACTGTGACATCACTATGGTGCATCTCCCAGGTACATTACTATGACATCACTATGGTGCATCTCCCAGGTACATTACTGTGACATCACTATGGTGCATCTCCCAGGTACATTACTGTGACATCACTATGGTGCATCTCCCAGGTACATTACTGTGACATCACTATGGTGCATCTCCCAGGTACATTACTGTAACATCACTATGGTGCATCTCCCAGGTTCATTACTGTGACATCACTGTATTCTATCTTCCAGGTACATTACTGTGACATCACTATGGTGCATCTCCCAGGTACATTACTGTGACATCACTATGGTGCATCTCCCAGGTACATTACTGTGACATCACTATGGTGCATCTCTCAGGTACATTACTGTGACATCACTGTATTCTATCTTCCAGGTACATTACTGTGACATCACCATGGTGCATCTCCCAGGTACATTACTGTGACATCACTATGGTTTATCTCCCAGGTACATTACTGTGACATCACTATGGTGCATCTCCCAGGTACATTACTGTGACATCATTGTATTCTATCTCCCAGGTACATTACTGTGACATCACTATGGTGCATCTCCCAGGTACAATACTGTGACATCACTATGGTGCATCTCTCAGGTACATTACTGTGACATCACTATGGGTGCATCTCCCATGTACATTACTGTGACATCACTATGGTGCATCTCCCAGGTACATTACTGTGACATCACTATGGTGCATCTCCCAGGTATATTACTGTGACATCACTATGGTGCATCTCCCAGGTACATTACGGTGATATCACTATGGTGCATCTCCCAGGTACATTACTGTGACATCACTATGGTGCATCTCCCTGGTACATTACTGTGACATCACTATGGTGCATCTCCTAGGTACATTACTGTGACATCACTGTATTCTATCTTCCAGATAAATTACTGTGACATCACTATGGTGCATCTCCCAGGTTCATTACTGTGTCATCACTATGAGTGCATCTCCCAGGTACATTACTGTGACATCACTGTATTCTATCTTCCAGGTCCATTACTGTGACATCACTATGGTGCATCTCCCAGGTACATTACTGTGACATCACTGTATTCTATCTTCCAGGTACATTACTGTGACATCACTATGGTGCATCTCCCAGGTACATTACTGTGACATCACTTAGGTGCATCTCCCAGGTAAATTACTGTGACATCACTATGCTGCATCTCCCAGGTACATTATTGTGACATCACTATGGTGCATCTCCTAGGTACATTACTGTGACATCACTGTATTCTATCTTCCAGATAAATTACTGTGACATCACTATGGTTCATCTCCCAGGTTCATTACTGTGTCATCACTATGAGTGCATCTCCCAGGTACATTACTGTGACATCACTGTATTCTATCTTCCAGGTCCATTACTGTGACATCACTATGGTGCATCTCCCAGGTACATTACTGTGACATCACTGTATTCTATCTTCCAGGTACATTACTGTGACATCACTATGGTGCATCTCCCAGGTACATTACTGTGACATCACTATGGTGCATCTCCCAGGTACATTACTGTGACATCACTTAGGTGCATCTCCCAGGTAAATTACTGTGACATCACTATGCTGCATCTCCCAGGTACATTACTGTGACATCACTATGGTGCATCTCCCAGGTACATTACTGTGACATCACTATGGTGCATCTCCCAGGTACATTACTGTGACATTACCATGGTGCATCTCCCAGGTACATTACTGTGACATCACTATGAGTCCATCTCCTAGGTACATTTATGTGACATCACTATAGTACATCTCCCAGGTACATTACTGTGACATCACTATGGTGCATCTCCTAGGTACATTTATGTGATATCACTATAGTACATCTCCCAGGTACATTACTGTGACATCACTGTATTCTATCTTCCAGATACATTACTGTGACATTACTATGGTTCTTCTCCCAGGTACATTACTGTGACTTCAATATGGGTGCATCTCCCAGGTACATTACTGTGACATCACTGTATTCTATCTTCCAGGTACGTTTCTGTGACATCACTATGGTGCATCTCCCAGGTACATTACTGTGACATCACTATGGTGCATCTCCCTGGTACATTACTGTGACATCACTATGGTGCATCTCCCAGGTACATTACTGTGACATCACTATGGTGCATCTCCCTGGTACATTACTGTGACATCACTATGGTGCATCTCCCAGGTATATTACTGTGACATCACTATGGTGCATCTCCCAGGTACATTACTGTGACATCACTATGGTGCATCTCCCAGGTACCATTACTGTGACATCACTATGGTGCATCTCCCAGGTACATTACTGTGACATCACTATGGTGCATCTCCTAGGTACATTACTGTGACATCACTGTATTCTATCTTCCAGATAAATTACTGTGACATCACTATGGTTCATCTCCCAGGTTCATTACTGTGTCATCACTATGGTGCATCTCCCAGGTACATTACTGTGACATCACTTAGGTGCATCTCCCAGGTAAATTACTGTGACATCACTATGCTGCATCTCCCAGGTACATTACTGTGACATCACTATGGTGCATCTCCCAGGTACATTACTGTGACATCACTATGGTGCATCTCCCAGGTACATTACTGTGACATCACTATGAGTGCATCTCCTAGGTACATTTATGTGACATCACTATAGTACATCTCCCAGGTACATTACTGTGACATCACTATGGTGCATCTCCTAGGTACATTTATGTGACATCACTATAGTACATCTCCCAGGTACATTACTGTGACATCACTATGGTGCATCTCCCAGGTACATTACTGTGACATCACTATGGTGCATCTCCCAGGTACATTACTGTGACATCACTATGGTGCATCTCCCAGGTACATTACTGTGACATCACTATGGTGCATCTCCCAGGTACATTACTGTGACATCACTATGGTGCATCTCCCAGGTACATTACTATGACATCACTATGGTGCATCTCCCAGGTACCTTACTGTGACATCACTATGGTGCATCTCCCAGGAACATTACTGTGACATCACTTAGGTGCATCTCCAAGGTACATTACTGTGACATCACTATGGTGCATCTCCCAGGTCCATTACTGTGACATCACTATGCTGCATCTCCCAGGTACATTACTGTGACATCACTATGGTGCATCTCCCAGGTCCATTACTGTGACATCACTATGGTGCATCTCCCAGGTACATTACTGTGACATCACTATGGTGCATCTCCCCGGTACATTACTGTGACATCACTTAGGTGCATCTCCCAGGTACATTACTGTGACATCACTATGCTGCATCTCCCAGGTACATTACTGTGACATCACTATGGTGCATCTCCCAGGTACATTACTGTGACATCACTATGGTGCATCTCCCAGGTACATTACTGTGACATCACTATGGTGCATCTCCCAGGTACATTACTGTGACATCACTATGGTGCATCTCTCAGGTACATTACTGTGACATCACTATGGTGCATCTCCCAGGTACATTACTGTGACATCACTATGGTGCATCTCCCAGGTACATTACTGTGACATCACTATGGTGCATCTCCCAGGTACATTACTGTGATATCACTATGGTGCATCTCCCAGGTACATTACTGTGACATCACTATGGTGCATCTCCCAGGTACATTACTGTGACATCACTATGGTGCAATCTCCCAGGTACATTACTGTGACATCATGGTATTCTATCTCCTAGGTACATTACTGTGACATCACTATGGTGCATATCCCAGGTATATTCCTGTGACATCACTATGGTGCATCTCCCAGGTACATTACTGTGACATCACTATGGTGCATCTCCCAGGTGCATTACTGTGACATCACTATGGTGCATCTCCCAGGTACATTACTGTGACATCACTATGGTGCATCTCCCAGGTACATTACTGTGACATCACTATGGTGCATCTCCCAGGTACATTACTGTGACATCACTATGGTGCATCTTCCAGGTACATTACTGTGACATCACTTAGGTGCATCTCCCAGGTACATTACTGTGACATCACTATGCTGCATCTCCCAGGTACATTACTGTGACATCACTATGGTGCATCTCCCAGGTTAATTACTGTGACATCACTGTATTCTATCTTTCAGGTACATTACTGTGACATTACTATGATGCATCTCCCAGGAACATTACTGTGACATCATTGTATTCTATCTCCCAGGTACATTACTGTGACATCACTATGGTGCATCTCCCAGGTACATTACTGTGACATCACTATGGTGCATCTCCCAGGTACATTACTGTGACATTACTATGGTGCATCTCCCAGGTACATTACTGTGACATCACTTAGGTGCATCTCCCAGGTACATTACTGTGACATCACTATGGTGCATCTCCCAGGTACCTTACTGTGACATCACTATGGTGCATCTCCCAGGAACATTACTGTGACATCACTATGGTGCATCTCCCAGGTACATTACTGTGACATCACTGTATTCTATCTTCCAGGTACATTACTGTGACATCACTATGGTGCATCTCCTAGGTACATTTATGTGACATCACTATAGTACATCTCCCAGGTACATTACTGTGACATCACTATGGTGCATCTCCCAGGTCCATTACTGTGACATCACTATGGTGCATCTCCCAGGTCCATTACTGTGACATCACTATGGTGCATCTCCCAGGTACATTACTGTGACATCACTTAGGTGCATCTCCCAGGTACATTACTATGACATCACTATGGTGCATCTCCCAGGTACATTACTGTGACGTCACTTAGGTGCATCTCCCAGGTACATTACTGTGACATCACTATGCTGCATCTCCCATGTACATTACTGTGACATCACTATGCTGCATCTCCCAGGTCCATTACTGTGACATCACTATGGTGCATTTCCCAGGTACATTACTGTGACATCACTATGGTGCATCTCCCAGGTACATTACTGTGACATCACTATAGTGCATCTCCCAGGTACATTACTGTGACATCACTATGGTGCATCTCCCAGGTACATTACTGTGACATCACTATGGTGCATCTTCCAGGTACATTACTGTGACATCACTTAGGTGCATCTCCCAGGTACATTACTGTGACATCACTATGGTGCATCTTCCAGGTACATTACTGTGACATCACTATGGTGCATCTCCCAGGTTAATTACTGTGACATCACTGTATTCTATCTTTCAGGTACATTACTGTGACATCACTATGATGCATCTCCCAGGAACATTACTGTGACATCACTATGGTGCATCTCCCAGGTACATTACTGTGACATCACTATGGTGCATCTCCCAGGTACATTACTGTGACATCACTACGCTGCATCTCCCAGGTGCACTACTGTGACATCACTATGGTGCATCTCCCAGGTACATTACTGTGACATCACTATGGTGCATCTCCCAGGTACATTACTGTGACATCACTATGGTGCATCTCCCAGGTACATTACTGTGACATCACTATGGTGCATCTCCCAGGTACATTACTGTGACATCACTATGGTGCATCTCCCAGGTACATTACTGTGACATCACTACGCTGCATCTCCCAGGTGCACTACTGTGACATCACTATGGTGCATCTCCCAGGAACATTACTGTGACATCACTATGGTGCATCTCCCAGGTACATTACTGTGACATCACTGTATTCTATCTTCCAGGTACATTACTGTGACATCACTATGGTGCATCTCCTAGGTACATTTATGTGACATCACTATAGTACATCTCCCAGGTACATTACTGTGACATCACTATGGTGCATCTCCCAGGTACATTACTGTGACATCACTATGGTGCATCTCCCAGGTACATTACTGTGACATCACTATGGTGCATCTCCCAGGTACATTACTGTGACATCACTATGGTGCATCTCCCAGGTACATTACTGTGACATCACTATGGTGCATCTCCCAGGTACATTACTGTGACATCACTATGGTGCATCTCCCAGGTACATTACTGTGACATCACTATGGTGCATCTCCCAGGTACATTACTATGACATCACTATGGTGCATCTCCCAGGTACATTACTGTGACATCACTGTATTCTATCTTCCAGGTACATTACTGTGACATCACTATGGTGCATCTCCCAGGAACATTACTGTGACATCACTTAGGTGCATCTCCAAGGTACATTACTGTGACATCACTATGCTGCATCTCCCAGGTACATTACTGTGACATCACTATGGTGCATCTCCCAGGTCCATTACTGTGACATCACTATGGTGCATCTCCCAGGTACATTACTGTGACATCACTATGGTGCATCTCCCAGGTACATTACTGTGACATCACTTAGGTGCATCTCCCAGTTACATTACTGTGACATCACTATGCTGCATCTCCCAGGTACATTACTGTGACATCACTGTATTCTATCTTCCAGGTACATTACTGTGACATCACCATGGTGCATCTCCCAGGTCCATTACTGTGACATCACTATGGTGCATCTCCCAGGTACATTACTGTGACATCACTATGGTGCATCTCCCAGGTACATTACTGTGACATCAATGTATTCTATCTTCCAGGTACATTACTGTGACATCACTATGGTGCATCTCCCAGGTACATTACTGTGACATCACTGTATTCTATCTTCCAGGTACATTACTGTGACATCACCATGGTGCATCTCCCAGGTACATTACTGTGACATCACTATGGTGCATCTCCCAGGTACATTACTGTGACATCACTATGGTGCATCTCCCAGGTACATTACTGTGACATCATTGTATTCTATCTCCCAGGTACATTACTGTGACATCACTGTATTCTATCTTCCAGGTACATTACTGTGACATCACTATGGTGCATCTCCTAGGTACATTTATGTGACATCACTATAGTACATCTCCCAGGTACATTACTGTGACATCACTATGGTGCATCTCCCAGGTACATTACTGTGACATCACTATGGTGCATCTCCCAGGTACATTACTGTGACATCACTATGGTGCATCTCCCAGGTACATTACTGTGACATCACTATGGTGCATCTCCCAGGTACATTACTGTGACATCACTATGGTGCATCTCCCAGGTACATTACTATGACATCACTATGGTGCATCTCCCAGGTACCTTACTGTGACATCACTATGGTGCATCTCCCAGGAACATTACTGTGACATCACTATGGTGCATCTCCCAGGTACATTACTGTGACATCACTATGGTGCATCTCCCAGGTACATTACTGTGACATCACTATGGTGCATCTCCCAGGTACATTACTGTGACATCACTACGCTGCATCTCCCAGGTGCACTACTGTGACATCACTATGGTGCATCTCCCAGGTACATTACTGTGACATCACTATGGTGCATCTCCCAGGTACATTACTGTGACATCACTATGGTGCATCTCCCAGGTACATTACTGTGACATCACTATGGTGCATCTCCCAGGTACATTACTGTGACATCACTATGGTGCATCTCCCAGGTACATTACTGTGACATCACTACGCTGCATCTCCCAGGTGCACTACTGTGACATCACTATGGTGCATCTCCCAGGAACATTACTGTGACATCACTATGGTGCATCTCCCAGGTACATTACTGTGACATCACTGTATTCTATCTTCCAGGTACATTACTGTGACATCACTATGGTGCATCTCCTAGGTACATTTATGTGACATCACTATAGTACATCTCCCAGGTACATTACTGTGACATCACTATGGTGCATCTCCCAGGTACATTACTGTGACATCACTATGGTGCATCTCCCAGGTACATTACTGTGACATCACTATGGTGCATCTCCCAGGTACATTACTGTGACATCACTATGGTGCATCTCCCAGGTACATTACTGTGACATCACTATGGTGCATCTCCCAGGTACATTACTGTGACATCACTATGGTGCATCTCCCAGGTACATTACTGTGACATCACTATGGTGCATCTCCCAGGTACATTACTATGACATCACTATGGTGCATCTCCCAGGTACCTTACTGTGACATCACTATGGTGCATCTCCCAGGAACATTACTGTGACATCACTTAGGTGCATCTCCAAGGTACATTACTGTGACATCACTATGGTGCATCTCCCAGGTACATTACTGTGACATCACTGTATTCTATCTTCCAGGTCCATTACTGTAACATCACTATGGTGCATCTCCCAGGTACATTACTGGGACATCACTATGGTGCATCTCCTAGGTACATTACTGTGACATCACTGTATTCTATCTTCCAGGTCCATTACTGTAACATCACTATGGTGCATCTCCCAGGTCCATTACTGTGACATCACTATGGTGCATCTCCCAGGTACATTACTGTGACATCACTATGGTGCATCTCCCAGGTACATTACTGTGACATCACTATGGTGCATCTCCCAGTTACATACATTACTGTGACATCACTATGGTGCATCTCCCAGGTACATTACTGTGACATCACTGTATTCTATCTTCCAGGTACATTACTGCGACATCACTATGGTGCATCTCCCAGGTACATTACTGTGACATCACTATGGTGCATCTCCCAGGTACATTACTGTGACATCACTTAGGTGCATCTCCCAGGTACATTACTGTGACATCACTATGCTGCATCTCCCAGGTACATTACTGTGACATCACTGTATTCTATCTCCCAGGTACATTACTGTGACATCACTATGGTGCATCTCCCAGGTACATTACTGTGACATCACTATGGTGCATCTCCCAGGTACATTACTGTGACATCACTATGGTGCATCTCCCAGGTATATTACTGTGACATCACTATGGTGCATCTCCCAGGTACATTACTGTGACATCACTATGCTGCATCTCCCAGGTACATTACTGTGACATCACTATGGTGCATCTCCCAGGTACATTACTGTGACATCACTATAGTACATCTCCCAGGTACATTACTGTGACATCACTATGGTGCATCTCCCAGGTACATTACTGTGACATCACTATGGTGCATCTCCCAGGTACATTACTGTGACATCACTATGGTGCATCTCCCAGTTACATACATTACTGTGACATCACTATGGTGCATCTCCCAGGTACATTACTGTGACATCACTGTATTCTATCTTCCAGGAACATTACTGCGACATCACTATGGTGCATCTCCCAGGTACATTACTGTGACATCACTATGGTGCATCTCCCAGGTACATTACTGTGACATCACTGTATTCTATCTTCCAGGTACATTACTGTGACATCGCTATGGTGCATCTCCCAGGTACATTACTGTGACATCACTTAGGTGCATCTCCCAGGTACATTACTGTGACATCACTATGCTGCATCTCCCAGGTACATTACTGTGACATCACTATGGTGCGTCTTCCAGGTTCATTACTGTGACATCACTGTATTCTATCTTCCAGGTACATTACTGTGACATCACTATGGTGCATCTCCCAGGTACATTACTGTGACATCACTATGGTGCATCTCCCAGGTACATTACTGTGACATCACTATGGTGCATCTCCCAGGTACATTACTGTGACATCACTATGGTGCATCTCCCAGGTCCATTACTGTGACATCACTATGGTGCATCTCCCAGGTACATTACTGTGACATCACTATGGTGCATCTCCCACGTACATTACTGTGACATCACTATGGTGCATCTCCAAGTTACATACATTACTGTGACATCACTATGGTGCATCTCCCAGGTACATTACTGTGACATCACTGTATTCTATCTTCCAGGTACATTACTGCGACATCACTATGGTGCATCTCCCAGGTACATTACTGTGACATCATTGTATTCTATCTCCCAGGTACATTACTGTGACATCACTATATTCTATCTACCAGGTCCATTACTGTGACATCACTATGGTGCATCTCCCAGGTACATTACTGTGACATCACTATGGTGCATCTCCCAGGTACATTACTGTGACATCACTATGGTGCATCTCCCAGGTACATTACTGTGACATCACTATGGTGCATCTCCCAGGTACATTACTGTGACATCACTATGGTGCATCTCCCAGGTACATTACTGTGACATCACTATGGTGCATCTCCCAGGTCCATTACTGTGACATCACTATGGTGCATCTCCCAGGTACATTACTGTGACATCACTATGGTGCATCTCCCGGAACATTACTGTGACATCACTATGGTGCATCTCCCAGGTACATTACTGTGACATCACTATGGTGCATCTCCCAGGTACATTACTGTGACATCACTATGGTGCATCTCCCAGGTACAATACTTTGACATCACTATGGTGCATCTACCAGGTACTTTACTGGGACATCACTATGGTGCATCTCCCAGGTACATTACTGTGATATCACTATACTACATCTCCCAGGTACATTACTGTGACATCACTATGGTGCATCTCCCAGGTACATTACTGTGACATCACTATGGTGCATCTCCCAGGAACATTACTGTGACATCACTATCAGTGCATCTCCCAGGTACATTACTGTGACATCACTATGGTGCATCTCCCAGGTACTTTACTGTGACATCACTATGGTGCATCTCCCAGGTACATTACTGTGACATCACTATGGTGCATCTCCCAGGTACTTTACTGTGACATCACTATGGTGCATCTCCCAGGTACATTACTGTGACATCACTATGGTGCATCTCCCAGGTACATTACTGTGACATCACTATGGTGCATCTTCCAGGTGCATTACTGTGACATCATTGTATTCTATCTCCCAGGTACATTACTGTGACATCACTATGGTGCATCTCCTAGGTACATTTATGTGACATCACTATAGTACATCTCCCAGGTACATTACTGTGACATCACCATGGTGCATCTCCCAGATACATTACTGTGACATCACTATGGTGCATCTCCCAGGTACATTAATGTGACATCACTATGGTGCATCTCCTAGATACATTACTGTGACATCACTATGGTGCATCTCCCAGGTACATTACTGTGACATCACTGTATTCTATCTTCCAGGTACATTACTGTGACATCACTGTATTCTATCTTCCAGGTCCATTACTGTGACATCACTGTATTCTATCTTCCAGGTCCATTACTGTGACATCACTATGGTGCATCTCCCAGGTACATTACTGTGACATCACTATGGTGCATCTCCCAGGAACATTACTGTGACATCACTATGGTGCATCTCCCAGGTACAATACTTTGACTTCACTATGCTGCATCTCCCAGGTACTTTACTGTGACATCACTATGGTGCATCTCCCAGGTACATTACTGTGATATCACTATAGTACATCTCCCAGGTACATTACTGTGACATCACTATAGTACATCTCCCAGGTACATTACTGTGACATCACTATGGTGCATCTCCCAGGAACATTACTGTGACATCACTATGGTGCATCTCCCAGGTACATTACTGTGACATCACTATGGTGCATCTCCCAGGTACATTACTGTGACATCACTATGGTGCATCTCCCAGGTACATTACTGTGACATCACTATGGTGCATCTCCCAGGTACATTACTGTGACATCACTATGGTGCATCTCCCAGGTACATTACTGTGACATCACTATGGTGCATCTCCCAGGTACATTACTGTGACATCACTATGGTGCATCTCCTAGGTACATTACTGTGACATCACTGTATTCTATCTTCCAGGTCCATTACTGTAACATCACTATGGTGCATCTCCCAGGTCCATTACTGTGACATCACTATGGTGCATCTCCCAGGTACATTACTGTGACATCACTATGGTGCATCTCCCAGGTACATTACTGTGACATCACTATGGTGCATCTCCTAGGTACATTACTGTGACATCACTGTATTCTATCTTCCAGGTCCATTACTGTAACATCACTATGGTGCATCTCCCAGGTCCATTACTGTGACATCACTATGGTGCATCTCCCAGGTACATTACTGTGACATCACTATTGTGCATCTCCCAGGTACATTACTGTGACATCACTATGGTGCATCTCCCAGTTACATACATTACTGTGACATCACTATGGTGCATCTCCCAGGTACATTACTGTGACATCACTGTATTCTATCTTCCAGGTACATTACTGTGACATCACTATGGTGCATCTCCCAGGTACATTACTGTGACATCACTATGGTGCATCTCCCAGGTACATTACTGTGACATCACTATGGTGCATCTCCCAGGTACATTACGGTGACATCACTATGGTGCATCTCCCAGGTCCATTACTGTGACATCACTATGGTGCATCTCCCAGGTACATTACTGTGACATCACTATGGTGCATCTCCCAGGTACATTACTGTGACATCACTATGGTGCATCTCCCAGGTACATTACTGTGACATCACTATGGTGCATCTCCCAGGGACATTACTGTGACATCACTATGGTGCATCTCCCAGGTACATTACTGTGACATCACTATGGTGCATCTCCCAGGTACATTACTGTGACATCACTATGGTGCATCTCCCAGGTACATTACTGTGACATCACTATGGTGCATCTCCTAGGTACATTACTGTGACATCACTGTATTCTATCTTCCAGGTCCATTACTGTAACATCACTATGGTGCATCTCCCAGGTACATTACTGGGACATCACTATGGTGCATCTCCTAGGTACATTACTGTGACATCACTGTATTCTATCTTCCAGGTCCATTACTGTAACATCACTATGGTGCATCTCCCAGGTCCATTACTGTGACATCACTATGGTGCATCTCCCAGGTACATTACTGTGACATCACTATTGTGCATCTCCAAGTTACATTACTGTGACATCACTATGGTGCATCTCCCAGGTACATTACTGTGACATCACTATGGTGCATCTCCCAGGTACATTACTGTGACATCACTATGGTGCATCTCCCAGGTACATACATTACTGGAACATCACTATGGTGCATCTCCCAGGTACATACATTACTGTGACATCACTGTATTCTATCTTCCAGGTACATTACTGTGACATCACTATGGTGCATCTCCCAGGTACATTACTGTGACATCACTATGGTGCATCTCCCAGTTACATTACTGTGACATCACTATGGTGCATCTCCCAGGTACATTACTGTGACATCACTATGGTGCATCTCCCAGGTACATTACTGTGACATCACTATGGTGCGTCTCCCAGGTTCATTACTGTGACATCACTATGCTGCATCTCCCAGGTACATTACTGTGACATCACTATGGTGCATCTCCCAGGTACATTACTGTGACATCACTATGGTGCATCTCCCAGGTACATTACTGTGACATCACTATGGTGCATCTCCCAGGTACATTACTGTGACATCACTATGGTGTATCTTCCAGGTACATTACTGTGACATCACCATGGTGCATCTCCCAGGTCCATTACTGTGACATCACTATGGTGCATCTCCCAGGTACATTACTGTGACATCACTATGGTGCATCTCCCAGGTACATTACTGTGACATCACTATGGTGTATCTTCCAGGTACATTACTGTGACATCACCATGGTGCATCTCCCAGGTCCATTACTGTGACATCACTATGGTGCATCTCCCAGGTACATTACTGTGACATCACTATGGTGCATCTCCCAGGTACATTACTGTGACATCATTGTATTCTATCTCCCAGGTACATTACTGTGACATCACTGTATTCTATCTTCCAGGTACATTACTGTGACATCACTATGGTGCATCTTTTAGGTACATTACTGTGATATCACTATAGTACATCTCCCAGGTACATTACTGTGGCATCACCATGGTGCATCTCCCAGGTACATTACTGTGACATCACTATGGTGCATCTCCCAGGTACATTACTGTGACATCACTATGGTGCATATCCCAGGTACATTGCTGTGACATCATTGTATTCTATCTTCCAGGTACATTACTGTGATATCACTATGGTGCATCTCCCAGGTACATTACTGTGACATCACTATGGTGCATCTCCCAGGTACTTTACTGTGACATCACTATGGTGCATCTCCCAGGTACATTACTGTGACATCACTATGGTGCATCTCCCAGGTACATTACTGCGACATCACTATGGTGCATCTCCCAGGTACATTACTGTGACATCACTGTATTCTGTCTTCCAGGTACATTACTGTGACATCACTATGGTGCATCTCCTAGGTACATTTATGTGACATCACTATAGTACATCTCCCAGGTACATTACTGTGACATCACTATGGTGCATCTCCCAGGTACATTAATGTGACATCACTATGGTGCATCTCCTAGATACATTACTGTGACATCACTATGGTGCATCTCCCAGGTACATTACTGTGACATTATTGTATTCTATCTCCCAGGTACATTACTGTGACATACACTGTATTCTATCTTCCAGGTACATTACTGTGACATCACTATGGTGCATCTCCCAGGAACATTACTGTGACATCACTATGGTGCATCTCCCAGGTACATTACTGTGACATCACTATGGTGCATCTCCCAGGTACATTACTGTGACATCACTATGGTGCATCTCCCAGGTACATTACTGTGACATCACTATGGTGCATCTCCCAGGAACATTACTGTGACATCACTATGGTGCATCTCCCAGGTACATTACTGTGACATCATTGTATTCTATCTCTCAGGTACATTACTGTGACATCACTGTATTCTATCTTCCAGGTCCATTACTGTGACATCACTTAGGTGCATCTCCCAGATACATTACTGTGACATCACTATGGTGCATCTGCCAGGTACATTACTGTGACATCACTATGGTGCATCTCCCAGATACATTACTGTGACATCACTGTATTCTATCTCCCAGGTACATTACTGTGACATCACTGTATTCTATCTTCCAGGTACATTACTGTGACATCTCTATGGTGCATCACTATGGTGCATCTCCCAGGTACATTACTGTGACATCACTATGGTGCATCTCCCAGGAACATTACTGTGACATCACTATGGTGCATCTCCCAGGAACATTACTGTGACATCACTATGGTGCATCTCCCAGGAACATTACTGTGACATCACTGTATTCTATCTTCCAGGTCCATTACTGTGACATCACTGTGGTGCATCTCCCAGGTACATTACTGTGACATCACTATGGTGCATCTCCCAGGTACATTACTGTGACATCACTAAGGTGCATCTCCCAGATACATTACTGTGACATCACTGTATTCTATCTTCCAGGTCCATTACTGTGACATCACTATTGTGCATCTCCCAGGTCCATTACTGTGACATCACTATTGTGCATCTCCAAGGTACATTACTGTGACATCACTATGGTGCATCTCCCAGGTACATTACTGTGACATCACTATGGTGCATCTCCCAGGTACATTACTGTGACATCACTATGGTGCATCTCCCAGGTACATACATTACTGTGACATCACTATGGTGCATCTCCCAGGTACATTACTGTGACATCACTGTATTCTATCTTCCAGGTACATTACTGTGACATCACTATGGTGCATCTCCCAGGTACATTACTGTGACATCACTATGGTGCATCTCCCAGGTACATTACTGTGACATCACTATGGTGCATCTCCCAGGTACATTACTGTGACATCACTTAGGTGCATCTCCTAGCTACATTACTGTGACATCACTATGCTGCATCTCCCAGGTACATTACTGTGACATCACTATGGTGCATCTCCCAGGTACATTACTGTGACATCACTATGGTGCATCTCCCAGGTACATTACTGTGACATCACTATGGTGCATCTCCCAGGTACATTACTGTGACATCACTATGGTGCATCTCCCAGGTAAAATACTGTGACATCACTATGGTGCATCTCCCAGGTCCATTACTGTGACATCACTATGGTGCATCTCCCAGGTACATTACTGTGACATCACTATGGTGCATCTCCCGGAACATTACTGTGACATCACTATGGTGCATCTCCCAGGTACATTACTGTGACATCACTATGGAGCATCTCCCAGGTACATTACTGTGACATCACTATGGTGCATCTCCCAGGTACAATACTTTGACATCACTATGGTGCATCTCCCAGGTACTTTACTATGATATCACTATACTACATCTCCCAGGTACATTACTGTGACATCACTATGGTGCATCTCCCAGGAACATTACTGTGACATCACTATGGTGCATCTCCCAGGTACATTACTGTGACATCACTATGGTGCATCTCCCAGGTACTTTACTGTGACATCACTATGGTGCATCTCCCAGGTACATTACTGTGACATCACTATGGTGCATCTCCCAGGTACATTACTGTGACATCACTATGGTGCATCTTCCAGGTGCATTACTGTGACATCATTGTATTCTATCTCCCAGGTACATTACTGTGACATCACTGTATTCTATCTTCCAGGTCCATTACTGTGACATCACTATAGTACATCTCCCAGGTACATTACTGTGACATCACCATGGTGCATCTCCCAGATACATTACTGTGACATCACTATGGTGCATCTCCTAGATACATTACTGTGACATCACTATGGTGCATCTCCCAGGTACATTACTGTGACATCATTGTATTCTATCTCCCAGGTACATTACTGTGACATCACTGTATTCTATCTTCCAGGTCCATTACTGTGACATCACTGTGGTGCATCTCCCAGGTACATTACTGTGACATCACTATGGTGCATCTCCCAGGTACATTACTGTGACATCACTATGGTGCATCTCCCAGGTACATACATTACTGTGACATCACTATGGTGCATCTCCCAGGTACATTACTGTGACATCACTGTATTCTATCTTCCAGGTACATTACTGTGACATCACTATGGTGCATCTCCCAGGTACATTACTGTGACATCACTATGGTGCATCTCCCAGGTACATTACTGTGACATCACTATGGTGCATCTCCCAGGTACATTACTGTGACATCACTTAGGTGCATCTCCCAGGTACATTACTGTGACATCACTATGGTGCATCTCCCAGGTACATTACTGTGACATCACTATGGTGCGTCTCCCAGGTTCATTACTGTGACATCAGTGTATTCTATCTTCCAGGTACATTACTGTGACATCACTATGGTGCATCTCCCAGGAACATTACTGTGACATCACTATGGTGCATCTCCCAGGAACATTACTGTGACATCACTATGGTGCATCTCCCAGGTACATTACTGTGACATCACTATGGTGCGTCTCCCAGGTTCATTACTGTGACATCAGTGTATTCTATCTTCCAGGTACATTACTGTGACATCACTATGGTGCATCTCCCAGGAACATTACTGTGACATCACTATGGTGCATCTCCCAGGTACATTACTGTGACATCACTGTATTCTATCTTCCAGGTACATTACTGTGACATCACTTAGGTGCATCTCCTAGGTACATTACTGTGACATCACTATGCTGCATCTCCCAGGTACATTACTGTGACATCACTATGGTGCATCTCCCAGGTACATTACTGTGACATCACTATGGTGCATCTCCCAGGTACATTACTGTGACATCACTATGGTGCATCTCCCAGGTACATTACTGTGACATCACTATGGTGCATCTCCCAGGTACATTACTGTGACATCACTATGGTGCATCTCCCAGGTAAAATACTGTGACATCACTATGGTGCATCTCCCAGGTCCATTACTGTGACATCACTATGGTGCATCTCCCAGGTACATTACTGTGACATCACTATGGTGCATCTCCCGGAACATTACTGTGACATCACTATGGTGCATCTCCCAGGTACATTACTGTGACATCACTATGGTGCATCTCCCAGGTACATTACTGTGACATCATTGTACTCTATCTCCCAGGTACATTACTGTGACATCACTATGGTGCATCTCCTAGGTACATTTATGTGACATCACTATAGTACATCTCCCAGGTACATTACTGTGACATCACCATGGTGCATCTCCCAGATACATTACTGTGACATCACTATGGTGCATCTCCCAGGTACATTAATGTGACATCACTATGGTGCATCTCCTAGATACATTACTGTGACATCACTATGGTGCATCTCCCAGGTACATTACTGTGACATCATTGTATTCTATCTCCCAGGTACATTACTGTGACATCACTGTATTCTATCTTCCAGGTCCATTACTGTGACATCACTGTGGTGCATCTCCCAGGTACATTACTGTGACATCACTATGGTGCATCTCCCAGGTACATTACTGTGACATCACTATGGTGCATCTCCCAGATACATTACTGTGACATCACTATGGTGCATCTCCCAGGTACATTACTGTGACATCACTATGGTGCATCTCCCAGGTACATACATTACTGTGACATCACTATGGTGCATCTCCCAGGTACATTACTGTGACATCACTGTATTCTATCTTCCAGGTACATTACTGTGACATCACTATGGTGCATCTCCCAGGTACATTACTGTGACATCACTATGGTGCATCTCCCAGGTACATTACTGTGACATCACTATGGTGCATCTCCCAGGTACATTACTGTGACATCACTTAGGTGCATCTCCCAGGTACATTACTGTGACATCACTATGCTGCATCTCCCAGGTACATTACTGTGACATCACTATGGTGCGTCTCCCAGGTTCATTACTGTGACATCAGTGTATTCTATCTTCCAGGTACATTACTGTGACATCACTATGGTGCATCTCCCAGGAACATTACTGTGACATCACTATGGTGCATCTCCCAGGAACATTACTGTGACATCACTATGGTGCATCTCCCAGGTACATTACTGTGACATCACTATGGTGCAGCTCCCAGGTACATTACTGTGACATCACTATGGTGCATCTCCCAGGTACATTACTGTGACATCACTGTATTCTATCTTCCAGGTACATTACTGTGACATCACTATGGTGCATCTCCCAGGTACATTACTGTGACATCACTATGGTGCATCTCCCAGGTACATTACTGTAACATCACTATGGTGCATCTCCCAGGAACATTACTGTGACATCACTATGGTGCATCTCCCAGGTACATTACTGTGACATCACTGTATTCTATCTTCCAGGTACATTACTGTGACATCACCATGGTGCATCTCCCAGGTACATTACTGTGACATCAATATGGTGCATCTCCCAGGTACATTACTGTGACATCACTATGGTGCATCTCCCAGGTACATTACTGTAACATCACTATGGTGCATCTCCCAGGTACATTACTGTGACATCACTATGGTGCATCTCCTAGGTACATTTATGTGACATCACTATAGTACATCTCCCAGGTACATTACTGTGACATCACTATGGTGCATATCCCAGGTACATTACTGTGACATCACTGTATTCTATCTTCCAGGTCCATTACTGTGACATCACTATGGTGCATCTCCCAGGTACATTACTGTGACATCACTATGGTTCATCTCCCAGGTACATTACTGTGACATCACTATGGTGCATCTCCCAGGTACTTTACTGTGACATCACTATGGTGCATCTCCAAGGTACATTACTGTGACATCACTATAGTGCATCTCCCAGGTACATTACTGTGACATCACTATGGTGCATCTCCCAGGTACATTACTGTGACATCACTATGGTGCATCTCCCAGGTACATTACTGTGACATCACTATGGTGCATCTCCCAGGTACATTACTGTGACATCACTGTATTCTATCTTCCAGGTACATTACTGTGACATTACTATGGTGCATCTCCCAGGTACATTACTGTGACATCACTATGGTGCATCTCTCAGGTACATTACTGTGACATCACTATGGTGCATCTCCCAGGTACATTACTGTGACATCACTATGGTGCATCTCCCAGGTACATTACTGTGACATCACTATGGTGCATCTCCCAGGTACATTACTGTGACATCACTATGGTGCATCTCCCAGGTACATTACTGTGACATCACTATGGTGCATCTCCCAGGTACATTACTGTGACATCACTATGGTGCAATCTCCCAGGTACATTACTGTGACATCATTGTATTCTATCTTCCAGGTACATTACTGTGACATCACTGTATTCTATCTTCCAGGTCCATTACTGTGACATCACTATGGTGCATATCCCAGGTACATTCCTGTGACATCACTATGGTGCATCTCCCAGGTACATTACTGTGACATCACTATGGTGCATCTCCCCGGTGCATTACTGTGACATCACTATGGTGCATCTCCCAGGTACATTACTGTGACATCACTATGGTGCATCTCCCAGGTACATTACTGTGACATCACTATGGTGCATCTCCCAGGTACATTACTGTGACGTCACTTAGGTGCATCTCCCAGGTACATTACTGTGACATCACTATGGTGCATCTCCCAGGTACATTACTGTGACATCACTATAGTGCATCTCCCAGGTACATTACTGTGACATAACTATGGTGCATCTCCCAGGTACATTACTGTGACATCACTATGGTGCATCTTCCAGGTACATTACTGTGACATCACTTAGGTGCATCTTCCAGGTACATTACTGTGACATCACTATGCTGCATCTCCCAGGTACATTACTGTGACATCACTATGGTGCATCTCCCAGGTTAATTACTGTGACATCACTGTATTCTATCTTTCAGGTGCATTACTGTGACATTACTATGATGCATCTCCCAGGAACATTACTGTGACATCATTGTATTCTATCTCCCAGGTACATTACTGTGACATCACTATGGTGCATCTCCCAGGTACATTACTGTGACATCACTATGGTGCATCTCCCAGGTACATTACTGTGACATTACTATGGTGCATCTCCCAGGTACATTACTGTGACATCACTTAGGTGCATCTCCCAGGTACATTACTGTGACATCACTATGGTGCATCTCCCAGGTTCCTTACAGTGACATCACTATGGTGCATCTCCCAGGAACATTACTGTGACATCACTATGGTGCATCTCCCAGGTACATTACTGTGACATCACTGTATTCTATCTTCCAGGTACATTACTGTGACATCACTATGGTGCATCTCCTAGGTACATTTATGTGACATCACTATAGTACATCTCCCAGGTACATTACTGTGACATCACTATGGTGCATCTCCCAGGTCCATTACTGTGACATCACTATGGTGCATCTCCCAGGTACATTACTGTGACATCACTATGGTGCATCTCCCAGGTACATTACTGTGACATCACTATGGTGCATCTCCCAGGTACATTACTGTGTCATCACTGTATTCTATCTTCCAGGTACATTACTGTGACATCACTATGGTGCATATCCCAGGTACATTACTGTGACATCACTTAGGTGCATCTCCAAGGTACATTACTGTGACATCACTATGGTGCATCTCCCAGGTACATTACTGTGACATCACTATGGTGCATCTCCCAGGTACATTACTGTGACATCATTGTATTCTATCTCCCAGGTACATTACTGTGACATCACTATGGTGCATCTCCCAGGTACATTACTGTGACATCACTATGGTGCATCTCCCAGGTACATTACTGTGACATCACTATGGTGCATCTCCCAGGTACATTACTGTGACATCATTGTATTCTATATCCCAGGTACATTACTGTGACATCACTGTATTCTATCTCCCAGGTACATTACTGTGACATCACTATGGAGCATCTCCCAGGTACATTACTGTGACATCACTATGGTGCATCTCCCAGGTACATTACTGTGACATCACTATGGTGCATCTCCCAGGTACATTACTGTGACATCACTGTATTCTATCTTCCAGGTCCATTACTGTGACATCACTATGGTGCATCTCCCAGGTACATTACTGTGACATCATTGTATTCTATCTCCCAGGTACATTACTGTGACATCACTGTATTCTATCTCCCAGGTACATTACTGTGACATCATTGTATTCTATCTCCCAGGTACATTACTGTGACATCATTGTATTCTATCTCCCAGGTACATTACTGTGACATCACTGTATTCTATCTCCCAGGTGCATTACTGTGACATCATTGTATTCTATCTCCCAGGTACATTACTGTGACATCACTGTATTCTATCTCCCAGGTACTTTACTGTGACATCACTATGGTGCATCTCCCAGGAACATTACTGTGACATCACTATGGTGCATCTCCCAGGTACATTACTGTGACATCACTGTATTCTATCTTCCAGGTACATTACTGTGACATCACTATGGTGCATCTCCTAGGTACATTTATGTGACATCACTATGGTGCATCTCCCAGGTACATTACTGTGACATCACTATGGTGCATCTCCCAGGTCCATTACTGTGACATCACTATGGTGCATCTCCCAGGTACATTACTGTGACATCACTATGGTGCATCTCCCAGGTACATTACTGTGACATCACTGTATTCTATCTTCCAGGTACATTACTGTGACATCACTATGGTGCATATCCCAGGTACATTACTGTGACATCACTATGCTGCATCTCCCAGGTACATTACTGTGACATCACTATGGTGCATCTCCCAGGTCCATTACTGTGACATCACTATGGTGCATCTCCCAGGTACATTACTGTGACATCACTATGGTGCATCTCCCAGGTACATTACTGTGACATCACTTAGGTGCATCTCCCAGGTACATTACTATGACATCACTATGGTGCATCTCCCAGGTACATTACTGTGACGTCACTTAGGTGCATCTCCAAGGTACATTACTGTGACATCACTATGCTGCATCTCCCAGGTACATTACTGTGACATCACTATGGTGCATCTCCCAGGTACATTACTGTGACATCACTATGGTGCATCTCCCAGGTACATTACTGTGACATCACTTAGGTGCATCTCCCAGGTACATTACTATGACATCACTATGGTGCATCTCCCAGGTACATTACTGTGACATCACTATGGTGCATCTCCCAGGTACATTACTGTGACATCACTATAGTGCATCTCCCAGGTACATTACTGTGACATCACTATGGTGCATCTCCCAGGTACATTACTGTGACATCACTATGGTGCATCTTCCAGGTACATTACTGTGACATCACTTAGGTGCATCTCCCAGGTACATTACTGTGACATCACTATGGTGCATCTTCCAGGTACATTACTGTGACATCACTATGGTGCATCTCCCAGGTTAATTACTGTGACATCACTGTATTCTATCTTTCAGGTACATTACTGTGACATTACTATGATGCATCTCCCAGGAACATTACTGTGACATCATTGTATTCTATCTCCCAGGTACATTACTGTGACATCACTATGGTGCATCTCCCAGGTACATTACTGTGACATCACTATGGTGCATCTCCCAGGTCCATTACTGTGACATCACTATGGTGCATCTCCCAGGTACATTACTGTGACATCACTATGGTGCATCTCCCAGGTACATTACTGTGACATCACTATGGTGCATCTCCCAGGTACATTACTGTGACATCACTTAGGTGCATCTCCCAGGTACATTACTATGACATCACTATGGTGCATCTCCCAGGTACATTACTGTGACGTCACTTAGGTGCATCTCCCAGGTACATTACTGTGACATCACTATGCTGCATCTCCCATGTACATTACTGTGACATCACTATGCTGCATCTCCCAGGTCCATTACTGTGACATCACTATGGTGCATCTCCCAGGTACATTACTGTGACATCACTATGGTGCATCTCCCAGGTACATTACTGTGACATCACTATAGTGCATCTCCCAGGTACATTACTGTGACATCACTATGGTGCATCTCCCAGGTACATTACTGTGACATCACTATGGTGCATCTTCCAGGTACATTACTGTGACATCACTTAGGTGCATCTCCCAGGTACATTACTGTGACATCACTATGGTGCATCTTCCAGGTACATTACTGTGACATCACTATGGTGCATCTCCCAGGTTAATTACTGTGACATCACTGTATTCTATCTCCCAGGTACATTACTGTGACATCACTATGGTGCATCTCCCAGGTACATTACTGTGACATTACTATGGTGCATCTCCCAGGTACATTACTGTGACACCACTTAGGTGCATCTCCCACGTACATTACTGTGACATCACTATGGTGCATCTCCCAGGTACATTACTGTGACATCACTACGCTGCATCTCCCAGGTGCACTACTGTGACATCACTATGGTGCATCTCCCAGGTACATTACTGTGACATCACTATAGTACATCTCCCAGGTACATTACTGTGACATCACTATGGTGCATCTCCCAGGTACATTACTGTGACATCACTATGGTGCATCTCCCAGGTACATTACTGTGACATCACTATGGTGCATCTCCCAGGTACATTACTGTGACATCACTATGGTGCATCTCCCAGGTACATTACTGTGACATCAGTATGGTGCATCTCCCAGGTACATTACTGTGACATCACTATGGTGCATCTCCCAGGTACATTACTTTGACATCACTATGGTGCATCTCCCAGGTACCTTACTGTGACATCACTATGGTGCATCTCCCAGGAACATTACTGTGACATCACTTAGGTGCATCTCCAAGGTACATTACTGTGACATCACTATGCTGCATCTCCCAGGTACATTACTGTGACATCACTATGGTGCATCTCCCAGGTCCATTACTGTGACATCACTATGGTGCATCTCCCAGGTACATTACTGTGACATCACTATGGTGCATCTCCCAGGTACATTACTGTGACATCACTATGGTGCATCTCCCAGGTACATTACTGTGACATCACTATGGTGCATCTCCCAGGTACATTACTGTGACATCACTATGGTGCATCTCCCAGGTACAATACTTTGACATCACTATGGTGCATCTCCCAGGTACTTTACTGGGACATCACTATGGTGCATCTCCCAGGTACATTACTGTGATATCACTATACTACATCTCCCAGGTACATTACTGTGACATCACTATGGTGCATCTCCCAGGTACATTACTGTGACATCACTATGGTGCATCTCCCAGGTACATTACTGTGACATCACTATGGTGCATCTCCCAGGTACTTTACTGTGACATCACTATGGTGCATCTCCCAGGTACATTACTGTGACATCACTATGGTGCATCTCCCAGGTACATTACTGTGACATCACTATGGTGCATCTTCCAGGTGCATTACTGTGACATCATTGTATTCTATCTCCCAGGTACATTACTGTGACATCACTATGGTGCATCTCCTAGGTACATTTATGTGACATCACTATAGTACATCTCCCAGGTACATTACTGTGACATCACTATGGTGCATCTGCCAGGTACATTACTGTGACATCACTATGGTGCATCTCCCAGGTACATTACTGTGACATCACTATGGTGCATCTCCTAGATACATTACTGTGACATCACTATGGTGCATCTCCCAGGTACATTACTGTGACATCACTGTATTCTATCTTCCAGGTACATTACTGTGACATCACTATGGTGCATCTCCCAGGTACATTACTGTGACATCACTATGGTGCATCTCCCAGGTACATTACTGTGACATCACTATGGTGCATCTCCCAGGTACATTTCTGTGACATCACTTAGGTGCATCTCCCAGGTACATTACTGTGACATCACTATGCTGCATCTCCCAGGTACATTACTGTGACATCACTATGGTGCGTCTCCCAGGTTCATTACTGTGACATCAGTGTATTCTATCTTCCAGGTACATTACTGTGACATCACTATGGTGCATCTCCCAGGAACATTACTGTGACATCACTATGGTGCATCTCCCAGGAACATTACTGTGACATCACTATGGTGCATCTCCCAGGAACATTACTGTGACATCACTATGGTGCATCTCCCAGGTACATTACTGTGACATCACTATGGTGCATCTCCCAGGAACATTACTGTGACATCACTATGGTGCGTCTCCCAGGTTCATTACTGTGACATCAGTGTATTCTATCTTCCAGGTACATTACTGTGACATCACTATGGTGCATCTCCCAGGAACATTACTGTGACATCACTATGGTGCATCTCCCAGGTACATTACTGTGACATCACTGTATTCTATCTTCCAGGTACATTACTGTGACATCACCATGGTGCATCTCCCAGGTACATTACTGTGACATCAATATGGTGCATCTCCCAGGTACATTACTGTGACATCACTATGGTGCATCTCCCAGGTACATTACTGTGACATCACTATGGTGCATCTTCCAGGTACATTACTGTGACATCACTATGGTGCATCTCCCAGGTTAATTACTGTGACATCACTGTATTCTATCTTTCAGGTACATTACTGTGACATTACTATGGTGCATCTCCCAGGTACATTACTGTGACACCACTTAGGTGCATCTCCCACGTACATTACTGTGACATCACTATGGTGCATCTCCCAGGTACATTACTGTGACATCACTACGCTGCATCTCCCAGGTGCACTACTGTGACATCACTATGGTGCATCTCCCAGGTACATTACTGTGACATCACTATAGTACATCTCCCAGGAACATTACTGTGACATCACTATGGTGCATCTCCCAGGTACATTACTGTGACATCACTATGGTGCATCTCCCAGGTACATTACTGTGACATCACTATGGTGCATCTCCCAGGTACATTACTGTGACATCACTATGGTGCATCTCCCAGGTACATTACTGTGACATCACTATGGTGCATCTCCCAGGTACATTACTGTGACATCACTATGGTGCATCTCCCAGGTACATTACTGTGACATCACTATGGTGCATCTCCCAGGTACATTACTATGACATCACTATGGTGCATCTCCCAGGTACCTTACTGTGACATCACTATGGTGCATCTCCCAGGAACATTACTGTGACATCACTTAGGTGCATCTCCAAGGTACATTACTGTGACATCACTATGCTGCATCTCCCAGGTACATTACTGTGACATCACTATGGTGCATCTCCCAGGTCCATTACTGTGACATCACTATGGTGCATCTCCCAGGTACATTACTGTGACATCACTATGGTGCATCTCCCAGGTACATTACTGTGACATCACTATGGTGCATCTCCCAGGTACATTACTGTGACATCACTATGGTGCATCTCCCAGGTACATTACTGTGACATCACTGTATTCTATCTTCCAGGTACATTACTGTGACATTACTATGGTGCATCTCCCAGGTACATTACTGTGACATCACTATGGTGCATCTCTCAGGTACATTACTGTGACATCACTATGGTGCATCTCCCAGGTACATTACTGTGACATCACTATGGTGCATCTCCCAGGTACATTACTGTGACATCACTATGGTGCATCTCCCAGGTACATTACTGTGACATCACTATGGTGCATCTCCCAGGTACATTACTGTGACATCACTATGGTGCATCTCCCAGGTACATTACTGTGACATCACTATGGTGCAATCTCCCAGGTACATTACTGTGACATCATTGTATTCTATCTTCCAGGTACATTACTGTGACATCACTGTATTCTATCTTCCAGGTCCATTACTGTGACATCACTATGGTGCATATCCCAGGTACATTCCTGTGACATCACTATGGTGCATCTGCCAGGTACATTACTGTGACATCACTATGGTGCATCTCCCAGGTACATTACTGTGACATCACTATGGTGCATCTCCCAGGTACATTACTGTGACATCACTATGGTGCATCTCCCAGGTACATTACTGTGACATCACTATGGTGCATCTCCCAGGTACATTACTGTGACATCACTATGGTGCATCTCCCAGGTACATTACTGTGACATCACTGTATTCTATCTTCCAGGTACATTACTGTGACATTACTATGGTGCATCTCCCAGGTACATTACTGTGACATCACTATGGTGCATCTCTCAGGTACATTACTGTGACATCACTATGGTGCATCTCCCAGGTACATTACTGTGACATCACTATGGTGCATCTCCCAGGTACATTACTGTGACATCACTATGGTGCATCTCCCAGGTACATTACTGTGACATCACTATGGTGCATCTCCCAGGTACATTACTGTGACATCACTATGGTGCATCTCCCAGGTACATTACTGTGACATCACTATGGTGCAATCTCCCAGGTACATTACTGTGACATCATTGTATTCTATCTTCCAGGTACATTACTGTGACATCACTGTATTCTATCTTCCAGGTCCATTACTGTGACATCACTATGGTGCATATCCCAGGTACATTCCTGTGACATCACTATGGTGCATCTGCCAGGTACATTACTGTGACATCACTATGGTGCATCTCCCAGATACATTACTGTGACATCACTGTATTCTATCTCCCAGGTACATTACTGTGACATCACTGTATTCTATCTTCCAGGTACATTACAGTGACATCTCTATGGTGCATCTCCCAGGTACATTACTGTGACATCACTATGGTGCATCTCCCAGGTACATTACTGTGACATCACTATGGTGCATCTCCCAGGTACATTACTGTGACATCACTATGGTGCATCTCCCAGGAACATTACTGTGACATCACTATGGTGCATCTCCCAGGAACATTACTGTGACATCACTATGGTGCATCTCCCAGGTACATTACTGTGACATCATTGTATTCTATCTCCCAGGTACATTACTGTGACATCACTGTATTCTATCTCCCAGGTACATTACTGTGACATCACTATGGTGCATCTCCCAGGTACATTACTGTGACATCACTAAGGTGCATCTCCCAGATACATTACTGTGACATCACTGTATTCTATCTTCCAGGTCCATTACTGTGACATCACTATTGTGCATCTCCCAGGTCCATTACTGTGACATCACTATTGTGCATCTCCAAGGTACATTACTGTGTCATCACTATGGTGCATCTCCCAGGTACATTACTGTGACATCACTATGGTGCATCTCCCAGGTACATTACTGTGACATCACTATGGTGCATCTCCCAGGTACATTACTGTGACATCACTATGGTGCATCTCCCAGGTACATTACTGTGACATCACTATGGTGCATCTCCCAGGTACATTACTGTGACATCACTATGGTGCATCTCCCAGGTACATTACTGTGACATCACTTAGGTGCATCTCCTAGGTACATTACTGTGACATCACTATGCTGCATCTCCCAGGTACATTACTGTGACATCACTATGGTGCATCTCCCAGGTACATTACTGTGACATCACTATGGTGCATCTCCCAGGTACATTACTGTGACATCACTATGGTGCATCTCCCAGGTACATTACTGTGACATCACTATGGTGCATCTCCCAGGTACATTACTGTGACATCACTATGGTGCATCTCCCAGGTACTTTACTGTGACATCACTATGGTGCATCTCCCAGGTACATTACTGTGACATCACTATGGTGCATCTCCCAGGTACATTACTGTGACATCACTATGGTGCATCTCCTAGGTACATTTATGTGACATCACTATAGTACATCTCCCAGGTACATTACTGTGACATCACCATGGTGCATCTCCCAGGTACATTACTGTGACATCACTATGGTGCATCTCCCAGGTACATTAATGTGACATCACTATGGTGCATCTCCTAGATACATTACTGTGACATCACTATGGTGCATCTCCCAGGTACATTACTGTGACATCATTGTATTCTATCTCCCAGGTACATTACTGTGACATCACTGTATTCTATCTTCCAGGTCCATTACTGTGACATCACTGTGGTGCATCTCCCAGGTACATTACTGTGACATCACTATGGTGCATCTCCCAGGTACATTACTGTGACATCACTATGGTGCATCTCCCAGATACATTACTGTGACATCACTATGGTGCATCTCCCAGGTACATTACTGTGACATCACTATGGTGCATCTCCCAGGTACATACATTACTGTGACATCACTATGGTGCATCTCCCAGGTGCATTACTGTGACATCACTATGGTGCATCTCCCAGGTACATTACTGTGACATCACTATGGTGCATCTCCCAGGTACATTACTGTGACATCACTTAGGTGCATCTCCCAGGTACATTACTGTGACATCACTATGCTGCATCTCCCAGGTACATTACTGTGACATCACTATGGTGCGTCTCCCAGGTTCATTACTGTGACATCAGTGTATTCTATCTTCCAGGTACATTACTGTGACATCACTATGGTGCATCTCCCAGGAACATTACTGTGACATCACTATGGTGCATCTCCCAGGTACATTACTGTGACATCACTGTATTCTATCTTCCAGGTACATTACTGTGACATCACCATGGTGCATCTCCCAGGTACATTACTGTGACATCAATATGGTGCATCTCCCAGGTACATTACTGTGACATCACTATGGTGCACCTCCCAGGTACATTACTGTAACATCACTATGGTGCATCTCCCAGGTACATTACTGTGACATCACTATGGTGCATCTCCTAGGTACATTTATGTGACATCACTATAGTACATCTCCCAGGTACATTACTGTGACATCACTATGGTGTATCTCCCAGGTACATTACTGTGACATCACTGTATTCTATCTTCCAGGTCCATTACTGTGACATCACTATGGTGCATCTCGCAGGTACATTACTGTGACATCACTATGGTTCATCTCCCAGGTACATTACTGTGACATCACTATGGTGCATCTCCCAGGTACTTTACTGTGACATCACTATGGTGCATCTCCCAGGTACTTTACTGTGACATCAGTATGGTGCATCTCCAAGGTACATTACTGTGACATCACTATGGTGCATCTCCCAGGTACATTACTGTGACATCACTATGGTGCATCTCCCAGGTACATTACTGTGACATCACTATGGTGCATCTCCCAGGTACATTACTGTGACATCACTATGGTGCATCTCCCAGGTACATTACTGTGACATCACTATGGTGCATCTCCCAGGTACATTACTGTGACATCACTGTATTCTATCTTCCAGGTACATTACTGTGACATTACTATGGTGCATCTCCCAGGTACATTACTGTGACATCACTATGGTGCATCTCTCAGGTACATTACTGTGACATCACTATGGTGCATCTCCCAGGTACATTACTGTGACATCACTATGGTGCATCTCCCAGGTACATTACTGTGACATCACTATGGTGCATCTCCCAGGTACATTACTGTGACATCACTATGGTGCATCTCCCAGGTACATTACTGTGACATCACTATGGTGCATCTCCCAGGTACATTACTGTGACATCACTATGGTGCATCTCCCAGGTACATTACTGTGACATCACTGTATTCTATCTTCCAGGTCCATTACTGTGACATCACTATGGTGCATATCCCAGGTACATTCCTGTGACATCACTATGGTGCATCTCCCAGGTACATTACTGTGACATCACTATGGTGCATCTCCCCGGTGCATTACTGTGACATCACTATGGTGCATCTCCCAGGTACATTACTGTGACATCATTGTATTCTATCTCCCAGGTACATTACTGTGACATCACTATGGTGCATCTCCCAGGTACATTACTGTGACATCACTATGGTGCATCTCCCAGGTACATTACTGTGACATTACTATGGTGCATCTCCCAAGTACATTACTGTGACATCACTTAGGTGCATCTCCCAGGTACATTACTGTGACATCACTATGGTGCATCTCCCAGGTACATTACTGTGACATCACTATGGTGCATCTCCCAGGTACATTACTGTGACATCACTATAGTGCATCTCCCAGGTACATTACTGTGACATCACTATGGTGCATCTCCCAGGTACATTACTGTGACATCACTATGGTGCATCTTCCAGGTACATTACTGTGACTTCACTTAGGTGCATCTCCCAGGAACATTACTGTGACATCACTATGGTGCATCTCCCAGGTACATTACTGTGACATCACTGTATTCTATCTTCCAGGTACATTACTGTGACATCACTATGGTGCATCTCCTAGGTACATTTATGTGACATCACTATAGTACATCTCCCAGGTACATTACTGTGACATCACTATGGTGCATCTCCCAGGTCCATTACTGTGACATCACTATGGTGCATCTCCCAGGTACATTACTGTGACATCACTATGGTGCATCTCCCAGGTACATTACTGTGACATCACTATGGTGCATCTCCCAGGTACATTACTGTGACATCACTGTATTCTATCTTCCAGGTACATTACTGTGACATCACTATGGTGCATATCCCAGGTACATTACTGTGACATCACTTAGGTGCATCTCCAAGGTACATTACTGTGACATCACTATGGTGCATCTCCCAGGTACATTACTGTGACATCACTATGGTGCATCTCCCAGGTACAATACTGTGACATCATTGTATTCTATCTCCCAGGTACATTACTGTGACATCACTATGGTGCATCTCCCAGGTACATTACTGTGACATCACTATGGTGCATCTCCCAGGTACATTACTGTGACATCACTATGGTGCATCTCCCAGGTACATTACTGTGACATCATTGTATTCTATCTCCCAGGTACATTACTGTGACATCACTGTATTCTATCTCCCAGGTACATTACTGTGACATCACTATGGAGCATCTCCCAGGTACATTACTGTGACATCACTATGGTGCATCTCCCAGGTACATTACTGTGACATCACTATGGTGCATCTCCCAGGTACATTACTGTGACATCACTGTATTCTATCTTCCAGGTCCATTACTGTGACATCACTGTGGTGCATCTCCCAGGTACATTACTGTGACATCATTGTATTCTATCTCCCAGGTAAATTACTGTGACATCATTGTATTCTATCTCCCAGGTACATTACTGTGACATCATTGTATTCTATCTCCCAGGTACATTACTGTTACATCACTGTATTCTATCTCCCAGGTGCATTACTGTGACATCATTGTATTCTATCTCCCAGGTACATTACTGTGACATCACTATGGTGCATCTCCCAGGAACATTACTGTGACATCACTATGGTGCATCTCCCAGGTACATTACTGTGACATCACTGTATTCTATCTTCCAGGTACATTACTGTGACATCACTATGGTGCATCTCCTAGGTACATTTATGTGACATCACTATAGTACATCTCCCAGGTACATTACTGTGACATCACTATGGTGCATCTCCCAGGTCCATTACTGTGACATCACTATGGTGCATCTCCCAGGTACATTACTGTGACATCACTATGGTGCATCTCCCAGGTACATTACTGTGACATCACTGTATTCTATCTTCCAGGTACATTACTGTGACATCACTATGGTGCATATCCCAGGTACATTACTGTGACATCACTATGCTGCATCTCCCAGGTACATTACTGTGACATCACTATGGTGCATCTCCCAGGTCCATTACTGTGACATCACTATGGTGCATCTCCCAGGTACATTACTGTGACATCACTATGGTGCATCTCCCAGGTACATTACTGTGACATCACTTAGGTGCATCTCCCAGGTACATTACTATGACATCACTATGGTGCATCTCCCAGGTACATTACTGTGACGTCACTTAGGTGCATCTCCAAGGTACATTACTGTGACATCACTATGCTGCATCTCCCAGGTACATTACTGTGACATCACTATGGTGCATCTCCCAGGTACATTACTGTGACATCACTATGGGTGCATCTCCCAGGTACATTACTGTGACATCACTATGGTGCATCTCCCAGGTACATTACTGTGACATCACTATGGTGCATCTCCCAGGTACATTACTGTGACATCACTTAGGTGCATCTCCCAGGTACATTACTATGACATCACTATGGTGCATCTCCCAGGTACATTACTGTGACGTCACTTAGGTGCATCTCCCAGGTACATTACTGTGACATCACTATGGTGCATCTCCCAGGTACATTACTGTGACATCACTATGGTGCATCTCCCAGGTACATTACTGTGACATCACTATGGTGCATCTCCCAGGTACATTACTGTGACATCACTATAGTGCATCTCCCAGGTACATTACTGTGACATCACTATGGTGCATCTCCCAGGTACATTACTGTGACATCACTATGGTGCATCTTCCAGGTACATTACTGTGACATCACTTAGGTGCATCTCCCAGGTACATTACTGTGACATCACTATGGTGCATCTTCCAGGTACATTACTGTGACATCACTATGGTGCATCTCCCAGGTTAATTACTGTGACATCACTGTATTCTATCTTTCAGGTACATTACTGTGACATTACTATGATGCATCTCCCAGGAACATTACTGTGACATCATTGTATTCTATCTCCCAGGTACATTACTGTGACATCACTATGGTGCATCTCCCAGGTCCATTACTGTGACATCACTATGGTGCATCTCCCAGGTCCATTACTGTGACATCACTATGGTGCATCTCCCAGGTACATTACTGTGACATCACTATGGTGCATCTCCCAGGTACATTACTGTGACATCACTTGGGTGCATCTCCCAGGTACATTACTATGACATCACTATGGTGCATCTCCCAGGTACATTACTGTGACGTCACTTAGGTGCATCTCCCAGGTACATTACTGTGACATCACTATGCTGCATCTCCCAGGTCCATTACTGTGACATCACTATGCTGCATCTCCCAGGTCCATTACTGTGACATCACTATGGTGCATCTCCCAGGTACATTACTGTGACATCACTATGGTGCATCTCCCAGGTACATTACTGTGACATCACTATAGTGCATCTCCCAGGTACATTACTGTGACATCACTATGGTGCATCTCCCAGGTACATTACTGTGACATCACTATGGTGCATCTTCCAGGTACATTACTGTGACTTCACTTAGGTGCATCTCCCAGGTACATTACTGTGACATCACTATGGTGCATCTTCCAGGTACATTACTGTGACATCACTATGGTGCATCTCCCAGGTTAATTACTGTGACATCACTGTATTCTATCTTTCAGGTACATTACTGTGACATTACTATGGTGCATCTCCCAGGTACATTACTGTGACACCACCTAGGTGCATCTCCCACGTACATTACTGTGACATCACTATGGTGCATCTCCCAGGTACATTACTGTGACATCACTACGCTGCATCTCCCAGGTGCACTACTGTGACATCACTATGGTGCATCTCCCAGGTACATTACTGTGACATCACTATAGTACATCTCCCAGGTACATTACTGTGACATCACTATGGTGCATCTCCCAGGTACATTACTGTGACATCACTATGGTGCATCTCCCAGGTACATTACTGTGACATCACTATGGTGCATCTCCCAGGTACATTACTGTGACATCACTATGGTGCATCTCCCAGGTACATTACTGTGACATCACTATGGGGCATCTCCCAGGTACATTACTGTGACATCACTATGGTGCATCTCCCAGGTACATTACTATGACATCACTATGGTGCATCTCCCAGGTACCTTACTGTGACATCACTATGGTGCATCTCCCAGGAACATTACTGTGACATCACTTAGGTGCATCTCCAAGGTACATTACTGTGACATCACTATGCTGCATCTCCCAGGTACATTACTGTGACATCACTATGGTGCATCTCCCAGGTCCATTACTGTGACATCACTATGGTGCATCTCCCAGGTACATTACTGTGACATCACTATGGTGCATCTCCCAGGTACATTACTGTGACATCACTTAGGTGCATCTCCCAGGTACATTACTGTGACATCAATATGCTGCATCTCCCAGGTACATTACTGTGACATCACTGTATTCTATCTTCCAGGTACATTACTGTGACATCACCATGGTGCATCTCCCAGGTCCATTACTGTGACATCACTATGGTGCATCTCCCAGGTACATTACTGTGACATCACTATGGTGCATCTCCCAGGTACATTACTGTGACATCAATGTATTCTATCTCCCAGGTCCATTACTGTGACATCACTATGGTGCATCTCCCAGGTACATTACTGTGACATCACTATGGTGCATCTCCCAGGTACATTACTGTGACATCAATGTATTCTATCTTCCAGGTACATTACTGTGACATCACTATGGTGCATCTCCCAGGTACATTACTGTGACATCACTGTATTCTATCTTCCAGGTACATTACTGTGACATCACCATGGTGCATCTCCCAGGTACATTACTGTGACATCACTATGGTGCATCTCCCAGGTACATTACTGTGACATCACTATGGTGCATCTCCCAGGTACATTACTGTGACATCATTGTATTCTATCTCCCAGGTACATTACTGTGACATCACTGTATTCTATCTTCCAGGTACATTACTGTGACATCACTATGGTGCATCTCCTAGGTACATTTATGTGACATCACTATAGTACATCTCCCAGGTACATTACTGTGACATCACTATGGTGCATCTCCCAGGTACATTACTGTGACATCACTATGGTGCATCTCCCCGGTAGATTACTGTGACATCACTATGGTGCATCTCCCAGGTACATTACTGTGACATCACTATGGTGCATCTCCCAGGTACATTACTGTGACATCACTATGGTGCATCTCCCAGGTACATTACTATGACATCACTATGGTGCATCTCCCAGGTACCTTACTGTGACATCACTATGGTGCATCTCCCAGGTACATTACTGTGACATCACTATGGTGCATCTCCCAGGTACATTACTGTGGCATCACTATGGTGCATCTCCCAGGTACATTACTGTGACATCACTATGGTGCATCTCCCAGGTACATTACTGTGACATCACTATGGTGCATCTCCCAGGTACCTTACTGTGACATCACTATGGTGCATCTCCCAGGAACATTACTGTGACATCACTTAGGTGCATCTCCAAGGTACATTACTGTGACATCACTATGGTGCATCTCCCAGGTACATTACTGTGACATCACTATGGTGCATCTCCCAGGTCCATTACTGTGACATCACTATGGTGCATCTCCCAGGTACATTACTGTGACATCACTATGGTGCATCTCCCAGGTACATTACTGTGACATCACTTAGGTGCATCTCCCAGGTACATTACTGTGACATCACTATGCTGCATCTCCCAGGTACATTACTGTGACATCACTGTATTCTATCTTCCAGGTACATTACTGTGACATCACCATGGTGCATCTCCCAGGTCCATTACTGTGATATCACTATGGTGCATCTCCCAGGTACATTACTGTGACATCACTATGGTGCATCTCCCAGGTACATTACTGTGACATCAATGTATTCTATCTTCCAGGTACATTACTGTGACATCACTATGGTGCATCTCCCAGGTACATTACTGTGACATCACTGTATTCTATCTTCCAGGTACATTACTGTGACATCACCATGGTGCATCTCCCAGGTACATTACTGTGACATCACTATGGTGCATCTCCCAGGTACATTACTGTGACATCACTATGGTGCATCTCCCAGGTACATTACTGTGACATCATTGTATTCTATCTCCCAGGTACATTACTGTGACATCACTGTATTCTATCTTCCAGGTACATTACTGTGACATCACTACGCTGCATCTCCCAGGTGCACTACTGTGACATCACTATGGTGCATCTCCCTGGAACATTACTGTGACATCACTATGGTGCATCTCCCAGGTACATTACTGTGACATCACTGTATTCTATCTTCCAGGTACATTACTGTGACATCACTATGGTGCATCTCCTAGGTACATTTATGTGACATCACTATAGTACATCTCCCAGGTACATTACTGTGACATCACTATGGTGCATCTCCCAGGTACATTACTGTGACATCACTATGGTGCATCTCCCAGGTACATTACTGTGACATCACTATGGTGCATCTCCCAGGTACATTACTATGACATCACTATGGTGCATCTCCCAGGTACCTTACTGTGACATCACTATGGTGCATCTCCCAGGAACATTACTGTGACATCACTTAGGTGCATCTCCAAGGTACATTACTGTGACATCACTATGCTGCATCTCCCAGGTACATTACTGTGACATCACTGTGGTGCATCTCCCAGGTCCATTACTGTGACATCACTATGGTGCATCTCCCAGGTACATTACTGTGACATCACTATGGTGCATCTCCCAGGTACATTACTGTGACATCACTTAGGTGCATCTCCCAGGTACATTACTGTGACATCACTGTATTCTATCTTCCAGGTACATTACTGTGACATCACCATGGTGCATCTCCCAGGTGTAATACTGTGACATCACTATGGTGCATCTCCCAGGTACATTACTGTGACATCACTATGGTGCATCTCCCAGGTACATTACTGTGACATCAATGTATTCTATCTCCCAGGTCCATTACTGTGACATCACTATGGTGCATCTCCCAGGTACATTACTGTGACATCACTATGGTGCATCTCCCAGGTACATTACTGTGACATCAATGTATTCTATCTTCCAGGTACATTACTGTGACATCACTATGGTGCATCTCCCAGGTACATTACTGTGACATCACTGTATTCTATCTTCCAGGTACATTACTGTGACATCACCATGGTGCATCTCCCAGGTACATTACTGTGACATCACTATGGTGCATCTCCCAGGTACATTACTGTGACATCACTATGGTGCATCTCCCAGGTACATTACTGTGACATCACTGTATTCTATCTTCCAGGTACATTACTGTGACATCACTATGGTGCATCTCCCAGGTACATTACTGTGATATCACTATAGTACATCTCCCAGGTACATTACTGTGACATCACTATGGTGCATCTCCCAGGTACATTACTGTGACATCACTATGGTGCATCTCCCAGGTACATTACTGTGACATCACTATGGTGCATCTCCCAGGTACTTTACTGTGACATCACTATGGTGCATCTCCCAGGTACATTACTGTGACATCACTATGGTGCATCTCCCAGGTACATTACTGTGACATCACTATGGTGCATCTCCCAGGTAAATTACTGTGACATCACTGTATTCTATCTTCCAGGTACATTACTGTGGCATCACTATGGTGCATCTCCCAGGTACATTAATGTGACATCACTATGGTGCATCTCCTAGATACATTACTGTGACATCACTATGGTGCATCTCCCAGGTACATTACTGTGACATCATTGTATTCTATCTCCCAGGTACATTACTGTGACATCACTGTATTCTATCTTCCAGGTCCATTACTGTGACATCACTATGGTGCATCTCCCAGGTACATTACTGTGACATCACTATGGTGCATCTCCCAGGAACATTACTGTGACATCACTATGGTGCATCTCCCAGGTACATTACTGTGACATCACTATGGTGCATCTCCCAGGTACATTACTGTGACATCACTATGGTGCATCTCCCAGGTACATTACTGTGACATCACTATGGTGCATCTCCCAGGTACATTACTGTGACATCATTGTATTCTATCTCCCAGGTACATTACTGTGACATCACTGTATTCTATCTCCCAGGTACATTACTGTGACATCACTATGGAGCATCTCCCAGGTACATTACTGTGACATCACTATGGTGCATCTCCCAGGTACATTACTGTGACATCACTATGGTGCATCTCCCAGGTACATTACTGTGACATCACTGTATTCTATCTTCCAGGTCCATTACTGTGACATCACTGTGGTGCATTTCTTAGGTACATTACTGTGACATCATTGTATTCTATCTCCCAGGTACATTACTGTGACATCACTGTATTCTATCTCCCAGGTACATTACTGTGACATCATTGTATTCTATCTCCCAGGTACATTACTGTGACATCATTGTATTCTATCTCCCAGGTACATTACTGTGACATCACTGTATTCTATCTCCCAGGTGCATTACTGTGACATCACTATGGTGCATCTCCCAGGTACATTACTGTGACATCACTATGGTGCATCTCCCAGGAACATTACTGTGACATCACTATGGTGCATCTCCCAGGTACATTACTGTGACATCATTGTATTCTATCTCCCAGGTACATTACTGTGACATCACTGTATTCTATCTCCCAGGTACATTACTGTGACATCACTATGGTGCATCTCCCAGGTACATTACTGTGACATCACTATGGTGCATCTCCCAGATACATTACTGTGACATCACTGTATTCTATCTTCCAGGTCCATTACTGTGACATCACTATGGTGCATCTCCCAGGTCCATTACTGTGACATCACTATTGTGCATCTCCAAGTTACATTACTGTGACATCACTATGGTGCATCTCCCAGGTACATTACTGTGACATCACTATGGTGCATCTCCCAGGTACATTACTGTGACATCACTATGGTGCATCTCCCAGGTACATTACTGTGACATCACTATGGTGCATCTCCCAGGTACATTACTGTGACATCACTATGGTGCATCTCCCAGGTACATTACTGTGACATCACTATGGTGCATCTCCCAGGTACATACATTACTGTGACATCACTGTATTCTATCTTCCAGGTACATTACTGTGACATCACTATGGTGCATCTCCCAGGTACATTACTGTGACATCACTATGGTGCATCTCCCAGGTACATTACTGTGACATCACTATGGTGCATCTCCCAGGTACATTACTGTGACATCACTATGGTGCATCTCCCAGGTACATTACTGTGACATCACTGAGGTGCATCTCCCAGGTACATTACTGTGACATCACTATGCTGCATCTCCCAGGTACATTACTGTGACATCACTATGGTGCGTCTCCCAGGTTCATTACTGTGACATCACTATGCTGCATCTCCCAGGTGCATTACTGTGACATCACTGTATTCTATCTTCCAGGTACATTACTGTGACATCACTATGGTGCATCTCCCAGGTACATTACTGTGACATCACTATGGTGCATCTCCCAGGTACATTACTGTGACATCACTATGGTGTATCTTCCAGGTACATTACTGTGACATCACCATGGTGCATCTCCCAGGTCCATTACTGTGACATCACTATGGTGCATCTCCCAGGTACATTACTGTGACATCACTATGCTGCATCTCCCAGGTACATTACTGTGACATCATTGTATTCTATCTCCCAGGTACATTACTGTGACATCACTGTATTCTATCTTCCAGGTACATTACTGTGACATCACTATGGTGCAACTTTTAGGTACATTACTGTGATATCACTATAGTACATCTCCCAGGTACATTACTGTGGCATCACCATGGTGCATCTCCCAGGTACATTACTGTGACATCACTATGGTGCATCTCCCAGGTACATTACTGTGACATCACTATGGTGCATATCCCAGGTACATTGCTGTGACATCATTGTATTCTATCTTCCAGGTACATTACTGTGATATCACTATGGTGCATCTCCCAGGTACATTACTGTGACATCACTATGGTGCATCTCCCAGGTACTTTACTGTGACATCACTATGGTGCATCTCCCAGGTACATTACTGTGACATCACTATGGTGCATCTCCCAGGTACATTACTGCGACATCACTATGGTGCATCTCCCAGGTACATTACTGTGACATCACTGTATTCTGTCTTCCTGGTACATTACTGTGACATCACTATGGTGCATCTCCTAGGTACATTTATGTGACATCACTATAGTACATCTCCCAGGTACATTACTGTGACATCACTATGGTGCATCTCCCAGGTACATTAATGTGACATCACTATGGTGCATCTCCTAGATACATTACTGTGACATCACTATGGTGCATCTCCCAGGTACATTACTGTGACATTATTGTATTCTATCTCCCAGGTACATTACTGTGACATCACTATGGTGCATCTCCCAGGAACATTACTGTGACATCACTATGGTGCATCTCCCAGGTACATTACTGTGACATCACTATGGTGCATCTCCCAGGTACATTACTGTGACATCACTATGGTGCATCTCCCAGGTACATTACTGTGACATCACTATGGTGCATCTCCCAGGAACATTACTGTGACATCACTATGGTGCATCTCCCAGGTACATTACTGTGACATCATTGTATTCTATCTCTCAGGTACATTACTGTGACATAACTGTATTCTATCTTCCAGGTCCATTACTGTGACATCACTTAGGTGCATCTCCCAGGTACATTACTGTGACATCACTATGGTGCATCTGCCAGGTACATTACTGTGACATCACTATGGTGCATCTCCCAGATACATTACTGTGACATCACTGTATTCTATCTCCCAGGTACATTACTGTGACATCACTGTATTCTATCTTCCAGGTACATTACTGTGACATCTCTATGGTGCATCTCCCAGGTACATTACTGTGACATCACTATGGTGCATCTCCCAGGTACATTACTGTGACATCACTATGGTGCATCTCCCAGGTACATTACTGTGACATCACTATGGTGCATCTCCCAGGAACATTACTGTGACATCACTATGGTGCATCTCCCAGGAACATTACTGTGACATCACTATGGTGCATCTCCCAGGTACATTACTGTGACATTATTGTATTCTATCTCCCAGGTACATTACTGTGACATCATTGTATTCTATCTTCCAGGTCCATTACTGTGACATCACTGTGGTGCATCTCCCAGGTACATTACTGTGACATCACTATGGTGCATCTCCCAGGTACATTACTGTGACATCACTAAGGTGCATCTCCCAGATACATTACTGTGACATCACTGTATTCTATCTTCCAGGTCCATTACTGTGACATCACTATTGTGCATCTCCCAGGTCCATTACTGTGACATCACTATTGTGCATCTCCAAGGTACATTACTGTGACATCACTATGGTGCATCTCCCAGGTACATTACTGTGACATCACTATGGTGCATCTCCCAGGTACATTACTGTGACATCACTATGGTGCATCTCCCAGGTACATTACTGTGACATCACTATGGTGCATCTCCCAGGTACATTACTGTGACATCACTATGGTGCATCTCCCAGGTACATACATTACTGTGACATCACTATGGTGCATCTCCCAGGTACATTACTGTGACATCACTATGGTGCATCTCTCAGGTACATTACTGTGACATCACTGTATTCTATCTTCCAGGTACATTACTGTGACATCACTATGGTGCATCTCCCAGGTACATTACTGTGACATCACTATGGTGCATCTCCCAGGTACATTACTGTGACATCACTATGGTGCATCTCCCAGGTACATTACTGTGACATCACTTAGGTGCATCTCCTAGGTACATTACTGTGACATCACTATGCTGCATCTCCCAGGTACATTACTGTGACATCACTATGGTGCGTCTCCCAGGTTCATTACTGTGACATCACTGTATTCTGTCTTCCAGGTACATTACTGTGACATCACTATGGTGCATCTCCCAGGAACATTACTGTGACATCACTATGGTGCATCTCCCAGGTACATTACTGTGACATCACTATGGTGCATCTCCCAGGTACATTTATGTGACATCACTATAGTAAATCTCCCAGGTACATTACTGTGACATCACTATGGTGCATCTCCCAGGTACATTACTGTGACATCACTATGGTGCATCTCCCAGGTACATTACTGTGACATCACTATGGTGCATCTCCCAGGAACATTACTGTGACATCACTATGGTGCATCTCCCAGGAACATTACTGTGACATCACTATGGTGCATCTTCCAGGTACATTACTGTGACATCATTGTATTCTATCTCCCAGGTACATTACTGTGACATCACTGTATTCTATCTTCCAGGTCCATTACTGTGACATCACTGTGGTGCATCTCCCAGGTACATTACTGTGACATCACTATGGTGCATCTCCCAGGTACATTACTGTGACATCACTATGGTGAGTCTCCCAGATACATTACTGTGACATCACTGTATTCTATCTTCCAGGTCCATTACTGTGACATCACTATGGTGCATCTCCCAGGTCCATTACTGTGACATCACTATTGTGCATCTCCAAGGTACATACATTACTGTGACATCACTATGGTGCATCTCCCAGGTACATTACTGTGACATCACTGTATTCTATCTTCCAGGTACATTACTGTGACATCACTATGGTGCATCTCCCAGGTACATACATTACTGTGACATCACTATGGTGCATCTCCCAGGTACATTACTGTGACATCACTGTATTCTATCTTCCAGGTACATTACTGTGACATCACTATGGTGCATCTCCCAGGTACATTACTGTGACATCACTATGGTGCATCTCCCAGGTACATTACTGTGACATCACTATGGTGCATCTCACAGGTACATTACTGTGACATCACTATGGTGCATCTCCCAGGTACATTACTGTGACATCACTATGGTGCATCTCCCAGGTACATTACTGTGACATAACTATGGTGCATCTCCCAGGTACATACATTACTGTGACATCACTATGGTGCATCTCCCAGGTACATTACTGTGACATCACTATGGTGCATCTCCCAGGTACATTACTGTGACATCACTATGGTGCATCTCACAGGTACATTACTGTGACATCACTATGGTGCATCTCCCAGGTACATTACTGTGACATCACTATGGTGCATCTCCCAGGTACATTACTGTGACATAACTATGGTGCATCTCCCAGGTACATACATTACTGTGACATCACTATGGTGCATCTCCCAGGTACATTACTGTGACATCACTATGGTGCATCTCCCAGGTACATTACTGTGACATCACTATGGTGCATCTCCCAGGTACATTACTGTGACATCACTTAGGTGCATCTCCTAGGTACATTACTGTGACATCACTATGCTGCATCTCCCAGGTACATTACTGTGACATCACTATGGTGCGTCTCCCAGGTTCATTACTGTGACATCACTGTATTCTATCTTCCAGGTACATTACTGTGACATCACTATGGTGCATCTCCCAGGAACATTACTGTGACATCACTATGGTGCATCTCCCAGGTACATTACTGTGACATCACTGTATTCTATCTTCCAGGTACATTACTGTGACATCACCATGGTGCATCTCCCAGGTACATTTATGTGACATCACTATAGTAAATCTCCCAGGTACATTACTGTGACATCACTATGGTGCATCTCCCATGTACATTACTGTGACATCACTATGGTGCATCTCCCAGATACATAACTGTGACATCACTATGGTGCATCTCCCAGGAACATTACTGTGACATCACTATGGTGCATCTCCCAGGAACATTACTGTGACATCACTATGGTGCATCTTCCAGGTACATTACTGTGACATCATTGTATTCTATCTCCCAGGTACATTACTGTGACATCACTGTGGTGCATCTCCCAGGTACATTACTGTGACATCACTGTATTCTATCTTCCAGGTCCATTACTGTGACATCACTGTGGTGCATCTCCCAGGTACATTACTGTGACATCACCATGGTGCATCTCCCAGGTACATTTATGTGACATCACTATAGTAAATCTCCCAGGTACATTACTGTGACATCACTATGGTGCATCTCCCAGGTACATTACTGTGACATCACTATGGTGCATCTCCCAGATACATAACTGTGACATCACTATGGTGCATCTCCCAGGAACATTACTGTGACATCACTATGGTGCATCTCCCAGGAACATTACTGTGACATCACTATGGTGCATCTTCCAGGTACATTACTGTGACATCATTGTATTCTATCTCCCAGGTACATTACTGTGACATCACTATGGTGCATCTCCCAGGTACATTACTGTGACATCACTGTATTCTATCTTCCAGGTCCATTACTGTGACATCACTGTGGTGCATCTCCCAGGTACATTACTGTGACATCACTATGGTGCATCTCCCAGGTACATTACTGTGACATCACTATGGTGCATCTCCCAGATACATTACTGTGACATCACTGTATTCTATCTTCCAGGTCCATTACTGTGACATCACTATGGTGCATCTCCCAGGTCCATTACTGTGACATCACTATTGTGCATCTCCAAGGTACATACATTACTGTGACATCACTATGGTGCATCTCCCAGGTACATTACTGTGACATCACTGTATTCTATCTTCCAGGTACATTACTGTGACATCACTATGGTGCATCTCCCAGGTACATTACTGTGACATCACTATGGTGCATCTCCCAGGTACATTACTGTGACAACACTATGGTGCATCTCCCAGGTACATTACTGTGACATCACTATGGTGCATCTCCCAGGTACATTACTGTGACATCACTTAGGTGCAACTACCAGGTACATTACTGTGACATCACTATGGTGCATCTCCCAGGTACATTACTGTGACATCACTATGGTGCATCTCCCAGGTACATTACTGTGACATCACTATGGTGCATCTCCCAGGTACATTACTGTGACATCACTATGGTGCATCTCTCAGGTACTTTACTGTGACATCACTATGGTGCATCTCCCAGGTACATTACTGTGACATCACTATGGTGCATCTCCTAGGTACATTTATGTGACATCACAATAGTACATCTCCCAGGTACATTACTGTGACATCACTGTGGTGCATCTCCCAGGTACATTACTGTGACATCACTATGGTGCATCTCCCAGGTACATTACTGTGACATCACTATGGTGCATCTCCCAGGTACATTACTGTGACATCACTATGGTGCATCTCCCAGGTACATTACTGTGACATCATTGTATTCTATCTTCCAGGTCCATTACTGTGACATCACTATGGTGCATATCCCAGGTACATTCCTGTGACATCACTATGGTGCATCTCCCAGGTACATTACTGTGACATCACTATGGTGCATCTCCCAGGTACATTACTGTGACATCACTATGGTGCATCTCCCAGGTACATTACTGTGACATCACTATGGTGCATCTCCCAGGTCCTTTACTGTGACATCACTATGGTGCATCTCCCAGGTACATTACTGTGACGTCACTTAGGTGCATCTCCCAGGTACATTACTGTGACATCACTATGGTGCATCTCCCAGGTACATTACTGTGACATCGCTATGCTGCATCTCCCAGGTACATTACTGTGACATCACTATGCTGCATCTCCCAGGTGCATTACTGTGACATCACTATGGTGCATCTCCCAGGTACATCACTGTGACATCACTATAGTGCATCTCCCAGGTACATTACTGTGACATCACTATGGTGCATCTCCCAGGTACATTACTGTGACATCACTATGGTGCATCTTCCAGGTACTTTACTGTGACATCACTTAGGTGCATCTCCCAGGTACATTACTGTGACATCACTATGGTGCATCTCCCAGGTACATTACTGTGACATCACTATGGTGCATCTCCCAGGAACATTACTGTGACATCACTATGGTGCATCTCCCAGGTACATTACTGTGACATCACTGTATTCTATCTTCCAGGTACATTACTGTGACATCACCATGGTGCATCTCCCAGGTACATTACTGTGAAATCACTATGGTGCATCTCCCAGGTACATTACTGTGACATCACTATGGTGCATCTCCCAGGTACATTACTGTGACATCACTATGGTGCATCTCCCAGGTACATTACTGTGACATCATTGTATTCTATCTCCCAGGTACATTACTGTGACATCACTGTATTCTATCTTCCAGGTCCATTACTGTGACATCACTATGGTGCATCTCCCAGGTACATTACTGTGACATCACTATGGTGCATCTCCCAGGTACATTACTGTGACATCACTACGGTGCATCCCCCAGGTACATTACTGTGACATCACTATGGTGCATCTCCCAGGTACATTACTGTGACATCACTATGGTGCATCTCCCAGGTACATTACTGTGACATCACTATGGTGCATCTCCCAGGTACATTACTGTGACATCACTATGGTGCATCTCCCAGGTACATTACTGTCCCATCACTATGGTGCATCTCCCAGGTACATTACTGTGACATCACTGTATTCTATCTTCCAGGTCCATTACTGTGAAATCACTATGGTGCATCTCCCAGGTACATTACTGTGACATCACTATGGTGCATCTCCCAGGTACATTACTGTGACATCACTATGGTGCATCTCCCAGGTACATTACTGTGACATCACTATGGTGCATCTCCCAGGTACATTACTGTGACATCACTATGGTGCATCTCCCAGGTACATTACTGTGACATCACTTAGGTGCATCTCCCAGGTACATTACTGTGACATCACTATGGTGCATCTCCCAGGTACATTACTGTGACATCACTTAGGTGCATCTCCCAGGTACATTACTGTGACATCACTATGGTGCATCTCCCAGGTACATTACTGTGACATCACTTAGGTGCATCTCCCAGTTACATTACTGTGACATCACTGTATTCTATCTTCCAGGTCCATTACTGTGACATCACTATGGTGCATCTCCCAGTTACATTACTGTGACATCACTATGGTGCATCTCCCAGTTACATTACTGTGACATCACTATGGTGCATCTCCCAGTTACATTACTGTGACATCACTATGCTGCATCTCCCAGGTACATTACTGCGACATCACTATGGTGCATCTCCCAGGTACATTACTGTGACATCACTATGGTGCATCTCCCAGGTACATTACTGTGACATCACTGTATTCTATCTTCCAGGTACATTACTGTGACATCACCATGGTGCATCTCCCAGGTACATTACTGTGACATCACTATGTTTTATCTCCCAGTTACATTACTGTGACATCACTATGGTGCATCTCCCAGGTACATTACTGTGACATCACTATGTTTTATCTCCCAGGTACATTACTGTGACATCACTATGGTGCATCTCCCAGGTACATTACTGTGACATTACTATGGTGCATCTCCCAGGTACATTACTGTGACATCACTTAGGTGCATCTCCCACGTACATTACTGTGACATCACTATGGTGCATCTCCCAGGTACATTACTGTGACATCACTGTATTCTATCTTCCAGGTACATTACTGTGACATCACTATGGTGCATCTCCCAGGTACAACATTACTGTGACATCACTGTATTCTATCTTCCAGGTACATTACTGTGACATCACTATGGTGCATCTCCCAGGTACAACATTACTGTGACATCACTATGGTGCATCTCCCAGGTACATTACTGTGACATCACTATGGTGCATCTCCCAGGTACATTACTGTGACATCACTATGGTGCATCTCCCAGGTACATTACTGTGACATCACTATGGTGCATCTCCCAGGTACATTACTGTGACATCACTATGGTGCATCTCCCAGGTTCATTACTGTGACATCACTATGGTGCATCTCCCAGGTACATTACTGTGACATCACTATGGTGCATCTCCCAGGTACATTACTGTGACATCACTATGGTGCATCTCCCAGGTACATTACTGTGACATCACTGTATTCTATCTTCCAGGTACATTACTGTGACATCACTATGGTGCATCTCCTAGGTACATTTATGTGACATCACAATAGTACATCTCCCAGGTACATTACTGTGACATCACTATGGTGCATCTCCCAGGTACATTACTGTGACATCATTGTATTCTATCTTCCAGGTCCATTACTGTGACATCACTATGGTGCATATCCCAGGTACATTCCTGTGACATCACTATGGTGCATCTCCCAGGTACATTACTGTGACATCACTATGGTGCATCTCCCAGGTACATTACTATGATATCACTATGGTGCATCTCCCAGGTGCATTACTGTGACATCACTATGGTGCATCTCCCAGGTACATTACTGTGACATCACTATGGTGCATCTCCCAGGTACATTCCTGTGACATCACTATGGTGCATCTCCCAGGTACATTACTGTGACAACACTATGGTGCATCTCCCAGGTCCTTTACTGTGACGTCACTTAGGTGCATCTCCCAGGTACATTACTGTGACGTCACTTAGGTGCATCTCCCAGGTACATTACTGTGACATCACTATGCTGCATCTCCCAGGTACATTACTGTGACATCACTATGGTGCATCTCCCAGGTGCATTACTGTGACATCACTATGGTGCATCTCCCAGGTACATTACTGTGACATCACTATGGTGCATCTCCCAGGTACATTACTGTGACATTACTATGGTGCATCTTCCAGGTACATTACTGTGACATCACTTAGGTGCATCTCCCAGGTACATTACTGTGACATCACTATGCTGCATCTCCCAGGTACATTACTGTGACATCACTATGGTGCATCTCCCAGGTACATTACTGTGACATTACTATGGTGCATCTCCCAGGTACATTACTGTGACATCACTATGGTTTATCTCCCAGGTACATTACTGTGACATCATTGTATTCTATCTCCCAGGTACATTACTGTGACATCACTATGGTGCATCTCCCAGGTACATTACTGTGACATCACTATGGTGCATCTCCCAGGTACATTACTGTGACATCACTATGGTGCATCTCCCAGGTACATTAATGTGACATCACTATGGTGCATCTCCCAGGTACATTACTGTGACATCACTTAGGTGCATCTCCCAGGTACATTACTGTGACATCACTACGCTGCATCTCCCAGGTGCATTTCTGTGACATCACTATGGTGCATCTCCCAGGAACATTACTGTGACATCACTATGGTGCATCTCCCAGGTACATTACTGTGACATCACTGTATTCTATCTTCCAGGTACATTACTGTGACATCACTATGGTGCATCTCCTAGGTACATTTATGTGACATCACTATAGTACATCTCCCAGGTACATTACTGTGACATCACTATGGTGCATCTCCCAGGTACATTACTGTGACATCACTATGGTGCATCTCCCAGGTACATTACTGTGACATCACTATGGTGCATCTCCCATGTACATTACTGTGACATCATTGTATTCTATCTCCCAGGTACATTACTGTGACATCACTGTATTCTATTTTCCAGGTCCATTACTGTGACATCACTATGGTGCATCTCCCAGGTACATTACTGTGACATCACTATGGTGCATCTCCCAGGTACATTACTGTGACATCACTATGGTGCATCTCCCAGGTACATTACTGTGACATCACTGTATTCTATCTTCCAGGTACATTACTGTGACATCACTATGGTGCATCTCCTAGGTACATTTATGTGACATCACAATAGTACATCTCCCAGGTACATTACTGTGACATCATTGTATTCTATCTTCCAGGTCCATTACTGTGACATCACTATGGTGCATATCCCAGGTACATTCCTGTGACATCACTATGGTGCATCTCCCAGGTACATTACTGTGACATCACTATGGTGCATCTCCCAGGTACATTACTATGATATCACTATGGTGCATCTCCCAGGTGCATTACTGTGACATCACTATGGTGCATCTCCCAGGTACATTACTGTGACATCACTATGGTGCATCTCCCAGGTACATTCCTGTGACATCACTATGGTGCATCTCCCAGGTACATTACTGTGACAACACTATGGTGCATCTCCCAGGTCCTTTACTGTGACGTCACTTAGGTGCATCTCCCAGGTACATTACTGTGACGTCACTTAGGTGCATCTCCCAGGTACATTACTGTGACATCACTATGCTGCATCTCCCAGGTACATTACTGTGACATCACTATGGTGCATCTCCCAGGTGCATTACTGTGACATCACTATGGTGCATCTCCCAGGTACATTACTGTGACATCACTATGGTGCATCTCCCAGGTACATTACTGTGACATCACTATGGTGCATCTTCCAGGTACATTACTGTGACATCACTTAGGTGCATCTCCCAGGTACATTACTGTGACATCACTATGCTGCATCTCCCAGGTACATTACTGTGACATCACTATGGTGCATCTCCCAGGTACATTACTGTGACATTACTATGGTGCATCTCCCAGGTACATTACTGTGACATCACTATGGTTTATCTCCCAGGTACATTACTGTGACATCATTGTATTCTATCTCCCAGGTACATTACTGTGACATCACTATGGTGCATCTCCCAGGTACATTACTGTGACATCACTATGGTGCATCTCCCAGGTACATTACTGTGACATCACTATGGTGCATCTCCCAGGTACATTAATGTGACATCACTATGGTGCATCTCCCAGGTACATTACTGTGACATCACTTAGGTGCATCTCCCAGGTACATTACTGTGACATCACTACGCTGCATCTCCCAGGTGCATTTCTGTGACATCACTATGGTGCATCTCCCAGGAACATTACTGTGACATCACTATGGTGCATCTCCCAGGTACATTACTGTGACATCACTGTATTCTATCTTCCAGGTACATTACTGTGACATCACTATGGTGCATCTCCTAGGTACATTTATGTGACATCACTATAGTACATCTCCCAGGTACATTACTGTGACATCACTATGGTGCATCTCCCAGGTACATTACTGTGACATCACTATGGTGCATCTCCCAGGTACATTACTGTGACATCACTATGGTGCATCTCCCATGTACATTACTGTGACATCATTGTATTCTATCTCCCAGGTACATTACTGTGACATCACTGTATTCTATTTTCCAGGTCCATTACTGTGACATCACTATGGTGCATCTCCCAGGTACATTACTGTGACATCACTATGGTGCATCTCCCAGGTACATTACTGTGACATCACTATGGTGCATCTCCCAGGTACATTACTGTGACATCACTATGGTGCATCTCCCAGGTACATTACTGTGACATCACTATGGTGCATCTCCCAGGTACATTACTGTGACATCACTATGGTGCATCTCCCAGGTACATTACTGTCCCATCACTATGGTGCATCTCCCAGGTACATTACTGTGACATCACTGTATTCTATCTTCCAGGTCCATTACTGTGAAATCACTATGGTGCATCTCCCAGGTACATTACTGTGACATCACTATGGTGCATCTCCCAGGTACATTACTGTGACATCACTATGGTGCATCTCCCAGGTACATTACTGTGACATCACTATGGTGCATCTCCCAGGTACATTACTGTGACATCACTATGGTGCATCTCCCAGGTACATTACTGTGACATCACTTAGGTGTATCTCCCAGGTACATTACTGTGACATCACTATGGTGCATCTCCCAGGTACATTACTGTGACATCACTTAGGTGCATCTCCCAGGTACATTACTGTGACATCACTATGGTGCATCTCCCAGGTACATTACTGTGACATCACTTAGGTGCATCTCCCAGGTACATTACTGTGACATCACTGTATTCTATCTTCCAGGTCCATTACTGTGACATCACTATGGTGCATCTCCCAGTTACATTACTGTGACATCACTATGGTGCATCTCCCAGTTACATTACTGTGACATCACTATGGTGCATCTCCCAGGTTCATTACTGTGACATCACTGTATTCTATCTTCCAGGTAAATTACTGTGACATCACTATGGTGCATCTCCCAGGTACATTACTGTGACATCACTATGGTGCATCTCCCAGGTACATTACTGTGACATCACTGTATTCTATCTTCCAGGTACATTACTGTGACATCACCATGGTGCATCTCCCAGGTACATTACTGTGACATCACTATGTTTTATCTCCCAGGTACATTACTGTGACATCACTGTATTCTATCTTCCAGGTACATTACTGTGACATCACTATGGTGCATCTCCCAGGTACATTACTGTGACATCACTATGGTGCATCTCCCAGGTACATTACTGTGACATCACTTAGGTGCATCTCCCAGGTACATTACTGTGACATCACTATGGTGCATCTCCCAGGTACATTACTGTGACATCACTATGGTGCATCTCCCAGGTACATTACTGTGACATCACTATGGTGCATCTCCCAGGTACATTACTGTGACATCACTATGGTGCATCTCCCAGGTACTTTACTGTGACATCACTATGGTGCATCTCCCAGGTACATTACTGTGACATCACTATGGTGCATCTCCCAGGTACATTACTGTGACATCACTATGGTGCATCTCCCAGGTACATTACTGTGACATCACTGTATTCTATCTTCCAGGTACATTAATGTGACATCACTATGGTGCATCTCCTAGGTACATTTATGTGACATCACAATAGTACATCTCCCAGGTACATTACTGTGACATCACTGTGGTGCATCTCCCAGGTACATTACTGTGACATCACTATGGTGCATCTCCCAGGTACATTACTGTGACATCACTATGGTGCATCTCCCAGGTACATTACTGTGACATCACTATGGTGCATCTCCCAGGTACATTACTGTGACATCACTATGGTGCATCTCCCAGGTACATTACTGTGACATCACTATGGTGCATCTCCCAGGTCCTTTACTGTGACATCACTATGGTGCATCTCCCAGGTACATTACTGTGACGTCACTTAGGTGCATCTCCCAGGTACATTACTGTGACATCACTATGCTGCATCTCCCAGGTACATTACTGTGACATCACTATGCTGCATCTCCCAGGTGCATTACTGTGACATCACTATGGTGCATCTCCCAGGTACATTACTGTGACATCACTATGGTGCATCTCCCAGGTACATCACTGTGACATCCCTATAGTGCATCTCCCAGGTACATTACTGTGACTTCACTATGGTGCATCACCCAGGTACATTACTGTGACATCACTATGGTGCATCTTCCAGGTACATTACTGTGACATCACTTAGGTGCATCTCCCAGGTACATTACTGTGACATCACTATGGTGCATCTCCCAGGTACATTACTGTGACATCACTATGGTGCATCTCCCAGGTACATTACTGTGACATCACTATGGTGCATCTTCCAGGTACATTACTGTGACATCACTTAGGTGCATCTCCCAGGTACATTACTGTGACATCACTATGCTGCATCTCCCAGGTACATTACTGTGACATCACTATGGTGCATCTCCCAGGTACATTACTGTGACATCACTGTATTCTATCTTTCAGGTACATTACTGTGACATTACTATGGTGCATCTCCCAGGAACATTACTGTGACATCACTATGGTTTATCTCCCAGGTACATTACTGTGACATCATTGTATTCTATCTCCCAGGTACATTACTGTGACATCACTATGGTGCATCTCCCAGGTACATTACTGTGACATCACTATGGTGCATCTCCCAGGTACATTACTGTGACATCACTATGGTGCATCTCCCAGGTACATTACTGTGACATCACTATGGTGCATCTCCCAGGTACATTACTGTGACATCACTATGGTGCATCTCCCAGGTACATTACTGTGACATCACTACGCTGCATCTCCCAGGTGCATTACTGTGACATCACTATGGTGCATCTCCCAGGAACATTACTGTGACATCACTATGGTGCATCTCCCAGGTACATTACTGTGACATCACTGTATTCTATCTTCCAGGTACATTACTGTGACATCACTATGGTGCATCTCCCAGGTACATTTATGTGACATCACTATAGTACATCTCCCAGGTACATTACTGTGATATCACTATGGTGCATCTCCCAGGTACATTACTGTGACATCACTATGGTGCATCTCCCAGGTACATTACTGTGACATCACTATGGTGCATCTCCCAGGTACATTACTGTGACATCACTATGGTGCATCTCCCAGGTACATTACTGTGACATCACTATGGTGCATCTCCCAGGTACATTACTGTTCCATCACTATGGTGCATCTCCCAGGTACATTACTGTGACATCACTGTATTCTATCTTCCAGGTCCATTACTGTGACATCACTATGGTGCATCTCCCAGGTACATTACTGTGACATCACTATGGTGCATCTCCCAGGTACATTACTGTGACATCACTATGGTGCATCTCCCAGGTGCATTACTGTGACATCACTATGCTGCATCTCCCAGGTACATTACTGTGACATCACTATGGTGCATCTCCCAGGTACATTACTGTGACATCACTTAGGTGCATCTCCCAGGTACATTACTGTGACATCACTATGGTGCATCTCCCAGGTACATTACTGTGACATCACTTAGGTGCATCTCCCAGGTACATTACTGTGACATCACTTAGGTGCATCTCCCAGTTACATTACTGTGACATCACTATGCTGCATCTCCCAGGTACATTACTGTGACATCACTATGGTGCATCTCCCAGGTACATTACTGTGACATCACTGTATTCTATCTTCCAGGTACATTACTGTGACATCACTATGGTGCATCTCCTAGGTACATTTATGTGACATCACTATAGTACATCTCCCAGGTACATTACTGTGACATCACTATGGTGCATCTCCCAGGTCCATTACTGTGACATCACTATGGTGCATCTCCCAGGTACATTACTGTGACATCACTATGGTGCATCTCCCAGGTACATTACTGTGACATCACTATGGTGCATCTCCCAGGTACATTACTGTGACATCACTGTATTCTATCTTCCAGGTACATTACTGTGACATCACTATGGTGCATATCCCAGGTACATTACTGTGACATCACTTAGGTGCATCTCCAAGGTACATTACTGTGACATCACTATGGTGCATCTCCCAGGTACATTACTGTGACATCACTATGGTGCATCTCCCAGGTACAATACTGTGACATCATTGTATTCTATCTCCCAGGTACATTACTGTGACATCACTATGGTGCATCTCCCAGGTACATTACTGTGACATCACTATGGTGCATCTCCCAGGTACATTACTGTGACATCACTATGGTGCATCTCCCAGGTACATTACTGTGACATCATTGTATTCTATCTCCCAGGTACATTACTGTGACATCACTGTATTCTATCTCCCAGGTACATTACTGTGACATCACTATGGAGCATCTCCCAGGTACATTACTGTGACATCACTATGGTGCATCTCCCAGGTACATTACTGTGACATCACTATGGTGCATCTCCCAGGTACATTACTGTGACATCATTGTATTCTATCTTCCAGGTCCATTACTGTGACATCACTGTGGTGCATCTCCCAGGTACATTACTGTGACATCATTGTATTCTATCTCCCAGGTACATTACTGTGACATCACTGTATTCTATCTCCCAGGTACATTACTGTGACATCATTGTATTCTATCTCCCAGGTACATTACTGTTACATCACTGTATTTTATCTCCCAGGTGCATTACTGTGACATCATTGTATTCTATCTCCCAGGTACATTACTGTGACATCACTGTATTCTATCTCCCAGGTACCTTACTGTGACATCACTATGGTGCATCTCCCAGGAACATTACTGTGACATCACTATGGTGCATCTCCCAGGTACATTACTGTGACATCACTGTATTCTATCTTCCAGGTACATTACTGTGACATCACTATGGTGCATCTCCTAGGTACATTTATGTGACATCACTATAGTACATCTCCCAGGTACATTACGGTGACATCACTATGGTGCATCTCCCAGGTCCATTACTGTGACATCACTATGGTGCATCTCCCAGGTACATTACTGTGACATCACTATGGTGCATCTCCCAGGTACATTACTGTGACATCACTGTATTCTATCTTCCAGGTACATTACTGTGACATCACTATGGTGCATATCCCAGGTACATTACTGTGACATCACTATGCTGCATCTCCCAGGTACATTACTGTGACATCACTATGGTGCATCTCCCAGGTCCATTACTGTGACATCACTATGGTGCATCTCCCAGGTACATTACTGTGACATCACTATGGTGCATCTCCCAGGTACATTACTGTGACATCACTTAGGTGCATCTCCCAGGTACATTACTATGACATCACTATGGTGCATCTCCCAGGTACATTACTGTGACGTCACTTAGGTGCATCTCCAAGGTACATTACTGTGACATCACTATGCTGCATCTCCCAGGTACATTACTGTGACATCACTATGGTGCATCTCCCAGGTACATTACTGTGACATCACTATGGGTGCATCTCCCAGGTACATTACTGTGACATCACTATGGTGCATCTCCCAGGTACATTACTGTGACATCACTATGGTGCATCTCCCAGGTACATTACTGTGACATCACTTAGGTGCATCTCCCAGGTACATTACTATGACATCACTATGGTGCATCTCCCAGGTACATTACTGTGACGTCACTTAGGTGCATCTCCCAGGTACATTACTGTGACATCACTATGGTGCATCTCCCAGGTACATTACTGTGACATCACTATGGTGCATCTCCCAGGTACATTACTGTGACATCACTATGGTGCATCTCCCAGGTACATTACTGTGACATCACTATAGTGCATCTCCCAGGTACATTACTGTGACATCACTATGGTGCATCTCCCAGGTACATTACTGTGACATCACTATGGTGCATCTTCCAGGTACATTACTGTGACATCACTTAGGTGCATCTCCCAGGTACATTACTGTGACATCACTATGGTGCATCTTCCAGGTACATTACTGTGACATCACTATGGTGCATCTCCCAGGTTAATTACTGTGACATCACTGTATTCTATCTTTCAGGTACATTACTGTGACATTACTATGATGCATCTCCCAGGAACATTACTGTGACATCATTGTATTCTATCTCCCAGGTACATTACTGTGACATCACTATGGTGCATCTCCCAGGTCCATTACTGTGACATCACTATGGTGCATCTCCCAGGTCCATTACTGTGACATCACTATGGTGCATCTCCCAGGTACATTACTGTGACATCACTATGGTGCATCTCCCAGGTACATTACTGTGACATCACTTAGGTGCATCTCCCAGGTACATTACTATGACATCACTATGGTGCATCTCCCAGGTACATTACTGTGACGTCACTTAGGTGCATCTCCCAGGTACATTACTGTGACATCACTATGCTGCATCTCCCAGGTCCATTACTGTGACATCACTATGCTGCATCTCCCAGGTCCATTACTGTGACATCACTATGGTGCATCTCCCAGGTACATTACTGTGACATCACTATGGTGCATCTCCCAGGTACATTACTGTGACATCACTATAGTGCATCTCCCAGGTACATTACTGTGACATCACTATGGTGCATCTCCCAGGTACATTACTGTGACATCACTATGGTGCATCTTCCAGGTACATTACTGTGACTTCACTTAGGTGCATCTCCCAGGTACATTACTGTGACATCACTATGGTGCATCTTCCAGGTACATTACTGTGACATCACTATGGTGCATCTCCCAGGTTAATTACTGTGACATCACTGTATTCTATCTTTCAGGTACATTACTGTGACATTACTATGATGCATCTCCCAGGTACATTACTGTGACATCACTATGGTGCATCTCCCAGGTACATTACTGTGACATCACTATGGTGCATCTTCCAGGTACATTACTGTGACTTCACTTAGGTGCATCTCCCAGGTACATTACTGTGACATCACTATGGTGCATCTTCCAGGTACATTACTGTGACATCACTATGGTGCATCTCCCAGGTTAATTACTGTGACATCACTGTATTCTATCTTTCAGGTACATTACTGTGACATTACTATGGTGCATCTCCCAGGTACATTACTGTGACACCACCTAGGTGCATCTCCCACGTACATTACTGTGACATCACTATGGTGCATCTCCCAGGTACATTACTGTGACATCACTACGCTGCATCTCCCAGGTGCACTACTGTGACATCACTATGGTGCATCTCCCAGGTACATTACTGTGACATCACTATAGTACATCTCCCAGGTACATTACTGTGACATCACTATGGTGCATCTCCCAGGTACATTACTGTGACATCACTATGGTGCATCTCCCAGGTACATTACTGTGACATCACTATGGTGCATCTCCCAGGTACATTACTGTGACATCACTATGGTGCATCTCCCAGGTACATTACTGTGACATCAGTATGGTGCATCTCCCAGGTACATTACTGTGACATCACTATGGTGCATCTCCCAGGTACATTACTATGACATCACTATGGTGCATCTCCCAGGTACCTTACTGTGACATCACTATGGTGCATCTCCCAGGAACATTACTGTGACATCACTTAGGTGCATCTCCAAGGTACATTACTGTGACATCACTATGCTGCATCTCCCAGGTACATTACTGTGACATCACTATGGTGCATCTCCCAGGTCCATTACTGTGACATCACTATGGTGCATCTCCCAGGTACATTACTGTGACATCACTATGGTGCATCTCCCAGGTACATTACTGTGACATCACTTAGGTGCATCTCCCAGGTACATTACTGTGACATCAATATGCTGCATCTCCCAGGTACATTACTGTGACATCACTGTATTCTATCTTCCAGGTACATTACTGTGACATCACTATGGTGCATCTCCCAGGTCCATTACTGTGACATCACTATGGTGCATCTCCCAGGTCCATTACTGTGACATCACTATGGTGCATCTCCCAGGTACATTACTGTGACATCACTTAGGTGCATCTCCCAGGTACATTACTATGACATCACTATGGTGCATCTCCCAGGTACATTACTGTGACGTCACTTAGGTGCATCTCCCAGGTACATTACTGTGACATCACTATGCTGCATCTCCCAGGTCCATTACTGTGACATCACTATGCTGCATCTCCCAGGTCCATTACTGTGACATCACTATGGTGCATCTCCCAGGTACATTACTGTGACATCACTATGGTGCATCTCCCAGGTACATTACTGTGACATCACTATAGTGCATCTCCCAGGTACATTACTGTGACATCACTATGGTGCATCTCCCAGGTACATTACTGTGACATCACTATGGTGCATCTTCCAGGTACATTACTGTGACTTCACTTAGGTGCATCTCCCAGGTACATTACTGTGACATCACTATGGTGCATCTTCCAGGTACATTACTGTGACATCACTATGGTGCATCTCCCAGGTTAATTACTGTGACATCACTGTATTCTATCTTTCAGGTACATTACTGTGACATTACTATGATGCATCTCCCAGGTACATTACTGTGACATCACTATGGTGCATCTCCCAGGTACATTACTGTGACATCACTATGGTGCATCTTCCAGGTACATTACTGTGACTTCACTTAGGTGCATCTCCCAGGTACATTACTGTGACATCACTATGGTGCATCTTCCAGGTACATTACTGTGACATCACTATGGTGCATCTCCCAGGTTAATTACTGTGACATCACTGTATTCTATCTTTCAGGTACATTACTGTGACATTACTATGGTGCATCTCCCAGGTACATTACTGTGACACCACCTAGGTGCATCTCCCACGTACATTACTGTGACATCACTATGGTGCATCTCCCAGGTACATTACTGTGACATCACTACGCTGCATCTCCCAGGTGCACTACTGTGACATCACTATGGTGCATCTCCCAGGTACATTACTGTGACATCACTATAGTACATCTCCCAGGTACATTACTGTGACATCACTATGGTGCATCTCCCAGGTACATTACTGTGACATCACTATGGTGCATCTCCCAGGTACATTACTGTGACATCACTATGGTGCATCTCCCAGGTACATTACTGTGACATCACTATGGTGCATCTCCCAGGTACATTACTGTGACATCAGTATGGTGCATCTCCCAGGTACATTACTGTGACATCACTATGGTGCATCTCCCAGGTACATTACTATGACATCACTATGGTGCATCTCCCAGGTACCTTACTGTGACATCACTATGGTGCATCTCCCAGGAACATTACTGTGACATCACTTAGGTGCATCTCCAAGGTACATTACTGTGACATCACTATGCTGCATCTCCCAGGTACATTACTGTGACATCACTATGGTGCATCTCCCAGGTCCATTACTGTGACATCACTATGGTGCATCTCCCAGGTACATTACTGTGACATCACTATGGTGCATCTCCCAGGTACATTACTGTGACATCACTTAGGTGCATCTCCCAGGTACATTACTGTGACATCAATATGCTGCATCTCCCAGGTACATTACTGTGACATCACTGTATTCTATCTTCCAGGTACATTACTGTGACATCACCATGGTGCATCTCCCAGGTCCATTACTGTGACATCACTATGGTGCATCTCCCAGGTACATTACTGTGACATCACTATGGTGCATCTCCCAGGTACATTACTGTGACATCAATGTATTCTATCTCCCAGGTCCATTACTGTGACATCACTATGGTGCATCTCCCAGGTACATTACTGTGACATCACTATGGTGCATCTCCCAGGTACATTACTGTGACATCAATGTATTCTATCTTCCAGGTACATTACTGTGACATCACTATGGTGCATCTCCCAGGTACATTACTGTGACATCACTGTATTCTATCTTCCAGGTACATTACTGTGACATCACCATGGTGCATCTCCCAGGTACATTACTGTGACATCACTATGGTGCATCTCCCAGGTACATTACTGTGACATCACTATGGTGCATCTCCCAGGTACATTACTGTGACATCATTGTATTCTATCTCCCAGGTACATTACTGTGACATCACTGTATTCTATCTTCCAGGTACATTACTGTGACATCACTATGGTGCATCTCCTAGGTACATTTATGTGACATCACTATAGTACATCTCCCAGGTACATTACTGTGACATCACTATGGTGCATCTCCCAGGTACATTACTGTGACATCACTATGGCGCATCTCCCCGGTAGATTACTGTGACATCACTATGGTGCATCTCCCAGGTACATTACTGTGACATCACTATGGTGCATCTCCCAGGTACATTACTGTGACATCACTATGGTGCATCTCCCAGGTACATTACTATGACATCACTATGGTGCATCTCCCAGGTACCTTACTGTGACATCACTATGGTGCATCTCCCAGGTACATTACTGTGACATCACTATGGTGCATCTCCCAGGTACATTACTGTGGCATCACTATGGTGCATCTCCCAGGTACATTACTGTGACATCACTATGGTGCATCTCCCAGGTACATTACTGTGACATCACTATGGTGCATCTCCCAGGTACCTTACTGTGACATCACTATGGTGCATCTCCCAGGAACATTACTGTGACATCACTTAGGTGCATCTCCAAGGTACATTACTGTGACATCACTATGGTGCATCTCCCAGGTCCATTACTGTGACATCACTATGGTGCATCTCCCAGGTACATTACTGTGACATCACTATGGTGCATCTCCCAGGTACATTACTGTGACATCACTTAGGTGCATCTCCCAGGTACATTACTGTGACATCACTATGCTGCATCTCCCAGGTACATTACTGTGACATCACTGTATTCTATCTTCCAGGTACATTACTGTGACATCACCATGGTGCATCTCCCAGGTCCATTACTGTGACATCACTATGGTGCATCTCCCAGGTACATTACTGTGACATCACTATGGTGCATCTCCCAGGTACATTACTGTGACATCAATGTATTCTATCTTCCAGGTACATTACTGTGACATCACTATGGTGCATCTCCCAGGTACATTACTGTGACATCACTGTATTCTATCTTCCAGGTACATTACTGTGACATCACCATGGTGCATCTCCCAGGTACATTACTGTGACATCACTATGGTGCATCTCCCAGGTACATTACTGTGACATCACTATGGTGCATCTCCCAGGTACATTACTGTGACATCATTGTATTCTATCTCCCAGGTACATTACTGTGACATCACTGTATTCTATCTTCCAGGTACATTACTGTGACATCACTACGCTGCATCTCCCAGGTGCACTACTGTGACATCACTATGGTGCATCTCCCTGGAACATTACTGTGACATCACTATGGTGCATCTCCCAGGTACATTACTGTGACATCACTGTATTCTATCTTCCAGGTACATTACTGTGACATCACTATGGTGCATCTCCTAGGTACATTTATGTGACATCACTATAGTACATCTCCCAGGTACATTACTGTGACATCACTATGGTGCATCTCCCAGGTACATTACTGTGACATCACTATGGTGCATCTCCCAGGTACATTACTGTGACATCACTATGGTGCATCTCCCAGGTACATTACTATGACATCACTATGGTGCATCTCCCAGGTACCTTACTGTGACATCACTATGGTGCATCTCCCAGGAACATTACTGTGACATCACTTAGGTGCATCTCCAAGGTACATTACTGTGACATCACTATGCTGCATCTCCCAGGTACATTACTGTGACATCACTGTGGTGCATCTCCCAGGTCCATTACTGTGACATCACTATGGTGCATCTCCCAGGTACATTACTGTGACATCACTATGGTGCATCTCCCAGGTACATTACTGTGACATCACTTAGGTGCATCTCCCAGGTACATTACTGTGACATCACTATGCTGCATCTCCCAGGTACATTACTGTGACATCACTGTATTCTATCTTCCAGGTACATTACTGTGACATCACCATGGTGCATCTCCCAGGTGTAATACTGTGACATCACTATGGTGCATCTCCCAGGTACATTACTGTGACATCACTATGGTGCATCTCCCAGGTACATTACTGTGACATCAATGTATTCTATCTCCCAGGTCCATTACTGTGACATCACTATGGTGCATCTCCCAGGTACATTACTGTGACATCACTATGGTGCATCTCCCAGGTACATTACTGTGACATCAATGTATTCTATCTTCCAGGTACATTACTGTGACATCACTATGGTGCATCTCCCAGGTACATTACTGTGACATCACTGTATTCTATCTTCCAGGTACATTACTGTGACATCACCATGGTGCATCTCCCAGGTACATTACTGTGACATCACTATGGTGCATCTCCCAGGTACATTACTGTGACATCACTGTATTCTATCTTCCAGGTACATTACTGTGACATCACTATGGTGCATCTTTTAGGTACATTACTGTGATATCACTATAGTACATCTCCCAGGTACATTACTGTGACATCACTGTATTCTATCTTCCAGGTACATTACTGTGACATCTCTATGGTGCATCTCCTAGGTACATTACTGTGATATCACTATAGTACATCTCCCAGGTACATTACTGTGACATCACTATGGTGCATCTCCCAGGTACATTACTGTGACATCACTATAGTACATCTCCCAGGTACATTACTGTGACATCACTATGGTGCATCTCCCAGGTACATTACTGTGACATCACTATGGTGCATCTCCCAGGTACATTACTGTGACATCACTATGGTGCATCTCCCAGGTACATTACTGTGACATCACTATGGTGCATCTCCCAGGTACATTACTGTGACATCAGTATGGTGCATCTCCCAGGTACATTACTGTGACATCACTATGGTGCATCTCCCAGGTACATTACTATGACATCACTATGGTGCATCTCCCAGGTACCTTACTGTGACATCACTATGGTGCATCTCCCAGGAACATTACTGTGACATCACTTAGGTGCATCTCCAAGGTACATTACTGTGACATCACTATGCTGCATCTCCCAGGTACATTACTGTGACATCACTATGGTGCATCTCCCAGGTCCATTACTGTGACATCACTATGGTGCATCTCCCAGGTACATTACTGTGACATCACTATGGTGCATCTCCCAGGTACATTACTGTGACATCACTTAGGTGCATCTCCCAGGTACATTACTGTGACATCAATATGCTGCATCTCCCAGGTACATTACTGTGACATCACTGTATTCTATCTTCCAGGTACATTACTGTGACATCACCATGGTGCATCTCCCAGGTCCATTACTGTGACATCACTATGGTGCATCTCCCAGGTACATTACTGTGACATCACTATGGTGCATCTCCCAGGTACATTACTGTGACATCAATGTATTCTATCTCCCAGGTCCATTACTGTGACATCACTATGGTGCATCTCCCAGGTACATTACTGTGACATCACTATGGTGCATCTCCCAGGTACATTACTGTGACATCAATGTATTCTATCTTCCAGGTACATTACTGTGACATCACTATGGTGCATCTCCCAGGTACATTACTGTGACATCACTGTATTCTATCTTCCAGGTACATTACTGTGACATCACCATGGTGCATCTCCCAGGTACATTACTGTGACATCACTATGGTGCATCTCCCAGGTACATTACTGTGACATCACTATGGTGCATCTCCCAGGTACATTACTGTGACATCATTGTATTCTATCTCCCAGGTACATTACTGTGACATCACTGTATTCTATCTTCCAGGTACATTACTGTGACATCACTATGGTGCATCTCCTAGGTACATTTATGTGACATCACTATAGTACATCTCCCAGGTACATTACTGTGACATCACTATGGTGCATCTCCCAGGTACATTACTGTGACATCACTATGGCGCATCTCCCCGGTAGATTACTGTGACATCACTATGGTGCATCTCCCAGGTACATTACTGTGACATCACTATGGTGCATCTCCCAGGTACATTACTGTGACATCACTATGGTGCATCTCCCAGGTACATTACTATGACATCACTATGGTGCATCTCCCAGGTACCTTACTGTGACATCACTATGGTGCATCTCCCAGGTACATTACTGTGACATCACTATGGTGCATCTCCCAGGTACATTACTGTGGCATCACTATGGTGCATCTCCCAGGTACATTACTGTGACATCACTATGGTGCATCTCCCAGGTACATTACTGTGACATCACTATGGTGCATCTCCCAGGTACCTTACTGTGACATCACTATGGTGCATCTCCCAGGAACATTACTGTGACATCACTTAGGTGCATCTCCAAGGTACATTACTGTGACATCACTATGGTGCATCTCCCAGGTCCATTACTGTGACATCACTATGGTGCATCTCCCAGGTACATTACTGTGACATCACTATGGTGCATCTCCCAGGTACATTACTGTGACATCACTTAGGTGCATCTCCCAGGTACATTACTGTGACATCACTATGCTGCATCTCCCAGGTACATTACTGTGACATCACTGTATTCTATCTTCCAGGTACATTACTGTGACATCACCATGGTGCATCTCCCAGGTCCATTACTGTGACATCACTATGGTGCATCTCCCAGGTACATTACTGTGACATCACTATGGTGCATCTCCCAGGTACATTACTGTGACATCAATGTATTCTATCTTCCAGGTACATTACTGTGACATCACTATGGTGCATCTCCCAGGTACATTACTGTGACATCACTGTATTCTATCTTCCAGGTACATTACTGTGACATCACCATGGTGCATCTCCCAGGTACATTACTGTGACATCACTATGGTGCATCTCCCAGGTACATTACTGTGACATCACTATGGTGCATCTCCCAGGTACATTACTGTGACATCATTGTATTCTATCTCCCAGGTACATTACTGTGACATCACTGTATTCTATCTTCCAGGTACATTACTGTGACATCACTACGCTGCATCTCCCAGGTGCACTACTGTGACATCACTATGGTGCATCTCCCTGGAACATTACTGTGACATCACTATGGTGCATCTCCCAGGTACATTACTGTGACATCACTGTATTCTATCTTCCAGGTACATTACTGTGACATCACTATGGTGCATCTCCTAGGTACATTTATGTGACATCACTATAGTACATCTCCCAGGTACATTACTGTGACATCACTATGGTGCATCTCCCAGGTACATTACTGTGACATCACTATGGTGCATCTCCCAGGTACATTACTGTGACATCACTATGGTGCATCTCCCAGGTACATTACTATGACATCACTATGGTGCATCTCCCAGGTACCTTACTGTGACATCACTATGGTGCATCTCCCAGGAACATTACTGTGACATCACTTAGGTGCATCTCCAAGGTACATTACTGTGACATCACTATGCTGCATCTCCCAGGTACATTACTGTGACATCACTGTGGTGCATCTCCCAGGTCCATTACTGTGACATCACTATGGTGCATCTCCCAGGTACATTACTGTGACATCACTATGGTGCATCTCCCAGGTACATTACTGTGACATCACTTAGGTGCATCTCCCAGGTACATTACTGTGACATCACTATGCTGCATCTCCCAGGTACATTACTGTGACATCACTGTATTCTATCTTCCAGGTACATTACTGTGACATCACCATGGTGCATCTCCCAGGTGTAATACTGTGACATCACTATGGTGCATCTCCCAGGTACATTACTGTGACATCACTATGGTGCATCTCCCAGGTACATTACTGTGACATCAATGTATTCTATCTCCCAGGTCCATTACTGTGACATCACTATGGTGCATCTCCCAGGTACATTACTGTGACATCACTATGGTGCATCTCCCAGGTACATTACTGTGACATCAATGTATTCTATCTTCCAGGTACATTACTGTGACATCACTATGGTGCATCTCCCAGGTACATTACTGTGACATCACTGTATTCTATCTTCCAGGTACATTACTGTGACATCACCATGGTGCATCTCCCAGGTACATTACTGTGACATCACTATGGTGCATCTCCCAGGTACATTACTGTGACATCACTATGGTGCATCTCCCAGGTACATTACTGTGACATCACTGTATTCTATCTTCCAGGTACATTACTGTGACATCACTATGGTGCATCTTTTAGGTACATTACTGTGATATCACTATAGTACATCTCCCAGGTACATTACTGTGACATCACTGTATTCTATCTTCCAGGTACATTACTGTGACATCTCTATGGTGCATCTCCTAGGTACATTACTGTGATATCACTATAGTACATCTCCCAGGTACATTACTGTGACATCACTATGGTGCATCTCCCAGGTACATTACTGTGACATCACTATGGTGCATCTCCCAGGTACATTACTGTGACATCACTATGGTGCATCTCCCAGGTACTTTACTGTGACATCACTATGGTGCATCTCCCAGGTACATTACTGTGACATCACTATGGTGCATCTCCCAGGTACATTACTGTGACATCACTATGGTGCATCTCCCAGGTAAATTACTGTGACATCACTGTATTCTATCTTCCAGGTACATTACTGTGACATCTCTATGGTGCATCTCCTAGGTACATTACTGTGATATCACTATAGTACATCTCCCAGGTACATTACTGTGACATCACTATGGTGCATCTCCCAGGTACATTACTGTGACATCACTATGGTGCATCTCCCAGGTACATTACTGTGACATCACTATGGTGCATCTCCCAGGTACTTTACTGTGACATCACTATGGTGCATCTCCCAGGTACATTACTGTGACATCACTATGGTGCATCTCCTAGGTACATTTATGTGACATCACTATAGTACATCTCCCAGGTACATTACTGTGGCATCACTATGGTGCATCTCCCAGGTACATTAATGTGACATCACTATGGTGCATCTCCTAGATACATTACTGTGACATCACTATGGTGCATCTCCCAGGTACATTACTGTGACATCATTGTATTCTATCTCCCAGGTACATTACTGTGACATCACTGTATTCTATCTTCCAGGTCCATTACTGTGACATCACTATGGTGCATCTCCCAGGTACATTACTGTGACATCACTATGGTGCATCTCCCAGGAACATTACTGTGACATCACTATGGTGCATCTCCCAGGTACATTACTGTGACATCACTATGGTGCATCTCCCAGGTACATTACTGTGACATCACTATGGTGCATCTCCCAGGTACATTACTGTGACATCACTATGGTGCATCTCCCAGGTACATTACTGTGACATCATTGTATTCTATCTCCCAGGTACATTACTGTGACATCACTGTATTCTATCTCCCAGGTACATTACTGTGACATCACTATGGAGCATCTCCCAGGTACATTACTGTGACATCACTATGGTGCATCTCCCAGGTACATTACTGTGACATCACTATGGTGCATCTCCCAGGTACATTACTGTGACATCACTGTATTCTATCTTCCAGGTCCATTACTGTGACATCACTGTGGTGCATTTCTTAGGTACATTACTGTGACATCATTGTATTCTATCTCCCAGGTACATTACTGTGACATCACTGTATTCTATCTCCCAGGTACATTACTGTGACATCATTGTATTCTATCTCCCAGGTACATTACTGTGACATCATTGTATTCTATCTCCCAGGTACATTACTGTGACATCACTGTATTCTATCTCCCAGGTGCATTACTGTGACATCACTATGGTGCATCTCCCAGGTACATTACTGTGACATCACTATGGTGCATCTCCCAGGAACATTACTGTGACATCACTATGGTGCATCTCCCAGGTACATTACTGTGACATCATTGTATTCTATCTCCCAGGTACATTACTGTGACATCACTGTATTCTATCTCCCAGGTACATTACTGTGACATCACTATGGTGCATCTCCCAGGTACATTACTGTGACATCACTATGGTGCATCTCCCAGATACATTACTGTGACATCACTGTATTCTATCTTCCAGGTCCATTACTGTGACATCACTATGGTGCATCTCCCAGGTCCATTACTGTGACATCACTATTGTGCATCTCCAAGTTACATTACTGTGACATCACTATGGTGCATCTCCCAGGTACATTACTGTGACATCACTATGGTGCATCTCCCAGGTACATTACTGTGACATCACTATGGTGCATCTCCCAGGTACATTACTGTGACATCACTATGGTGCATCTCCCAGGTACATTACTGTGACATCACTATGGTGCATCTCCCAGGTACATTACTGTGACATCACTATGGTGCATCTCCCAGGTACATACATTACTGTGACATCACTGTATTCTATCTTCCAGGTACATTACTGTGACATCACTATGGTGCATCTCCCAGGTACATTACTGTGACATCACTATGGTGCATCTCCCAGGTACATTACTGTGACATCACTATGGTGCATCTCCCAGGTACATTACTGTGACATCACTATGGTGCATCTCCCAGGTACATTACTGTGACATCACTGAGGTGCATCTCCCAGGTACATTACTGTGACATCACTATGCTGCATCTCCCAGGTACATTACTGTGACATCACTATGGTGCGTCTCCCAGGTTCATTACTGTGACATCACTATGCTGCATCTCCCAGGTGCATTACTGTGACATCACTGTATTCTATCTTCCAGGTACATTACTGTGACATCACTATGGTGCATCTCCCAGGTACATTACTGTGACATCACTATGGTGCATCTCCCAGGTACATTACTGTGACATCACTATGGTGTATCTTCCAGGTACATTACTGTGACATCACCATGGTGCATCTCCCAGGTCCATTACTGTGACATCACTATGGTGCATCTCCCAGGTACATTACTGTGACATCACTATGCTGCATCTCCCAGGTACATTACTGTGACATCATTGTATTCTATCTCCCAGGTACATTACTGTGACATCACTGTATTCTATCTTCCAGGTACATTACTGTGACATCACTATGGTGCATCTTTTAGGTACATTACTGTGATATCACTATAGTACATCTCCCAGGTACATTACTGTGGCATCACCATGGTGCATCTCCCAGGTACATTACTGTGACATCACTATGGTGCATCTCCCAGGTACATTACTGTGACATCACTATGGTGCATATCCCAGGTACATTGCTGTGACATCATTGTATTCTATCTTCCAGGTACATTACTGTGATATCACTATGGTGCATCTCCCAGGTACATTACTGTGACATCACTGTGGTGCATCTCCCAGGTACATTACTGTGACATCACTATGGTGCATCTCCCAGGTACATTACTGTGACATCACTATGGTGCATCTCCCAGGTACATTACTGTGACATCACTATGGTGCATCTCCCAGGTACATTACTGTGACATCACTATGGTGTATCTTCCAGGTACATTACTGTGACATCACCATGGTGCATCTCCCAGGTCCATTACTGTGACATCACTATGGTGCATCTCCCAGGTACATTACTGTGACATCACTATGCTGCATCTCCCAGGTACATTACTGTGACATCATTGTATTCTATCTCCCAGGTACATTACTGTGACATCACTGTATTCTATCTTCCAGGTACATTACTGTGACATCACTATGGTGCATCTTTTAGGTACATTACTGTGATATCACTATAGTACATCTCCCAGGTACATTACTGTGGCATCACCATGGTGCATCTCCCAGGTACATTACTGTGACATCACTATGTTGCATCTCCCAGGTACATTACTGTGACATCACTATGGTGCATATCCCAGGTACATTGCTGTGACATCATTGTATTCTATCTTCCAGGTACATTACTGTGATATCACTATGGTGCATCTCCCAGGTACTTTACTGTGACATCACTATGGTGCATCTCCCAGGTACATTACTGTGACATCACTATGGTGCATCTCCCAGGTACATTACTGCGACATCACTATGGTGCATCTCCCAGGTACATTACTGTGACATCACTGTATTCTGTCTTCCTGGTACATTACTGTGACATCACTATGGTGCATCTCCTAGGTACATTTATGTGACATCACTATAGTACATCTCCCAGGTACATTACTGTGACATCACTATGGTGCATCTCCCAGGTACATTAATGTGACATCACTATGGTGCATCTCCTAGATACATTACTGTGACATCACTATGGTGCATCTCCCAGGTACATTACTGTGACATTATTGTATTCTATCTCCCAGGAACATTACTGTGACATCACTATGGTGCATCTCCCAGGTACATTACTGTGACATCACTATGGTGCATCTCCCAGGTACATTACTGTGACATCACTATGGTGCATCTCCCAGGTACATTACTGTGACATCACTATGGTGCATCTCCCCGGTACATTACTGTGACATCACTTAGGTGCAAATCCCAGGTACATTACTGTGACATCACTATGGTGCGTCTCCCAGGTACATTACTGTGACATCATTGTATTCTATCTCTCAGGTACATTACTGTGACATAACTGTATTCTATCTTCCAGGTCCATTACTGTGACATCACTTAGGTGCATCTCCCAGGTACATTACTGTGACATCACTATGGTGCATCTGCCAGGTACATTACTGTGACATCACTGTATTCTATCTTCCAGGTACATTACTGTGACATCTCTATGGTGCATCTCCCAGGTACATTACTGTGACATCACTATGGTGCATCTCCCAGGTACATTACTGTGACATCACTATGGTGCATCTCCCAGGTACATTACTGTGACATCACTATGGTGCATCTCCCAGGAACATTACTGTGACATCACTATGGTGCATCTCCCAGGAACATTACTGTGACATCACTATGGTGCATCTCCCAGGTACATTACTGTGACATTATTGTATTCTATCTCCCAGGTACATTACTGTGACATCACTGTGGTGCATCTCCCAGGTACATTACTGTGACATCACTATGGTGCATCTCCCAGGTACATTACTGTGACATCACTAAGGTGCATCTCCCAGATACATTACTGTGACATCACTGTATTCTATCTTCCAGGTCCATTACTGTGACATCACTATTGTGCATCTCCCAGGTCCATTACTGTGACATCACTATTGTGCATCTCCAAGGTACATTACTGTGACATCACTATGGTGCATCTCCCAGGTACATTACTGTGACATCACTATGGTGCATCTCCCAGGTACATTACTGTGACATCACTATGGTGCATCTCCCAGGTACATTACTGTGACATCACTATGGTGCATCTCCCAGGTACATTACTGTGACATCACTATGGTGCATCTCCCAGGTACATACATTACTGTGACATCACTATGGTGCATCTCCCAGGTACATTACTGTGACATCACTATGGTGCATCTCTCAGGTACATTACTGTGACATCACTGTATTCTATCTTCCAGGTACATTACTGTGACATCACTATGGTGCATCTCCCAGGTACATTACTGTGACATCACTATGGTGCATCTCCCAGGTACATTACTGTGACATCACTATGGTGCATCTCCCAGGTACATTACTGTGACATCACTTAGGTGCATCTCCTAGGTACATTACTGTGACATCACTATGCTGCATCTCCCAGGTACATTACTGTGACATCACTATGGTGCGTCTCCCAGGTTCATTACTGCGACATCACTGTATTCTGTCTTCCAGGTACATTACTGTGACATCACTATGGTGCATCTCCCAGGAACATTACTGTGACATCACTATGGTGCATCTCCCAGGTACATTACTGTGACATCACTATGGTGCATCTCCCAGGTACATTTATGTGACATCACTATAGTAAATCTCCCAGGTACATTACTGTGACATCACTATGGTGCATCTCCCAGGTACATTACTGTGACATCACTATGGTGCATCTCCCAGGAACATTACTGTGACATCACTATGGTGCATCTCCCAGGAACATTACTGTGACATCACTATGGTGCATCTTCCAGGTACATTACTGTGACATCATTGTATTCTATCTCCCAGGTACATTACTGTGACATCACTGTATTCTATCTTCCAGGTCCATTACTGTGACATCACTGTGGTGCATCTCCCAGGTACATTACTGTGACATCACTATGGTGCATCTCCCAGGTACATTACTGTGACATCACTATGGTGCATCTCCCAGATACATTACTGTGACATCACTGTATTCTATCTTCCAGGTCCATTACTGTGACATCACTATGGTGCATCTCCCAGGTCCATTACTGTGACATCACTATTGTGCATCTCCAAGGTACATACATTACTGTGACATCACTATGGTGCATCTCCCAGGTACATTACTGTGACATCACTGTATTCTATCTTCCAGGTACATTACTGTGACATCACTATGGTGCATCTCCCAGGTACATACATTACTGTGACATCACTATGGTGCATCTCCCAGGTACATTACTGTGACATCACTGTATTCTATCTTCCAGGTACATTACTGTGACATCACTATGGTGCATCTCCCAGGTACATTACTGTGACATCACTATGGTGCATCTCCCAGGTACATTACTGTGACATCACTATGGTGCATCTCACAGGTACATTACTGTGACATCACTATGGTGCATCTCCCAGGTACATTACTGTGACATCACTATGGTGCATCTCCCAGGTACATTACTGTGACATAACTATGGTGCATCTCCCAGGTACATACATTACTGTGACATCACTATGGTGCATCTCCCAGGTACATTACTGTGACATCACTATGGTGCATCTCCCAGGTACATTACTGTGACATCACTATGGTGCATCTCACAGGTACATTACTGTGACATCACTATGGTGCATCTCCCAGGTACATTACTGTGACATCACTATGGTGCATCTCCCAGGTACATTACTGTGACATAACTATGGTGCATCTCCCAGGTACATACATTACTGTGACATCACTATGGTGCATCTCCCAGGTACATTACTGTGACATCACTATGGTGCATCTCCCAGGTACATTACTGTGACATCACTATGGTGCATCTCCCAGGTACATTACTGTGACATCACTTAGGTGCATCTCCTAGGTACATTACTGTGACATCACTATGCTGCATCTCCCAGGTACATTACTGTGACATCACTATGGTGCGTCTCCCAGGTTCATTACTGTGACATCACTGTATTCTATCTTCCAGGTACATTACTGTGACATCACTATGGTGCATCTCCCAGGAACATTACTGTGACATCACTATGGTGCATCTCCCAGGTACATTACTGTGACATCACTGTATTCTATCTTCCAGGTACATTACTGTGACATCACCATGGTGCATCTCCCAGGTACATTTATGTGACATCACTATAGTAAATCTCCCAGGTACATTACTGTGACATCACTATGGTGCATCTCCCAGGTACATTACTGTGACATCACTATGGTGCATCTCCCAGATACATAACTGTGACATCACTATGGTGCATCTCCCAGGAACATTACTGTGACATCACTATGGTGCATCTCCCAGGAACATTACTGTGACATCACTATGGTGCATCTTCCAGGTACATTACTGTGACATCATTGTATTCTATCTCCCAGGTACATTACTGTGACATCACTGTATTCTATCTTCCAGGTCCATTACTGTGACATCACTGTGGTGCATCTCCCAGGTACATTACTGTGACATCACTATGGTGCATCTCCCAGGTACATTACTGTGACATCACTATGGTGCATCTCCCAGATACATTACTGTGACATCACTGTATTCTATCTTCCAGGTCCATTACTGTGACATCACTATGGTGCATCTCCCAGGTCCATTACTGTGACATCACTATTGTGCATCTCCAAGGTACATACATTACTGTGACATCACTATGGTGCATCTCCCAGGTACATTACTGTGACATCACTGTATTCTATCTTCCAGGTACATTACTGTGACATCACTATGGTGCATCTCCCAGGTACATTACTGTGACATCACTATGGTGCATCTCCCAGGTACATTACTGTGACAACACTATGGTGCATCTCCCAGGTACATTACTGTGACATCACTATGGTGCATCTCCCAGGTACATTACTGTGACATCACTTAGGTGCATCTACCAGGTACATTACTGTGACATCACTATGGTGCATCTCCCAGGTACATTACTGTGACATCACTATGGTGCATCTCCCAGGTACATTACTGTGACATCACTATGGTGCATCTCCCAGGTACATTACTGTGACATCACTATGGTGCATCTCCCAGGTACTTTACTGTGACATCACTATGGTGCATCTCCCAGGTACATTACTGTGACATCACTATGGTGCATCTCCTAGGTACATTTATGTGACATCACAATAGTACATCTCCCAGGTACATTACTGTGACATCACTGTGGTGCATCTCCCAGGTACATTACTGTGACATCACTATGGTGCATCTCCCAGGTACATTACTGTGACATCACTATGGTGCATCTCCCAGGTACATTACTGTGACATCACTATGGTGCATCTCCCAGGTACATTACTGTGACATCATTGTATTCTATCTTCCAGGTCCATTACTGTGACATCACTATGGTGCATATCCCAGGTACATTCCTGTGACATCACTATGGTGCATCTCCCAGGTACATTACTGTGACATCACTATGGTGCATCTCCCAGGTACATTACTGTGACATCACTATGGTGCATCTCCCAGGTACATTACTGTGACATCACTATGGTGCATCTCCCAGGTCCTTTACTGTGACATCACTATGGTGCATCTCCCAGGTACATTACTGTGACGTCACTTAGGTGCATCTCCCAGGTACATTACTGTGACATCACTATGGTGCATCTCCCAGGTACATTACTGTGACATCGCTATGCTGCATCTCCCAGGTACATTACTGTGACATCACTATGCTGCATCTCCCAGGTGCATTACTGTGACATCACTATGGTGCATCTCCCAGGTACATCACTGTGACATCACTATAGTGCATCTCCCAGGTACATTACTGTGACATCACTATGGTGCATCTCCCAGGTACATTACTGTGACATCACTATGGTGCATCTTCCAGGTACTTTACTGTGACATCACTTAGGTGCATCTCCCAGGTACATTACTGTGACATCACTATGGTGCATCTCCCAGGTACATTACTGTGACATCACTATGGTGCATCTCCCAGGAACATTACTGTGACATCACTATGGTGCATCTCCCAGGTACATTACTGTGACATCACTGTATTCTATCTTCCAGGTACATTACTGTGACATCACTATGGTGCATCTCCTAGGTACATTTATGTGACATCACTATAGTACATCTCCCAGGTACATTACTGTGAAATCACTATGGTGCATCTCCCAGGTACATTACTGTGACATCACTATGGTGCATCTCCCAGGTACATTACTGTGACATCACTATGGTGCATCTCCCAGGTACATTACTGTGACATCATTGTATTCTATCTCCCAGGTACATTACTGTGACATCACTGTATTCTATCTTCCAGGTCCATTACTGTGACATCACTATGGTGCATCTCCCAGGTACATTACTGTGACATCACTATGGTGCATCTCCCAGGTACATTACTGTGACATCACTACGGTGCATCCCCCAGGTACATTACTGTGACATCACTATGGTGCATCTCCCAGGTACATTACTGTGACATCACTATGGTGCATCTCCCAGGTACATTACTGTGACATCACTATGGTGCATCTCCCAGGTACATTACTGTGACATCACTATGGTGCATCTCCCAGGTACATTACTGTCCCATCACTATGGTGCATCTCCCAGGTACATTACTGTGACATCACTGTATTCTATCTTCCAGGTCCATTACTGTGAAATCACTATGGTGCATCTCCCAGGTACATTACTGTGACATCACTATGGTGCATCTCCCAGGTACATTACTGTGACATCACTATGGTGCATCTCCCAGGTACATTACTGTGACATCACTATGGTGCATCTCCCAGGTACATTACTGTGACATCACTATGGTGCATCTCCCAGGTACATTACTGTGACATCACTTAGGTGCATCTCCCAGGTACATTACTGTGACATCACTATGGTGCATCTCCCAGGTACATTACTGTGACATCACTTAGGTGCATCTCCCAGGTACATTACTGTGACATCACTATGGTGCATCTCCCAGGTACATTACTGTGACATCACTTAGGTGCATCTCCCAGTTACATTACTGTGACATCACTGTATTCTATCTTCCAGGTCCATTACTGTGACATCACTATGGTGCATCTCCCAGTTACATTACTGTGACATCACTATGGTGCATCTCCCAGTTACATTACTGTGACATCACTATGGTGCATCTCCCAGTTACATTACTGTGACATCACTATGCTGCATCTCCCAGGTACATTACTGCGACATCACTATGGTGCATCTCCCAGGTACATTACTGTGACATCACTATGGTGCATCTCCCAGGTACATTACTGTGACATCACTGTATTCTATCTTCCAGGTACATTACTGTGACATCACCATGGTGCATCTCCCAGGTACATTACTGTGACATCACTATGTTTTATCTCCCAGGTACATTACTGTGACATCACTATGGTGCATCTCCCAGGTACATTACTGTGACATCACTATGTTTTATCTCCCAGGTACATTACTGTGACATCACTATGGTGCATCTCCCAGGTACATTACTGTGACATTACTATGGTGCATCTCCCAGGTACATTACTGTGACATCACTTAGGTGCATCTCCCACGTACATTACTGTGACATCACTATGGTGCATCTCCCAGGTACATTACTGTGACATCACTGTATTCTATCTTCCAGGTACATTACTGTGACATCACTATGGTGCATCTCCCAGGTACCACATTACTGTGACATCACTGTATTCTATCTTCCAGGTACATTACTGTGACATCACTATGGTGCATCTCCCAGGTACAACATTACTGTGACATCACTATGGTGCATCTCCCAGGTACATTACTGTGACATCACTATGGTGCATCTCCCAGGTACATTACTGTGACATCACTATGGTGCATCTCCCAGGTACATTACTGTGACATCACTATGGTGCATCTCCCAGGTACATTACTGTGACATCACTGTATTCTATCTTCCAGGTACATTACTGTGACATCACTATGGTGCATCTCCTAGGTACATTTATGTGACATCACAATAGTACATCTCCCAGGTACATTACTGTGACATCATTGTATTCTATCTTCCAGGTCCATTACTGTGACATCACTATGGTGCATATCCCAGGTACATTCCTGTGACATCACTATGGTGCATCTCCCAGGTACATTACTGTGACATCACTATGGTGCATCTCCCAGGTACATTACTATGATATCACTATGGTGCATCTCCCAGGTGCATTACTGTGACATCACTATGGTGCATCTCCCAGGTACATTACTGTGACATCACTATGGTGCATCTCCCAGGTACATTCCTGTGACATCACTATGGTGCATCTCCCAGGTACATTACTGTGACAACACTATGGTGCATCTCCCAGGTCCTTTACTGTGACGTCACTTAGGTGCATCTCCCAGGTACATTACTGTGACGTCACTTAGGTGCATCTCCCAGGTACATTACTGTGACATCACTATGCTGCATCTCCCAGGTACATTACTGTGACATCACTATGGTGCATCTCCCAGGTGCATTACTGTGACATCACTATGGTGCATCTCCCAGGTACATTACTGTGACATCACTATGGTGCATCTCCCAGGTACATTACTGTGACATCACTATGGTGCATCTTCCAGGTACATTACTGTGACATCACTTAGGTGCATCTCCCAGGTACATTACTGTGACATCACTATGCTGCATCTCCCAGGTACATTACTGTGACATCACTATGGTGCATCTCCCAGGTACATTACTGTGACATTACTATGGTGCATCTCCCAGGTACATTACTGTGACATCACTATGGTTTATCTCCCAGGTACATTACTGTGACATCATTGTATTCTATCTCCCAGGTACATTACTGTGACATCACTATGGTGCATCTCCCAGGTACATTACTGTGACATCACTATGGTGCATCTCCCAGGTACATTACTGTGACATCACTATGGTGCATCTCCCAGGTACATTAATGTGACATCACTATGGTGCATCTCCCAGGTACATTACTGTGACATCACTTAGGTGCATCTCCCAGGTACATTACTGTGACATCACTACGCTGCATCTCCCAGGTGCATTTCTGTGACATCACTATGGTGCATCTCCCAGGAACATTACTGTGACATCACTATGGTGCATCTCCCAGGTACATTACTGTGACATCACTGTATTCTATCTTCCAGGTACATTACTGTGACATCACTATGGTGCATCTCCTAGGTACATTTATGTGACATCACTATAGTACATCTCCCAGGTACATTACTGTGACATCACTATGGTGCATCTCCCAGGTACATTACTGTGACATCACTATGGTGCATCTCCCAGGTACATTACTGTGACATCACTATGGTGCATCTCCCATGTACATTACTGTGACATCATTGTATTCTATCTCCCAGGTACATTACTGTGACATCACTGTATTCTATTTTCCAGGTCCATTACTGTGACATCACTATGGTGCATCTCCCAGGTACATTACTGTGACATCACTATGGTGCATCTCCCAGGTACATTACTGTGACATCACTATGGTGCATCTCCCAGGTACATTACTGTGACATCACTGTATTCTATCTTCCAGGTACATTACTGTGACATCACTATGGTGCATCTCCTAGGTACATTTATGTGACATCACAATAGTACATCTCCCAGGTACATTACTGTGACATCATTGTATTCTATCTTCCAGGTCCATTACTGTGACATCACTATGGTGCATATCCCAGGTACATTCCTGTGACATCACTATGGTGCATCTCCCAGGTACATTACTGTGACATCACTATGGTGCATCTCCCAGGTACATTACTATGATATCACTATGGTGCATCTCCCAGGTGCATTACTGTGACATCACTATGGTGCATCTCCCAGGTACATTACTGTGACATCACTATGGTGCATCTCCCAGGTACATTCCTGTGACATCACTATGGTGCATCTCCCAGGTACATTACTGTGACAACACTATGGTGCATCTCCCAGGTCCTTTACTGTGACGTCACTTAGGTGCATCTCCCAGGTACATTCCTGTGACATCACTATCAGTGCATCTCCCAGGTACATTACTGTGACGTCACTTAGGTGCATCTCCCAGGTACATTACTGTGACATCACTATGCTGCATCTCCCAGGTACATTACTGTGACATCACTATGGTGCATCTCCCAGGTGCATTACTGTGACATCACTATGGTGCATCTCCCAGGTACATTACTGTGACATCACTATGGTGCATCTCCCAGGTACATTACTGTGACATCACTATGGTGCATCTTCCAGGTACATTACTGTGACATCACTTAGGTGCATCTCCCAGGTACATTACTGTGACATCACTATGCTGCATCTCCCAGGTACATTACTGTGACATCACTATGGTGCATCTCCCAGGTACATTACTGTGACATTACTATGGTGCATCTCCCAGGTACATTACTGTGACATCACTATGGTTTATCTCCCAGGTACATTACTGTGACATCATTGTATTCTATCTCCCAGGTACATTACTGTGACATCACTATGGTGCATCTCCCAGGTACATTACTGTGACATCACTATGGTGCATCTCCCAGGTACATTACTGTGACATCACTATGGTGCATCTCCCAGGTACATTAATGTGACATCACTATGGTGCATCTCCCAGGTACATTACTGTGACATCACTTAGGTGCATCTCCCAGGTACATTACTGTGACATCACTACGCTGCATCTCCCAGGTGCATTTCTGTGACATCACTATGGTGCATCTCCCAGGAACATTACTGTGACATCACTATGGTGCATCTCCCAGGTACATTACTGTGACATCACTGTATTCTATCTTCCAGGTACATTACTGTGACATCACTATGGTGCATCTCCTAGGTACATTTATGTGACATCACTATAGTACATCTCCCAGGTACATTACTGTGACATCACTATGGTGCATCTCCCAGGTACATTACTGTGACATCACTATGGTGCATCTCCCAGGTACATTACTGTGACATCACTATGGTGCATCTCCCATGTACATTACTGTGACATCATTGTATTCTATCTCCCAGGTACATTACTGTGACATCACTGTATTCTATTTTCCAGGTCCATTACTGTGACATCACTATGGTGCATCTCCCAGGTACATTACTGTGACATCACTATGGTGCATCTCCCAGGTACATTACTGTGACATCACTATGGTGCATCTCCCAGGTACATTACTGTGACATCACTATGGTGCATCTCCCAGGTACATTACTGTGACATCACTATGGTGCATCTCCCAGGTACATTACTGTGACATCACTATGGTGCATCTCCCAGGTACATTACTGTCCCATCACTATGGTGCATCTCCCAGGTACATTACTGTGACATCACTGTATTCTATCTTCCAGGTCCATTACTGTGAAATCACTATGGTGCATCTCCCAGGTACATTACTGTGACATCACTATGGTGCATCTCCCAGGTACATTACTGTGACATCACTATGGTGCATCTCCCAGGTACATTACTGTGACATCACTATGGTGCATCTCCCAGGTACATTACTGTGACATCACTATGGTGCATCTCCCAGGTACATTACTGTGACATCACTTAGGTGTATCTCCCAGGTACATTACTGTGACATCACTATGGTGCATCTCCCAGGTACATTACTGTGACATCACTTAGGTGCATCTCCCAGGTACATTACTGTGACATCACTATGGTGCATCTCCCAGGTACATTACTGTGACATCACTTAGGTGCATCTCCCAGGTACATTACTGTGACATCACTGTATTCTATCTTCCAGGTCCATTACTGTGACATCACTATGGTGCATCTCCCAGTTACATTACTGTGACATCACTATGGTGCATCTCCCAGTTACATTACTGTGACATCACTATGGTGCATCTCCCAGGTTCATTACTGTGACATCACTGTATTCTATCTTCCAGGTAAATTACTGTGACATCACTATGGTGCATCTCCCAGGTACATTACTGTGACATCACTATGGTGCATCTCCCAGGTACATTACTGTGACATCACTGTATTCTATCTTCCAGGTACATTACTGTGACATCACCATGGTGCATCTCCCAGGTACATTACTGTGACATCACTATGTTTTATCTCCCAGGTACATTACTGTGACATCACTGTATTCTATCTTCCAGGTACATTACTGTGACATCACTATGGTGCATCTCCCAGGTACATTACTGTGACATCACTATGGTGCATCTCCCAGGTACATTACTGTGACATCACTTAGGTGCATCTCCCAGGTACATTACTGTGACATCACTATGGTGCATCTCCCAGGTACATTACTGTGACATCACTATGGTGCATCTCCCAGGTACATTACTGTGACATCACTATGGTGCATCTCCCAGGTACATTACTGTGACATCACTATGGTGCATCTCCCAGGTACTTTACTGTGACATCACTATGGTGCATCTCCCAGGTACATTACTGTGACATCACTATGGTGCATCTCCCAGGTACATTACTGTGACATCACTATGGTGCATCTCCCAGGTACATTACTGTGACATCACTGTATTCTATCTTCCAGGTACATTAATGTGACATCACTATGGTGCATCTCCTAGGTACATTTATGTGACATCACAATAGTACATCTCCCAGGTACATTACTGTGACATCACTGTGGTGCATCTCCCAGGTACATTACTGTGACATCACTATGGTGCATCTCCCAGGTACATTACTGTGACATCACTATGGTGCATCTCCCAGGTACATTACTGTGACATCACTATGGTGCATCTCCCAGGTACATTACTGTGACATCACTATGGTGCATCTCCCAGGTACATTACTGTGACATCACTATGGTGCATCTCCCAGGTCCTTTACTGTGACATCACTATGGTGCATCTCCCAGGTACATTACTGTGACGTCACTTAGGTGCATCTCCCAGGTACATTACTGTGACATCACTATGCTGCATCTCCCAGGTACATTACTGTGACATCACTATGCTGCATCTCCCAGGTGCATTACTGTGACATCACTATGGTGCATCTCCCAGGTACATTACTGTGACATCACTATGGTGCATCTCCCAGGTACATCACTGTGACATCCCTATAGTGCATCTCCCAGGTACATTACTGTGACTTCACTATGGTGCATCACCCAGGTACATTACTGTGACATCACTATGGTGCATCTTCCAGGTACATTACTGTGACATCACTTAGGTGCATCTCCCAGGTACATTACTGTGACATCACTATGGTGCATCTCCCAGGTACATTACTGTGACATCACTATGGTGCATCTCCCAGGTACATTACTGTGACATCACTATGGTGCATCTTCCAGGTACATTACTGTGACATCACTTAGGTGCATCTCCCAGGTACATTACTGTGACATCACTATGCTGCATCTCCCAGGTACATTACTGTGACATCACTATGGTGCATCTCCCAGGTACATTACTGTGACATCACTATGGTGCATCTCCCAGGAACATTACTGTGACATCACTATGGTGCATCTCCCAGGTACATTACTGTGACATCACTATGGTGCATCTTCCAGGTACATTACTGTGACATCACTTAGGTGCATCTCCCAGGTACATTACTGTGACATCACTATGCTGCATCTCCCAGGTACATTACTGTGACATCACTATGGTGCATCTCCCAGGTACATTACTGTGACATCACTGTATTCTATCTTTCAGGTACATTACTGTGACATTACTATGGTGCATCTCCCAGGAACATTACTGTGACATCACTATGGTTTATCTCCCAGGTACATTACTGTGACATCATTGTATTCTATCTCCCAGGTACATTACTGTGACATCACTATGGTGCATCTCCCAGGTACATTACTGTGACATCACTATGGTGCATCTCCCAGGTACATTACTGTGACATCACTATGGTGCATCTCCCAGGTACATTACTGTGACATCACTATGGTGCATCTCCCAGGTACATTACTGTGACATCACTATGGTGCATCTCCCAGGTACATTACTGTGACATCACTACGCTGCATCTCCCAGGTGCATTACTGTGACATCACTATGGTGCATCTCCCAGGAACATTACTGTGACATCACTATGGTGCATCTCCCAGGTACATTACTGTGACATCACTGTATTCTATCTTCCAGGTACATTACTGTGACATCACTATGGTGCATCTCCTAGGTACATTTATGTGACATCACTATAGTACATCTCCCAGGTACATTACTGTGATATCACTATGGTGCATCTCCCAGGTACATTACTGTGACATCACTATGGTGCATCTCCCAGGTACATTACTGTGACATCACTATGGTGCATCTCCCAGGTACATTACTGTGACATCACTATGGTGCATCTCCCAGGTACATTACTGTGACATCACTACGGTGCATCTCCCAGGTACATTACTGTGACATCACTATGGTGCATCTCCCAGGTACATTACTGTGACATCACTATGGTGCATCTCCCAGGTACATTACTGTGACATCACTATGGTGCATCTCCCAGGTACATTACTGTGACATCACTATGGTGCATCTCCCAGGTACATTACTGTTCCATCACTATGGTGCATCTTCCAGGTCCATTACTGTGACATCACTATGGTGCATCTCCCAGGTACATTACTGTGACATCACTATGGTGCATCTCCCAGGTACATTACTGTGACATCACTATGGTGCATCTCCCAGGTGCATTACTGTGACATCACTATGCTGCATCTCCCAGGTACATTACTGTGACATCACTATGGTGCATCTCCCAGGTACATTACTGTGACATCACTTAGGTGCATCTCCCAGGTACATTACTGTGACATCACTATGGTGCATCTCCCAGGTACATTACTGTGACATCACTTAGGTGCATCTCCCAGGTACATTACTGTGACATCACTTAGGTGCATCTCCCAGTTACATTACTGTGACATCACTGTATTCTATCTTCCAGGTCCATTACTGTGACATCACTATGGTGCATCTCCCAGTTACATTACTGTGACATCACTATTGTGCATCTCCCAGTTACATTACTGTGACATCACTATGGTGCATCTCCCAGGTTCATTACTGTGACATCACTGTATTCTATCTTCCAGGTAAATTACTGTGACATCACTATGGTGCATCTCCCAGGTACATTACTGTGACATCACTATGGTGCATCTCCCAGGTACATTACTGTGACATCACTGTATTCTATCTTCCAGGTACATTACTGTGACATCACCATGGTGCATCTCCCAGGTACATTACTGTGACATCACTATGTTTTATCTCCCAGGTACATTACTGTGACATCACTATGGTGCATCTCCCAGGTACATTACTGTGACATCATTGTATTCTATCTCCCAGGTACATTACTGTGACATCACTGTATTCTATCTTCCAGGTACATTACTGTGACATCACTATGGTGCATCTCCCAGGTACATTACTGTGACATCACTCTATTCTATCTTCCAGGTACATTACTGTGACATCACTATGGTGCATCTCCTAGGTACATTTATGTGACATCACTATAGTACATCTCCCAGGTACATTACTGTGACATCACTGTATTCTATCTTCCAGGTACATTACTGTGACATCACCATGGTGCATCTCCCAGGTACATTACTGTGACATCACTATGGTGCATCTCCCAGGTACATTACTGTGACATCACTTAGGTGCATCTCCCACGTACATTACTGTGACATCACTATGGTGCATCTCCCAGGTACATTACTGTGACATCACTGTATTCTATCTTCCAGGTACATTACTGTGACATCACTATGGTGCATCTCCCAGGTACATTACTGTGACATCACTATGGTGCATCTCCCAGGTACATTACTGTGACATCACTATGGTGCATCTCCCAGGTACATTACTGTGACATCACTATGGTGCATCTCCCAGGTACATTGCTGTGACATCACTTAGGTGCATCTCCCAGGTACATTACTGTTACATCACTATGGTGCATCTCCCAGGTACATTACTGTGACATCACTATGGTGCATCTCCCAGGTACATTACTGTGACATCACTATGGTGCATCTCCCAGGTACATTACTGTGACATCACTGTATTCTATCTTCCAGGTACATTACTGTGACATCACTATGGTGCATCTCCTAGGTACATTTATGTGACATCACAATAGTACATCTCCCAGGTACATTACTGTGACATCACTGTGGTGCATCTCCCAGGTACATTACTGTGACATCACTATGGTGCATCTCCCAGGTACATTACTGTGACATCACTATGGTGCATCTCCCAGGTACATTACTGTGACATCACTATGGTGCATCTCCCAGGTACATTACTGTGACATCACTATGGTGCATCTCCCAGGTACATTACTGTGACATCATTGTATTCTATCTTCCAGGTCCATTACTGTGACATCACTATGGTGCATATCCCAGGTACATTCCTGTGACATCACTATGGTGCATCTCCCAGGTACATTACTGTGACATCACTATGGTGCATCTCCCAGGTACATTACTATGATATGACTATGGTGCATCTCCCAGGTGCATTACTGTGACATCACTATGGTGCATCTCCCAGGTACATTACTGTGACATCACTATGGTGCATCTTCCAGGTCCATTACTGTGACATCACTATGGTGCATCTCCCAGGTACATTACTGTGACATCACTATGGTGCATCTCCCAGGTACATTACTGTGACATCACTATGGTGCATCTCCCAGGTACATTACTGTGACATCACTATGGTGCATCTCCCAGTTACATTACTGTGACATCACTATGGTGCATCTCCCAGGTTCATTACTGTGACATCACTGTATTCTATCTTCCAGGTAAATTACTGTGACATCACTATGGTGCATCTCCCAGTTACATTACTGTGACATCACTATGGTGCATCTCCCAGTTACATTACTGTGACATCACTATGGTGCATCTCCCAGGTTCATTACTGTGACATCACTGTATTCTATCTTCCAGGTAAATTACTGTGACATCACTATGGTGCATCTCCCAGGTACATTACTGTGACATCACTATGGTGCATCTCCCGGGTACATTTCTGTGACATCACTGTATTCTATCTTCCAGGTACATTACTGTGACATCACCATGGTGCATCTCCCAGGTACATTACTGTGACATCACTATGGTTTATCTCCCAGGTACATTACTGTGACATCACTATGGTGCATCTCCCAGGTTCATTACTGTGACATCACTGTATTCTATCTTCCAGGTAAATTACTGTGACATCACTATGGTGCATCTCCCAGGTACATTACTGTGACATCACTATGGTGCATCTCCCAGGTACATTTCTGTGACATCACTGTATTCTATCTTCCAGGTACATTACTGTGACATCACCATGGTGCATCTCCCAGGTACATTACTGTGACATCACTATGGTTTATCTCCCAGGTACATTACTGTGACATCACTATGGTGCATCTCCCAGGTACATTACTGTGACATCACTATGGTGCATCTCCCAGGTACATTGCTGTGACATCACTTAGGTGCATCTCCCAGGTACATTACTGTGACATCACTATGATGCATCTCCCAGGTACATTACTGTGACATCACTATGATGCATCTCCCAGGTACATTACTGTGACATCACTATGGTGCATCTCCCAGGTACATTACTGTGACATCACTATGGTCTATCTCCCAGGTACATTACTGTGACATCACTATGGTGCATCTCCCAGGTACATTACTGTGACATCACTATGGTGCATCTCCCAGGTACATTACTGTGACATCACTATGGTGCATCTCCCAGGTACATTACTGTGACATCACTGTATTCTATCTTCCAGGTACATTACTGTGACATCACTATGGTGCATCTCCTAGGTACATTTATGTGACATCACAATAGTACATCTCCCAGGTACATTACTGTGACATCACTGTGGTGCATCTCCCAGGTACATTACTGTGACATCACTATGGTGCATCTCCCAGGTACATTACTGTGACATCACTATGGTGCATCTCCCAGGTACATTACTGTGACATCACTATGGTGCATCTCCCAGGTACATTACTGTGACATCACTATGGTGCATCTCCCAGGTACATTACTGTGACATCATTGTATTCTATCTTCCAGGTCCATTACTGTGACATCACTATGGTGCATATCCCAGGTACATTCCTGTGACATCACTATGGTGCATCTCCCAGGTACATTACTGTGACATCACTATGGTGCATCTCCCAGGTACATTACTATGATATCACTATGGTGCATCTCCCAGGTGCATTACTGTGACATCACTATGGTGCATCTCCCAGGTACATTACTGTGACATCACTATGGTGCATCTTCCAGGTCCATTACTGTGACATCACTATGGTGCATCTCCCAGGTACATTACTGTGACATCACTATGGTGCATCTCCCAGGTACATTACTGTGACATCACTATGGTGCATCTCCCAGGTACATTACTGTGACATCACTATGGTGCATCTCCCAGTTACATTACTGTGACATCACTATGGTGCATCTCCCAGGTTCATTACTGTGACATCACTGTATTCTATCTTCCAGGTACATTACTGTGACATCACTATGGTGCATCTCCCAGTAACATTACTGTGACATCACTATGGTGCATCTCCCAGTTACATTACTGTGACATCACTATGGTGCATCTCCCAGGTTCATTACTGTGACATCACTGTATTCTATCTTCCAGGTAAATTACTGTGACATCACTATGGTGCATATCCCAGGTACATTACTGTGACATCACTATGGTGCATCTCCCAGGTACATTTCTGTGACATCACTGTATTCTATCTTCCAGGTACATTACTGTGACATCACCATGGTGCATCTCCCAGGTACATTACTGTGACATCACTATGGTTTATCTCCCAGGTACATTACTGTGACATCACTATGGTGCATCTCCCAGGTACATTACTGTGACATCATTGTATTCTATCTCCCAGGTACATTACTGTGACATCACTGTATTCTATCTTCCAGGTACATTACTGTGACATCACTATGGTGCATCTCCCAGGTACATTACTGTGACATCACTGTATTCTATCTTCCAGGTACATTACTGTGACATCACTATGGTGCATCTCCCAGGTACATTACTGTGACATCACTATGGTGCATCTCCTAGGTACATTTATGTGACATCACTATAGTACATCTCCCAGGTACATTACTGTGACATCACCATGGTGCATCTCCCAGGTACATTACTGTGACATCACTATGGTGCATCTCCCAGGTACATTACTGTGACATCACTATGGTGCATCTCCCAGGTGCATTACTGTGACATCACTATGGTGCATCTCCCAGGTACATTACTGTGACATCACTGTATTCTATCTTCCAGGTACATACCTGTGACATCACTATGGTGCATCTCCCAGGTACATTACTGTGACATCACTATGGTGCATCTCCCAGGTACATTACTGTGACATCACTGTATTCTATCTTCCAGGTACATACCTGTGACATCACTATGGTGCATCTCCCAGGTACATTACTCTGACATCACTTAGGTGCATCTCCCATGTACATTACTGTGACATCACTATGCTGCATCTCCCAGGTGCATTACTGTGACATCACTATGGTGCATCTCCCAGGTACATTACTGTGACATCACTATGGTGCATCTCCCAGGTACATTACTGTGACATCACTGTATTCTATCTTCCAGGTACATTACTGTGACATCACTGTATTCTATCTTCCAGGTACATTACTGTGACATCACTATGGTGCATCTCCCAGGTACATTACTGTGACATCACTATGGTGCATCTCCCAGGTCCATTACTGTGACATCACTATGGTGCATCTGCCAGTTGCATTACTGTGACATCACTATGGTGCATCTCCCAGGTACATTACTGTGACATCACTATTGAGCATCTCCCATTGTACATCACTGTGACATCACTATGGTGCATCTCCCAGGTACATTACTGTGACATCACTATTGGGCATCTTCCAGGTACATTACTGTGACATCACTATGGTGCATCTTCCAGGTACATTACTGTGACATCACTATGGTGCATCTCCCAGGTACATTACTGTGACATCACTATGGTGCATCTTCCAGATACATTACTGTGACATCACTATGGTGCATCTTCCAGGTACATTACTGTGACATCACTATGGTGCATCTCCCAGGTACATTATTGTGACATCACTATGGTGCATCTCCCAGGTACATTACTGTGACATCACCATGGTGCATCTCCCAGGTGCATTACTGTGACATCACTGTATTCTATCTTCCAGGTACATTACTGTGACATCACTATGGTGCATCTCCCAGGTACATTACTGTGACATCACTATGGTGCATCTCCCAGGTACATTATTGTGACATCACTATGGTGCATCTCCCAGGTACATTACTGTGACATCACCATGGTGCATCTCCAAGGTGCATTACTGTGACATCACTGTATTCTATCTTCCAGGTACATTACTGTGACATCACTATGGTGCATCTCTCAGGTACATTACTGTGACATTACTGTATTCTATCTTCCAGGTACATTACTGTGACATCACTATGGTGCATCTCCCAGGTACATTACTGTGACATCACTGTATTCTATCTTCCTGGTACATTACTGTGACATCACGATGGTGCATCTCCCAGGAACATTACTGTGACATCACTATGGGTGCATCTCCCAGTAACATTACTATGACATCACTATGGTGCATCTCCCAGGTACATTACTGTGACATCACTATGGTGCATCTCCTAGGTACATTACTGTGATATCACTATGGTGCATCTCCCAGGTATGTTACTGTGACATCACTGTATTCTATCTTCCAGATAAATTACTGTGACATCACTATGGTTCATCTCCCAGGTTCATTACTGTGACATCACTATGAGTGCATCTCCCAGGTACATTACTGTGACATCACTGTATTCTATCTTCCAGGTCCATTACTGTGACATCACTATGGTGCATCTCCCAGGTACATTACTGTGACATCACTATGGTGCATCTTCCAGATACATTACTGTGACATCACTATGGTGCATCTTCCAGGTACATTACTGTGACATCACTATGGTGCATCTCCCAGGTACATTACTGTGACATCACCATGGTGCATCTCCCAGGTACATTACTGTGACATCACTGTATTCTATCTTCCTGGTACATTACTGTGACATCACGATGGTGCATCTCCCAGGAACATTACTGTGACATCACAATGGGTGCATCTCCCAGTAACATTACTATGACATCACTATGGTGCATCTCCCAGGTACATTACTGTGACATCACTATGGTGCATCTCCTAGGTACATTACTGTGATATCACTATGGTGCATCTCCCAGGTATGTTACTGTGACATCACTGTATTCTATCTTCCAGATAAATTACTGTGACATCACTATGGTTCATCTCCCAGGTTCATTACTGTGACATCACTATGAGTGCATCTCCCAGGTACATTACTGTGACATCACTGTATTCTATCTTCCAGGTCCATTACTGTGACATCACTATGGTGCATCTCCCAGGTACATTACTGTGACATCACTATGGTGCATCTCCCAGGTACATTACTGTGACATCACTATGAGTGCATCTCCCAGGTACATTACTGTGACATCACTGTATTCTATCTTCCAGGTCCATTACTGTGACATAACTATGGTGCATCTCCCAGGTGCATTACTGTGACATCACTATGGTGCATCTCCCAGGTGCATTACTGTGACATCACTATGGTGCATCTCCCAGGTACATTACTGTGACATCACTATGGTGCATCTCCCAGGTACATTACTGTGACATCACTGTACTCTATCTTCCAGGTACATTACTGTGACATCACTATGGTGCATCTCCCAGGTACATTACTGTGACATCACTATGGTGCATCTCCCAGGTACATTACTGTGACATCACTGTATTCTATCTTCCAGGTACATTACTGTGACGTCACTATGGTGCATCTCCCAGGTGCATTACTGTGACATCACTATGGTACATCTCCCAGGTACATTACTGTGACATCAGTGTATTCTATCTATCGGGTACATTACTGTGACATCACTATGGTGCATCTCCCAGGTTCATTACTGTGATATCACTATGAGTGCATCTCCCAGGTCGTTACTGTGACATCACTGTATTCTATCTTCCCGGTACATTACTGTGACATCACTATGGTGCATCTCCCAGGAACATTACTGTGACATCACTATGCTGCATCTCCCAGGGGAATTACTGTGACATCACTATGGTACATCTTCCAGGTACATTACTGTGACATCACTGTATTCTATCTATCGGGTACATTACTGTGACATCACTATGGTGCATCTCCCAGGTACATTACTGTGACATCACTATGGAGCATCTCCCAGGTGCATTACTGTGACATCACTATGGTGCGTCTCCCAGGTACATTACTGTGACATCACTATGGTGCATCTCCCAGGTACATTACTGTGACATCACAATGGGTGCATCTCACAGGTACATTACTGTGACATCACCGTGGTGCATCTCCCAGGTGCAGTACTGTGACATCACTATGGTGCGTCTCCCAGGTACATTACTGTGACATCACTATGGTGCATCTCCCAGGTACATTACTGTGACATCACTGTATTCTATCTTCCAGATACATTACTGTGACATTACTATGGTTCTTCTCCCAGGTACATTACTGTGACTTCACTATGGGTGCATCTCCCAGGTACATTACTGTGACATCACTGTATTCTATCTTCCAGGTACGTTACTGTGACATCACTATGGTGCATCTCCCAGGTACATTACTGTGACATCACTATGGTGCATCTCCCAGGTACATTACTGTGACATCACTATGGTGCATCTCCCAGGTACATTACTGTGACATCACTATGGTGCATCTCCCAGGTACATTACTGTGACATCACTATGGTGCATCTCCCAGGTGCATTACGGTGACATCACTATGGTGCATCTCCCAGGTACATTACTGTGACATCACTATGGTGCATCTCCCAGGTACATTACTGTGACATCACTGTATTCTATCTTCCAGGTACATTACTGTGACGTCACTATGGTGCATCTCCCAGGTACATTACTGTGACATCACTATGGTGCATCTCCCAGGTACATTACTGTGACACAACTTAGGTGCATCTCCCAGGTACATTACTGTGACATCAATATGCTGCATCTCCCAGGTGCATTACTGTGACATCACTATGGTGCATCTCCCAGGAACATTACTGTGACATCACTATGGTGCATCTCCCAGGTACATTACTGTGACATCACTGTATTCTATCTTCCAGGTACATTACTGTGACATCACCATGGTGCATCTCCCAGGTACATTTCTGTGACATCATTGTATTCTATCTTCCAGGTACATTACTGTGACATCACTATGGTGCATCTCCCAGGTACATTACCGTGACATCACTGTATTCTATCTTCCAGGTACATTACTGTGACATCACTATGGTGCATCTCCTAGGTACATTTGTGTGACATCACTATAGTACATCTCCCAGGTACATTACTGTGACATCACCATGGTGCATCTCCCAGGTACATTACTGTGACATCACTATGGTGCATCTCCCAGGTACATTACTGTGACATCACTATGGTGCATCTCTCAGGTACATTACTGTGACATCACTATGGTGCATCTCCCAGGTACATTACTGTGACATCACTATGGTGCATCTCCCAGGTACATTACTGTGACATCACTATGGTGCATCTCCCAGGTACATTACTGTGACATCACTATGGTGCATCTCCCAGGTACATTACTGTGACATTACTGTATTCTATCTTCCAGGTACATTACTGTGACATCACTATGGTGCATCTCCCAGGTACATTACTGTGACATCACTATGGTGCATCTCCTAGGTACATTACTGTGACATCACTATGGGTGCATCTTCCAGGTACATTACTGTGACATCACTATGGTGCATCTTCCAGGTACATTACTGTGACATCACTATGGTGCATCTTCCAGGTACATTACTGTGACATCACTATGGGTGCATCTTCCAGGTACATTACTGTGACATCACTATGGTGCATCTTCCAGGTACATTACTGTGACATCGCTATGGTGCATCTCCCAGGTACAATGCTGTGACATCACTGTATTCTATCTTCCAGATACATTACTGTGACATCACTATGGTGCATCTCCCAGGTGCATTACTGTGACATCACTATGGTACATCTCCCAGGAACATTACTGTGACATCACTATGGTGCATCTCCCAGGTACATTACTGTGACATCACTATGGTGCATTTCCCAGGTACATTACTGTGACATCACTATGGTGCATCACCCAGGTGCATCTCCCAGGTACATTACTGTGACATCACTATGGTGCATCTCCCAGGTACATTACTGTGAAATCACTATGGTGCATCTCCCAAGTACATTACTGTGACATCATTATGGTGCATCTCCTAGGTACATTACTGTGACATCACTATGTTTCATCTCCCAGGTACATTACTGTGACATCACTATGGTGCATCTTCCAGGTACATTACTGTGACATCACTATGGTGCATCTCCCAGGTACATTACTGTGACATCACTATGGTGCATCTCCCAGGTACATTACTGTGACATCACTATGGTGCATCTCCCAGGTACATTACTGTGACATTACTGTATTCTATCTTCCAGGTACATTACTGTGACATCACTATGGTGCATCTCCCAGGTACATTACTGTGACATCACTATGGTGCATCTCCTAGGTACATTACTGTGACATCACTATGGGTGCATCTTCCAGGTACATTACTGTGACATCACTATGGTGCATCTTCCAGGTACATTACTGTGACATCACTATGGTGCATCTTCCAGGTACATTACTGTGACATCACTATGGGTGCATCTTCCAGGTACATTACTGTGACATCACTATGGTGCATCTTCCAGGTACATTACTGTGACATCGCTATGGTGCATCTCCCAGGTACAATGCTGTGACATCACTGTATTCTATCTTCCAGATACATTACTGTGACATCACTATGGTGCATCTCCCAGGTGCATTACTGTGACATCACTATGGTACATCTCCCAGGAACATTACTGTGACATCACTATGGTGCATCTCCCAGGTACATTACTGTGACATCACTATGGTGCATTTCCCAGGTACATTACTGTGACATCACTATGGTGCATCACCCAGGTGCATCTCCCAGGTACATTACTGTGACATCACTATGGTGCATCTCCCAGGTACATTACTGTGAAATCACTATGGTGCATCTCCCAAGTACATTACTGTGACATCATTATGGTGCATCTCCTAGGTACATTACTGTGACATCACTATGTTTCATCTCCCAGGTACATTACTGTGACATCACTATGGTGCATCTTCCAGGTACATTACTGTGACATCACTATGGTGCATCTTCCAGGTACATTATTGGGACATCACTATGGTGCATCTCCCAGGTACATTACTGTGACATCACTATGGTGCATCTCCCAGGTACATTACTGTGACATCACTATGGTGCATCTTCCAGGTACATTATTGGGACATCACTACCTTATTGTGTCACAGAAATGCCTGATTGTGACAGTAGATAGGAGTAGTAGCACTGTGCTGTGTCCATATATATATATATATATATATATATGAGTAGTAGTACTGTGATATATCTTAATATACAGGATAGGAGTAGTAGTACTGTGCTGAGCCCAGATATCCAGGATAGGAGTAGTAGTACTGTGCTGTGCTCAGATATCCAGGATAGGAGTAGTAGTACTGTGCTGTGCCTAGATATCCAGGATAGGAGTAGTATTGCTGCGCTCAATCCGAATCAGTCGGATCGTCCGATGCCCCCTGCCCCCTGAATTCAGTCACATGATAGCCAGCGCAGCTGCACCAAAAACCCATCACGTGGGACACAATGGGGCAGATTTAACAAGCAGTCTGAAAGTCAGAATATTTCCAGTTGCCCATGGCAACCAATCACAGCTCAGCTTTCATTTCACCAGTGTTCATGAATATTTTAAAGGGGAGCTGTGATTGGTTGCCATGGGCAATTGGAAATATTCTGACTTTCAAACTGCTTGTTAAATCTGCCCCACTGTCCTGTTAACCCCTAAACGACCTGGCCCTTTTTTGTTTTTTCATTTCCATTTTTCACTACCCACCTTCAAAAATCGATAACTTTTTTATTTTTATACTTAAAGAGCTGTGCAGCGGTTTGTTTTCTGCGTAACAAATTGCTCTTCATCGTTATGGTATTTATTCTTCCATGCCGTGAACTGGGAAGCGGGGAAAAAATTCCAAATGCATTGAAAATGATGAAAAAATGCATTTGCACCATTTTCTTGTGGGCTTGGATTTTATAGAAATGTTCACCACAAATGACATTTCTACTTTATTCTTTGGGTCGGTACGATCACAGGGATAACACATTTGTATAGGTTTTATAATGTTTTCTTACATTTAGGCCCCTTCCACACTAGCGTTTTTCACGCGCGAGTTCTGCGCGTGCTTTTGACGCGCAGAACTTGCATTGCACTCTGTCCCATTGTTTCCAATGGGTCTTTCCTCATTTGCGGTGTTTTGCACGCGCGTGCTTGCGCTTGTTTTGACGCGCGTCAAAATTGCAGCATGCTCTACTTTTGCGTTTCACGCGCGTTTTTCCCGCCCCATTCAAGTCTATGGAGACGCATCAAAAATGCATTGCACTCACAAGCATTGCAAGTGCAATGCGAGTGCAATGCGTTTTAAATGGATGGGTTGCTAGGTGACATGAATAATTCCCCTGCTCGAGATCGAGCATTTAATTAAAAAAACACAGTGAAGAACAGTGAAGAATAGAATAAAAACAGTGAACACAGTGAACACAGGATCATTTAAGAGAAAAACACATTAAAGAACACAGTGAAGAATAGATTACAGATGTTCAGCACATCTGCTTACTTGTCGGAAGATACGCGCGGAACGGTGAAGAACAATATATATGTGTGTAAAGAACACATTGCAGATGTTTCCATACATCTGCAATGTGTTCTTCACACATATATATTGTTCTTCACATGCGATTTTGTTCGCACCGTTCCGCGCGTATCTTCCGACAAGTAAGCAGATGTGCTGAACATCTGTAATCTATTCTGCACTGTGTTTTTCACTTAAATGATCCTGTGTTCACTGTGTTCACTGTTTTTATTCTATTCTTCACTGTTCTTCACATCTGCTAACTTGTCGGGAGATAATATACGTGCAGAACAGTGAAGAATAGATTGCAGATGTTTGCATACATCTGCTAACTTATCAGAAGACATTCTTTTTCAATTAAATAAAACATTTTATTCCCGAACTATGGTCCCTTTGAAAAAGTCCCATTGACTTGAAAAACGCACCGAAAACGCAAAAAAATGCGAACAACACGCGCGTGAAAAACGCAAAAACGCTAATGACTCCAAGGAAAAATGGAACAAAAACGCAGCCAAAAACGTCAGTTTTTCACACATTGCACCCTGACGTGAAATGCAACGCAAGTGTGGAAGGGGCCTTACAATGTACAATGTTTTTGTACATTTAAAACATCCTGTACAAAAATTTGTGTTTTTATTTCGCCATCTTCTGGTGCTATTAACTTTTTCATACTTCAGTGCACGGAGCTGTGGTCAGTGTCATTTTTTGCAATTTTGATGACATTTTCACTGCTATCATTTTTAGAACTGTACAACCGTTTGATAACTTTTTATTGAAATTTTTATATTTTTCAAAATAGCAAAAAAGTGCCATTTTCTACTTTGGGTCGTATTTTATGTTACAGGGTTAAACACAGTGAAAAACAGGGGCAGTTAGGATTGAGTTACTAACAGTCTTAGGCCAAATGCTTACTTGTGCTCTTTAGTGGCCCCAAAGACAGTAGAAAAGACTTCTTCTGTACTACTTATTGTGGACATCTAATGAATATCTAGTGTGTCATGTTGCTCGCTCCAGGCTTAGTTTATGCAAAAAAATATGCCAATATATGTAATGTCTTTATGCCATTAAGGAAACCTACCATGAGCAATCTACTATCAGAAGTAGATCTGAAGGTAGATTCCCCCTGCCTGCCTAAATCCTAATGTGTAATTTTATAATCCTGGAACCTAAACTAACTTGTTAAATACATTATTTTAGTAATATGTAAATTACCTGCAGAGGCTACTTGGGCGTGTACTAGCTTTAGCTCCCAGTGCCCGGCCAGGCTAGTACAAGCCTTAGTAGCTTCTGCAGTTATTTTGCTACTAAATACACCAGAATTCTGAGTATATATATATATATATATATATATATATATAAGTAGAAAGCGGCCAGCACTCCGTGGTTCAAATTTCAAGATAAAAGTTGAACTTTATTGAACAAGTGGAGACGTTTCGGTGTGTGACACCTTTATCAAGCCTTTATCACACCATTACCACACACCGAAACGTCGTCACTTGTTCGATAAAGTTCAACTTTTATTTTGAAATTTGAACCATGGAGTGCTGCCAGCTTTCTACTTTATTTATCTACAAGAGGATCGAGCCTGAACCTTTGGGGGCGCTGCACCCCTCCTTATTAGGAGTCTATAAGATTGTGCTGACTTGGACTTTACTATGTATATATATATATCCAAAAAATGAAGACAGGCATCACTCCTCCTTGCGGGAGGTGGAATAAACACTCAAGTTTTTTCACTACTTTGGAGCGCGCCTGTCTTAATTTTTTGGATACCTATTGAACTCTGGCTGGTGAGAGTGAGGATAGCATCCATAACATTCTATTTTTTCTTTTTTTCTTATATATACACCTCAGCAGTGAACATATAATCTACAATAACTTTTTTGCTCCTTTTTACACATTATATTGACCTGAAATGTAACAAAAGCTACAACTACATGCATGACACCTTTTCTAGGTTTGTGATTTCTATATTGTGTCTTAATGTAGTTGTAAAAGTTCAATATTACATTTTAAATAGAAAATCTCTAGTTGAAGAAAATGTGCAATACAAGCCGGCTATATCACTTTATTAGGTGCAGTTTAAAGCAGCTGAATTACACCTTTCCCATATTCATGTACAGTTCAATAACTTTGCAGGCATGCTTTGTACTTTTTTAGGCTGAGCAGGCTACCAATTTACACAGTATCATTTTCATTTGCGGGTTACAAGCCACCATATAAAGTAGCGTAGTATTATTTTTGGACATTTTGGTACAAGCCGGTTGCTGTTATTTCACTTCAGTTCACCAACTTGTAAATAAGTCTGCTTGGAAGGCAAAGCTACCGTCTGTAAGTTCTTTACAAATTTCTCAACTTGGTCTTTTGGAAGTTTTTCCGGAACAATGACGTTATCACCAATCTGGAAATATAAAGAGACATTATTAAAAAACGGTGAAATAATATGCATAAAGGCTGACATAGAATTGGGTTTATTTGAATCTTGGATTATAATCTCTATAGATATACAAATCTAGGTTATTATTACTTTAAGCAATGCAGAAAATATTTACATGAACAAAGGTAAGAAAAATTAAAAGGGATTGGACCAACAGAACAAGTCTTGTTTATATAATTTAGTCGGAAAATACTCCTACTAAGTATGAAGGCAAAGTGAAAGTTAATATGTACCTCAACATTTTTAAATTAATCAATGGCATGTAACAACCTGAGTGAAGTTGGCCCCCCCACTTTGTTCAAATCAAACAAAATTGGTGTCAAACGTTTGTGCTACGTTTGTGCTGGTTTGTGCAGCAGAAATTTTCGTTTGTGCCGCTATCGTTTTTAAGATTTTAATGAAAGTTTCCAGAGGTCATCAGAGGTCAGTCAGCCCCCCCACATTGCCCAAATCAAGCAAAACTGGTGTCAAACGTTAGTGCTACGTTTGTGCTGGTTTGTGCAGCAAAAATTTTAGTTTGTGCCGCTATCATTTTTAAGGTATGTTCAGGTGTTTGAGGTGTTTAGGATGAACTGGTAAAAAACAAACCTAGTGACACTTCCCTGGCTTGATCACCAGGGGGAGCTAGCAAACACATTGTACTTTGGAAGAAATGAACTCTGATGACCTCTGCAAAAAAGTATGAATATATTAAAAATGATAGCGGCACAAACGAAAATTTTTGCTGCACAAACCAGCACAAACGTAGCACTAACGTTTGACACCAGTTTTGTTTGATTCGGTTAATGTGGGGGGGCTGCTTGAACTTTTGAACTTTAATTTTTTGTTCATATATTCAAAACAAAAGCAGCACAAACAAAAATTTATGCAGCACAAACCAGCACAAACGTAGCAGAATTGTTTGGCACCAGTTTTGTTTGATTTGGGCAATGTGGGGGGGGCTGGTTGACCTCTGATGACCTCTGGAAACTTTCATTAAAATCTCGAAAACGATGGCGGCACAAACAAAAATTTCTGCTGCACAAACCAGCACAAACCTAGCACAAACGTTTGACACCAATTTTGTCTGATTTGAACAAGGTGGGGGGGCCAACTTCACTCAGGTCATGTAACATCATGTATTTTCCTTCTTCTACCCCAGATTGAAGAAATCAGGTGATACCTTTTTGAGGCTGAGTATATTTTATGGTGAGCTTTCGAGAATGCTAGTTCTATTTGTCATACATGATGTTATGCATAAACAGAAAATTTACAGCATTTTATACACACTAGGCAGTAATAATCTGAGGATATAAAAAAAACCTTTAAACAACAGATTGATAGATACAGGGACATCTGTTTTATAACAGGATGGCAATAAACAGACTAAAAACCTGTGAGGAATGACAAAACAGCCCTGGCTCTTATCTGCTTGTGGCCTCCAGGTTAAAAATTGGAGGTCGTGAAGCTGGCATGTAAATTTAGACCTCTTTGTAAGGTGTTAACTCTCTGCATTAATTAATACTCCCATTCTTTCCTTTAATAATAATAATCTTTATATAGCGCCATCAACTTTCACAGGACTTTACAAATTATAGGGGACATATACAAATATAATGCTTTTCCCTCCGTGTCTTGAAATATGCCATTAAAACAATAATCCTCAAATCTTCTATAGTGTGGTTCTCTCTGGAGAAATGTGCAGCCAGTGGGAGATCTTTCCTTTCCTCTTTAATGTCAAAGTGTCGGTGCAAGTTCATACGCTGATGAAGTCTCTGACATGTTTCCCCAACTAAAGGCCTGTGGTAGGACACTGTTCGCATATAATAAGGTATACCACATTGGAGGACCTGCAGAAAAAGGTCCTCTTGATCTTATGTACCTGCTGTGATTGTGATGAGCCGTGTGGATGTGCCATCATGTTTTTCCACTCCTTTTGCAGACAGGGTGAAATGCCATTGATGGGGGTCTAATGATGGGGTTCTCAGGGCACTCCGGACAACAAGTTGTTTCAGGTTTGGTGGTTGCTAGATGGAAAGTAGAGGAAGGACTGGAAATATTTCTTTTAGTCTTGTATCTTTCTGCAGAATCGGTTTAGTTCCTTGGCAATAAGATGTAGGATCTCACGTTGTGGGCTGTAGTTGACTAGTAGGGGTGTGTGGGCCTCCTTATATATAAGGAAACGGTCTTCCAAACAACTTGTTGTCCAGAGTGCCCTGAGACCCTCTTCAGAAAAGGGCACCTCACCCTGCCTGTAAAACAGGTGAAAAACATGTTGGCGCATCCACACGGCTGACCATGTGCCTGTACCACAATCACAACAGGTATTTAAGATTAAGGGGACATTTTCCTGCAGGTTCTCCAATGTGGTACAGCTTATTATGTGTGAACAGTGTTCTACCACAGGCTTTTTAGTATGAGACAGGCCAGAGACCTCATCAGCACTCGAACTCACACCAATCTGACATTAAAAAGGAAAATAAAGATCTCCCAGTGGATTTACATTTCTCCAGAGAGGACCACACTATGGGAGTATAAATTAATGCACAGATTTAACACCTTACAAAGTGGTCTAAATTTACATGCAAGCTTCATGGCCCCCATTTTCTCTGAACTGGAGGTCATAGGTCGGTAAGTAAGAGTTCTCCTTATGGAGAGTGCGAATTAAGGCCACAGTGTAGTTGTTTGGAGTCTTATAGCCATGGATGGTCCACTAGGGGGATTCTGGGAAAATATGCAAATCTACAAATTGAAAAGTTTAATCCCAAGGGACCTTAATGAAGTAATAGAATCTATCAAATAAATCATCTCCCCTCATTGAATGTATTCATCTTCCCATTTCCTCTCTGAACACTCTGCTCATATTTACATAAAGTTTTTTTTTTCTGAACACCCTGCTCCCTGTTGTCAGGATCAGTGGATCCTCTGGACCACCACAGGAGAAGGTACTAGCCGACACCTGGGACCAGAGTATAAGTGAAACCTGGTCTTTACCAGAGCCCTCCGCAAATGGGATGGAGTTGCTGCGGCAGGGTCGTTCCACAGGTGCGACTAGCCAGCGGTGGCAGCCGAGGTCAAGGACACAGGAACAAAGCAACGCAGGAACAAAGCAACACGTAAGAACTCTGGTAACAAAGGAATATGGAGGGACTCTGGTAACACGGGAACACACAGGAATGCAGGAACACACAGGAACGCAGGAATATCGCTGGAGAGGGTCACAGGAAGAGGCAGGAAATCAGGCAGCAGACCAGCGCCAATTAGCGCCAAATCTGTGCGAGCCAGCGTGCAGACGCCCTAGGAGATAGGGACACGCACGCCAAACTGCGGGAGCTGCAGAGACCTCCCCTGGAGCCAGGAAAGGTGAGTTCTGCCATGTAGGGGCTACGGGGATACACGTACCCCCCCTTACTTTGGCCTCCCCCTCTTCTTGGGCCTGAGGAATCGCTGAAGCAGGCTTTTGTCCAGGACATTATCCTCTGGCTAACCACGATCTCTCCTCAGGAACAAATCTCTTCCAGTCAACAAGAAAGAATCATCTACCTCTCAGTCTTCATGTCGAGGATCTCCTTCTCCTCAAAGACATTGGTGGAATCAGCCTGAGGTGCCGGAGGAGGAGGAACTTGCTGGGCGAAGCAGTTCAAGATGACTGATTTGAAGAGAGAAACGTGGATGGAGTTGGGTATGCGCATGCTAGGAGGCAGTCGCAATTTGTAGGCCACCGGGTTGATGGGACTGAGGACTTCAAATGGACCCAAGAATCGGGGTCCCAATTTGTAGCCAGGGATCTTTAGCCAGACGTTTGTGGAGGACAACCAGATCTTGTCACCAGGGGAGAAGAGAGGAGATGGTCTGCTTCTTTTGTCCGCCTGATGCTTGATATGAGCAGAAGCTAAAGACTACAGAAGTGGAGTCTAGGGAATTGTAGGAGAATTCTGACCATGAAAGAAGAGAAGCCCAGTCGTCTTGACGGGCGAACACAAAGTGGCGGAGGTAGCAACCCAACGTCTGTTTCACCCTCTCCACTTGGCCCTTAGACTGAGGATGATAGGCGGAAGAAAAGTCCAATTTCACCTGCAACTGTTTACACAGAGACCTCCAAAACCTGGACATGAACTGAACACCTCGATCCGAAACGATGTGCCGGGAAAGACCATGCAGCCGGAAGATGTGCTGGAAGAAGAGGCTGGCAAGATGTGGAGCAGGAGGCAAACCTGGCAGGGGGACAAAGTTAGACATCTTCGAAAAGTGGTCAGTCACCACCCAGATGACGGTGTTGCCAGATGATGCCGGCAAATCCGTAATAAAGTCCAAAGACACATGACACCTTGGGCAGGTAGGGATGGGTAACGGCAACAGAAGACCAGCAGCTTTTTGTCGTGAGGGCTTATTGCAAGCACAGGAGGCACAGGAACCCACAAAATCCCGAACGTCCTTGACCAAATCAGGCCACCAATAGAATCGGGAAATGAGGGCCACCCCAGGGTGCCCCGCCACACGTAAAGAATGTCCCCAGGTCAGGATCGTCTTTCGAAGGCCAGGTCACACATAAGTCTTGTCGGGAGGTAGTTGCCTCTCTGGAGGAACGATATGTCTCGGAGCAGAGTCCTCCCCCATAACATCGAAGGCATGGGACACGGTGTCAGCCTTGATGTTCATTTCGGCAGGACAAAAATGGATCTGGAAGTCAAAGCAAGAAAAGAAGAGGGACCACCGGGCGCATGTTCCAGACCCGGGAATTTGCACCTTTCCTCGTTAGCGCCACCATCTGAGCTACCAAAGATGAGAAATGTGGGATAAATTGTCTATAATAATTTGCATAGCCCAGAAATCTTTGAATAGCATGCAGTCCCTCTGGGCGTGGCCACTGAAGAACCACAGATAACTTGGCAGGATCCATCAGCAAGTCTTTATCGGAAATTATGTAGCCGAGGAATGTAAGGCTCTTCTGATGAAACTGGCACTTCTCCAGTTTGGCATAGAGATGGTTAACCCTGAGGTGGCTGAGCACTTGCCGTAAATGAACTGGTGGGACTCAAGATCAGGAGAATACATAAGGATGTCATACAGGTAAACCACGACACAACTGTAGAATAAGTCCCTGAAGACGTCGTTAACAAATTCCTGGAAAATGGCTGGCGCACTGACGACTGGGTCGTCTCTGTCCCAAAGAGGAGTAACCCCGAGCCAGGGCTTTCCTTCAGAGAGGAGAATGCCACCTTGGATCGCTCCGTGATGAATTGAGACGGCATGAGTTCTATGTGCAGGGAGCACTGTGTTATAGAGCCACTGCACAACTTTGGATCTCCATCATACTTGCCGGGCACAGACAGCCGTTGCCTAGGTTCAGCGGCAGGAAGACAGACCGGGGTAGCAGAAGTCGCAGGAGCAGTCTCAGGAACCTGTTGCTATGGCTGGGCGGCTCGCAGCTGTACACGTTGAGCAGCAATCTGCCAGAATTGTTGGACAATGATGGTGGCAACATCGGGCCCAACGGGAAGTGGAACCTCGGCGGGATCCATGGCCAGATCTTACTGTCATGGCTGTGAGTTTGTTGACCCTCTGGACTACCGGGGGAAATGGTACTAGCCGACACCTGGGACTGGAGAATGCAGGAATACACAGGAACGCAGAAATACCGCTGGGGAGCTTTTTCTAAGGCTGTGAGGCACAAAGATCCGGCAAGGAACACAGGAAGAGGCAGGAATGTATTTGGGAAGGCGACAGGCCAGCGCCACTTACCGGCGCGCTGGCCCTTTAAATCTTTGGAAGCCGGCGCGTGCACGCCCTAGAAAACGGGGAAGCACACGCCGAACCGCGGGAGCTACAGAGACCGCCCCTGGAGCAGGAGAGTTGAGTTCTGCTGTGTAAGGGCTCTGGGGGTTCACAGAGGGACATGGGTGCGCCTGCAATCCAAAACAAGGATCGCGGGAGAACCCATGAGACACCTGGTCATTTATACATACATTTTTTTGTAGTCTTTTTTTTTTTGAATAAATATAACAGTAGAACCAAGCATACACAACTAGTCCACCTCTCTCAGCAACACTTGCTACATGCATTGGTGAGTTCTATTGCAATATCTGTTTGTGTTAATTTATAGGTCTGATGTCCACTCAGTTCTCCATATATTTCCCCTAACGACTGGGATGCAGTTTACAGACCAACTGCATGTGTTACCTAGTTTAAATATTGATTTGTGATTTTAAATATTGCACACAATGGGGGATATTTATCATATGCTGGCAGTTGTGTGCCGGAGTATGATAGCCCCACCACTGCATTTTCGCAGCCTCTTGATGTATCAGGCGGGGTGCTGCGCAGTTTTTATTCTACGCCAGACCCTGCCTTTTAGTTTGTATGAATATTATATCCTTTTAGTTTGTATGAACTATACATGGTTTTACGTATATATATATTTTATTGACTAATGTACATATATAATTTTATGGATTAATTTTCCATTCTTTTAATCTATACGAATCATACATGTTTCTGTATATATATATAAATATTTTAACTGTAGATCTGAAGGAGACGGTGAGTCTCCGAAACGTGTCATCAATAAAGCAATTATGAACCATTACTATCCAGCTAGCGCCGTTGCAGTCACCCCCCCCCCCCCCTGGTCTCCCCAAGTACTAGCCACCAAGTGCAGTCTACACACAGCATCTGACTGTTGGGTAGCTCCTCCTGGATATTTAATGAAAGGCTTGAACCGAGACTTTTTTAACCCCTTAACGACTTGGCCTTTTTTAGTTTTTTCACTTCCATTTTTCACTCACCAACTTCAAAAATCTATAACTTTTTTATTTTTCCACATAAAGAGCTGTGTGATGGCTTATTTTCTGCGTAACAAATTGCACTTCATAGTGACGGTATTTAATATTCCATGGCATGTACTGGGAAGCGGGAAAAAATTCCAAATGCAGTGAAAATGGTGAAAAACCACATTTGCGACATTTTCTTGTGGGCTTGGATTTTACACCTTTGACTCTACGTCCCAAATGACATGTCTACTTTATTCTTTGGGTCGGTACGATCACGTAGATACCAAATTTGTATAGGTTTTATAATGTTTTCATACATTTAAAAAAATTAAAACCTCCTGTACAAAATATATTTTTTTTATTTTGCCATCTTCTGGCGCCAATAACTTTTTCATACTTTAGTGTACAGAGCTGTGGGTAGAGTCCTTTTTTGCGACTTTTGATGGCGTTTTCATTGCTATAATTTTTGGGACTGTGTGACCTTTTGATCACTTTTTATTAATTTTTTTATATTTCGACATTTTCGACTTTGGACGCTATTTTCCATTACAGGGTTAAACGCAGTGAAAAACTGTTATTATATTTTGATAGATCGGACATTTTTGGACGCGGCGATACCTAATGTGTTTATGATTTTTACTGTTTATTTATATTTATATCAGTTCTAGGGAAAGGGGGGTGATTTGAATTTTTAGTTTTTTTTTTATTACCGTATATACTCGAGTATAAGCCGACCGGAGTATAAGCCGAGACCCCTAATTTTACCACCAAAAACTGGGAAAAACTACTGACTCGAGTATAAGCCAAGGGTGGGAAATGCATTGGTCAAACCCCCCATGTAGTATACAGCCTGCCAGCCCCCAGTAGTATACAGCCTGCCAGTCCCCTGTAGTATACAGCCTGCCAGTCCCCTGTAGTATACAGCCTGCCAGCCCCCAGTAGTATACAGCCTACCAGCCCCCAGTAGTATACAGCCTACCAGCCCCCAGTAGTATACAGCCTGCCAGCCTCCAGTAGTATACAGCCTGCCAGCCCCCAGTAGTATACAGCCTGCCAGCCCCCAGTAGTATACAGCCTGCCAGCCCCCAGAAGAATACAGCCTGCCAGCCCCCAGTAGTATACAGCAGCCCCTAGTAGTATACAGCCTGCCAGCCCCAATGTAGTATACAGCAGCCCCTAGTAGTATACAGCAAGCCCCTAGTAGTATACAGCAAGCCCCTAGTAGTATACAGCAGCCCCTAGTGGTATACAGCAGCCCCTAGTAGTATACAGCAGCCCCTAGTAGTATACAGCAAGCCCCTAGTAGTATACAGCAAGCCCCTAGTAGTATACAGCAGCCCCTAGTAGTATACAGAAAGCCCCTAGTAGTATACAGCCAGCCTGCCCCCATGGCCCTTAAAAAAATAAACTTAAATACTAACCCTCCGATGTCGGCGCGGTTCCCCGATGTCAGCGTGCCCCGTCTTCTTTCTTCTCCGCGGCTCCTCTTCTCTCTTCTTTCTTCCGACATGGACGCGGCCATGTTTTCTTCTAGCAGGCGCATACTATGATGTGGCCGCTGCTGAGGTCATAGTATGCGCGGCCACGAAGAAAACATGGCCGCGTCCATGACTGAAGAGAGAAGAGGAGCCGCGGAGAAGAAAGAAGACAGGACGCGCTGACTTTGGGAAGCCGCGCTTACATCGGAGGGTGAGTATTTAAGTTTATTTTTTTTAGTGGGTAATTTTTTTTTGTAATAGACTCGTGTATAAGCCGAGGGGACGTTTTTCAGCACATTTTTTGTGCTGAAAAACTCGGCTTATACACGAGTATATACGGTATCTTTTTTTTTTTTTAACTTTTTTTATTTTTACTTTTACTATTTTTCAGACTCCCTACGGTACTTTAACCCTAGGTAGTCTGATTCATCCTATCATATACTGTCATACTACTGTATGGCAGTATATGTGGATTTTACTCCCCATTCATTACAATGTGCAATTAGCACATTGTAATGCATGGGATAAAATGAAGTAGCCTCGGATATTCGGAACACTCGAGGCTACCATGGCGATGGATCGCTGCTCCCTGTGACGTCATCGGGGAGCGACGATCCGCGGCAAGATGGAGACGCCCATGCGCCGCCATCTTTTTTAAGCCGCCGGCAATGCTGCAATTGAGGTGAAAACATCGGTTCTAGCAATATGCAGCAAAGACTTACCGGCTATGGAGAGGGCTTGGCCCGTGAACCCTCTCCATGCACTAGTACGATGAAAAGGGGTTAAGGTAAACCCCCACTCTAATAGGGATAAACAGGGGTTTCCACCATTTGATTGTGTTTTATTTACCTTAGAGGAGCGCAATACCGCTTTTGTATTTCCTAATGCTAGTTAACATAAAAGTGGATTTGATTCCTGAGGGGCTAATAGATTAATGGTGTAAAAGTTATTGACCTTGTGCTAAGTACTTTTGAGAGCATCCAATATCACTTTAAACTATAAGACTGTATTGATTAATCTGCCCCAAAAAATTATACACACATCTTTACTCGTGTAAACCCACATTTCCACATTTTGGGGCTTACTTAACCATATTTTATTGCTGTTTTATTATAAAAGGAAAAGGAAGAAACAATGTAATACCTTCCAGTTTACTGGTGTAGCTACTCCGGTCTTGAAAGTAAGTTGAGCAGAGTCTAAAGCTCTTAATATTTCAGTCATGTTCCTTCCTGTTGATGCTGAATGTACAAAAATGCCCTTGATCTTTGTATCTGGGCCAATGATTACACACTAAAGAAAAGAGAAAGCCAAAATAATTAAGTATATACCAACAATAGTCATTTAGAAATGTATTAAGTGCAAATTTTTCAACCATTGACCTATTAATTAGTTCACACCAGCTCTATTTTGTAGCTAATCACAAAAACATTTTACAGAAAACAATACACTCCATTTGATGTAAAGTCTATAGGAGATCCATAACCACCTCCCCCAAATGTAATATAACATATCTTTATTCTATCTGTTAAGTATGCCATTTCCATGATTTTGCTACAAGATTGTGTCGTAAGCTTATGGAGCACTGCTATTCTCACCTACATCAAATCCCTCTTCTTCCAATGATCTTGGGACGTGATCTGAGTAACTGGGACATAATGTTGGCAGATAAAGTAATTACTTAATCAACAACAATAATAGGAAATGTTGACCACCCGTTGCACAGTTTCGTAGAACAGAGAGTTCTTTTAGTGGTAGATTTATTTAACTGAAATACAAAACCGAGGAACCTTTCTTCCAATGGCTGTAAGATTTATAAATTGCGACAAGCAGCGGGTTGTGAACCCACTGTGCTATCCAACTGGTTTGGCTTTGGGCCACAGACTAGGGACGTTGAGTGTCCCTGGACCTCTCTGGTATTCACCCTTTTACCGATAACAGGGATCTGGACTTTGCTGCAAAGAGATCACAAGGCTGCTACCTCTTCTGGCAGTTCCAGTGTGGATAGCATCTGGCCCAGCAGGCACAGAGACATCGGTATGTAGTACCAAGGGATCAGGCATAGTGGGAGGTCAGAGTCAGTCCGGAGTCTAAACAGGCAGCGTACAAGCAGAAACGTAGAAACACAGTGAAGTTTTCTCAAACTGGTATTTGTCTAATTTGGCATAAAGATTCTTTTCCCTGAAACGCGACAAAACTAGGCGAACATGCACCGATGCATCATCAAATCGGGAGAGTAGACACACCACGACGCAGATATTCAACAAGTCCTGGAATTCTTGGAATACAGATGGAGCATTACACAGACCGAAGGGCATCACCAGATACTCGTAGTGACGGTCTCGGGTGTTGAATATGGTCTTCCACTCTTCATCTTCATGGATACGGATCAAGTTGTAGGCCCCTCAGAGATCTAACTTAGAGAAGACTTTAGCTCCATGGATCCTATCAAAGAGTTCGGAGATAAAAGGCAAGGAATACTTGTTTTTATGGTAATCTTATTTAAACCATGGAGGTCTATACAAGGTCAAAGAGATCCATTCTTCTACGAAGAAAAACCCAGCTCCGGCTGGAGTAGACCTTCTTATAAACCCCCTCTCTAAGGCTCTCTAAAGGCAGACATGACCAGAATCTCTGGCAGACACAGAACATAAACCCGTCCACGAGGAGGAGAAGTTCCAGGCATCAGATCAATCGGACAGTTATATGTACGATGTGGTGGGAGAGTCTCAGCCTCCTTTTTGCTGAAGACATCCGCATAGGCAGCATACTGTGGAGGCAGGTCAAGTAGCAGCTCAGGTTTCGCAGAACAGACAGGAAGGACCTTAGACATAAAGTTCCTCTGGCAGCAAGTACCCCATTGCAGGACTTCACCAATCAAAGAATGGCATCAGAACCAGGGCAGTTCCAGAACATGGTCCATGGAATTGGGCAGAACAAAAAAAAAACAGATTGTCTGAGTGCAGGGCCCCTATCTTCAGTGACAAGAGTTCAGTCACAAACTCAATCTTCTCTGGAAAACTTCTGCCATTAACAGTGGAAAGTGGAAAGGCTTCGCAAGGCGAGTCACAGGGAGTTTGTGCTGCAAAACAAAATCCTCTTGAATAAAGTTAGCTACAGCTCCACAATCAGGATACACAGAGACTGAGATCAGACTTTTGCCAGACCCCAAAGAGGCAGGAAAATTGATCTTCGAGAGAGTGAATTCCCTCCTAGATTTGTCTCTCCTATCAAACCTAGGAGATTGGGTTTCCCGGCTACATAGTGGGGCTCATTTACTAAGGGTCGCACACGCACTTTTGTCGGACTGTGCGTCGTTTGGGGGGCTTAAATGGCTTGTACAGGTATTTAAGAAGTGTGTGTGTTGGAATTGTGGCACACGCATCGCTTTTTGTGGAGCAGCTGCGCTGGCTTCCATGCAACACAAATTACGGGGCGTGCCGTCAGACAGTCCAACTGATTCAGACTGACCGTAGGATTTAACTTTCTAATTGTGTCACAAGCCCTAGCATTTAGATGCACCACTAAAAAGATGGTCAACTCTGTCGGACCTGAGCGGAGAAGCGACACATGCATGATATGGGGCGCACAACCTTAGTGAATCGCCGCCCAGTGCATTATAATTGGACAATGCACTTTCGGTGAACTCCGGTGACCTTGTAAGTAAATCTGCCCCAGTGTGCACTCTTGCTGCAGTACAGACACAAATTCTCGGTGCGTCAGTGTAAACGTTCTTGTTCACTGAGTTTAGTCCTATCAAATTGCATGGGCTCGTCAGTAGGCGAGTCAGCAGAGGTAAGCAGAGGCTGCTGAAAGTTTGGTGCCAGTCTTGAAATCCTCTTCTCATAAGATACCTCCTTGACATGTTCAGGAAAAGCACGTCAATACGTGTAGCCTGCCATCTTTGATATGAGAAGCAAGACCAGACCAGAAAGCAGAAACAACTAGAGCATCATTATTCCACATTACTTCTGCAGCAAGAATCCGTAACTGAATGGGGATCATTTACTAAGAGCCCGAATCGCTATTTTTTTTTTCGGGTTTCCCGAATTTTTCAGATTTGCGCCGAATTGTCCTGGGTTTTTGACGCACGCGATCGGATTGTGGCGCATCAGCACCGGCATGCACGCAACGGAAATCGGGGGGCGTGGCTGTCAGAAAACCCGATGGATTCGGAAAAAACGCCGTATTTTTTAAAAAAAAAGTGTTGCTTGACACGCGCTTACCTGCACCCAGCAACGGATTGTGAACTCCAGCGAACTCCGACGGACTTCAGCGCAGCAGCAACACCTGGTGGACATTGGGCGCACTACCTTAGTGAATCGCCGGAAGACCTGAATCCTCCACAGTGAACGCGCGGCTGGACCGCTACAGGACCGGGTAAGTAAATCTGCCCCACTGTCTGTCCTGACACAGACCAAGCAGTGCAGATGCCGCAGATAAAACTTTTCCTGGTTCCTTAAAGACTGTCCTAAATGTAGTCAGAAAAGTTGTCAAACTTCTATTTCAGGACTGCCACACTCCCTGAGAGGATTAGCCCAGGATAAAGCTTCTCAATAAAGCAAAGAAATAATGAATGCCACCTTAGAACGCTCAGTGGGAAACAGATGAGCATGCAACTCAAAATGGATTAGACACTGGTTCAGGAATCCACAACAGGCTTTAATATCAAAAACCAAATCGTGGGTGACTTTCTCTGACTGGGTCCTCAACGATTCAATCTTATTTCACAAAAAAGGCCTGGAGATGGCCTCACAAAAGACCCATTGGTCAAGAGGTAGAGAGGAAATTCATATTCCCCATTAAAACTTCAATCTTTATTTAAATTTATTAAAATTGAACTTGATGACACTCACAAATAAAGTTAAAAATCTACAGACTATAGGGTTGGTGTATGTTAGTATTGTTATAAAAGGAGTTGTGGCTGCAAGGTTGTGTTTTTTATATGTTTGGCTTGTATTAGTTTAAGGCAACTTGTCGTAGAGGGGATTCGTTCCCCCTCGGCTATAGTTCAGATTGATGAGCTATTGCTAGTGCCTTTATAGTACCATTATTATAAATTGAGTGGAATGCTAATATTTTGCTACGATACTAAGGTCTAACATATAATACAGGTATAATATGACACCATGTCTGTACATAGGTCCAGCATATTGCATCTCGGATAGCCAATACAGGCAGTCCCCGGGTTACGTACAAGATAGGGTCTGGAGGTTTGTTCTTAAGTTGAATTTGTATGTAAGTCGAAACTGTATATTTTATAATTGTAGATCCAGACCCAAAAAATTTTTGGCCCCAGTGACAATTGGAGTTTAAACATTTTTTGTTGTAATGGGACCAAGGATTATCAATAAAGCTTCATTACAGACACCTTACAGCTGATTATTGCAGCTTGGGACTATAGTAAAGCATTCAGAAAGCTTCACCAGAGGTCAGAGCGGTCTGTCTGTAACTATGGGTTGTCTGTAAGTCGGGTGTCCTTAAGTAGGGGACCGCCTGTATAAAGAAATAAGTGAATGCTATACAAAGGGGACACATCGTATAGAATTTAACTTCCAAGACTTGTAAATATTCTTACTACCTTTGGATGATGATAACCAAAGTGAGATGACAACAATAGCACCGCTAATCGGGACATCGAGATGAAGCCAAATCTAAGTCCCAGCGCACGCACAGATTACGCGTACTGCCGATCAACAAAAGGGAAATGCGAAATACCCCAAGTCCGGGCGCATGCGCGGAAAATTCCCACGCATGCGCAGTAGATCCCCCTCTCGAGTCAGATCCTTTCCCAATGACCGGCGCTGACATATCTTACTGGCAATTAATGTAAGTTTTCCCGCATGCGCGGACTCAACTGACAAGGGTGACAACCAATAGGTAACATATCCTTCAACCACTAGTAGCCCACCAGTGATTGGCCTTGTATCGGAAGACGTCATCCACTACATCACAAACGGAGGTTTTATATGGCAGTTCCGGACCGCTAGACCACACACTTAGCCCCGGCACCCCTGAGGATGCCACGGATGTGGCGAAACATGTCGGGGGGGGGGGGGGCTCTAGTGTTTAGTTAGCTTTTATTTAGCGGACTAAGGGTTGACAACACCTATTGGAGCCAGATTTAGTTTAGTGGCAGAAATAATGTGTGAATGTGATGGCATGAGTGATCAATAGAAGTATGAGTGGTTACACCATATGAGTGCATATTGGTGAAAATGGCACTGAGAAAGATCAAGATATACAGTGGAGCTACAAAGTGACAGAACTTAATAGATGACTATTAACAGACACTACAGTCAATCAACGATGCTGCAATAAAGTAGCATTTACTAATTTGAAGCAAGAACACCATTGCCCAATAGTAACATCTATTGTCTGTTTGCACATCAACACCACATCTATCTGTGATATGCATACTGTCTCCCCTCTGTTCTCTCAATAATATGGATCCATGTGGTTCCTCTTATGAAAACACCAATATTAGCATTCCACTCAACTTATAATAATGGTACTATAACGAATCCCCTCTATGACAAATATAGATGCAAGCCCAGTTGCCTTAAACCAATACAAGCCAATCATATAAAACACACAACCTTGCAGCCACAACAGGCTTTGGCACTTCCATCATACAAGGCGGAAGTAGAAGCTGGACAGCGGGACTGACAGAAGCTGTAGCAGACTGAGGAGCGCTGTGGCTGGGACCTGTGGTACTACAGGAGTCGATGCAGAGTTCAGGTGTCCTCCAGCAAAGCTTGCATCAGGGACTTGGCTTGGTCAGCAGGCTCCATGGCCTGAGCAAACTGTGACAAGCAGAGGGTTTTGAACCACTGTGCTATCCAACAGGTTTGGCTTTGGGCCACACACCAAGGGCGTTATCCATGTACCTCTCTGGTTTTCACCCTTTTACCCCATTACAGGGATCTGAACTTTGATGCAGAGAGATCGGAAGGCCGCTACCTTTTCTGGTTGTTCCAGTGTGGATAACAGCTAGCCCAGTGAGCACAGAGATGCTGGTATGTGGTACCAAGGGATCATGTAGCTCAGAGTCAATCTGGATTTAAGGCAGGCAGCGTACAAGCAGAAACGAAGACAAGCAGAGGAGCGTGGCAGTCAGCAGGTTCTGAATACAAGCCGGAGTCTGATACCAGGGAACACAAAGCAGAAACAGAGTTAGAGGACGAGCCGGGGTCACACATGGGAACACAAGCAGATACAAACACCATACAGCAAGTTTAGACCTAAGTAACAACCTTGTTCAGGTGTGGAGAAAAGGGCATGCTGGGGTACATGGCTGGAGGTATACGCTGATAGGCGAGAAGGAGTGAGAGGCACCACCTGTGGCAGCTGAAGGATGGATAGACACGGCGACTGAAGGTAAGCCTGCGACGGGGAACGCAACAAGTTACAAGAATAAGTGTTTACAGTTGTAGTGTGGATGTTATTGTATTGTGTATGTCGATGTTATGATGTGCTGATGTATTTTAATGTCTTTTATACTTTTGTGTTTGAGCTGTACAAGAATTTGCCTTGAATTTGAATTTGCCTTTGGGGACAAATAAAGTAAGTGAAGGGTCTAAAGTGAGTTGGCTACCTATTTACTGTGGGGAGGGCACCCAATACTTTTCTACGCTGGACTTGGCTAGTGGGTACTTGCAGGTGCAAATCACTGAGAAGGAACGGGAGAAAGCATTTTTTGTCACACCATTAAACTGTTTGAGTTCCTGTGTATGCCATTTCGACTAAACAATTTACCAGCCCCTTTCCAGAGACTGTGCCTGGCTATGCCTGGAGGACTTAAACAATGAGTGTCTGGTCATCAACCTAGATGACATAAGTTGTGCCAGATGCTCTGTGAATTAACTGTGAGCAGGGCTGAAAGCCATTGGCTTTAAGTTGAAGCCCCACAAATGTCATGTGTTCAGGGAGAGCATAGAATACCTGGGTTATATGGTTTCCAAAGACTGGCTCCAGCCCGTGGTCTCCAAGGTACGTGCGGTACAGCAATTACCCCTCGTACGGTAAATGAACTGCTGTCCTTTTTGGGTATAGTGGGGTATTATAGACGTTTCCTGAAAGACTTTGCTATGATTGCTGCCCTTTTGCATGGCCTTTTTCATGGAGCCACCCCAGAGGAAGTCAAACGAAGAGTGTTTTCTTGGAATGATGATGTGGAACCAGAGACTCTTAACCAGTGTTCCGATTCTTGCTTGTGCAGATTGTGATTTGCCCTTTGTGCTACAGACTAACAGGAGCTTGAAAGATCTAAGGGCTGTGCTGACTTAAGGGCTGTGCCAGTTGAGAGTCATAGCTTATGCCGGATGGACTTTAGGGATGGGGAGAAGAACCCTGATAACTACAGTTCATTCAAGCTGGAATTGCTGGCAGTAGTTTGGCCCATTAGAGAAAAGTTTTGTGATACCTTGACAGTACAGCTACCCTCAGAGATATGCCCTAACTGGCAAGTGGTTGTGCCTTCCAACAAAGTGAAGAGAATAGTACTGTGGGTGCATAAAAAAGGACACTTTGGTCTTTCAAAACTTTTTCCAAAACCTTTAACTTCCACCCCAACATGAAGAGACTAACTGAGGATTTATGTAACAGATGCCTCCATACTATATTTGCTCAGGTGGTTGAGCAACAGGCAACAGTAATTAGGGTGGCCCAAATTTAGAACACCAAAGGCAAGTATCCTTTAGTTCCCTACTATCTGGAAAAGGATCTTCGTGTTCAGGGAGAGAGAGGTTGTCGGGACTGTAACTAGCCTGGGTCAGCTGACCATGAACATGACCAGGCAGGGATTAGCTTAGCCTTAGAGTAAGGGATAGTTTCCCCCATCCCTGTTTCCCTAGTTACTAGGAATTTCTGGTTGCCTGGATGTAGAGTGGAGGTGGCGGTGCATGTTTCTAAATGTGCGGTCTGTCTAAGATCTAAGGCCTCTCATGCTCAGACGGCAGGGTTACTGCACCGATTACCTATTCCAGGTAGTCCTTGGACATATTTGGCCATGGACTTCATAACGGATCTGCCATGCTCAAAGGGAAATATCGTAATTTGGGTCATTGTGGATCGATTTAGGAGAATGTTTCACCTGATTCCTTTTCCCAAGTTGCCAATGTCAAAAATTTTGGCTAAGAAATTTATTAAAAATGTGGTTCATCTGCACAGTGTTCCGAAGGACATGGTCTCCGACAGGGGTTCCCAGTTTGTAGCAAGTTTCTGGAGGGCATTTTGAGGCAGGTTGGGAATAAAATTGTTCTCCTCTGGGTAACATCCCAAGTCCAACAGACAGACTGAATGAAAAAAATCAGGATTTTGAACAGTTCCTTCGTTGTTTTGTGTCTGATAATAAGGATGATGGGCAGATTGCTTACCTTTGGCTGAATTTGCACTCATCAACCATGATTCCTCTGTGACAGGTTGCTCACTGTTCTTCTGTTGTAATGGTGAAAAACCCTGTTTTTGGACCCTTTTCTGGAGCAAAGTCGTTGGTGCCAGAAGAGGAGTTCTACTCTAATAAATTGGAGAATATTTGGGTCAAGGTAAGGAGGAATCTGGTGGCCTGTTCACTGAAAACTAAAATGTGGTAGATGACCGTGCGTGGCTCCTGACAAAAAATTTGAAGTTGAAGATTCCTTCTAAAAAGTTGGGTCTTAAATTTGTGGGTCCTTTTTCGGTGGCCATACTACAGTATGGTAGTATATGCAGATTTTACACATCACCAATTTCAATGTGTAAATCACAAATTGTAATACATGGGTTAAAATTAGACAGCCTTGGGTCTCTGTACGACCCGAGGTTCATAACAACTGACATCCGCCCCCCCCTCCGATGACTTCACAGGGATGGCGATCAAATCCAATATGGCAGGATTTAAATGACAGGATTTAAATCACAGAATTTACAGGGTGTTAATGATATATTCCTCTACAGCGGCCATCTTGGACCAAGAGAACCAAACAGCGGCCATTTTGGAGATCAAGCGGCCATTTTCAGTCTTAGCCGGGGGTCATGCTGACCACTGTCCAACTAATGTGATGATTCAGCCATTTTTCTGTAACCTGCCTGTAAAAGTTTCTCCTTGACACTTGTTATAGACGATTGTCCTTCGGCCTGTTCTTCCCCTTATCTTGTTTTGTAGTCATTCTCAGGAAATTCTGTAGTTGGGATAATATAAACATGTCTGTGAACAAGGCATGGGAAGATAGTGCACGATTTATTAACCTTTTCGGAGAATGTCCTTGTAAAATTCATTATGACCAGTAGCATTACAGTATTCTATCTCCTTGTCAAGCCCCTTTTTCTTGATGACTCTGTATTTGATATGCAACTGGGCACTAATAAACTGGGGGAAGATTCTACATTCACTAAGAGACTGATGTGTCTTGGGTTTTTGCTCTCTCGTCCTGGTACCGGGCAGCCATGAAAGAGTTAATTTGAAAGTCACCTTGCAATGGGGGGTTGAGCCCCAGATAAAAATCTCTATCAAGGGTTAACACCTGGGTGTTATCGGTGGGTGTATGCTGTAATATGCAGCAAACGCCCACCTTGTAGCTAAAAAATGTTTTCCTTACATACCCATAAATCAACTTTATGTTATATTACCTGGCATCAGCGGGGGTGTTTCCTGCTCAGCTGTCTCTCCGATATACTCCCGTTACATTTGAAACATCTCCCTCATGTATGTATCTGATCACATGACATCCCACATGACTCAATGTTTGTAACATAGATGCCATGGAAAGGAACCATTTAGGGATAATGGCAATGCATTTTCATCATAGTTTTTAATGGAGTCTTTATTTTGGGAGAGCAAGAGAAGGACAGTCTGCAGGTAAAGTCTGGGGACATCTTGGATGGAGAGGGAGTCTCCTGTCCCACAGATGTACAGCTGAAGAAAGACTAACAGAGCAGAAGGACTAAAGCAATCCCATTGTTTGAAACGTTATTCCTGCATTATATGGACAATTGTACTTGTTAACCCTTCACTTAAAGTTTATTCTTCAGCTTGGCATATGTTTCTGTTGTCTCCTCTGCAACATTACAAGGGCAAGTACAGGATATGTTTTTTCAAGATCATGTTGATGTATCCTTTAAAATTGTGCATCAACCACATCTTGATTAACTTCACTAAAAAGCCACAGGATAGGGCCTAACTTGCTGATTGGTAGGGGTCTCATCAATCATTGGTTGGTCTGATGTACCCCCGTTGGACCCCTCGTTGCTCCTCAAGATGAGTGGAGCAGCTGGTTACACATGGTGGGCTGCTCCATTCATCTCTATTCCTATTGACTTAAGCAGAAACCCTAGACTTATAAACAATACACAAGTTTATACTCATATGATAAGGTACTTACATGACGAGCAGGAAAGTATATTCCTGGTGCATTTTGTTTCTCTTTTTCAATCATGCCAAGCATAACTCCAATTTCACGGTTTTCATCGGCAATTAAAGGGAAGGGCAGGGGTTTTGAAGAGTCAACTTTACTTAAAGCAATAATATCCTGTATGGAAACAACACACTCTCTTAGCTGTCAGTATATAAAAACCTAAACTTTGACTGTGTAATAAAGAAATGATCATATGGTTATTAATATTAAACTTCCAAATAGGTGGCGGTCAGTCGCAACACATTAAATTCTGGCAAATTATTAGAGCTTTGGCCTTGCACATTATAAATCAGAGCCAAGACTCTGTAGAATGCTATTACAGAGTGCTATAAGGATCTCCATCCAAAAAGAAAATAACAATAATAAGATGGAAAATCATACAGAAGGTGAAATAATAGCATACATTAAAGGAAACCTACCATTTCAAATGGTAGGTTTAAGCTGTAAACACCGAGCACCAGTTCAGGGTGAGCTGGTGCCGGTGCTTAGTTTCGTTAGTGTTAAAACCGCAGTATCGCGGTTTTAACACTTTTTAAACTTTATAGCAGAAGCCGCTTCGGTCGTGCGCACGCAGCGCCGAAGCAGTTTATGCTATAAAGTTTAAAAAGTGTTAAAACCGCGATACCGCGGTTTTAACACTAACGAAACTAAGCACCGGCACCAGCTCACCCTGAGCTGGTGCTCGGTGTTTACAGCTTAAACCTACCATTTGAAATGGTAGGTTTCCTTTAACCACTGAAATAAGTAGCGGTTACCGCTAGTATACAATTGGTAGCAGGTAACTGCACCAAACAACACACCACAGTGCAGCATTGAGGGGTTAGTTACTGAGCCGCTCCCCCACGCCATCTCCCAGCTTAAAGCACCATTTTGCCCTATTTGGGCACCATTAATGATATCCTCAACAACCACCACACTACTGCCGAATTATAGGTCTAGCCTCTTATAGGGAAGTCAAGATCCTAACCTGCCCCCCCCTCCAAATTTCCACCAAATCTTTAAATGGTGTCCCAGTGTTTAGCACTAGAGATCACATGACCCTCCATCTGCAGCCATTTTAAGGACAGGAATGTCTGGCTGATGAGGTAAAAGACATGAGGCTTCACTTTACATATCCATAAAGCAGTGCAGAACAATTAATAGATGTGTATTGGTAAATTATCACTGCTTGAAAATGGCTACATTGAGTTAGCTGAAACGTTGCCATATATCTACATGTGAATAAACCCTTGAAACGGAGACCGAGTATTATTTTTACCTTTACTATTGGTAAATTACCTAATATCCTGCCCCCCAATACTTACACGCCCATTACAAAAAACATGAGGTATAGTAGCCAACCCCTTTAAGTATGACAGTAATATCTCATCATAATGTCAGTGTATATACAGTATTACCACAGCATCCCCTTATGGTGTCTGAAAGTGTATATACAGTATTATACCAGTATCTCATTATCATATCTGTCTGTACATATACAGTATTACTATATACAGTACTTATTTTTTGTCAGTGTATAGAATTAGGACACCATCTCCTCATCATGTCCTGTCACACAGTACCATTGAAGACAATTGAAGTATCACATTATCATGTCTGTCTGTATTCTCAGTATATCTTTTTTTTTCAGTGATGTAGCTTTGGTTTAGTATGACTCACTTCCACCCATTGTTTGTTCTTCTCCTTGGAATCAAAAGACATTGTAAGGAGCTTTGTTTTCCTGTTTTCAAACTCGTATATTAGTTTTATATATTCAGACATTTCAGTGGTACATACAGGAGTCAAGGAAGCGGGATGAGTCATGAGAACGCTCCAGCTGAGAAAAATAAACAAGAATACATTTAATATTTAATTATTATATTTACTAAGTCAAGTATAAGTTCATATCTGAAATATATTTCAATCCCAATATCACATAAACTCTTAACCTTATCTTGTTGAATTTTAAGTAAGAAATAAAAAGAATGGGGCTTATTTACTAAGGGTCCGTGGACGTACTTTGGTCGGACTTCTTGACGTTTTCGGGTTTTGTGCAGCTGTGACAGATATTTAACAGGGCATTGTGTTGCACGCGATCGGATTGTGGCGCAGCTGCACTGGCTTTCGTGCGACAGAAATCAAGTGCCGGCCCAACGGACGATCTGACTGATTCAGAATGAACGCAGGATTTAAGTTTCAAATTGTGTCGCAAGATGAAGAACTTACATGCACCAGGACGAAGAAGCTGAATTCCGGTGGACTTGAGCAGGAAGCGACACATGCAGGATATCGGGCGCCGATATCTTAGTGAATCACTGCACCGTGCATGATCGTCAGCAATTCACTTTCTGTGAGCTCTTCTGGACGGTTAAGCAAATGTGCCCCAATGTATCAGTGCTGGCTCTATCAAGTACCCAATCTGTATCAGTGCTGGCTCTATCAAGTACCCAATCTGTATCAGTGCTGGCTCTATCAAGTACCCAGTGTATCAGTACTGGCTCTATCAAGTACCCAATCTGTATCAGTACTGGCTCTATCAAGTACCCAATGTATCAGTACTGGCTCTATCAAGTACCCAATCTGTATCAGTACTGGCTCTATCAAGTACCCAATCTGTATCAGTGCTGGCTCTATCAAGTACCCAGTGTATCAGTACTGGCTCTATCAAGTACCCAATCTGTATCAGTACTGGCTCTATCAAGTACCCAATGTATCAGTACTGGCTCTATCAAGTACCCAATCTGTATCAGTGCTGGCTCTATCAAGTACCCAGTGTATCAGTACTGGCTCTATCAAGTACCCAATCTGTATCAGTACTGGCTCTATCAAGTACCCAATGTATCAGTACTGGCTCTATCAAGTACCCAATCTGTATCAGTACTGGCTCTATCAAGTACCCAATCTGTATCAGTACTGGCTCTATCAAGAACCCAATGTATCAGTACTGGCTCTATCAAGTACCCAATCTGTATCAGTACTGGCTCTATCAAGTACCCAATCTGTATCAGTGCTGGCTCTATCAAGTACCCAGTGTATCAGTACTGGCTCTATCAAGTACCCAATCTGTATCAGTACTGGCTCTATCAAGTACCCAATGTATCAGTACTGGCTCTATCAAGTACCCAATCTGTATCAGTGCTGGCTCTATCAAGTACCCAGTGTATCAGTACTGGCTCTATCAAGTACCCAATCTGTATCAGTACTGGCTCTATCAAGTACCCAATGTATCAGTACTGGCTCTATCAAGTACCCAATCTGTATCAGTACTGGCTCTATCAAGTACCCAATGTATCAGTACTGGCTCTATCAAGTACCCAATCTGTATCAGTACTGGCTCTATCAAGTACCCAGTGTATCAGTACTGGCTCTATCAAGTACCCAATCTGTATCAGTACTGGCTCTATCAAGTACCCAATGTATCAGTACTGGCTCTATCAAGTACCCAATCTGTATCAGTGCTGGCTCTATCAAGTACCCAGTGTATCAGTACTGGCTCTATCAAGTACCCAATCTGTATCAGTACTGGCTCTATCAAGTACCCAATGTATCAGTACTGGCTCTATCAAGTACCCAATCTGTATCAGTACTGGCTCTATCAAGTACCCAATCTGTATCAGTACTGGCTCTATCAAGAACCCAATGTATCAGTACTGGCTCTATCAAGTACCCAATCTGTATCAGTACTGGCTCTATCAAGTACCCAATCTGTATCAGTGCTGGCTCTATCAAGTACCCAGTGTATCAGTACTGGCTCTATCAAGTACCCAATCTGTATCAGTACTGGCTCTATCAAGTACCCAATGTATCAGTACTGGCTCTATCAAGTACCCAATCTGTATCAGTGCTGGCTCTATCAAGTACCCAGTGTATCAGTACTGGCTCTATCAAGTACCCAATCTGTATCAGTACTGGCTCTATCAAGTACCCAATGTATCAGTACTGGCTCTATCAAGTACCCAATCTGTATCAGTACTGGCTCTATCAAGTACCCAATCTGTATCAGTACTGGCTCTATCAAGAACCCAATGTATCAGTACTGGATCTATCAAGTACCCAATGTATCAGTACTGGCTCTATCAAGTACCCAATCTGTATCAGTGCTGGCTCTATCAAGTACCCAGTGTATCAGTACTGGCTCTATCAAGTACCCAATCTGTATCAGTACTGGCTCTATCAAGTACCCAATCTGTATCAGTACTGGCTCTATCAAGTACCCAATCTGTATCAGTGCTGGCTCTATCAAGTACCCAATGTATCAGTACTGGCTCTATCAAGTACCCAATCTGTATCAGTACTGGCTCTATCAAGTACCCAATCTGTATCAGTACTGGCTCTATCAAGTACCCAGTGTATCAGTACTGGCTCTATCAAGTACCCAATCTGTATCAGTACTGGCTCTATCAAGTACCCAATGTATCAGTACTGGCTCTATCAAGTACCCAATCTGTATCAGTACTGGCTCTATCAAGTACCCAATGTATCAGTACTGGCTCTATCAAGTACCCAATGTATCAGTACTGGCTCTATCAAGTACCCAATCTGTATCAGTACTGGCTCTATCAAGTACCCAATCTGTATCAGTACTGGCTCTATCAAGTACCCAATGTATCAGTACTGGCTCTATCAAGTACCCAATCTGTATCAGTGCTGGCTCTATCAAGTACCCAGTGTATCAGTACTGGCTCTATCAAGTACCCAATCTGTATCAGTGCTGGCTCTATCAAGTACCCAGTGTATCAGTACTGGCTCTATCAAGTACCCAATGTATCAGTACTGGCTCTATCAAGTACCCAATCTGTATCAGTACTGGCTCTATCAAGTACCCAATCTGTATCAGTACTGGCTCTATCAAGTACCCAGTGTATCAGTACTGGCTCTATCAAGTACCCAATCTGTATCAGTACTGGCTCTATCAAGTACCCAATGTATCAGTACTGGCTCTATCAAGTACCCAATCTGTATCAGTACTGGCTCTATCAAGTACCCAATGTATCAGTACTGGCTCTATCAAGTACCCAATGTATCAGTACTGGCTCTATCAAGTACCCAATCTGTATCAGTACTGGCTCTATCAAGTACCCAATCTGTATCAGTACTGGCTCTATCAAGTACCCAATGTATCAGTACTGGCTCTATCAAGTACCCAATCTGTATCAGTGCTGGCTCTATCAAGTACCCAGTGTATCAGTACTGGCTCTATCAAGTACCCAATCTGTATCAGTACTGGCTCTATCAAGTACCCAATGTATCAGTACTGGCTCTATCAAGTACCCAATCTGTATCAGTACTGGCTCTATCAAGTACCCAATCTGTATCAGTACTGGCTCTATCAAGTACCCAATGTATCAGTACTGGCTCTATCAAGTACCCAATCTGTATCAGTACTGGCTCTATCAAGTACCCAATCTGTATCAGTGCTGGCTCTATCAAGTACCCAGTGTATCAGTACTGGCTCTATCAAGTACCCAATCTGTATCAGTACTGGCTCTATCAAGTACCCAATGTATCAGTACTGGCTCTATCAAGTACCCAATCTGTATCAGTGCTGGCTCTATCAAGTACCCAGTGTATCAGTACTGGCTCTATCAAGTACCCAATCTGTATCAGTACTGGCTCTATCAAGTACCCAATGTATCAGTACTGGCTCTATCAAGTACCCAATCTGTATCAGTACTGGCTCTATCAAGTACCCAATCTGTATCAGTACTGGCTCTATCAAGAACCCAATGTATCAGTACTGGATCTATCAAGTACCCAATGTATCAGTACTGGCTCTATCAAGTACCCAATCTGTATCAGTGCTGGCTCTATCAAGTACCCAGTGTATCAGTACTGGCTCTATCAAGTACCCAATCTGTATCAGTACTGGCTCTATCAAGTACCCAATCTGTATCAGTACTGGCTCTATCAAGTACCCAATCTGTATCAGTGCTGGCTCTATCAAGTACCCAATGTATCAGTACTGGCTCTATCAAGTACCCAATCTGTATCAGTACTGGCTCTATCAAGTACCCAATCTGTATCAGTACTGGCTCTATCAAGTACCCAATGTATCAGTACTGGCTCTATCAAGTACCCAGTGTATCAGTACTGGCTCTATCAAGTACCCAATCTGTATCAGTACTGGCTCTATCAAGTACCCAATGTATCAGTACTGGCTCTATCAAGTACCCAATCTGTATCAGTACTGGCTCTATCAAGTACCCAATGTATCAGTACTGGCTCTATCAAGTACCCAATGTATCAGTACTGGCTCTATCAAGTACCCAATCTGTATCAGTACTGGCTCTATCAAGTACCCAATCTGTATCAGTACTGGATCTATCAAGTATCCAGTGTATCAGTACTGGCTCTATCAAGTACCCAATCTGTATCAGTACTGGCTCTATCAAGTACCCAATGTATCAGTACTGGCTCTATCAAGTACCCAATCTGTATCAGTACTGGCTCTATCAAGTACCCAATCTGTATCAGTACTGGCTCTATCAAGTACCCAATGTATCAGTACTGGCTCTATCAAGTACCCAATCTGTATCAGTACTGGCTCTATCAAGTACCCAATCTGTATCAGTACTGGCTCTATCAAGTACCCAATCTGTATCAGTACTGGCTCTATCAAGTACCCAATCTGTATCAGTACTGGCTCTATCAAGTACCCAATGTATCAGTACTGGCTCTATCAAGTACCCAATCTGTATCAGTACTGGCTCTATCAAGTACCCAATCTGTATCAGTACTGGCTCTATCAAGTACCCAATGTATCAGTACTGGCTCTATCAAGTACCCAATCTGTATCAGTACTGGCTCTATCAAGTACCCAATCTGTATCAGTACTGGCTCTATCAAGTACCCAATCTGTATCAGTGCTGGCTCTATCAAGTACCCAATCTGTATCAGTACTGGCTCTATCAAGTACCCAATGTATCAGTGCTGGCTCTATCAAGTACCCAATGTATCAGTACTGGCTCTATCAAGTACCCAATGTATCAGTACTGGCTCAATCAAGTACCCAATGTATCAGTACTGATACAGTTACAGTCAAAACTGTGGGGCACATTTATTAAGAGCTTTGTGACAGCTTTCTGACAGACTTCATGGGGGATATTTATCATACGCTGGCTCTTGATGTATGGGGGCTGCCGGCAGCGCAGCGTTTATCTTAAAAAACACAGCCGACGACTTTTCACATATGAAAAGTCGCCGGCAGCAGTGGATGCGGGGACAGTAACGCCCCGCGCCGGCCCACTCCCGGCCGGCTGCGCCCTCCGCTCGGCCTGCCGCACCCCTCTTCACGCCCCTTCACGCCCCACTATTGTGAAGGTGGCGGATCGGGCCAAATAATCGCAAAAGCTAGCGATAAGCTAGCATTTGCGATTATTTCAGGGCCTCTGCGCAGAGGTCCTGATAAATATGCCCCTATATGTTCTTTTAGATGCAAACTGCTTGCTCAGGTATTTAAGATCTGTTTGCACCACAAACTAGGCACCATGCGACACAAATTAGGGGGCTTTCTGGTGCTCAGTCGGACCGTGCGCCTGATTTAAAATTCAAAGTCTGTTGCACGCCCTATGTTAAAGGTGCCCCCTATAAAAGTTGGTGAACTCTGTGGGGCCAGTGCAGGGAAGCAACAGATTTATGATTTCTTGAGCATGTTTTTTTAAATTAATCTGGCGCATGCACCATTATACACGGGCAGAGCACTTTTAGTGCAGTTTCCCACATTCTTAGTAAATGTGCCCCTGTATGTGTAGAATGGGGTAATACAGGACTCCCTGGTTTTGGGGTCCAACAATCTTTCCATAAACTGGAGGTTATAACAACCATTTTAGCCAATACCATAGATGAGTAACTTTATCAGCGACACCAATTTTACATTCTGCATGTATTTCGAGGAACTTACCTGTCTTTAATATATTCATACATTTGAAGAGGACCCTCTGTTGTTTCAGCTTTGAAGTCTGGAATCTGTTTCCCCAAATTCATGGTGACTGCTTTTGGATCTCAACAACAGTGGATTTCGTTTAGGTGCTGCTACGACATATAGACTCTGATGAGTACTTTCCACAATGTATTATATATACATAAGGGCATGGTTACAATTTTATTATTGGTTGTTATCCCAGGCTACACCCGGGATCAATACCGGTTCTGTCATGTTTAATTGCTTAGCACACATTTTTTTTTTTGCGCATAAACAATACCTAGCTTTCCAAGCTCAGCTGGTTTTTTTCTTATTGTTCTCTTAACACTGTAAGCATTTAAGAAACTGAATAATGTGGAATTAATGGAAACCTTTAATAATTGTAAACATGTCCATGTTCCAGTTTACACATTGGTGGTGGTTTGTGGGTCTAAATCTTTCCTTGACAACACTTTTTCCGAAATTTCAAAGCTAAAAAACTGTTAAGAGTGGATGAGATATTTTGTTATGTTTCACGCTGGACAGGAATATTTTAAAAAAACGACTTTTATTTCCCATATTATAATAAATCAGGAGGATCTAGTATACGTTGTATGTTCCTTTATCATGGAGTTATCCAATTACACCAGGGTTTTGCCATTTCCCATGGTGGTGGTATTGTGCAGTCAGTGCTCAGATATTATATATTTTAGGGTGCTTTATTAGAAAATATGCATAACCAGTTTACATAAATGTATGATGGTTTGTTTATTTCCACAAAATGTATTTTTTCAATGCTTTGGAGTCCATACAATTTAGAAAGGAACTTTTATTAACTTTTAATGGCATAAACGGAAAAAGAAATCTATTCTGCCTGCAGTATACATAACAAATTATTGATTTTAGGGAAACTCAATGGGGCAGATTTACTAAGTTGCTTGCGCCAGTTTTCTGTCAGACTTTGCACGTTCTTTCATATGCAAACTGCTTGCACATGTATGGGTCCACTACCCCTGGAGCCTGACAATGTTTTATTTCACATTTTATTTACATCTTTTTAATGTTTTTAGAAGCCCCTGCTGCCCGAGGGCATAAAGAGAACCCGTCAGACAAAATAACCCGCTAAACTAAATATTTTTTCATAAACTGCCATTAGAGAGCATTGCCTCTATCCCTTCATTGTCCCTCTACATGCCTGTAAACTTAAGCAGTGAGGTCCTAAAGCTCTATGCAAATGACCCATGAGATGAGTCATTATCATATTCAAGCTTATTCACTTATAATCTCCCAATTATTCATGAGTGGGAGGCACAGCCACACCTTCCAGTGCTTGACTGACAGCCTGTATAATGAAGTGAGGTATAATGGTGTAATGTCTCCTCCATTTGTTTCCTGGTGCTGGCGCCCCCCTGCAACCTGTGTGTGTGTGTATGTGAAAGATACAACAGCTCCAGGCAGCCATGTTATAGTAGAACATGTCAGGTACTTGTGTAGCAGATGTCTGTCTCTCACATGTGTATAGCAGAACATGTCAGGTACATGTGTAGTTGATGTCTGTGTCTCACATGTGTATAGCAGAACATGTCAGGTACTTGTGTAGCTGATGTCTGTGTCACTCACCGGTGTATAGCAGAACATGTCAGGTACATGTGTAGCTAATGTCTGTGTCACACATGTGTATAGCAGAACATGTCAGGTACTTGTTTAGCCGATATCTGTGTCACACATGTGTGTAGCAGAACATGTCAGGCACTTGTGTAGCTGATGTCTGTGTCTCTCACATGTGTATTAGGAGGATGCAGCATGTCAGCAGATAAAGCACAGACACTAGCAATGCTTTACTATACATTACACACAGACATGAGCAGGGGGAGGAGAGGGTAGGGTGAACAGGAGTGACATCACTGCCTCTGACCGTGTGACCAGCCTCATTTACATAATAAAGAAAAGATGATTTTGCAATTATTAATGTATGAATTGAATAGATTAAGATTGTGATGGATCCTTGTGAGCTGCTCCAATAGGTAGTAGTGACAGGACAAGTGACAGAGACCTGATGACCGGTGTCCTTTAAGAAGTGTCCGCACCACATTTGTGTCACCCGCTACCCTTTTGTGTCGCGGCTGCACAATTTGTCACGCAACACAAATTTTGCCATTGAAAAAGGAGTTTCCCTGCTCAGTCGGTCTGTTCGCCACTTTTAACATGCAAAGTCTGACAGAAGTTTTGCACGCCCCATGTTAAAGGTGCAAGGGAAAAAAGTTGGGGCAGTGCAATGAGCGTCAGATTCATGAAGAACGGACGCCACAATCAGGGCCGGTACCAGCACCTAGCATACTTGGGTGAGTGCCGAGGCCCTCTGGTGCTGGGTGGACTGAGGTGGGGGTGGTGAGTCTCAAGGCTTTAAGTATAATACTGATGCAGACAGCGCTTGTTCTCAGCATCAACAGTGCCGGTGATCCAGCATTGCACTGGGCGGCCAATGTGTTTTTTTACTAAACACTGCCTCCAGCCACCAGCACTGTACCGGGTCGGGCAGCAGTATTATCAGATGCACACAACACATTGAGGGTCATTTAACTAAGGGCCCGATTTACGTTTTTGCGGCGGGTTAACCGAATTTTTACGTTTTGCGCCGATTTTCCCTGTATAGCCTCGAGATTTCGGCGCACGCGATCGGATTGTGGCGCATTGGCGCCGGCATGCACACAACGGAAATCGGGGGCGTGGCCGTAAAAAAACCCGACGGATTCTGAAAAACCGCCACATTTTTTTAAAAAAAAGTGTAGCTCGACACGCGCTTACCTTCACCCACGATGGCTCGGTGAACTTCAGTGCATTCCGATGGTCTTCAGTGCAGCAGCGACACCCGGAGGACGTTGGAGGAACTGCTTTAGTGAATCCCAGCCGGACCCGAATCCACCGCAGAGAACGCGCCGCTGGATCGCGAATGGACTAGGTAAGTAAATCTGCCCCTTTGTTTCACTTCGTGGGAACATCTCTTGACAGGAGGCAAGATAATGCACGGAATTTGTCCACTGCAATGTGATATCTGCTGACCCTGTGTGAGGAGGCTTCGGAGGACAGCATGGTAGGAGTAAAGCTGCTGTGTGTTTGAACTCTGGAGGAAGCTAAAGTAGCAGCCATACACTCTGGCTTGTCTCTTTATCATGTGCACTCAGCGGGACAGAGCTACCCTTTTACCCCTACCCTACTATTTTACCTCTGTGCCACCTGTTCCAATACTTTTCATAATTCACACATGGGGGGGGGGATTTGAAACTGCTTCTATGACAGTTTTCTGGTGTAGAAGCAGAGGAAAAATCACAAATTCTTGAACAGTGCGAGAATTTGAGATTAAACCTGCGAATACACCACCTCCACTCCATGTGGGTGTGGGGGCATAGCGGGACGTGGCCTCCACTGGAAGTGCCTGCAATCTTTTCCAAAACCAGCTGTCAGGATCAGAGGGAACCAACGTTGACACAAGCCAAGACCTGCGACCATTCTTCACCAGAGCTTGCCACAAAGCAGGATGGTCTTGCTGCGGTGTGGTACCACCAGGTCGTTCCACAGGCGTGACTTGTCCGTGGTGGCCGCCAAGGTCGAGGTACAGGAACAACAGGCAGGAAGGGGTTAATTCCTCCCTCATAGTGTATGTTAACAAAACACATGTGTTAATGCGATGTTAATGTATGCATTAACAACACTTTTGTGATGTGTTTTGTAAACGCAAATGTTAACAGTAATGTGATTAGGCAAATCACCTCTCCTCAGCTGTTGTAATGCGTTTCAAATGCAATGAAAATGCAGGGCAAATGCAATGTGTGAACGCGCCCTGAGGGTGCAGTTTCTAATTTTGACAAGTGAAAGACAATGGGGCACATTTACTTACCCGGTCCAGTCACGATACCGCAGCGCGTTGTCCGACGAGGATTCAGGTCTGCCGGGATCCACTAAGGTCGTGCGCCCGATATCCAGCAGGTGTCGCTGCTGCACCGAGGTCCGCCGGAGTTCACCTTCTTCCCGGTGCCTGTAAGTGCGTGATCTTGCGACACAAATCCTTTTTTAAATTCTGCGTTTTTTCAGAATCTGTCGGGTTGTCCAACGTCTACTCCCCCGATTTCCGTCGCATGTAAGCTCGCGCCGATGCTCCAAAATACGATCGCGTGGGCCAAAATCCCGGGGCAATTCGGCACAAAATGTAAATATTTTGGAAACCCGACGAAAGTGTGGCGTTCGGACCCTTAGTAAATTACCCCCATTTGGTCTCATTTATTAAGGGCCCCGCGGACCGCACTTTTGTCGGACATCCCAGCAAGTTCCATTTTGCGCCACTGGGACAGGGATTTAAAAGAGGTTTTTGGCGCACTCGATCAGATTTTGCCACAGAGGCACTGGCTTTCATGCAACAGAAATCGGGGGCGGGCCGTTGGACGATCAGTCTGATTCGGATTGAGCGCAGGTTTTAATAATAAAAATGGTGTTGCATCCAATGCATTTACACCATTTTTCACAATTTTTTTGGGAGGGGGGGGGGGGGATTTTGCCATCTTCTGGCTCTAATAACTTTTTCATACTTTAGTATACAGAGCTTTGGGTGGTGTCAATTTTTGTGACTTTTGATTACGTTTTCAATGTTATAAATTTTAGGACTGTACGACCTTTTGATTATTTTTTATAGAATTTGAAATATTTTTTGAAATGGCAAAAAAGGGCCATACTCGACTTTGGGCGCTATTTTCTGTTACGTGGTTAAATGCAGTAAAAAAACGTTTTGATATTTTGATATATCGGGCATTTTTGCAGTGATACCTAAAGTGTTTATGATTTGTACTGTTTATTTATTTTTAGATCAGTTCTAGGGAAAGGGGAGGGATTTGAATTTTTATGTTTTTTTATTATAATTTTTTTTAAACTCACATGTATACAATGAAATGTCCTATTGTTTGGAAAAAAAATTGCACATTATGGAGTTAACAGACAGTTTACTTAAGTTGTTGGCACCAACTAAAAACATTTAGCCACACCTAAAATCATTGCATTTGCCAATATTGTGCAATAAGGTTAAGTAATCTTATGGGTGTTGGTTTTAATAAAACTAGGCCTTAACGTTTCTCTCTGCACGACACATAACAACTGTCACTGCTGCTCTTGTGACCCATGTCGCACTCGCTTGCCTCCATGTGCCTCTGGAGCCCGGACACAACCTCACTCATCTTTCCTCACTCCAGCGGCGGTCCACGTGCTCCGGAGCGCACGTCCCCGCCTCCTATGACGTACACGCAAGCTCTGGGGCCAGTGTGCCAATGATTGCCCCAGGCTGGCTGCTGCCCTAATAAATAGCTGGCCTCTTCCTGTGTCCCCTTTTGTCTGCAAATTGGGGCATTACACAAAGAGAGACTGTCGTTCTATGTGCTACCCCATTCTACGTCTTCTGTCCTGCTGGGTCTCCCGTGGTTGCAACTTCATGCTCCTGTGCTCAAATGGCAGACTGGGGAGATTCTATGCTGGGGACCAGAATGTCAGTCACGCTGTTTGGTGGTTCCTCATCCTGTATCCACCATGACTTCTCCAGTGTCCTCCAAGCCTCTGGGGGGTCTTCCGGCTTATTTGGACTTTGTTGACGTCTTCACGGACTCTGCCCCCACACTGTCCCTATGACTGCTCTATAGAGCTGTTGCTGGGCACGTCTCCTCCACGGGGTCGAGTGTACCCACTGTCAGTGCCTGAAACAGCACTATGTCAGCCTAAGTGAAGGAGAATCTGCAGAAGGGGTACATATGCAAGTCCTCTGCCGATGCTGAGTTCTTCTTTGTGGCTAAGAAGGGTGGTTCACTGCATCCATATATTGATTATCACGGCCTTAACAAGGTTACGCTGAAGAACCTCTACCCACTACCTCTGATCATGGAACTCTTCGACTGCCTACGAGGAGCCAAGGTCTTCATCAAATTAGACCTACGTGGGGCATATAATCTCATCTGCATCCGTAAAGGCGATGAATGGAAGACCGCCTTCAATATTTGTGATGGGCACTTCGAGTATCTTGTCATGCCGTCTGGATTATCCAGTGACTTAAGAAGCTTTCTCCAATCTGAGGTCTGTCTTTGCCTCTGCTACCGTTCTCAGCCTGACAGAGAGAAACCATTCCTGCTAGAGGTTGGTGCCGGAGCCATTCTCACCCAGAAAGGGCCCAAAGGTTTAACTCTCACTTCTGACTTCTTCTCAAAAACCTTCTCAGCTCCAGAGAGGAATTACTCCATAGGTGATCGGGAACTCCTGTCAAGAACATTTCATTGGGCCTTCAATATTATGCAAAGCCATTTCTGGGATTTCAAATGTTTCTAATAATATTTTGGAGGTGAATTTTAAAGGTAAATGTGTGTATTTAACATAAAAGAGGGAATATTAGAAACCTATAGGTGGGGTTATACATTCTCTCTTCATTTTTCAGGTAGGAATCAGAACCATGAGGAGGGTAGGAGAAACGTTTCCTGGAGGTGGCAGCAACGAGCCAAGGCCGACACTTGCCTCCTGTTTTGGGAGCTTATTTTCTAAACCGTCCTGATGCAGACAAAGATCCTTATTGGTCAGGCCTAAAAATTAACTTTTATTGAAGTGATAATGCAAAACATGACTTATTAACCAATTACATTAAAACTGTTTTAAAACTTCACATGTTGTGGCTGCTATCATCCATGAATGAGTATCAAAAAGCATATTGTCCAAAATGGTGGTTTATTCTGCCCATCAATTGGACAATATATGGGCTATCACAACAAGAGGAGTCTCAGATTATTGGAGCTCACAGTAGTTGGGCAGGGTTGGTCCCACCCAGAAGTTATAAATGTCTACCTTAGATCCTCCCTTAAATCAGTAGCCCCGACCCCTGATGACGCTGGTGCTCTGGCGAAACATGTCAGGGGGGTTTCGTTTGGGCTTGAGATTACCATGATTGTGGCTGCTAATTAGTAGGGTCTCTGCAGAGATCCACCATTTAGGACAATACGCTGAGTAGATACATACCCTTTTTGATACTCATTCATGAATAATAGCAGCCACAACATGTGAAGTTTTAAGACAGTTTAGTGTGATTGGTTAATAAGTCATGTTTTACATTAACACTTAAATAAAAGTTAAGTTTTAGGCCTGACCAATAAGGCTCTTTGTCTGTCTCAGGACAGTTTTGAAAATAAGGTATCATGTTGCCTTTCAGGGACACACTCCTCAATTTGATGCTCCAGTCACTCTGGGCCGGAATGGGGCACTTGTTGCCCCTCTGCTTTTAGGTTTTCAGGTTAAGTAGGTGAGGTACTGGTGACCTTGCCACATCTGGATTTAAGGTTAGTTTGGGTCATCGGTCAGTTTCCTGTGACAGTTGTTTATATCTACTTATATAGATTTTTTTGGTCTCGTTATGTCTAGTCTTTGCGTCCTCCCCAGTCTTGTTTGTGTCATGTGTTCTTCTTCCTTATGTGTTTTTCCTATTCCCCCCTTTTATTCTATTTTACTCTTAGCTTACTGTGATCTTTGTCTTCTAGCCTATAGTGCGGAGGTACGTTCATGTTCTTGACCCATAATGTAAAGGGTTTTAATTCCCCCTCTAAAAGGAGGAAGGCTTTTCTCCGATACGTGAAACATAAATCGTACGTTCTTTGTATTCAAGAATCCCATCTTTCACACTCTTCCGAACCAGTGTATCTGCACTCCCAATAAAAGAGTAGTTCTACTCCTTTATGACTCATTACTGCTTCAGGTGTCATCGGTCACCTGTGACATCTAACGATCGATAGGATTTTCGGGCGGGGGATTTTAATTTGGTGCTGGCCCTGACACTCAATAAATCTCACCCCACGCCTCATAGATTAAATGCCACTAATAGAACTTTTATTTCCACAACATTGTATGACCTGGGTTTGGCTGAGGTGTGGAGAGAGTTTCATGGTGTCTGGAAGGGATTATTCCTGCTACTCTGCTGCCCATAATTGCTTTTAACCAATATGTTCACACTACATAACCTGGTTCAAGCGAGGTACATTCCTTGTACTTGGTCAGACCATGATATGTTGATAGCCAGTTTCATCTGTCACCTAATACCTTAACCCCTTAATGACCGCCCTATCGGGTTTTTACGGCGGTCATTAAGGGTACTTCTTCTGACGCGTACGCCTTTCTACGGCGGCGCGTCAGAAGAAGATTTCGGGACACCGGGTCTCGCTGGTGCCGGTGTCGGGCTGTGATATCACAGCCCAGACCCGGCACTAACACCCGGGATCGGAAAAACTCCGATCCCGGGTGTTTAACCCCTTACACGCCGCGGTCAAGCATGACCGCTGCGTGCAAGTGTGTCCCCCGTGGATCGGACCCCCCCGGTGTGCTTACCGGGGGATCTGATCCCTCCTGCCGCTGCCGCTTCCAGCTTCTCTCCCCGCCGGGTTCTGCCTTCCTAGCAGGACCCGGCTGTAAGTAACTGAGCATGCGCGGCATGCTCAGTTACTTACACTATACACTGCAATACAAGTGTATTGCAGTGTAAAGGCTTAAATAAGCGATCGGATGATCGCTTATTCAAGCAAAGAAGTAGAAAATGTAAAAAAGTAAAAAAAAAAAAAAAAATCTTTTTATAATATAATTAAATGAATAAATAAAATAAAAGTCCCATAATCTCCCCAGTAACACATAAAATGCAAATAAAGTAAATAAAACACAAAAACACGTACATATTTGGTATCACCGCGTCCGTATTAATCTGTACAATAAATGTAAATCAATATTGAACCCGCTCGGTGAACTGCGTAAAAAAAAAACTCGAAAAACTTCCCATAATATACAATTTTTCATCAAACACCATCACAAAAAATGTTCTAAAAAGTGATCAAAAAAAGTTACGTTACCTAATATGATACGACTGAAAAGAACAACTGTTTTCGCAAAAAATAGGCCCTCAACCAGATCTGACAACAGAAAAATACAGAAGTTATGGCCCTGAAAAGTTGTCAATAGTAAAAACAATGCGATTTTCTCCAATATTGGTTTTGCTCAGGAAAATTGAGCAAAAATAAAAAAAACTATATAAATGAGGTATCACCGCAATCGTAGTGAACCAGAGAATAAAGATAAAATATTATTTTTACGTTACGGTGAGCGGGGGGAAAAATGCTAACAATCCAAAATAAAAATTGATGATTTTGCTTGTGTCCCCCTTGAAATAGTTAATAAAATCTCATGAATAAGCTTTAGACTCCCAAAATAAATTATTTATACATTGCATCTCATCCCATAAAAAATAAGCCTTCATATGTTCGCATTACCAAAAAAAATAAAAATGTATAGGTTGTACAATGTGACAATACAAATCTGCTGTGAATGGCGCCTCCATTCATTCTATTCTCGGCCGTGCGTCCGTACAGCAGTTTACCACCACATATGGGGTATCAGTACACTCGGGAGGAATTGGGCATCAAGCGTTGCAGTGCGTTTCATCATTTAATTTATTCTGAAAATGTCAGTTTTGGCCTAAATGAATGTATTTCCAAAAAAATTCTATAGTTTCTAAATCGCAGGTCCATATTTTTTAACCCATGTGAAACACTTAAAGGGTTAATGGACTTAATAGAAGTTGTTTTACATATGTTGAGGGGTGAAGTTTCTATAGTGGGGTAATTTATGGGGTTTTACTATTATTTAGGCCTCTCAAAGTCACTTGAAAGCTGAGTTGTCCCTCAAAATGTGAGTTTTGGCAATTTTCATGAAAATAAGAAAAATCGCACCTAAAGTTCTGCACCTCATAACATCCTAGAAAAATGACCGGAAGCATAAAATATCATCCCAACATAAAGCAGATATTCTGTAAATGTTAATTATCAAACTTTTTGGGTAGTTTTACATCTTGTCTGGAAATCAGAACATTTCAAACTTGGAAAATGAAGAATTTTTACAAACTTTTGCCAAATTTTCACTTTTTTTCAGAATGAAACGCAAAACTTATCACTTAAATTTTATAACTAACATGAAGTACAATGTGTCACGAGAAAACATTCTCAAAATCACCAGGATATGTTAAAGCGTTCCGAAGTTATAACCAATTATCGTGAGACATGTCAGATTTGAGCTGAAAACTAGTGTTGGTGATAAGGGGTTAAAGGAGTTTGCTATTGAAAAAAATTCTCACATTTCAATCACCTAGTGATGTTTACACAATAAAGATAATTTTTAATCCCCTACTTTAGAATTTTACTCAGTTTTATTGCTGTTGTAGCTCCTATCACTCTTTAGGCTGGTCAGTCATTGTGGGCTGGGACTCTCTAAGCAGACACATAGAGGCTCATTCACTAAGGGTCCACGGACCGCGATTCTGTCGGGTTTCCCAAATTTTTCCTTTTTGCCCTGAATTGCCTCGAGTTTTTGGCGCACGCGATCGGATTGTGGCTCATCGGCGCCAGCTTGCATGCGACACAAAGCGCACATGCAGAAAATTGGACGCACAATCCTAGTGAATCGTGCCAACTCTGAATCCTAGTCGAACAACGGGGATCGCGACGGGGCGGGTAAGTAAATGTGCTCCATTATGATCCCTGTATTGCTGTGAGATACAGTGTGCTGACAATGTGGTTAGATTATCAGGGTACAGGTTTATATACACTTTCATTTAGTAGTATCTGACACATAGAAAGAGAGATGAGGCAGATCAAAGATGAGATCCTGAGATCCATGAGATGCAGGTACGTAACTACAGCGGTAGCAGCCATAGCAGCCACTATGGGGCCTGCAGTTTCAGGTGGCCCCGTCATCCGACCTGACACAATAAAGAATGGAGGATGTGCACCAATATATCTATATTGTACTGCACATTGTCCAGCATAATATGTATACATATACTGTGATGTATATATGCAGTATCTGTGATGTGTATATGGTGTATGTGAGTATGTTGCATATGGCACTGTATGTGTGTATATGATGTGTGTGCACATGAGTGTATTTATATGTGATTGTAACTCGCATGTGTGAGTATACTAATATGTATATTTTTTAAGTGGGAAGGGGGGCCCCATCCAGTATCCTGTTAGGGGGCCCTGTCACTAAAGGTTATGCCACTGATGAGATGCATATTACATACAATGACATTCTTAGCTCTGCTACAACTCTGCTCTGCCACAACATACTACCAGATCTAATGTGCCTCCCTTCCCCTTGATAAAGAACTTATTTGCCTGTAGCTTGTAGCTTTCCTCACGCTGTGATGTTTTATTTGCTGGCAGGAATTCAGTGTGTGATTTCGTCCTGCACGAGGGTGCAGCACAGATCAGCTCCACAGCGTCAGACAAGATGTCTGCCGATCCTGCCTGCAGGGGCTTCTTTGCTTATGCCCCCTCCGTCCCAAACCCTATCCCTGCAATATAAGAGCTTTTCTTCATCCCCATCCTTCTGGGAGGGCCGCAGGCGTAGCTCCTGTGCCTCTGTGGCACAAATTTCTCAGCACAGTGGCCTTTCCAGGTTGTCGCGAACTCGAAGGAGTTCCAGGGCGTCGAGGGAGCACTCACCGTCATCAGGCACAAAAACCCCTCCGTGAGGCCTGGTCCATCTCACCATGTATGGCAGCAATGGGACTGCAGTGGGTCTTCCAGGGTATCCAGCCTGGTTTGGGCGATTCTGCCACGGGTGCTACTCAGCAAAGTACTTTCAAGTATGTGGAGTGGTGGGGAGGGTATTACTGTGGTAATAGTATATAAGGCTGGAAAAAGACGCAAGTCCATCAAGTCCAACCTTTAAGAATTAAATAAATGTTTTATCCCCATAACCCGTGATATTTTTGCTCTCCAGAAAGGCATCCAGGCCTCTCTTGAACATGTACATAGAGTCCGCCATAACAACCTCCTGCGGCAGAGAGTTCCATAGTCTCACTGCTCTTACAGTATAGAACCTTTGTCTATGCTGATGGTAAAATCGCCTCTCCTCTAGGCGTAGAGGATTCCCCCTTGTCCTGGTCACAGGCCTAGGTATAAAAAGATCTTTGGAGAGATCCTTGTACTGTCTGTTCAGGTATTTGTACATTGTAATGAGGTCTCCCCTCAGTCGTCTTTTTTCTAAACTGAATAATCCCAAATTTTGTAATTTGTCAGTGTATTCTAATCCCCCCATTCCCCTAATAATCCTGGTTGCTCTCCTCTGCACCCGTTCCAGCTCTACTATGTCCTCTTCATACACTGGTGTCCAAAACTGTACACAATATTCCATGTGTGGTCTGACCAGGGATTTGTATAAAGGCAAAACTATGTCTTTATCATGAGAATCTATTCCTCTCTTGATACATCCCATCATTTTATTTGCTTTAGCAGCAGCCGCCTGGCTCTGGTCACTAAAATTAAGTTTACCATCCACCAATACGCCCAAGTCCTTTTCAGCTCCAGTTTTACTAAGTAATTGACCGTTTAGAACATAATTATACTTTTTGTTTCCATGGCCCAAGTGCATAACTTTACATTTATCTACATTAAACCTCATCAACCATTTCTCTGCCCACTCCTCAAGCTTCCACAAATCCCTCTGTAATGCTAAACTATCGACCTCAGTATTTATTACTTTACACAGCTTAGTATCATCTGCAAATATTGAAACTTGACTGTGTAAACCCACTACAAGGTCATTAATAAAAATATTAAAAAGAAGTGGCCCCTATACTGACCCCTGTGGCACTCCACTGGTACCGTCAACCCAATCTGAGAATGTGCCATTAATGACCACCCTCTGTTTTCTATCACTAAGCCAATTACTTACCCAAATACACAGATTTTCTCCTACTCCCAGCAGTCTCATTTTATATACCAACCTTTTATGCGGCACGGTGTCAAATGCCTTTGAAAAGTCCAGATATACAACATCCACAGCGTCCCCCAGATCCAGTCTTGAACTTACCTCCTCGTAGAAACCAATCAGATTAGTCTGACAGGACCGATCTCTCATAAACCCATGCTGACGCTGGGTTATAAGGTTGTGCACAGTGAGATACTCCAGGATAGCATCTCTAACAAACCCCTCAAATATTTTCCCCACCACAGCAGTTAGACTCACGGGTCTGTAGTTTCCAGGATCGCTATTTGATCCTTTTTTGTATATTGGTACCACATTTGCTATGCGCCAGTCCTGTGGAACATAATCATAGTGGTTGCGAGGCGGCGCCGTACCTCTTCCTGGCTTAAACTGTTGACATTCCAAAAAGAATTTACATTATTCCTCATTATGTCTTCCACCAGGGGATTTTCCTGGGTAAAGACAGTTGAGAAGGCGACATTCAGTAGATTGGCCCTTTCCTCATCTCCTTCCTCCATGACCCCCATATTATTTCTAAGGGGACCCACACTCTCTGTTTTTAGTTTTCTATCATTTATATACTTGAAAAATAATTTGGGATTATTTTTGCTCTCCCTGGCAATATTTCTCTCAGTCTCTATTTTTGCGGCCTTTATCTGCTTTTTACAGGATTTATTTTTCTCTCTATAATCCTGTAATGCCTCATCGCTACCTTCACGTTTTAGCACCTTAAACGCCTTATCTTTCTCGCGTATTGCTTTCCTTACAAGACTAGTTAGCTTTTTCTTGTTCCTCTTATGCTTTTTCCCATAAGGTATGTGTTTCTCACAGGACTTTTTCTCATATATTCTGAAAAAGTCCTGTGAGAAACACATACCTTATGGGAAAAAGCATAAGAGGAACAAGAAAAAGCCTATGTGGCTAACTTTTTTGGGGGGGCTTTTGTCTTTGAGAACATTATCCCAGTCTATGCCTTTAAGGTCTTCCCTGAAGTTTAGAGTGTTGGTTGCCCCTTCCCTAACGTTCTTAGTAAAGCGTAATACAAAATCAATGATATTATGATCACTATTCCCCAGGTTCCCCCCAACCTGTAGTTTTGATACCCTATCAGGTCTCTTGGTAAGGATAAGGTCCAGCAGTGCCCCCACCCCACCCCCCTCTTGTTGGCTCCAGGACTAGCTGCGACAGGTAATTGTCTTTTGTTGTTGACAAGAACCTGCTACATTTGAAGGACCTGCAGGTTTCTGCCCCCCAGTCAATATCTGGGTAATTGAAGTCCCCCATGATAAGTACTTCACCATGCTTTGAAGCCGCATCCATTTCACTTATCAGCATTTCCTCTACTGCCTCCATTATATTGGGAGTAATATTATAATATTAATATTATAACAAACCCCTAGTAATATTTTATTATTCTTTTTCCCTCCCCTTATCTCCACCCATAGGGACTCCACATTTGCATTTGCGTTACTGATGTCATCTAGCAAGACAGGCTTGAGGCAAGAATTCACATATAAACAAACCCCTCCCCCTTTTTTATTTATACGATCCTTTCTAAAAAGACTATAACCATCTATAGCAACAGCCCAGTCATAGCTACTGTCCAGCCATGTCTCACTGATACCCACTATATCATATTTCCGCTCCAACATCACCCGCTCCCGTTCTGGTGACTCCCTATTGGTGTCTTTTGTACCCCCTGTGCTGTTCTCCTCAGATATATATATATATATATATATATATATATATATATGTATATATATATATATATATATATATATTGCTATGCAGCTGTTCCCATTACTGCATTGTGTTCTATGTCCATATTTCTTATATGTGACATATATTGGTTCTATGTTGCCATCTGCTGTGGCAGACATTTTAGGTTGTCCATAAATGGGAACACACATGTTTTTGGGCTACTGAAGCATCAATTTCTGAACAGCAGCAACAGGTGTCAATAGTTACAGGAAAAGCAGCTACTACAGCATCAACAATCACAGAGCGACCACAATACTGTATCAGCGACTACATCTGTATTTAAGGTAAATAAACCAAGTCATGATTTACATCACTGTGTTACTGCATCTACTCTGCTGCATCTGAGCTCTGGTCCTGTATGCTCCACATTCTGGGTGTGAAGGTAGGAAAGTCTCCCAGTCACTATCTACCAGTCAGTTACGCCTTAATTTGCCTCCTGTGGGGACAGAACACCCCCCTGGCGGGGAAAGACAAGGACCCCGTATATTGTAGCATTGGTCTAGTCTATTGGGCTAATTCATACATAGATATTTGCTCCCTGGTGTCTGTTGATCAGCATACTTTCACCTGGGAACAGGTGGTGGCTACTGCTTGGCCTCAGGACAGGAAGCCAAAGGTGGCGCATACGATTAATAATTGGATTCAGGCTTTCTTTGTTTTGGGGTATGTCATGGGTCAGAGACACCCGGAGCGTTGCTCTGAGTTGTTTTTGTAACAGGACGTCATATATCCCCCTATAAGATTCATGGCGTTAGTGCATGGTGGTGTTACGATGTAGATTTTAGGCAACACATGTGTGGTTGTGCCTTATGGTGTCGTCAAGGCCGTTTTTTTCAGCCCCATGCCATTGGGGCCTTAGATTCAGCAGCTCTGTGATAGTTGTCTCTTCACCGCCCCAAAAGAACATGCTGGTTGTTTAGTGGTAGACACTGCTGGTTTATAGGCTTATGTTGCCATCCAGCATGCTGCCGTCCGATGGCCTAGCCCCGTGCAATTCCCTCGAAGCACAAAGATGCTGAAGCGTGTAGGCTGCACACCTCCTGTCTTTCAGCCCACGTGCTCCCACTGCTAGGGCGCATACGCGCCAACTTCTCAAGATTTTAAGGGCCAGCGTCCTTCTAATTGGAGTTCACTAATCCGGCTCAGCCCTTATATTACGGCACCTCCCTTCCTCCCTGGCCGGATCTTCAGCATTTTGATGGAACTTCCAAGGTTTCCACACCTCGCTTCCCACAGCGGTTCCTGTTGAAGTGACGCTCCCGTCTTCCAGCGTTTCTAGAAGCCTCTGCGTCTCCTTTCTCCAGCGTTTCCTGTCCAGGGGCGGTGGGCCGATTGGTCCTGGGCCGGTCTGGGGCCGGTCCGGAGCCGGTCCGCACTCCCTACAACTTTTGATTTAATCTATAGTACCTGCATCATTCGATGTAGGTACTATTAATTAGTACACAGACGCAGCGCAGCACTGCTGCTTCTGCGTCTGTGTATATATTCAGCTACACAGGTCAGCGTGGATGAGCGCTGACACTTACCAGCTGTTAGCTGTGCAGCCCTGCATGTAGCTCCATGGCTTGGTATAAGAGGTGCGGGGCAGTGACGTCACTCTCCCGCGCCTCTACACCAAGCTACCAAAAACCGAGGGAAGACGGGAAGAAACCTGCGCCAAAGAAGTTTGTGAATATTATGGGTTTTTTTTTAAAATTATAGAATTGGGGGTATTAATTATATGTCTGGGAAGGGGGGGGGGCATTAATTATATGTCTGAGGCGGGCAGGGGGCATTGTTGTATATCTGGGGCTGGCAGAGGGCATTAATTATATGTCGGGGGCATTATTCTATATCTTGGGCTGGCAGGGGGCTTTAATTCTATGTCTGGGGCAGGGGGCATTATTCCAAAACTGGGGCTGGCAGGGGGCATTCATTCTATATCTGGGGCAAGGGGGGCATTATTCTATGTCTGGGGCAGGCAGGGGCAATAATTATATGTCTGGGGCGGGCTGGGCACATTATTCTATGTCTGGGGCAGGCAGGGGGCATTTATTCTATGTCTGGGGTAGGCTGAGGGCATAAATTCTATGTCTGGGGTAGACTGGGGCCATTAATTCTATGTCTGGGGCAGGCTGGGGCCATTAATTCTATGTCTAGGGCTGGCTGGGGCAATTAATTCTATGTCTAGGGTAGGGGTGTTACATTATGGGGCACTATTTGTGTGTCACTAATATTTCAGGGGGCTCTATTACGGTATTTGGGGCACAATATTGGTGGTAGCAGAAGAAGGCACAATGGGAAAGTGCAGAACATAAGACGTCTGTGTGGTAAACTTTGCAGGAATGCTGTGTAACTGGAGGAAGAGACAAGGTGATGGTGGAACTAATGGAGAAGATAAGGTAGGGATCTCTCATGTGTTTTCTGTAGCTGTATATGATTTTTTTCATGTTCGCTTTTGTGTATATATGTAGTATTATAGTAGTTCTATTCTTGTACATAGGGGGCAGTATTATAGTAGTTCTATTCTTGTGCATAGGGGAAAGTATTATAGTAGTTCTATTCTTGTACTTAGGAGGCAGTATTATAGTAGTTATATCACTGTACATAGGGGGCAGTATTATAGTAGTTATATCACTGTACATAGGGGGCAGTATTATAGTAGTTCTATTCTTGTACATAAGGGGCTGTATTATAGTAGTTATAAGGAGGAAAAAAAGGAAAAAAAGTAATGGTATCGGCTCACCCTCGTGTCGCTGCAGCTTTTCACGGCGTTGTTTCAGGCCAGGTGCACGGAACGTTCCCACTCACTGGTCCGGCAGTCCACAGTGAGATATGATAAATATGAGGAGCAAAGGAAAGTGGGGAAGGTGGGGAATCCGGCAGCCATACACAAAAGTCCAAAGGGTAAACGACTGATAAGAGTAAAATCCAACAGGTTTAATTCAAAAAATTCTTAAAAAGTTCCGCTAAAACATGCGGGAACATGGACACAAAGGCAAACAGTAAAGGACACAAAAACAAAATAGTGGTAGAGGTAACGCGTTTCGGACTCTGGTAGCGTCTTAGTCCTTAGTCATACCTAACAAACTGATGTCCCATACCAGAATTAAGTAGAGTTACAGGTGAGTGTGTATACGTGTTTTCCGGTGTGGGGAGTTACCACACCCCCGCAAAGGTGGGGGGGAGTTTTTGTGTGTAAGGCTGACTGACATATTTAGAATTTAGTAAAAATACAACAGGTCCTGTCTGTAGTTTAACCCTTTAGGATAGCGAGTATCTAAATTGAGGATCCAATAGGCTTCTTTAGAAAGAAGCAATTTTTTCCAATCACCTCCTCTAATGGGGCGTGATACTTGTTCGATCGCAGTCACCAACATGCCATTCATATTGCCAGAGTGAATTTCTTTGAAGTGCCTAGAAACCCCCGACAGGTTCCGGGTGCTAGAAATAGTTTTGGGGTTGGCACCGGTGACATGTTCGCTGATGCGATCCTTAAGTTTTCTCATTGTGCATCCTATGTACTGTAGTGAGCATTTGGTGCACTGAATGAGGTAGACTAAGTGTGTAGATTCACAATTCATGTATGTTCTGATGTTATGAATAGTATTGTTGTTGATGGAGAAAAATTGTGTGGTTTTATTAATGTATTTACATATGTTGCAGCGTGAGCCACCGCAACGGTAACTACCTCTGGTATGTAACCATGATTTTTTCCGGATGGTGCTGTTGAAAGTATTAGGGGATAAAATGTCACCCAGCGTTTTTGCTTTTGTGGAGACAAATGCAACTCCATTTTCTAGAATCTTTTTGAGTGTAGGTTCATGGTTAAGGAGAGGTAAATGTCTTTTTATGACGTTAGTAATTTCATAAAATTGAGAACTATATTCTGAGCTGAACGTGAGCTTAGGGTTATCTTGCCTGATTTTAGGTAAAATTTGTAAATAGTTGGTTCTGGTTTTTTTACTGACAATGTGCATGGCTCGTTTACATGAATTGTTAGAGTAGCCCCTAGATTTGAGTCGTTCTGTAATGATGTGGCATTCTTCCTTATATTTGGACTCTGTGGTGCATGCTCTTTTGGCCCTGACATATTCACCGATAGGGAGATTTTTTACAGTGTGGGGGGCATGGCAACTTGTAGAATGTAGCAGGGTATTTCCTGATGTCTTTTTACGAAACAGTGACGTCTGAACCTTGCCTGTTGTGTTGTCTCCCACTAGGGTGATGTCTAAGAATGGGATGGTGTTCCTTTCATATGCATGGGTAAATTTGAGATTATAAGGGTTATTATTGATAAATTCCATGAAGTGGACAACTGTCTCCTGGTCTGAGTTCCAGACCAGGAGACAGTCGTCTATATACCTACCATACCAAGAGATGGAACCTGAATAGGGGTTGAGAGGAGAAAACAAATAGTGTTCTTCCCATAGGGCCATGTAAAGATTCGCTAGTGAGGGCGAGAAGCTGGCCCCCATGGGACACCCCAATTTTTGAATGTAATATTTGGTATTGAAGATGAAAAAATTATTGGAAAGCAAGAAAGATAAAACACAAATCATATAGTCCTGTAAAACAAGATCGTAGTTGCTGAACTTTCTGAGGTGGTATTCTAGAGCTTCATTGGCTAACTTGTGCGGAATAGAAGTGTACAGTGCGACAACATCGCACGTGAGCCAGCCTGAGGAAGGGGACCAGTCAAAGTCATCCATGATAGATAATACCGCTTTTGAGTCCTGTAGATATCCAGGCAGACGGGAGACTAGGGGCTGGAGGAGTTTGTCGAGCCAGATACCCAGTCTCTCGTTTAATGAACCCACGCTGGATACAATCGGTCTGAATGGAGGTGGAAAATTGGGCTTATGTGACTTTGGTAAGGCGTAAAATGAGGGGGTGACCGGATCTTTAGGTAACAGATATTGAATAGTTTTGTCATCAAATATGCCCAAATATCGTCCTTCTTCTAGTAGGGATTGTAGATTCTTGGTAATGATGGGAGTGGGATCTTCTGGTACTTTTTGATAAACATCGATATCGTTTAGCATTTTTTCGACTTCCTGGAGATATAAATCTTTATCCAAGATTACTACAGAGCCTCCCTTATCAGAGGGACGTATGTATATATGTGGATTTCTTTTGAGTTGATTTATGGCTCTGTGTTCTTGTTGAGTAAGGTTAGATCCCGACTGTATAGACATAGAGTTAATGGATAATTCCTTTAATTCTTCTTCGACGATCTCCTGGAATAGATCCATTTCCGTCGTTCTACTTCCTACCGGATAGAAAGAAGGGTTTTTTATGCTGACTAGATGGGAGGTGTTCAGTATGGGTGTTAGTTTTTCCTCTGTTGTATCCATTTCAAGTAGATTCATGAGTGTGGCATTTTCATTAAACGTATTTTTGGGGTTGAATTTTTCTTGGCCTTTAATGTTAATGGGTATTGGGGTGTATAGTAGTTATATTCCTCTATATAGGGGGCAGTATTATTGTAGTTCTATTCTTGTACATAGAGGGCAGTATTATAGTAGTTCTATTCTTGTACATAGGAGACAGTATTATAGTAGTTATATTCCTGTACATAGGGAGCAGTGTTATAGTAAATGTTTAAAGAGTAGGAGTACGTCCAGCTGAGCACGGAAAGTCGGCAAATGGGTTAAAAATGGCAGCATTTATTAAATCCTTTTAAAAATAAGCATGCACAGCATAGGATGGAAGGAAAAAGACATACAGGCTACAAGACAATCATCCATATGATGTTCCTGATGAAAAACCTGTCGAATTGAGCCTGAACAAAGACATGAATTCCTTTGAGGATCAATTTTATATTTCAACACTACGCCAATTACAGGGAGAATCAGAATATGAAACAACTATAAATCGCAATGCAACATTTAGAACGACTAACCCATTCTTCTACCCTGTCACATCGCGATCATCTGTAATGGACACCTTCCAGGAACAAGTTGAACGGGACCTTATGAAACTGAAAAACGAAACTACATCCCCTCAACAATGTAACATTTCCAAGTTAGAACGCAAAGCTACAGCGGACAAAGGAGGGGCCATAGTGCTGTTAAATGCTGAGCTATACAAGCAATTAAACTTGGAAATCTTGGATGACTCATGTACATACAAAAAATTAAGGTCCAACCCAACTACTACCTTTCAGGCCCAGTTGCATGATCTCCTGGAATATTATTCCCTGTTAGTAAAATTCCCTGTTACCCCAATCTTTCACTCATTGCCCAAAATTCACAAGGAAATTTCCCCCCTCCTCTCTTCCCCATTGTTGCGGGCATTGCACCCATAATATTCCAAATAAAAACATAAATTTCTTAGACATAGAATTGACAAGTACCACTGTGGTACAAATTTCTCCATATGAAAAACCAACAGCATCCAATTCCATTCTCTTGGCTAACTTGTGTCACCCCAATCATGTGATAAAAAACATCCCTACAGGGGAATTAATACGTACTAAAAGAAATTGTTCCACGCCGGCTATTTATGAATTGGAGGAGAAAAAAGTACATAATAAAATAGTGGATAGAAATTATCCGAAATGGATGCTTAACAGAGCATCCCATATTGTTAAAAACATTCCATGAGATAATCTATTAGGTTCATCCAAAAAGAATCAAAGTACGCCAAGTAATAATGCCAACATATCTAGAGGTTCATCAAAGAAATTTACGTCTCCAATTGTGTTCTCTACTGTATATAGTGTTCAATATAAAGAGATAGAGAAAATAATTTATAAAAATTTACCAATATTACACACAGACCCAACATTGGTACAAATATTAGATAAAAATGTCAAATGTGTAGCCAAAAAGGCCCCTACCTTAAGCAATATTTATCACCCAGCTTATTCCAACAGAAGAAGACAAAAACCACTTGGCTTAATACTCAGGGTTTCTTTAAAGGTGGAGCTACACGATGTAAATGTTGTTCTATTGCAGATCCAAATAAAACTTTTTCATCTCACAATTCAGATACAGAATATGATATAAAACAATTTATCAACTGTAATACCCAGTATGTGGTATACCAAATTCGTTGCACCGCATGCTGTCTTGATTACATTGGATGTACTACCAATAGTTTAAAAACGCGCATTAGAAGACACTTATCTGATGTCAGTTTGGACAGTGCGGTCCACATTTCTGCAGTATCAAAACACATTAGAGACTGTCATGCAGGTGATTGTAGCGTTCTTAAATGCAAGGGAATAGAGAAAATTACTAAACCTGGACGTACTCCTACTCTTCAATCATTTGCTCTGTGTGCACCTGTGGCCAAGGTTGTCCGTGCGGGAGCCACTGAAGTCGGGGGAACTGAATTGTCTGGACTGTTTGGTGAGCTGATTTTCTTCTGAAAGTATACACTTTCATATTGATTTATTGTACTGTGTTATAGTAGTTATATTCTTGTACATAGGGGGCAGCATTATAGTAGTTCTATTCTTGTACATAGGGGGGCAGTATTATAGTAGTTATATTTTTGTACATAGGGGGCAGTATTATAGTAGTTATATTCCTGTACATAAGGGGCAGTATTATAGTAGTTCTATTCTTGTACATAGGGGGCAGTATTATAGTAGTTCTATTCTTGTACATAGGGGGCAGTATTATAGCAGTTATATTCTTGTACATAGGAGGCATTATTATAGTAGTTATATTCTTGTACATAGGGGGCAGTATTATAGTAGTTATATTCTTGTACGTAGGAGGCAGGATTATAGTAGTTATATTCTTGTACATAGGGGGCAGTATTATAGTAGTTATATTCCTGTACATAGGGGGCAGTATTATAGTAGTTATATTCTTGTACATAGAGGGCAGTATTATAGTAGTTATATTCTTGTACATAGGGGGGCAGTATTATAGTAGTTATATTCTTGTACATAGGAGGCAGGATTATAGTAGTTATGTTCTTGTACATAGGAGGCAGGATTATAGTAGTTATATTCTTGTACATAGGGGGCAGTATTATAGCAGTTATATTCTTGTACATAGGGGGCAGTATTATAGTAGTTATATTCCTGTACATAGGAGGCAGGATTATAGTAGTTATATTCTTGTACATAGGGGGCAGTATTATAGTAGTTATATTCTTGTACATAGGAGGCAGTATTATAGTAGTTATATTCCTGTACATATGGGCAGGATTATAGTAGTTATATTCTTGTACATAGGGGGCAGTATTATAGCAGTTATATTCTTGTACATAGGGGGCTGTATTATAGTAGTTATATTCTTGTACATAGAGGGGCAGTATTATGGTAGTTATATTCTTGTACATAGGGGGCAGTATTATAGTAGTTATGTTCTTATACATAAGGGGCAGGATTATAGTATTTATATTCTTGTACATAGGGAGCGGTATTATAGTAGTTATATTCTTGTATATATGGGCAGTATTATAGTAGTTACATTCTTGTACATAGGAGGCAGGATTATAGTAGTTATAATCTTGTACATAGGGGGCAGTATTATAGCAGTTATATTCTTGTACATAGGGGGCAGTATTATAGTAGTTATATTCCTGTACATAGGAGGCAGTATTATAGTAGTTATATTCCTGTATATATGTGCAGTATTATAGTAGTTACATTCTTGTACATAGGAGGCAGGATTATAGTAGTTATATTCTTGTACATAGGGGGCAGTATTATAGCAGTTATATTCTTGTACATAGGGGGCAGTATTATAGTAGTTATATTCTTGTACATAGGGGCAGTATTATAGTAGTTATATTCTTGTACATAGGGGCAGTATTATAGTAGTTATATTCATATACATAGGGGGCAGTATTATAGTCTTTATATTCTTGTACATAGAGGGCAGTATTATAGTTGTTATATTCTTGTACATAGGGGGCAGTATTATGAGGGAATAGAATCCATTTTCTATTGTGTTCACATACCATGTGTTTTACTATACAAAGACCCCTATGAATAGCACCATCCCCCGTGTACACAGATCATCTTTCAGTTACATCCTCTTGATGGCTATTGGAATGCGAGTATTCTCAGAAGGTTCCTTTGTCCCAAGAATCTATAAAAACTGTCTGCAACCTAAATAAATTGGAATTCTCTCAAACATGTGAAGGTCTGAGTGATTCACCGAGCAGCTCGTACTATACAATGATTTGGAACCACACATCACATCAAGAGATGGGGATATTTCCCTAACAAACTTGACGCCTGAACAGGGACCTGGGTTTGCATGACGCCTACCGGACAATCTAGGGATCATCCTTTCAGGACAGACAGACCATGCTGCACAAAAAGGTAAGAAGCTTTTTCTTACAATTTGCTCTGTCTCTCCTTGTTTGGATTGTTCCACGTCTGGTGAGTTGCATGCCTATATTGCCCAGTCCAAAGAATCGTGTTACTGTTATTTGAAAACTCCATGTGATGTGTGGTAGTGTATATGGGTATTGTGTGAGTTTGAACATGTGTGTTTGATAGCGCTATTGTGATACTGTACTGGTTTTAAGAACGTAACATTCTAGAATCGCCCCCTACCTAAAGAGTCAGCCTAGAAGAGCAGTTGGTGGATCGTAATTCGCTTGAGACAAAGGAGACTGAGTTTGGACAGTCAGACTTAATAAATTTATTTTGTGTGGTAGGATCCAAAGCTGCTTCAAGGAAGGGGACTGCGGTCATTTCTTGACAAACGGTTTAGGAAAAAAAATTATTAAATTAAATAAAAGTGGTTAAAACTGCCCTAAGGAAGAGTGACTGCGAGTGTGTGCCAGCACTAGAGATATATAGAAAATTATGGGAAAAATTGCTAGGTAGGATGAGAGGCAATTCGGAGGGAAACCGGTACTACAGATCGTGAATGAGAGAGGGAAAAGAGGCTGTAAAAGGATGTCAGAGAATGTGGAAAAGGACAAGTATGCCAAAAGATGGTTGTTTGGATGTTAGTAAAGGGAAAGGTTCTTAAAAGAACAAAGGCTGGTTGCATGATGATGATATATATGATGGAAATTGCAAGTGGATAGAAGAAAGTTACAGAGGAAGTGACCAGAGGAGGTTATAAAGAAACAGCCATAGGAAATTGTGTGTTGTATGAGTGTTATGACGATGACAGACAAAAACGTTGGACAGACAAAAGACAAAGACAACATTCAGAGTGTATGGAAACAAAGAAACAGACTGTCGGGAGACATGTGCAATTTGGCACCTAGACCCATCCCCCACACTGGAATATATCCGGTCAAGACTAGATTAGAAAAAGTGCGGGCTCTGCACAGAACAAAGACATATTCTTCAGATTTTTCTCCTGTAGGGGGCATCTCACTTTGATATACTTTAGTAGACCAGTGGTATGGAGAATGATGCATTGCCTAATGATCTTTGGATTTGCACCCACAGTCCGCTCAGCTGTATGTAGCTGTATTTGGCTATTGTTGTAACTTTAGAAGACAACTAAGATATAGTACCCAGGGAATAAATGTGTGAGACTGTGCCAGCTTATCTAAGAGTCACCTCTCAGATCTCGCAAGATCACGCTGTATTCCGTGTGCTGCCAGGGACAAGCTGCTGCGCGCACTCGGCACTGCAGACACATGATGCCGGGAGCGCGCAGCCGCTGCTCAGCGCGCCCTCACCCTTAGCTGAGTCTCTTAGCTGACACCATCCAAAGCTGATTGGATGGTGTCAGAATATTTTAGCATACTCACACCCCCCCCCACCCGTGCTGCAGCTCCTCCTTTCTGACGATACAGACCTCGGAATCGTCAGATTACGGGGGGCATATCTCGGGAACGGAGGGGGCTAGAACGAAAATTCCAAGTGCCCCAGAATCATGATACTAGCGCCTACATGCCGGTATGTTCAGTTTGGGAAGTCTGGGGTGGTGACAGGTCCTCTTTAATAACATAAGACATGTAGTGTAAAACTTTATAAATACACCTAAAGTTTGAAGGGTGTGGTCAAAAGTTTTTGCAATTTGTGTAGGATGATGGAGTGAACTTAGATGTTACAATGGTGTGTTAGATTCCTTCTTTGTTATCCTGGTATGCTGGGACACGTAGTACTACAGACACCACAGGGAGAAGGAGGGGGCTGCCTCCCCCCCTTGTCTTAGTGAACACAGGGGGGGGAGACAAGTGATGGAATGTTAAGAGAAGAAAGGAACAATGAGAATGTGTGTTCATTACTGAGGACTGATAACCCTCATGGCCCTAAGCAGATTTTGCATTTGATTCAGTGCAACATCTGTAATTTTAATGTTTTAACCGGGAGTAAAACCTCCCTATGATCCCATACTATTAGTTCTATACAGCAGTTATGACGGAGATTGTCATTAGGAGCTTTTTAGGCAGAAGTTACAACACTCCTAGAAGCCTCCTACGTCACTGGCTCTAGTGATGCTTCTGCTAAGTAACGCTGTCCCCCAGTATGTGCCCCCAGTATGTGCCCCCAATATGACTGTATAGGTTATAATAAGATCTAAGGTATTTGTATGCTGTATGTCTCCTATTATACATCGGCATTGGTCCCAATACTGTGTTTTTTTTCTGGAATATATTGCTAATTTTCTATTGTTCTCATTTATGTTTAAGCCAAGCACCTCAGAGGAGAGGACACAGGCCGGAAGCTCTGCTGGTCGTGTGTCACATGAGAACCTGGACCCTTCTGGGTTTTGTATCCTACTGCTGCCTACGTATAAAAAGCTTCTTTAGTAGTTTTGGACTATCCTGATAGTATTTCACCTCTTCATAACTAGAAACCTTGGTTATAATGTGCCCTCTTTATGATGTATTACATTGAATCCAGCTCCACTACTTTCGCTAGATTCAAAGGGGGGGGGGGGGGGGAGACATGAGGTAGACGGGTTGTATGGTTATATTTAAAATTTTCTATTATCTTAATGATAAATGAACCAGTTACCTTTTAATATGTCAAAACTGAATATGTCATTAATCTGCATTTTGAGTTTTTTGTAAATGACTTTAGAAACCAGGAATGAGGTTAATTCTACATCAGATGTGCAGTGGTCACACAACATGAGGTAACAAAAGCAGAACCACTCCTGACCTACCTGTCTGTACAGGAGGCGGAGGTGAAGGCACTGATGGAGGGGTGTAAAGTGGCAGAGGGGAAGAATGTGACTCTTTTGGGATACCTTATGATTCCTGACCTCATATAGTAAGTTTATCAACAACTATGAGACTTTGAAATAGCTGATAGAGGCCTTAGTGTTACATAAAGGTCCATCCTAGAAGGTAAAACCTATAAAGCTCTAATACATGAAGTGACCATACTGGTTACCAGAGAGCCTAGGGGAAAGGAGCCTGGATCAGTACAGTCTGTGACCCTCGCTGGCCCAGTAGGGTTATCTATACTCCTGTCTTTATAGAAACAGGCTTCACAGGTGAGGAAGCAAGACTGGAGTAAAACTGGGACCCCATGGATGGAGGGTGGACTATGGCAAAAAGGTGACAAGCAATGTCTGCCAAGGGCCCTTTACCCTATGATGGTTCAGTGCACCCACAGGGTGAGACACCAGTCTAAGACTCTATATGCTCCGTGGTGGATAAGTATTGAGTATCACTTAGATTTACTTTTTCCATTTACACAAGTATGTTTATATATGCTTAGTACAATGTAGGGAGAGTAGTGAAAACCCTCATATATACACTCCGAAGCCGCTTTACCCCTTCCAGAGGTTGTAGATTGGCTAAGTACAGCTACCAAAGGTAAGTAGCTATGAACATGTGCTTGTGTGTGTGGACCTCTTTTCTGGGTAATATGAACCCTGTCCTGTAACTAAAGCAACTGTAAGGGACTACAGCCAGGGATCGAGGAATATGTTAGTCCACTTATTCTAGAGACTATAACGAGGAATAAAGTAAAAATTCCTATTGGGGTAGTAATATAGTTGATGACAGCTCTAGGGATTAAAAAAGCTTTATCGCCCCATGGATGAACATATACTTTCCTAAGGTTGTTCAGAGGTGTCATAGAGAATTGGTGGGGTGTCCAAAAACCTGCAGATACATTTTTTTCTTAGGTGCATAACCAAGTATCTGTTTTAGTTCCAGAACCTGGTAAAGTATTTAGAGCACAGACCTGCACCCAGGTGATGAGATGGTCCTGATGTGACTAACCTGAAGGGTCATCTTTTGAAGGGTCATCCCAAGTAACTCTGACACATCAACGTGTAGAAACTACAACTAGACAGCGACAGCTGAAGAAGAATGGTGCTGGACCCAGAGACTACAGAACATGAATCTGTGTATCTCGATGCTGCTATGGACATTATTACTCTTACCACTTGCAGCATCACTAAGAAAGATTGTGATCATACTGTCTTTCATGGGCTATGAAAAAGAAAGCTGTGACAGTGTGTGCGCTGTATACTATGTCTAATAGTACTCAGGGGTTGGTAGGCTGACATGTATAAGGATATACACCAATAGGATGTAGAGATTCTACCCTTTACAATGGATTTACATGAATTGTGTTGTGATGTAATGTTCAGGATGCTCAGGAGCGAAGCAGGTGAAGAGGTTAGATAAGTCCTGGATGTGTGATTAGCACATGTCAATGTACCACCTGAGCAGTACCTGAAATTATTCACAAAAGGGAGGAATTGTGAGGGAATAGAATCCATTTTCTATTGTGTTCACATACCATGTGTTTTACTATACAAAGACCCCTATGAATAGCACCATCCCCCCGAGTACACAGATCATCTTTCAGTTACATCCTCTTGATGGTTATTGGAATGCGAGTATGCTCAGTAGGTTCCTTTGTCCCAAGAACCTGTTTGCATCATTTACTGATCGACAGGTCACATTCTTTGCACATTAGATTCACTTACTAGTAAAAGATGTTCTTGTTTTGCATTAAGGCCATCTACCAACAATTTGTCTGTTATAACCCCACCCACATTATCTGACCACACCCACTTGTTTTGACTCCACCCATAAAATGGGCCCACTTTTATAGTTTCTTCCAGGGCCATTTTAAATTCCCAGTCCGCCCCTGCTCCTGTCCCCCGCATTCCCATACGCTTCCTGCTGTGCCTTCCAGGGTGCCAGCGTTACCAGTGTTCCTCCGTGTTGCTACTGTCATCCCAGGCTCGGACTGTTTCCTGCATATCCTGTACCTTGGCTGCCACCGTTGACCTCATACCATGGTGGTCCAGAGGATCCACTGGTCCACAGACTCCTCCCTCCGGACTCTTCCCATAGAGACTTTCCTCCCGGGTACTCCCAGGTAACTTCCAGTTGTCTATGTGACCGTTACAAATAATAATAATAATAATTCCTTTATTTATATAGCGCACACAGATTACGCAGCGCTACACACCTCGAAAGCTCCTTAAGACATAAACATCTATGAGTGTATTTGTAGAAAATGCCTCGTCTCCAGTCTCATAATTCATTCCGAAATTAAACAAATTAAAAAAAAATATTGAAAAGTTTTTGAAAAGCAGTTTTAATAGAACAGCATTAAAATATCCAATAAACAAATGGTGCAGTATAGAGCAGGGCTTAGGGGTATATGACCATCCACAATTTTCAGAAAAGTTCTACTAAGGATAGAGCACCCAAAGGCAGTTAAGTTGTAATAAAGACTATTGCTCATCTGCTTACACTTAAAGTGACCACAAGTGACCCCAATTTGACCCCAATATAAACTGCAACCTGACTTCAGCCGCAGCTATATGCTCCTGCATGCAGATGGTACCCTACTCAAAAGCCTGTTTAATGCAGTTCGGATGTAACCCTAGCAGAAACCCCACTCTTGGTATAACATATCAATAACTTACACAGGCACCCCCTCCAACACATAAAAAAAATCTATTACTACTCCTCCCGCTCTTCTTCATCTGGATCCCGGAACTGTCCGTTGCTAATCTTGTCTTGCCAGGATCACCTAGATAAAAAGCACTGGGACGAGATGTTCAGTGCTCCGGGCTGCTAATTATACATACCCATGCAACCTCCCTCTCCCATGCTGTGAGCATGGGAAAGCGAGGTGATGTCATGCAAGAGGCATGAATACAGGTGGCAAGGGCGTGAATAATTAGTAGCCAGGAATGCCGGACATCTGGTCCCCGCACTCCGTGCTGCGTATTAAAGCTTTATTTTCTAGGTGATCCCGGCATGTCAAGATTAGCGACAGACAGCTACCGGATCAAAGTGAAGAGGAGGTGGTTGGTTTCCTTTAACCAGTGCAAGTGCATTGTGCTTGGTCACAGTTCCATCCCCTTTCTTGATCTCTCTGACTTAAGACCATAAGATGAATTAACTTTTTACAAAGATTTTCTCTTGCTTAAAAGTGCATGCTTTCATAAAGTATCTGGGTAAAACTATTATTATTATCATTATTTTAATTACAGCATTAAATAGGTCTAACAAAATTGGTAAACTAATTCACTTATTTAAATGAATTATTCATGGGCTATTTAAGAATTAATTAGGGTTTGGCTATCACTGGTGTAAATTATCTTTGGTTCTCACAAAATGTTCTAATTTGTATGTATGTTTTCATATTTAATTGTATGCATGATTATGCATGAATTTTTTTTGTTTCAAATATTAAAACATAAACAACACTGAAACATAATGATTGTGAAAAAGTTTTCAGGATTTGAATCGGCATCCTGCAACCTTTCTGGTTGGTTCTCTACCACCTATTGCCCTCCAGTGTCGGTCGTATGTTTGTGTGCATGCTGGGATTGTTAGTTTGCCAAGTTTTAGTTGCAGCAATCGTTTCATTAGGGGGGGGGGGGGTCCAAATTTAGCCCATCAGACCCTAGTATCCTTTAGTCCTTTTCCCTACTATCTGGAAAGGTCTTCGTGTTCAGAGAGAGAGAAGTTGTTGAGTCCGGAACTGGCCCGGATAAGCTGACCATCACCCGCCGGCAGGGACCTGCTTAGCCTAAGGCTATATTCACACTGCCGTTGCCCGCCCGTACCGTACCGTAGCGGGCAACGGCAGTGTACGGGGAGAGGAGGAGAGCGCAGCTCACCCCCGCCCCTCTCCATAGCAACCTACGGCGCACGGCGCCGTATTACGGGAAAAGATAGGACAGGTCCTATCTTTTTCCCGGGTACGGAACGGTACGGTGCCGCACGTGTGCGGCACCGTACCGCTCCCGTAGGGTGCCGTGCGCCCATAGAAGTGTATGGGGGACGTATATCGGCCGTATATACGGCGGCCGTATATACGTCCCCCATACGTTCGTGTGAATATAGCCTTAGAGTTAGGGACAGTTATCCCTTCCCCGTTTCCCTAGTTCTTGCTGCTCTCTTTACACGATTTTCTGCTCCTGTGAAAACCGCGACAAAAACAAAAGGTGGCATTTGCAAGTGTAAATTCCCTAGAAATATTTGCCAAAGTTAAAGGACACCTGTCATCAGGTCTCTGTCACTAGTCCTGTCACTACTACCTGTTGGAGCAGCTCACAAGGATCCCATCCCAGCCTTTATCTAGTTATTTCATACATTATTCATTGTAAAATCATCTATTTTTTATCATGTAAATGAGGCTGGTCACATGGTCAGAGGCAGTGATGTCACCGCTGTTACCCCTCCCCTCTCCTCCCCCTGCTCATGTCTGTGTGTAATGTATAGTAAAGCATGGCTAGTGTGTGTACTGCATCTGCTGACATGCTGCATCCTCCTAATATACAGGTGAGAGACACAGACATCAGCTACACATGAATCTGACATGTTCTGCTGTAACATGGCTGCCTGGAGCTGCTGTATCTCTCCTATACACACACACACATGCACACACACAGGCTGCAGGGGGCGTGGCCACCAGCACCAGGAAGCACATCATTATACAGCCTCACATCATTATACAGGCTGTCAGTCAAGCACTGGGGGTGTGGCTGTGCCTCCCACTCATGAATAGAGTGGACAGCTTGAATATGCTAATGCTTCATTGGACATTTCACAGGTCATTTGCATACAGCTTTAGGACCTCATTGCTTAGGTTTACAGGCATGTAGAGGGACAATGAAGGGATAGAGGCAATGCTCTCTAATGGCAGTTTATGAAAATATATTTAGTTTAGGGGGGTTATTTTGCATGACGGGTTCTCTTTAAGAAGCAGTACGTATCACCAAAAGGATACATATCTCAAAATAACAAAACCTTTCCACCCTGATTCATTAGGGAGCACTTTTACTAAAAGTGCATTGACCGTGTATTATGCTTGGGGCAAACAATGCACTAAGATCATGCGCCAGAAATCATGAATCTGTCACTTCCCCGCACTGGCCCGACAGAGTTCACCATCGTTTTTGTGGTGCACCTTTAACATAGGGCGTCTGACACAATTTGCATTCTCATATTTTTTTCATGTTACACAGCATTATACAATAATGCTCTTGCAGTTAATATAGCCACCTTTCTTGAAGGTTCCCTCGGTGACATTACCAGTGAGGGTTTTCTTGACTGGACTGGCCCGTTTCAAGGTACAGAATTCAATCAATCCCCATAAATCTTAGCACCAAGGGGTGCACCGCGTGGGGCAGTTTGACATGTTTGGCTGGGGGTTTCTCTCTATATTGCTGGTGATGTCTATCGAGTGTTTGCCAACCCTTCTGTGGAGTTCCCGTTAGGTTTTCCCAATGTATTCAAGGCCCCAGCATATCCTTATTCTCTAAGTTCACATATACTCAGCAACCCTGGTTATTTAAGTAAATGAATGATGCATCCTCTTAATTGTAATCGTGATTGTCTTATTAGGATCCAGGCTTATTAATCACATTTTTCAGCACTGCAGAATATGATGTTGCTATATAAATAAAAGCTTTATTATTATAATTAAATATAATCTCTAGTCACCTGACGATCGATCTAGCAATGCCCAAGAAAATGTTGTTCCGTAGGCTTTGATCTGCACATACACTCACCGGCCACTTTATTAGGTACACCTGTCCAACTGCTCGTTAACACTTAATTTCTCATCAGCCAATCACATGGCGGCAACTCAGTGCATTTAGGCATGTAGACATGGTCAAGACAATCTCCTGCAGTTCAAACCGAGCATCAGTGTGGGGAAGAAAGGTGATTTGAGTGCCTTTGAACGTGGCATGGTTGTTGGTGCCAGAAGGGCTGGTCTGAGTATTTCAGAAACTGCTGATCTACTGGAATTTTCACGCACAACCATCTCTAGGGTTTACAGAGAATGGTCCGAAAAAGAAAAAACATCCAGTGAGCGGCAGTTCTGTGGGCGGAAATGCCTTGTTGATGCCAGAGGTCAGAGGACAATGGGCAGACTGGTTCGAGCTGATAGGCAACAGTGACTCAAATCGCCACCCGTTACAACCAAGGTAGTCAGAAGAACATCTCTGAACGCACAGTACGTCGAACTTTGAGGCAGATGGGCTACAGCAGCAGAAGACCACACCGGGTGCCACTCCTTTCAGCTAAGAACAGGAAACTGAGGCTACAATTTGCACAAGCTCATCGAAATTGGACAGTAGAAGATTGGAAAAACATTGCCTGGTCTGATGAGTCTCGATTTCTGCTGCGACATTCGGATGGTAGGGTCAGAATTTGGCGTCAACAACATGAAAGCATGGATCCATCCTGCCTTGTATCAACGGTTCAGGCTGGTGGTGGTGGTGTCATGGTGTGGGGAATATTTTCTTGGCACTCTTTGGGCCCCTTGGTACCAATTGAGCATCGTTGCAACGCCACAGCCTACCTGAGTATTGTTGCTGACCATGTCCATCCCTTTATGACCACAATGTACCCAACATCTGATGGCTACTTTCAGCAGGATAATGCGCCATGTCATAAAGCTGGAATCATCTCAGACTGGTTTCTTGAACATGACAATGAGTTCACTGTACTCCACAGTCACCAGATCTCAATCCAATAGAGCATCTTTGGGATGTGGTGGAACGGGAGATTCGCATCATGGATGTGCAGCCAACAAATCTGCGGCAACTGTGTGATGCCATCATGTCAATATGGACCAAAATCTCTGAGGAATGCTTCCAGCACCTTGTTGAATCTATGCCATGAAGAATTGAGGCAGCTCTGAAGGCAAAAGGGGGTCCAACCCGTTACTAGCATGGTGTACCTAATAAAGTGGCCGGTGAGTGTATGTCTCCATGGAGGTTACTTGGACGGGCTTCTATACTACATTTAGATGCAACTGACCCGTCCCACTTTGACCGCGTCACTGATAGCAGGAACAAAGGGAGAAGTCTGAGAGGGGAATCTCTTAAGATGTCATTGCTAAATAGGCCGGCAGTCCCTACATTAGGACTGGTATTGTAGGAACAAGGCATGAGATGCCGTTTGGCTGTGAGTATGTGATAGCTTACACTACCACAATTGTGGTTTACTAAAAAGCCCACCAGAAAAAGCCATTTGAGGACGTGGGACTCTATAGGAGAATATATTATTCTCCTGCCAAGTTCAGCAACTGCCCTATTGTTACATCTGAATGATAGTAAATAGGGTCAGACTGGGGGACCCAGGGCCCACCCGTGAAATTGATTCTGGGGGCCCAACTTCTGCTACATGGGAATATTAAATGTACCATAAATACTCGAGTATAAGCCGAGTTTTTCAGCACAAAAAACTTGGCTTATACTCAAGTCTATAAAAAAAAAACTAAATTTGTACTCACCATCCAACGCCCCCCGCTCGCATCATGATGTGAGCTGCTTGCTGACATTATCTGTATGCACTGCCATCGGTACACACTATGATGACAGCGAGCAGCTGATTGCACAGTGCGGGGGACCTGGAGCTGAAGCATCCATGGAAAGAAGAGGACCTGCTGGGGGGCGTCGGAAAATAAGTGCACATTTGTTTTTTTTCTTGTATGCCAGGCATCAAGAACGTGATTAGTTTTGAGCTGACCCAAACTTCAAAGTTTGAGTTTGTACCGATCTTCTGAACGAGGACCGATAGCAGGTATTAATTATTTAAATGCCACTGGCAAAGTCACTAGTGGCATTTAAGTGGCTGTGGGCGTGCTCTGGCACTACCCGGGGTTCCACCATTTCGGGAAGGATCATCGCTCCCAATCACGTCATCGTGATAAAAATGTGACTGGTGATACTGTACTGTAAATTTCAATGTTCCTAATTTGTTTAAGTTGATATGACAGATGTATTTGTGTATTGTGTCAAATAAGTATTCCGGTTGGCCTACTCGGAATATCTATAACATATAATCTTTTGGGGATGAGGCAACTATGTCTCATCATACATGCACACTGTATTACAGCCCAGAACACGTTATATCTAGAATAGGATATGATCCCATCCAGACTAAACATGGGACATTTTAAGTGAACTAATAGTGAATCAATAGGAGCCCCAAAGAAAAAGAAAAGTTGGCTGAAAGTTTACTTTTATATCTGCCGAGGATTGTCCTGTGCCCCATTGGATGGGCCAGTGAGAAACCGTTACCCCCTCAGGAAATCGCTCCGCTCCCGAGAGTGAGGGGGAAACTGCTTCTCACTGGCTGCTCCCATGGTACACTGCTGTGCAGTGATACAAGTAAACTTTGATCTAACTATTCATTTTATCAGAAAATCCCAGTTTTTTAATAAAAACACTTTGGCAATGTGCACACTATACTCTATGGAGACATGGGAGAGCCAGTAAAAGGGCTCCTGATGGTCTCAGTGGTCTTCTGAAAATTTTAAGAAATTCTGAATTCCATCTTGCAAACAAGACAGACCACTTAAATACTAGATTAACCTCTGATCTGTGCTGGGAAGGATCACAAGTGTTAAATGGTTGAGTGTGACAGTGGTGTCAATGTGAATAGAGGTGGTGAATGGATGCTGCCATTTTGACCCTGGTTATCAAACCCCCCCTAATGTAATTGGGGGTGCTCCAAGCTAATGCACTGAGAGGTTCTAATGGTTGCCAATTCCAGGCCGCTGAAAGTTGTCGAAGAAAAGGTGCCATCCCCCTGCAAACAAACAGGGACACTACAGTGACGGATGACGGCGAAGGACACCCTTTAAATAGATAGGTAAATAGGCTTTATGCAAGAGGGAGATGGAACAGTGAGTCCTAGCATACGTGCCTCTACCATGTAAAAGAAAATTTACTGCAAATTTCCAGACAGAGACTAGGTGGAAGTATTATAACTCCTCATCAACATACAGTACACTGAAATTCTACAAAATTTGTTCAAAGATAAGGTGCACTTTCTCTGTCATGGTGCCAGCATAAAAGCCAAGCCCAAATTTGGGTGCTTACTTAAATGCAAGGATTATAGGGTTAACCCTCTGTATATTATTATTTTAAAATATATATATAAAAACTTCTTTTCTGTTCTAAATGCTTTATTTCAGAGGAAAGAAAAATTGGGTATCATCTCATCCATAACCACTAAAAATTTAAAATTGTAAAAAAAAATGTTAAGAATTGCCATCTCTTGCTTCTCCCACCTAACACCTTCTAACGTCCTTATAAAATAGAAGTGCAACATCCCCCACCGGGGCCTAGCCTCTTCTCGGGGCCTGGAGACAGCCGGGGCCCGCAGTACCTGAGTGGCTGGCGGTTGCGGCCTAAGCACGCTTGTGTCACGGTGCTTCGTATGGGGACCAGAGGGCTGTCCTACAGCCTGGCAGGTCTCCAGCAGGTGGTGTTGGCAAGAAATGATGAGGGAGAGGCTGCTATAGCGGATCTCCCTGGGGCAACCCTTTGGTGTCTAGAGTATGAGTCTCTGTGTGGTGGACAGGGTGCCCGTGATGATGGCAGCTGTAATAGCAGGGACCAGACGGAGGCAGAGGTTGAACAGAAACACTTACAGTTCTTTATTGGAACCGACAGGAACTTCAGCAACGTGCCTTTAACAGAGTGATGGAGCGCTGAGATGCTTTTGGAGGAAGCCACAGGAGGGATTCTCACCAGCCTGGATGCAGGGGCAGGCTGGGAGGTAGCTGTGTCCTAATAGGAAGCTTCAGCTCGTCCTGGAGTGCTTCAGGTATCACCCTTGAAGGTAGGATGATACCCCTTTCCTCACTATGCTAGCTAATCTATTAGCTCCACTCTTCAGAGACAGGGGCTAAGCTCTTCCTGCTCTTATCTGGTATGCTGGCTGACTAGATCTCTAGCTGGTGTCCTGCAGACCCTCAGGTCTGACCAGGACTGGTCTCTTCTCCCTTCTGGGAGAGACTGCTCTCCTCTCTCTCCTGAGAGAGACTCCCTCCTCTCTCTCCTGAGAGAGACTCCTCTAGAACATTCCTGGCCAGGGGTTTTATTATCTCCCCTTGGTCAGATGGTGGCTGCTCCTCCAATCACATCTCAGCTTACAGAGGACAGGATATAATACAAGACATAGGATGATAGGTTTATACACATCTTGCATCATACACAAAGTTAACTTTTGCCTTGCCAGGCAGGATTAACCACTGCAATGTCCCCTGTGTGATGTGATGACATGCTGTGGGGCTTATTCGCAAGCACTCCTTCGCCATTGCATCGGCGAGGGTGTTGCAGAAGCACATTGCAAAAATGATGCGGACATAATTCAAATGTATGGTAAATGTTAGTTAGGGCTCATTCACAAATGTTCTTTTTTTCTTCATTATGTTAACTATGATTTCTACTAAAAGCATACTGACGCTTTGTTGTCTATGTGCCCATTCTCATGTCCATTTTTTTTTCCAAAGACCCATGCTCCACTGGAACAAAATTGGAAACTTTGGAGCTCATCAACATCAATAGATTGAGGGTTATCTTAAGACAGGATTCATGAACTAGTTTTTAATCTCTGCACCTACTTTCCATGCTAATTCCCCAGGTAATGCCTTCAACAAGCTATAACTTTTTATTTTGCATTATATTTCTATATGATGCAAGGACTCCCCTCTGTGTGCAGCCTGTGGGATCATGCCATCATACGTCATGTTTACACAGGCTGCACATGTTCATGTGAAACAGCCCTTGTACGCAACACAAACCGGGGGGCGGGCCGCCGGACAACCCGACAGATTTGGACTATGTGCGGGATTTAACATTTCGAATTGTGTCATAAGACTCGCACTTAAAAGCACTGGGAAGAAAAAGGTGAACTCTGGCGGACCTCGGCGGGGAAGCGACAGATGTAGGAACTCAGGCGCACAAGCTTTGTGAATCACGCCGGACTTCATCTTTGTCGGACCGTCTGAATCGGGGATCGCGACAGGACTGGGTAAGTAAATTTATATATATATATATATATAAACACTTTGTCATTGATATCTTCTGCATTTATACTACACAGAAGATATACATATATATCTTCTGTGTAGTATAAATGCAGAAGATATCAATGACAAAGTGGTTTTCACTAAGCGGTTTGCCCCTCTTTAACGTGATGTAAAAACTTTAGTATAACTCCATGAACAAATAATATAGTGGACTAAAATAGGAGAATATATGGACAGCGGGCAGTGTAAGAAAACATCCCTAGTTCTATCCATTACACTATTTACCGCAGCCCCACATTTCCCTCCTTTGTTTTCAAATAAAGTTGATTATAAAGAAAAAAAAAAAAAAAAAAGACTCTGCTTCCACAGATGCGTGTGTTGCGCCCTCTGGCGTGTGTTACAGGTACTGGCGCAGCAGTGAATGGAGGCTCAGGCTGTGCTCCTGAGCCCGCACCGGTGACCTGCTACGCCGTCGCTCGTCGTTTTCTTCCCGTTTCCTTCGCAGTCTACGACAATGACGACGTTTGTCAGCGAACTGGAGGCGGCTAAGAAGAGTCTGAGTGAGGCGCTGGGGGAGAACGTGAAGCAGTGAGTGCGGACCCGGAGGCCTACACATCCCCGGGCTAGAGTTATTGTGAGCCACGAGAGGGGGTGTGTGATGACGGGCTGGCTTTGTTTTGTCTCTTGGGTTGTCATATAGCTATGGCATTAAGTGCGGTAACTGCACCGTGTGAACATGGCAGAGTAAGGGAGACGTGTATGAGGCTTCATAATTACTACAGATTCAGCAACAGTTTCCATAAATGAACCCCCACAAAAAGCATGGATATTTCCAAGGCATCCTCAGGATCCAACATTGATCAGCTGTTCAGAGTCTGCTGGACCCACTATAGGTGGCGCTGTACATTACATAGTGGCCGCACTCGGTAGTGTAGCAGAGCCGTATTCACATGAAATGGGACTGATACTTGTGATGTCATTGGCCTTTGGGTTCAGAATATGAACTCGCCAGAGGAGCTGATTGTGGGGGTAACCGCTGATGTGTAACTAATCCTTAATAGGAAGATAAGGCCGATGTAGAATAACACTCCCAATACAATAAGCTCTCTCTATTGGCACCCGCACCTTTACCCCATCGCACTCCATGTACTCCCAGGCAGCCCAACCCTGTTAGGAAGCTACAATAATCCAAACTTCTTCTTTCTACTTTATTGTTGTCCTTAGGTGCCTATACGATTTAAACCTATAACAGAGCAGGGAGTAATAAGTTACTGCCTAAATTGTTACATTGGCAATTTCCAATAAATGTGGGGTTTGGTTGTAGTTTGGGCAGTCAGTGTCTAAAAAGTTCACCATCACTGCTATAGATGTAATGAGGGAAAAGTAGCAATGGAGAAACTATAATGAACCAAATTGTGTCATGTATCTGAATGGCGTGTGGTGTATAATAAATGTGGCATAGCTTGTATAGCAATGTGAGGGTGTGTGTAGACAGCAGCATTATGTCTGTGTGGTGCCTTTATTCAGATGGGGAGGGGACACTGCCATGCCTCAGCTGATGGATGAGCCCCTCTATTGTATAGTGCTGCTCATTATATAGTGGCTATCCATGGTATTGCAGCTTGATCTACGTTCTTACGTAATATTTTTCTTTTTTGTTTTAGATATTGGGCAAATCTGAAACTTTGGTTCAAACAAAAAATAAGCAAAGAGGAGTTTGATGTGGAGGCTCGACGTCTTCTCACACAGGAAAATGGTAAGTGAAGGTGAATCTGGGTGTAGTTATGTTTGTTGTGACAGGGAGCAGGTCCTTTTCCTGCCCATGTTTGTGGCTTGGGCACTCTTTTCTATAGTCATCCACAAGGGAGCAGACCTTACCCCGGCTACAAACTTAGGACCACGGATCCATTTCTTGCAGCCTATGAAAAGCATTCATGAGCAGGGAGCCTTTGGGGTGATGATAAATGTTTTTGCTCAAATTTCTATATCTTTTCTCATAACACATCAATTGGTCCACAACTGTCTACAGGTTGAGGACCATTCCAGATTAATTTGGTCAGTCCATGAGTCAGGGTGTCGGGATAGGAATCTGACATCATGTACTATAGAGATGAGCAGATCCTATCTACTTGCCATGGTTATGATTGGTGAGGGGAACACCCCTAGCCAGTCATAGCTAAAGCAATTTGCTAGGGGCGTCAATTTGCCAGATTGGCTTCTCGGCTGCCAATCCTGCAATATGTCCTTGTTGCGTGGTCCAAACCCAAACAAAAATCGAGTCCACTCATCTCTAACTATAATCACTTAGTTTATTATAGAAACAAAACATAAAATTTTAAACCAACAAGTGGGTAGGTTGTGAGTGTAAAATCCTCTCTTCCCCTTCTGAGTGGAGAGCGTGATATTCTGCTCACCACTTCCCTTGTTCAGTCCTCCATTCCTGGGTGATTGGTTCCTACCTTCGTAGCCTTTATCCAGTGTTCTTCGGGCTGATGCTGGAGGCCCGTGGTGTTGGGATGTGAGGATGGCTCAGCATTGCTCTGGTCCCCTCTTCGGCAAACAGCGGCATCCACATGTGGAATGAGAAGATTCCAACACAGTATTGGCAAATTTGAGTCCGTACACACAAGAAGTGGCACACATGTTTTTGGAAATTGCATTTAATGTAAATGTTTATTTTATTTTTTTGCAGTTCACTCTCACAATGATTTCCTTCTGGCTATTCTTACTCGATGTCAAATTCTTATTTCTTCTCCTGGTAAGTGACTTGATAAAAGAGTAACCTGTGATGTTGGCAATACGTATAATACACAAAGATTGTTCACAAAATGTTCTCTGTGTTGTTTTATTTTTATTTTGTAATATGTTCTAGAGGGAACTGGAGCATTACCCTGTGCAACCAAAACTAAGCCGAAGGGAAAGAAAAAAATCACATCTGTTCGGCAGAAGTTTGATGTAAGCCTGTTTCCATGCTACTAGGATGATGCTACTTATATCTAATTCTAACTTTGCATTGTGTCCATTTCTGCTCCATTTAAGTCTGTAGAACAGCCAGCTTGATTGTGTACTAACAGTTTTAGACACATTTAGAAAATTGCTGCTTGTGGGTTTATTTAATCATATATTTTTATATGCAGCTTTGACTGTACTTTTCTTTCTATACTAGCATCGCTTCCAGCCCCAGAATCCCTTGGCAGGAGCTCAGCAGTTTGTCAGCCGGGATCCTCAGGAAGATGATGAACTCAAGCTGTGTTCTCACACCATGACGTTGCCCACTCGAGGGCAGCTGGAGGGGCGTATGATTGTTACAGCTTTTGAACATGGATTGGACAATGTCACAGAGGATTCTGTAACCATCGTTATTCATGCATTGGAGGTATTGTGACTTTAATGGACTTAAAGGGGTTATCCGGTTGTTAAAAATTACTGAGGGCAGGGCTATATAAACATTATAAACATCTACTTACCTCGTCCGGCGCTGCTGATGTCCCGCGCTGCGGTCTGTCTCCTCTGTGCGCCAGTTTGATTACAAGGGCGCACAGGGAGCTTCCTGTACCATCTCCCAGCGGTTACAATGCTGAGAGATAGAGACGGATGGGAGGAGCTGGCCTCATCGTGGACCTGAAGTTCCCTGTGCGCCGCTTCTGTGCCCCTGTAAACAAGCGGGCATGGATCAAACGGACCGCGGCGCCGGAGGAGGTAAGTACATGTTTATTATTTTTAAATAGCCCGCCCCAGCCTTGCCCCAAGTAATTTTTAACACCCGGATAACCCCTTTAAAATGAAACCTCATGTGGGTTTAGGCCCAGAAACTGTTGGCCAAGCTGGACACTGACAGGAACACAGTGATGGCGGATTTGGTGTTATGAAAAAAAAAAGATCTTTAACATGTTGTGGACACACGACTAGTATGCTTGTCCTAAATAGCGGGGGATACATAACAAGGTACACTTGGAGTACTCACATAATGGTAGCAGGAGTCCGTCTATAACACACAACCTGTCTCCTACTGCATCTGCCCTTAACAGAACTTTGAACAGCCTAAAAAGAGCCTGTCACCAGGTTTTACCGCACTAAGCCACTAGCACCCTCAGGTTATGAAATGTCCTTTCAAAAATGTCCTCCGTTATGTGAAATCTCTCACCCAAAGTCAGGCAAATATGACTCTTCTCTCCTCCTCTTCACATGAGATGAGTCAAGTTTAGTGGTTTCATGGGTAGAGCCACTTTATACGCTCTTGTCTTCTATTCTATAGTATAGTTCTATATGGTGGAGTCATATTAAAGATGAGGATCTTTTTTTAAACATAAAAAGAGTATTGGCTAAGAGGGTTTTATGATATTATTCCACGGCTGTGAAGAGCATAAAAAGAGCATTTTAAAGAACTGTGCCAGAATAACCATTTTGGTTCCTTCTACCAAAACAAGTCCTCTTGACTGAGGAACAGGTTTAGTTATAAAATAGCAGGAATAGCATAAAAATTAGCACAGCAGCCCAGGTTTCTTTTTCTGCTATTGTAGTGGATGCAAAACAAAAGGTGCATTCAAGTCTATGGAAATGGATGCTGAAAGATTGACAGATTTTGGTGTCCATTATGTGTTCCTAAGAGGGGTTTTCTGATGAAAGAAAATTCTCGAATTTGAATCCCCTAGTGATGTTTACACAAGAAAGATAGTTTTAAACTCCCTTACTTTATAATTTCTCAGTTTTATTGCTGTTTTGGCTCCTATCACTCAGTGGTGGTCAGTGTAAAATTCCGTAGTGTAGGTGGGGACTCTCTAAGCGGAAACTCCATGATCCCTCTAGTGCTGTGAGCTAACAATGTGTTTAGATTATCAAGGTTAATGTTTAGCTACACTCTTAATTAGTTTCTGAACATTCTACAAATATCTGACACATAGACAAAGAGAGATGAGACAGATCACAGCTGAGAGATGAGATCCATAAGGTGGATATAACCCAGAATGACACTTAGCTCTGCTACATCTGAACTATAACAAACAGTCAGCTCTGCTATATGCATATTATATATACATCTTATCTGTCTGTAGCTTGTTGCCCTCATCACAATGCTGCTTGCTGGCAGGAAATGCTCATGTGAGATTTTCTGTGTGAGCTTGTCTTTGATTGTAAGGGCCACTGCAAGGAGTAGACAGCAGAAACTATTCATTAGAAGAATCTCTCCTGCCCGATCCTAGTCAAAAGAAGATTAACCCCTTCTCGACATTGACGTAAAAGTACTGCATGGCGGGAGGTGCGCTCTCGCATTTTGCAGTATTATTATGTCATGCTCCTGGCACCAGCACCTGAATGGAGCCCACATATTTGGTATAGCCGTATTTGTAACAATGTGTACAATAACTGTTGATGAGTGCCGTAAAAACCCCGAAAAACTTGCCAAAAATGAAAATTCTTCTACAGTAAAATTGTAAAAATATATAAAATACTACATAAATGAGGTATCAGTGTAATTGTAGTGATCCATAGAACAAAGATAATACCGTATATACTTGTGAATAAGCCAAGTTTTTCAGCACAAAAAAATGTGCTGAAAAACCTCACCTCGGCCTATACACGAGTCAGTAAAAAAAAAAAAAAAACATATATTCACCCTCTGGTGGCCCCGATGCTCGCCGCGGCTCCTCTTCTGTCTTCCTATTCTTTCTTCGGTCTTCTGTACAGCCAGCAGGGACGCGGACATGTTATCTTCCTGGCTGGCGCATACTATGACGCGGCCGCTGAGAACGTCATAGTATTTGCAGACAGAAGACCGAAGAAAGAATAGGAAGACAGAAGAGGAGCCGCGCTGAGGATTGGGGCTGCCGGAGGGCGAGTATATAAGCTGCACTGGGGGCTGGCTGGGCTGGCTGCATACTACTGGGGGCTTGCTTGCTGTATACTGGGGGGGCTGTGACCAGTGCATTTCCGACCCTCGGCTTATACTCGAGTCAATAGGTTTTCCCAGTTTTTGGTGGTAAAATTAGGGGTCTCGGCTTATGCTTGAGTATATACGGTATGTTATGTTAATGGTACGGTGAACAGTCCCAAAAATATACAAGTAGAAAGGAAAACTAAATTTACGATTTTTTTTTTTCCTACATACATTTAAGAGTTAATAAAATCTCATCAATAAGCTACAGACCCACTTAAATGAAGTTTTTGTAAAGTGCATCTAATGTCGCAGAAAATAAGCCCTTATTTGTCCAAATTTCCAAAAAAAATAAAGATTGTTTAGTCAATAAAAAGGGACAATGCATAATCTGCTCTGAATGTCGTAGCATCCCTTCAATGTCCTGGCGTGTGCCCATACAGCAGGTTACCACCTCATATGGGGTATTGGCACACTCAGAAATTGGGTATCAAACTTTGTGGAGCGTTTTGGTATTTTATCCACTGAGAATTTGTACCTTTTTTGAAAAACACATTAATTTAGCCAAAAAAAAATACATTTCAATATTGCATCCGATTTTTGTTTTAACAAACTTCATGAAAGTTGTTTTACATACATTAAGGGGTGTAGTTTCTATAATTGGGTATTTTATGGGGTTTTACTTTTATTTAGGCATCTTAAAGTGACTTGAAAGCTGAGCAGATTCCGCAAAAGCGTGATTTTGTGTTTTTTAATGAAAATGTGAGAAATCACACCTAAAGTTCAAAGCCCCATAACATCTTACAAAACAAAAGGATGCATAAAAAAAACCATGGAGACCTAAAGCAGACAAACTGCTGCACGTACTCCGCTCTAAAGAGGAAGCTACGTGCTCTGGGGTGTGTCCTATAGGCCAAAAAATACGGTATTAGTTGTTATCAGGATGTTTGGATAAGTTATTCGTTTTTTATTAAATTCATATAACTCTTTCCATTCAGAAACATCTAAAGAATTTGCTGACTTCGGTGGTGTCGCGTAGAAGAGCATACCGTCTGAAAGACGGACACTTCAAATATGCCTTTGGCTGTAATATCAATCCTCAACCATACCTACGAAACAGCGTGGCAACCTACAATCAGCTTGCTGACTGGTAAGTGCTGGCACGTTAGTCATCAGAATTACCTTATCAGTTTTTTTTTGTGTTTTTCATGACCTACATTTTACCTGCAGTAAGCTTGAACCGCAGTTCTTTGCCATCACATGACATCTGTAGTCTATATTTCCTATAATGATAAAAATACTGCAAATAATGAAAAGGCCATCATTTAAAACATTTTTCTTCCCTGCAGAAAGTATGTTGGGGAAGTACACTGAAAGCTAGGGGGAAATACTGTATAAAAAGGAACTATCATTAGCTGATAAGCAGCTTTGTTCTTTTTTATAGGGGATCTCCACTACAGATTTTACTCATGGTAAATGATAAAATGACATGTGTCAGATGCATATTGATGAACTGGAAGCTGATACTTAAGCATTGCTCACTTAAACAATCAATGCATTTGCCTGCAGATGATCATGTGACATCTAAACTTTTTTTTTTTTCTCTTTAGTGTAACCAATCAGTGATCATAGCGGTGATATTGCTGAGGCCAGTGATTGACCACAGTGGTCAGATTGCTGATTATGGGGGTATTGATTGGTCACAGGACATAGGGTTAGAGAGATAAAGGTGCTGGGTCTAGTGTCTATACTAGTTATGAACCTGGAGACATTGATTACTCAGAGGGGGTTGCAGTCTTATAATTGACCAAATCTGTGGTTAGATGGCATATGAATGCTTCAGGGAAATAATCAAAGTATGGTGACACGTATTAAGTGGGGGCCTTGGTGCACGAGTGTGATTGTATACACTAACGAGCCCCTTTTTATTCTTTATATTCAGTTAGAACTGTAAGGCTTCCTGCAAACATTTGTTTTTGTCGGCTAGCTATCCATTGATTCATTACAATGGGAAACGCGGCTGTTGTTCCCACTGCCCAATCACCTGTCCCAATCACAAGACTTATAGCTGGCCCTATTCCTGTATGTGTTTTGGGCACAGGCAGTCTTTTTTTTTTTTTTTTCTCAACAAAGTTTGACCGAACCTAACCCACGACTGGCAAACACTGGAGCACAGAGACAATTGATTGCAGCCCGAGAATGCATATGTTCATATGTGCAGGTAGGGTAAGGGCCATATATTGCTAGAAAAAAAGCTAAATTATAGGTACACAAAAAATACCAAAGCCGTAAGACAGCTGGAAGTGGAGGGTGTTATTCTGGTGACATGTAATTGGCAGGTGATGTAATGAATGATGTAATCCTTTATGACAGCACCACTAAAATTACAGGCCAGAATTGTGGGTTCTATGCATTCTCTAGTATCTAGTAATAAGGAAAACAAGGGGAACCCACCCCGCCACACAAAATGGAAATAATTGTTTTGGGAGCTTGCCTCTAGGTGGCAATATATGTACATGAGACTGTTGTGTAGGTTTCTGTCATGTCAAAATAAAGCAACACTGGTTCTGGATATGGAGGGTGTTCATTCTCATTTTTGGCTTTTGAGTTTCTAAATCTCTATATAGAAAAAAATTAAATAAACTACTGCCATTCCTGGCTTAAACATATCCATGTGCAGAATCCATGGGGAAATTCATCTACAGAACGTCGACAGCACATCAATTTATTTAGTGATTTTTACCACAAATTTCAAGGTTGTTCATTGGTTGAAATCCACAATTTCTGTGACAAATCTGTTCTCATGTTTTTATGAGTCCCTGATGCTGCAGCTACACAAGCAAAGCCAAGTAGCTGCATTAGCATAACACTTTGTTTGTCCTTGTCATGGGTTAGGATTGCAAGTTGTGATGTGATATTGTATTAAATAATCTAAGATGAGGTAAAGGTGGAAGCATCTGTACTATAGAATCTTCTTGTGTTTTCAAATTCAGTGAGGTATTGGGCCCTGCCGTTCCAGAGTTTGACTCCTCATCTGAGCCTCCCAGCAGATTTTGGTGCAGAAAGTGATGTGTATTTTCTTAATGAAATGTTAATATGTCCTTAAAGCAGAGGGAATGTGTAATTCATTTTGGGGCAAGCCCTATGAGAGCCATATGAAGTATTTGAACAATCAGACAGGACAGGGTTAAACTGCTTCCCTCTGCCTGATTTATGACTTTCTTTGTAGGGACTACAGATAAACCTTGTTCTATGTGAGGGTTTTCAGACCTGTTCCACCATGGTTTCCTGCTGTCTCGAGACGGCCTACAACTTGCAAACTCTGAGGCCCCACATCTCCACCGCTGCAATGGTCCATACCATCTCCGTACTGTGAATCTTACTCATTCGGTGCCAGACATCCCTGCAGCCTCCAAACTAATAATAAAGCGCCACATTCACTCTTTGTTGGCTGTGAGGGTACCGCTTTATTAGACTGGTCAAGCATCATCATTTCTCTGCTGCCCGAAAATCAGGAAAAAGGGTTGTGCAGCTTTGTCTGACCCTTTTCAATCGCAGAGCATCTAAGACCTAGACGCTCACTGATCGAAACTTTTGACGGGTCACTATGAAATGTCAGAAGTTTCACAAATGAAACTTTTAATTTTTCCTCGCCCAGATTTTTGTATATTTCACAATCCACAGAGCATGTAAGTTTCCACGCAGAAATATTTGCCAATTATATTTAATTTACATTGAAATCTGTGTGCATGGGCCCTAAGCTGAACCACTTGAAATGCCTGGTCCTACTATAGTCAAAATTTCCATTTTTTTTTATCCATTAGCATCTGAGATTTCACACCTTTCACAGAAAGACGCTATGAATACATGAGAACACTATACAATTCCATGACCGTGATATTGGAAAGTACCAGCCACAAAAGTAAAATTTCCAAATCACTGACTTATGGTTGCTTTCTCTCGAGATATGATATGCGCTTAGATGGTTGACACATGACTGTACATCAAATTAATAACTAGATGTGGGACCAAGTGCAGCTTTAAGAAAGAACCACTGACAGTTTCACCACAATTTGCAAACTCTGTAGTTGCAAATCTGATAGAAGACCCATTCACACATCAAAGTCTGCATTACTTGCTACAACTGAATATTGATTTCACTTGTCATAGGCGGTTATAGAGTCTACCTTCTAAAATTAGACCTAGATCAGAACCTGTGACAGGGGACACTAGATATAATACAGATTTGTTTCCATTAAAGGGTTTCTACTTGAAGCCATATTATTATGTATGTAATATCTTTCATACCCTTTTTTTTAAAAACACATTTTCTCCTTTAATAATTCTGTGCATGTGTCATAGGTGTAATTGTGTGTGTGTGTGTGTGTGGGGGGGTATTGGACACTTTGTCAGAGAATTTTCCTGTAGTGGACATTTCCAGTAAGAAGTGAATAATCTTTTCCCCCCATCTACCTGCTCACTCTCTGGTGTGGTCTTGCATCTCGAGTAATAGTCATATGTCACTTTCAGCCAAGTCCAGGCTTGGCGATCCCCTTACTGATCAGGGTGATAGTAGTGCAGGGACTGTCCACTTGTCTAAATGTTTTATTTATTTTTCATTGGGAAAGTATTACTCAAAAAGGTTGAGGCTACACCAAAAGATGTTACCGTTCACTGGTAATGAAAGCGCTGCTGACTGAGAGAGGAAGTGTTACTCATACTGGTCTTTTGAAGAAAATGTTTATCAGGTTTTTTTTTTTTTTTTTTTTTTTTTACCTAGACAATTTTATTTTATTCACTTTTTCAGGAGCTTTCTATTAACCAACAGACATCATATAGATCAACAAAAGTGATAATGACATTACTTATCTGGGAGAGATGTCTTTTATGACAAAACCAATACTTCATTTTAAAGAAGGATTAAACTTCTTGACGGTTTTTATAATAATCTAATGACTTACTCCCAGAAATGGTACTTTTAGTTGGAGGGTCTGGAGTGTGAATATACAAGACCTCTTATATCTTGGAGCAGTTCTTACAGTACTGGGGTTGCATTTCGGGATGCAGAAAGAATCCTTGCATCATATTTCTGCATCCAGTGCAATGTGTTCAACTTATGGATCCATTTTCAAGACCTGCATGCCAGCCTAATAGTGATGGGCTATGTACTTCCTCCATGGTACTTTGGTCGTTGTCTTGGCACCTGTGGTCAGAGCATCCTGAATCTAATAATTGGTGCCTCATATAATTGAGATACAGAATTCCGAATATATAACGATTTCAATTAACATTTATCTTGGTGGGGTTTTTTTTGGTTTAATTGTTTCTTCTTCGTTTCAGCCCGCCTATGATCCCTGCTCCTAATGGAAACCAGAATCCAGGAACAAGTATACATCCAGATGACGCAGAACAGCAAGCTGCCCTCCTATTAGCCTGTTCTGGGGACAACCTACCGCCAAGCCTGCCTCCTGTAAACATGTATGATCTCTTAGAGGCTTTGAAGGTAATGTCAGAGAGCAATTCAATGCCCTTATGTTTTTTTTTGGCTTGCATAGGATTTAGTAAGTGGTTTCTTTATTAATTTTAGATAGGTGATCCATAAAATAAAATGGAAAATAAAGGAAACCGGTCACCAGATTTTCACTAATCAACCCAATAACAGGTTCCCATAGACCTATGCTAATCTAAAATGTAATTTTATTAATTTCAGATAGGTGATTCATAAAGTAAAATTGGCTATCCATACGAGGCCGCATTAATGGCTGTAAAAGTGTTGTAGCACAGGTGTCTGAAAATGTACAGGTTTTTCCCTGTGCTTGTGGGGCAATGACGATGGCACCACACATCTCCTGACTGCTCCAATAAAATCAGCCATCTGTACCTTCACGACTGCTATACGACTATATATGTCCTATTTGCACATGCCCCATGCAGAAAGGACATTTATAAACGTCTTCACAGTCACCAACTTCAAACGGCATGTCCCCTATAATTTTTTTGTAATTTTTTTAAACTGAAAAATCTCCCCTTCAATATGTTGTGTGGATTGTGTAAATAGTGTTAACAGAACCCAAGATATCCACCCTTAAAGTTGTACTTAAAATATGATTTTCATGTAAATTTGTGGAGTGGATATCTCCGCTTCCACACACAATCCGTATAACATATTAAAGAGATATAGAATTGTGTTTCTATGTGCAGGGGTTCAGGAGATAAAGGTTTTTGAATTGTGCCCCCTCTAGCCTGTCAAATAAGGGCAGAATATAGAAGAAGCTGCAGGTAAGACTTTCACTTTGCAGAAGTACATAAACCCTTTCCAGGTTCAGCTACAGATGCAAAAGGGTGATGGAATACTACTGTACATATTTATAACATAGTTTGGCAAAAGTTACTACTTATTTAAAAATCTTTTTTATTGGAAAAATTGACAAAAGCTTATTTTTCACATTTGTAGTCAATTATTGGCAAATCTTATAAAGAATAAAATATGTAACTAATAAAACTATCCTATAAAGTTAAAGTTTTCCAGAGAAATTGTCATTTAAAGAAGTGCATTAGCCGTACTGAAAAAATTGACCTAGACATTCAAGCACCAATAAAGGGAACCTGTCGCCAGATTTTCACAGATTTCAACCTGATGATAGGTTCTAGCCCCGCCTGCCCCCTGTAGTATGCAGCCAGCCCTTAAAAAAAAAATTTATATACTCGCCCTCCGGCGGCTCCCCGATGTCGGCGCAGCTCCTCTTCTTTTAGCCGTCTTCTGTGCAGACGTCATGGACGCGGCCATGTTATCTTCCTGGCCAGCGCATACTATGATGCGGCCGCTGATGACATCATGGTATGCGCCGGCTGGCAAATAATATGGCTGCATCCCTGCCAGCTGTACAGAAGACGGAAGAATAAAGAGGAGCCACGGGGAAGACAGAAGAGGAGCCTTGCCGGGGGGTGAGTATAAAAGTTCATTTTTTAATTGACTCCTGTATAAGCCAGGGTGAGGTTTTTCAGCACATTTTTTGTGCTGAAAAACTGGGCTTGTACATGAGTATACACGGTAAACTCTATATGAATATTTGGATTTGGGGTTTGTATGGAATTTGTGGCACTGACATTGAACTCTACCTGTTTTATAGATACACAAAGAAGTCATTCCTTCTCACACAATTTATGCACTGAACATGGAGCGGATAATTATGAAACTTTGGCATCCCACCCGAGAGGAGCTTCAACAAGACCATATACACAGACAGAGGTTAGCGGCCAAGGAAGGACTATTGTGTTGAAAAAAACGTTTTTTTTTTTTTCTTCCATCTTGCGTTTTTTTTTGGACTGATGTACCAGACAACAGGTTGAAAATGGACTATGTCTTAATCTTTTTTGGTTAATAATGAAAAAACACTTTGTATTGAGCTGTATTATCAGAAAGGTTGGAAAAATATTTTTGCTGACCCTAAGAAATGATCTCATGAGGTTTATTTTTTTAATTTTTTTTTAAGATATATTTTTGTTTTGTTTTTTTATTTTTTTTCACTGTTTGAGTGATTAAACTGTAATGCAGTTTTGTATTGGAAACTGAAAAATATAAAACCTCCCATTTCAGACTGAATAGGTTTCTAAAGGTCTACATAACATACTAAACGGTTGTTTCGTGGTTGTGAAAATTTTTCTTTACTAATCGGCTCTCGCAATGTGGAGATGGCTCTCAGGCTAAGCCCTCTGCATACAAGGTGTACGTTTGCTGCATTTTGCAGAGTGAAAAACAAAAAATGGCCAAGGGTTAAAGAACAAAAAATGTCTATAGCACAGCAAGAGAGAGGATCCCAAACAATCTGTTCTGACCACAGTGGTAAGAAATGAGAAAAATGTTGCCTGTAGACATAGACATCAACAAGCCATAGAGAAAAGGACTACAATGTCCAGAAACTGAGTATGGAGATTGAATTAGAGATCCAAAGAATTTAAAGAATAACTGTAAAGGGTTTTTTTTCACAAATCGATAGCTCTTGGGATGTAAAACAACTTTACTGAAAATAGGTAACAACAATAATAGGCAGTTTCTTTGCCATAGCCCTCAGAATACCTCATTGCTGCAATAGCTGCTTCCTCTCCATGTGCTGACAAGCCCTTTGAGACTGTAGCTTGTTTACACTGTTTCTCAGATGGTTTCATGGGAGGGGAGGAGCAGCTGCTACCTGCTCACAAAGGAGGAGGACATGTAACAGTGAATGTAGCCGAGCTGGAAGTGTGCAGAACAGTGAATGCAGATTTCTCCTGCACAGAATATTGAGGTACAAGATCTCCCTGTTCCCTATCGGTCCCTACATCCCAGACTGTGATTCTACAGAACTTTCTCTGTCTTTGCTCTTCTCACTACTCACTTCCCCCATCTTGTCGTCGGCAGTATCAGCTCTGTACAAATAAGCTATTAACCCTTAGTGCTCACACAGCACAGGCTATAGACTGCATATAGGGTGCCAGGCTAGTCACCATATACACCCTGTGTGTGCAGTGGATTTACTTTTGGGAAACTAAATGGATTTAATGCTTAATTACTTTGAGAGAGAACACAGGGCTCTGAGAGAACACATGGGATCTGAGGGCAAGCTAACTGGCCTCAGCCTGAAGGCATAGACAGATAGACATTAGTCTCCGCCCACTTCACCTCTGGTGAGTAAGATTTTTGTCAAACACTTTCAGAACAGAAAATGCCATAACTTTGGAAAGAAAGGGGCGAGCAGCACAAAGTAGGCATTGTTCTGTTAGTTTTCAAGGGGGAGTCATGTATAATAATTTGGTTAAATCACTATAACTTTACAGTTACGCTTTAATAAATTTTAGGTGGGACTTAAGTAATTTAATTATCATTTATACTTGAGTTATATGCCAAGACACACTCTCATGTCGAATTCCCACAATGAGAATAACAAAAATGTAAAAAGAAATAAATAATAAAATGTAATTTGTCCATAACAGGCTGAGCCCACTCCACACTTTACAGACTCCCAATGCTTTCATTCAATTATCCCTATCAGACCTTGGCTAATATGGAAATGGTACATAAGCAATATTCTGCAATACTATACAGACATAATAAAAATAATCTGCAATACAATACACACATACCGTATTTTTCGGACTAAGGCGCACAAAAAATCCTTTGATTTCCTCAGAAACAAAGGTGCGCCTTATAGTCCAGTGCGCCTTATATATGAACCGTACTTACAGACAACAGCTGCCTTGATCTGTGCACAGGTCTGCCACCTGCTGGTCATTCATCCTTATCAGGTGCGCCTTATATGTGAACCTAGATGTTTTAGCAGGCATTTATTGATGGTGTGCCTTATACTCTGGGGCGCCTTATAGTCTGAAAAATACTGTAATAAAATATTCTGCAATACACACATAATACTATATAGTGATTTTGAAATGTAAGTGATTGGATCTTTTAGAGTTAAAACAAAAAATTGAGTCATCAAATGGTTGTACCACAAAAAAATGACACCTTACAAGACTACATACACAAATGTATGAAAATGGTCACGGTGTGAAATTAGTGATTTAGTGAATCCTTATTCTCAAAATGATTTTAAAAATAGTTTTTTTTCAAGGTTTTAAAACAATGTACGAAAACTCTCTAAAGGTGGTTCATACTGAGAATAAAGGGAATGTGCCACTTTCTTCAGCTTCCCAGTACACTGAATGGAATATTAATTGGTGGCACCATGAAGAAACATTGTCCAGAATAAATTCAGTTTTAAAAATTCAAAGGAACATCAGCCTTAAACTAGCTGTCCAGTCATAACAATGAGCACCTAACAGGATAGGAGCTAAATTACTGATTGGTGGGGGGTCTCAATGATGGAACCCCGTGGATCACGACAGTGGGGGGTCTGTTGTACCTCGAATAAACAGAGCAGCCGCTCACATATGTGCGTTGCGGCTCCATTCCAGTCTATGGAAGAACTGAAGATATCCGAGTACAGTGCTTGGGTATCTCCATCAGCACCATGAATGAATAAAGCAGCAGAGCACAAGTGCCGCTGGCTGCTCTGTTAATTCGGGGTACAATGAACCACCATTCCATGGGGGTCCATAACTGAGACCCCCACCAATGAGCAAGGGAGCTCCTAAACTTTGACCTGGAAAACCCCTTGAAAATAAGTGGTGTCCATTTATACCTACAAGAAGAAATGTAATGCTTGTTCTCAAGTCTAGCTAAATACCATCATCTACTAAAGGACTTCTACCACAAGGATGAAGGACTATATGCAAAGGAGCCTGAGGGGCTCCATTATCTCCTATGGAGCCTGGAGTCCCTCGGGCTCATTTGTATACAGTCCTTCATCGTGGTGGAAGTTCCCGTAGAGCCCTATGAACTACTACTACTACTACTACTAACTAACATCCTTCTTTTAGCTTAACATAATTTCCCTGACACTCACGTAAAATAGACTTTATCTTTTCTGGCATCAGAGAAGGATTGTCCTGCTCAGCTGGCCCCTCCCATCTACTCCTCCCCATGCCATATGCCTTCTCACCATTCAGCACTTTATGTCCTGCGACCAAAATGATAGCATCTAAGGTCCTTTACCCAGTAACCTTTGCTTAGTATACGTCATGAAAGTATCTTATCACATGAAATCACAGCAGCCTGTATGGTCTTCGACTCCTCCCCATGCCTCCCTGGATGCATGCTGTGATTTGATGTGATCGAATACATACATGAGGTAGATTTTGCAAATGTTAGGTAAAGGACCTTAGATAACATCGCCCTGGTCACATGACTTGAAGTGCTCAATGATGTAAAAGAACATCTCAACATTCCAGTAAAGGCATTGTGCAAAACATTTCACACAGCATTATTTTTTATCCCTAATAAATAACCGGGTCTGTATATGTCTGTAGTTGAATATTGGCAGAAAGTCCTAAAGAAGTAATTCCATACAGCAGCACATCCTAGCAGTGAGAACTGTCAATCGGGGACAAGGAGGCTGGGCAATGCAAATAAAATGTAACCACTTACTGACATGTGATGTAGTATCACGTCATGTGCCGGCTGCGGGGGTATTGGGAGGATTCACGGGCTGAGCCCTCTCCACGGTGCTGGCACCGATTGAGGGTGTTAACCCTGTAAATGTCTCCGGCAAAGCTGTCAACGAGGGGCTGCGATCGGTTGCCATGACAGCCTCGGGTCTTTGGCCGAGGCTCATTCTAATGAATACTTTGCCATATTTGCCAAAATTGCCATACACTGCAATACAGTAGTTTTGCAGTACATGGTAGGAACAATCAGACCCTCTAGGGTTAATGTACCCTATAGGCTCTAAGAAACAGCAAAAAAAAAAATTTTTTAAGTTAAATTAAAAAAACCTATACATTCAAATCACCCCTATCCCTTAAACTGATATAAATGAACAGTAAAAATCATAAAGACATAAGGTATCACCGCGTCCCAAAATGTCCGATCTATCAAAATATAATGCCTTTTTTTCCTGGCGTTTAACGCCTGTAACAGGAAATAGCGCCCAAAGTCCAAAACAAGCACTTTTTTGCCATTTTGAAAAATATAAAAAATTCTATAAAAAGTAATCAAAAGGCTGCACAGTGCTAAAAATAGAAGCATTGAAAACGTCATCTAAAGTCACAAAAAAATGACACCACCCACAGCTCCGTACACCAAAGGGTGAAAAGGTTATTCACACCAGAAGATGGCAAAATGAAGATTTTTTAATTTTTTTTTTTAATGCAAGTTTTAATTTTTGTAAATCTATGAAAACATTATAAAACCTATACAAATTTGGTATCCCCGTGATCGCACTGACCCAAAGAATAAAGTGGACGTGTCATTTGAGGCGCACAGTGAAAGCTGTAAAACCAAGCCCACAAGAATATGGCGCAAATGTGTTTTCTCGCCTCTTTCACTGCATTTGGAATTTTTTCCCAGTACACGGCATGGAATATTAAATACCATCACTATGAAGTGCATTTTTTTACACAGAAAACAGGCCCTCATACAGCACTTTACATGGAAAAATAATATATGAGCTGCATATAAGTTTACAAAATGATTTTTTAACATGGAAAGGAATAATTTAGGGATAAGGGAAATGCTTTTCAATCATAGTTTTTGTATGTAATTTGGATGGGTTAATTTCAATGGCAGGTTCCCTTTTTATTTCCTGAATTATTCCTTCTTTATACACTGTGCTGTATAAGGACATGATGGCTGCTGCTGAACATAACGCCCTGATGTAAGAAAGCAAAAATGAATGTGCAAGATCCCGACTTCCCATTGTCTGTGACTGTGCTCTGAAGTGTGATTGAATATTTCCTTCCTCCTTGTCGCAAACACCAAAAACCACATCCCACTCGAGGCCAGGGCCAAAAAGCTGAAATAATAAAGTGACAGCCTATGAGAAACTGACATACAGACACTTGCTGGCTTAGAATTGGTTACAATCGCATCCCCCTCACTTACATTTTACATTGTGGACTGGCAAAAAATGGATGATATTTAATATATAAAGGGACATTGTCACCAGATTTTGCCCACTTAAACTAACGGCACCTTCATGTAGAATATGAAATGTCCCATCTAGAACAACCCATTATGTGAAATATTTACCCATAAAAAAAATCTCCAATGACATATGCCAAAGAGAAATAGAAAGAGACACAGGCGGCGCCCCTAGTGCAATAGGTAACTTAAGAGTGTGATGAGATAACAAGGATATCTGCTCACCTGAAGACACCTTGTGTCTTATGCGTTTAGAGCAGATATCTGGTGTTCCGTCTATGTTTCAATGGTTGTTAGTAGGGTATGCTGCGTCTTCCCGGAGTCCGGTACAGGATTGTGCCGGATAGGGAATCACATAGATATGGAGTTTAGAAAAACCCGGGTTTGTATAAGACGCGCTGCACGAATAGGTCTGAAACAGGTTGTAGGGTTCAAAGTTAAGTTTATTTGTATGGTAAAAGGACTACGCGTTTCGGGGAAGGTCTAACACCTTCATCAGGTCCGTGATGGATACTAGATAAAATGGTACATTAAAACAATACTTATGTAAAAGGTCATTTAAAGATATGAAATGATTACTCAAGCTAAAATTAAGGTAATGTATATAACATAAAATACAGTGGATTGCGAGTATGGTACACAAAAACGTAATTGATATAAGTTAATAAATTAATAAATTCAAAAATTCATAAAAACAGTCACAGGGGAGATAAATTAGTGAATTGATGCGCATGTAAGTCCATAAAAACAGTCACAAAAGAAATTAATTGATATCATAATATGGCTGCATGCACACTGCCGTGAGCCCGCCGCAGCATAGCACGGCAGGCACACGGCAACGTGGGGAGAGGAGGAGGAGGTGAGCGCAGCTCACCCCCGCCCCTCTCCATAGCGATATATGGCCGCGGCGCCGTAATACGGGAAAAGATAGGACATGTCCTATCTTTTCCCGGGCTACGGAGCGGTACGGTGCCGCACGACCAGAGATACAGCACACCAGCTGAGCGCTTCACCAAAGAGCCGGGCGACGTTGTTGGGGATGTAATGTGAGAACTATGTGAATGAATAGTTTGTACTGGAATAAATATTTATGGGGTTTATTTATAGCGGTGGGTGTGAATGATGGATGTATGGATATGTGTGAATATAGGGGGTGTATTCTATATTGTAAGAACATATAGGATAGCTGGATGGAGTGGGGTGTATATACACTCACCGGCCACTTTATTAGGTACACCATGCTAGTAACGGGTTGGACCCCCTTTTGCCTTCAGAACTGCCTCAATTCTTCGTGGCATAGATTCAACAAGGTGCTGGAAGCATTCCTCAGAGATTTTGGTCCATATTGACATGATGGCATCACACAGTTGCCGCAGATTTGTCGGCTGCACATCCATGATGCGAATCTCCTGTTCCACCACATCCCAAAGATGCTCTATTGGATTGAGATCTGGTGACTGTGGAGGCCATTTGAGTACAGTGAACTCATTGTCATGTTCAAGAAACCAGTCTGAGATGATTCCAGCTTTATGACATGGCACATTATCCTGCTGAAAGTAGCCATCAGATGTTGGGTACATTGTGGTCATAAAGGGATGGACATGGTCAGCAACAATACTCAGGTAGGCTGTGGCGTTGCAACGATGCTCAATTGGTACCAAGGGGCCCAAAGAGTGCCAAGAAAATATTCCCCACACCATGACACCACCACCACCAGCCTGAACCGTTGATACAAGGCAGGATGGATCCATGCTTTCATGTTGTTGACGCCAAATTCTGACCCTACCATCCGAATGTCGCAGCAGAAATCGAGACTCATCAGACCATGCAACATTTTTCCTATCTTCTGCTGTCCAATTTCGATGAGCTTGTGCAAATTGTAGCTTCAATTTCCTGTTCTTAGCTGTAGGAGTGCCACCCGGTGTGGTCTTCTGCTGCTGTAGCCCATCTGCCTCAAAGTTCGACGTACTGTGCGTTCAGAGATGCTCTTCTGCCTACCTTGGTTGTAACGGGTGGCAATTTGAGTCACTGTTGCCTTTCTATCAGCTCGAACCAGTCTGCCCATTCTCCTCTGACCTCTGGCATCAACAATGCATTTACGCCCACAGAACTGCCGCTCACTGGATGTTTTTTCTTTTTCGGAACATTCTCTGTAAACCCTAGAGATGGTTGTGCGTGAAAATCCCAGTAGATTAGCAGTTTCTGAAATACTCAGACCAGCCCTTCTGGCACCAACAACCATGCCACGTTCAAAGGCACTCAAATCACCTTTCTTCCCCATACTGATGCTCGGTTTGAACTGCAGGAGATTGTCTTGACCATGTCTACATGCCTAAATGCACTGAGTTGCCGCCATGTGATTGGCTGATTAGAAATTAAGTGTTAACGAGCAGTTGGACAGGTGTACCTAATAAAGTGGCCGGTGAGTGTATATGTATATGAGCATATATATAATCTACTTATACCATAGTAATAATGTGAAATGAGAACTGGTGTTGATGCTGTTAGCAATAATGGCATGTGGAGGAAAAAACGGATGAAAGATTAAATGTAGATACTATTGCAGTTATAACATAACTCTATTCATCAGATATTATTACAAGGAGTGCGTGAATATTCCGGCATGACATTGTTCTTAATGATTCAGATACGTTCGATCAGTTCATTCAGGCCACTGGGGGTCAGGGTATTTCATTTAAAAATCCAAAAATTTTCTCTACGGACTAGTTGGTTGAACCGATCGGGATGTGAGGTTGGAATTTGTTCTATAGGAATCAATTTCAATAGGGATGGGTCTTTGTTGTGATAAGATGTGAAATGGCGGGACACGCTGTGTAGGGGATAGCCAGAGCTAGTTTTGCTCTGATGCGTAGTCATACGTTCTCTTCGACTCTGGGGGGTGCGTTTTTCGTATTGCATGGAGCATGGGCATTCGACGACATAGAAGACGTAATCTGAGCCGCAGTTGATGAATGAATTAATCTTGAACGATTCTCCCGTGGACAGAGCCTTGAAATCCTTTGTTTTGTTACACAGGATGTCACAAGTCTTACATCTTTCTTTGTTGCATTTGTAGAATCCTTTTAATTCTGGGAAAAAGGAGAGAGAGTGGGTTTCTTTTTTTTTTATCCGAAGTCTTGTGGGGGCTAGGATGTTCTCAAGAGTAGGGGCCCTTCTAAAAGTGAGGTGTGGTTTGGATGGGAGTAATTCTGAAATGTGTGGATCTTTTTTGAGGATTTTCCAGTTTTGTTCAAGGGTGTGTCTGATGAGGTTGTGATCTGTGGTGTAGGTGGTGATGAAATTGGACTTGTATGAGGGAGCTTGTTCTTTCTTTAGGGAGGGTATCAGGCAGTCTTTTTGTGTGAGTCGGTTGACTTTTTGGTAAGCGTTCTTTAGTAACTGTGATGGATAGCCCTTTTCGGTGACTCTATCCCTGAGGATTTTTGATTGTGCCTGAAAGTTTTTGTGATCAGTGCAGTTGCCGCAAATTCTTTTGTATTGTATATGGTACATTCTGTAACCATTTCTTGTAGTGCGAGCTAGAAAAATCTAAAAAACTGTTTACATCTACGCTCTTGAAGAAAGTTTTAGTGGTCAGGTGGGAGTTTTGTTCATCAACATCATCTATGTATCTTTTGAAGAACTGAATCTGGTGGCTGTAATTGGTGTTTCATCCGTTTTTCCTCCACATGCCATTATTGCTAACAGCATCAACACCAGTTCTCATTTCACATTATTACTATGGTATAAGTAGATTATATATATGCTCATATACATATATATACACCCCACTCCATCCAGCTATCCTATATGTTCTTACAATATAGAATACACCCCCTATATTCACACATATCCATACATCCATCATTCACACCCACCGCTATAAATAAACCCCATAAATATTTATTCCAGTACAAACTATTCATTCACATAGTTCTCACACTACATCCCCAACAACATCGCCCGGCTCTTTGGTGAAGCGCTCAGCTGGTGTGCTGTATCTCTGGTCGTGCGCTCAGCTGATCTGCTGTTTCCGCTCCCTCATTGCCACGGCAGCGATCCAGCTGCCCACTGCGCATGCACTTAGTTTCTATTTCACTCTCGCGCACTTAAAGAGCTCCCGATCAGAGGGGACGCTCATTTTGCGCCAAATTCAAGCAGACAACTCTCATCCCCGGACCAAGTAAGTCTCCACTTACCCCTGCAACCCAATTCTTTAGGACATGAATAGATACACATATTCAAATCTCCTTTTACCCTTCAACAGACGTCCTCTGCCTGCTTTGGGTTTCACACCCGGCCTAGTTCTATCACCTCGGCGCATAAGGTATCCCTCCATTCATTTTTATATTTCTTCTACTCTCCATATCCACTGCACCACAGGTTTTATCTGCCCCATCATTTTTTACAGAAATATTATGATATCAATTAATTTCTTTTGTGACTGTTTTTATGGACTTACATGCGCATCAATTCACTAATTTATTTCCCCTGTGACTGTTTTTATGGACTTACATGCGCATCAATTCACTAATTTATTTCCCCTGTGACTGTTTTTATGAATTTTTGAATTTATGAATGAATTTATTAACTTATATCAATTACGTTTTTATGTACCAATGTCACAATCCACTGTATTTTATGTTATATACATTACCTTAATTTTAGCTTGAGTAATCATTTCATATCTTTAAATGGCCTTTTACATAAGTATTGTTTTAATGTACAATTTTATCTAGTATCCATCACGGACCTGATGAAGGGGGTAGAACCACCCCCGAAATGCGTAGTCCTTTTACCATACAAATAAACTTAACCTTGAACCCTACAACCTGTGTCGGACCTATTCGGGCAGCGCGTCTTATACAAACCCGGGTTTTTCTAAACTCCATATCTATGTGATATGCCAAAGAGCACAGAATAGTCATACTTGCCTGAGATGAGTCAAGTTTAGAGGCTTCAGGGGGGGGGGGGGGTCACTTCAAAAGCCAGCAATAGAATCAGAGATGTAAGGAGTTAAATAAGTGGGAATTGAATTTTTTTTTTTTAACTGCATCCCACATTTTCAACTATTTATAAATCCCCTTACCTCTTGTTCAATAAAACTGCATCAGCCTGCTGCTATTTAAACGATGCATATTATCTTTAATATGACACCAAAAGTGTATTTCTAGGCGACATCTAAGCTTGACTCTTCTAAGGCAAATATAACTCTTCTCTGCTCATTTTAACGTGAATTTAGAGGAAATTTTTCATAGGTAAAAGGGAGAGATTTCTTTTCTTTTAGGAGGCAGGTCCATTCTTAGAAATTGGTTAATAGAATAGGTATTCTTGCCCACTACATATATGGCATTTCCATATAATATGTTGTAATTACCTGATGTGTGGGAGTCCTGCACATATGCATTTAAAACTCTCAGAACAGGTAATGGACAGAGCTGTCAAACAACCTATCTGATCACAATGGTATCTGCCTCATTACATAGGTGTTGTATATTCCAAATCTTTCTGATAGTTGCAGATTCCACCATCCAGCACCTATGTCCACAAAATGAGCCCCTTGATTACCTGACCAGCCTGGGGCCACAGCTGCTGTTATCAGATGGTACTCTCTGGCCAGTCCCAGAAATAAATGAAAGAATCTGACAATTGTTTCTTTCTGGAAGAGTCACAAGGAGGATCCCACCGTCATTTATCGGTGACATTTATTGATAATCATGTGCATATGAAATACATATTAATTACTGTGTAAACTCAAGTATAGGTTGAGATTTTCAGCACAATTTTTGCAATGAAAAAAACGCACTCAGCGTATACTTGAGTATATAAAAAAATAAACTTAGTACTCACCTTCCAGTGCTGAACCCTGGAGTCCTCTTCTCCCTGCAGAAACCCTTTGGATTCCCATCCGGGCCGGCAGATGCACACCTATGCTATCTGGTGGAATAGAAACTATGACGCAGCAGTGCCGGCGCCTGCTGACATTATAGTTTGTGTGGCAGCAGTTCGAATAGATGTGCATTTGCTGGCCCGGCCAGGAAACCGGAGAGGTGCTGCGAGGAGAAGAGGGGGCTGGGAGTCAGTGCCGGTGGGTGAGCACTACTTTTATTTTTTTTTAAGGGGGCACTCTACTGGACATTTTATTAATGGGGGTGCTCTGCTGGACATTATATTAATGGGGGTGCTCTGCTTGACCTTTTATTAATTGGGGCTCTCTGCTGGCCATTTTATTTACAGGAGGGGCTGCTGTGGATAATTTATTATCTCGACTTATACTCGAGTCAATGCATTTTCCCCGTTTTTCGTGGTAATATTAGGTGCCTCGACTTATACTCGCTTATATGTAATACAACATTATTATATATAATTTTGTATTAACCCTTTGAAGGAGAGATTTTTAAAAAAAATGTTACTGCTTCCTGTAATGTATGAGTGTATGAGTCAAAAAAATTTAGGTCTCCACTGTATGTTGTAGCCTGCAGGGACATTGCAGGGTGAGTTCTCCAAGTCTGGTGTTGTGTTTGCACTGCTGGACAGGTATCTGACACTCTGCTATTTAAAGTGATGGTCATCCACTTCTCAACAACCCCCAACTTCAGTGTTTGACCTCAAAATACTCCTTATCTGGCAGTTTACGGTCCCATGTATTCAGCCGAGCCTTGCATAACCACATATCAATGTTATATGAATGTATCATATATTGCATCTAGCAGAGACTCGTTTTCTCTACATCTGTAAGTGTAAACAGGGAGTCATCTCTGCTGAGTCATAACAGCAAGTAAATATGAGATTCTTGTCTCTTTAGGGAAGTTCCCGAATCACTAGGTGTTATTTAAAGATTAGTGTGACTTGGCTAGATTTAGGAAATGGAACATGAGACCAGTTACTTGCACCTGTGAACCTTACATTTATAGTCTTTACATAGCGGTTACTTTACAATGGAAAGATATTTCAGTCATGGGTATCATTACCGACCCTCTTAATCATAATAATTTTTAATCCAGTAAATGGCCAGCCACCTCTATATGTCTCTTTGTTAAGTGCTTTTAGGGTGATGTTCCATCGTTTTCTACAGTAACTCTAAAGTAAAACTAGTTAGCATCTTTAATAGAAGCTTTGGACTTCATAAAAAATCAGTAGAACCAGGGCCCAAGGGGTTGTGTTTGGTGAGCTCCGTAGCCGTATGCTGGAAATTTTTTTAAACCAACATCACTTTGTAGTAGGAGGTTATCACACTACCTTCCAGCAGGCAGAGATGGTATAGACCCTTACCATCCATTTGATGCTCTCCTGATGCTTTGTGGGTCAAAATGTAATCTGCATAGGGGTTGAGAAATACAACAGTCCCGATGACTTCTGATGAGAGCAAGAAAATGTGTCTCACACATTCTGCAATTCATAAAGTGGGAAAAAATTATTTGATACCTGACAGATATTGCAAGTTTTCCAATCTACAAAGGATGCAGAGGTCTGTAATTATCATAACTACATTTCAACTGTGAGAGACATTGGATGGCATTAGGATACTTAATTTGCATTTTATTGCATGACATAAGTTTTTGATACAATCGAAAAACAGACCTTTCCTGTAGTCCTTGACGATGTTGCATGCACTGCAGCAGGGATCTTGGCCTTCTTCTCCATACAGATCTTCTCCAGATCTTCAGGTTTTAGGGCTGTTACTGGACAACATTGAGTTTCTGCTCATTGACATGCTTGGGGTTGTAATCATTCTTCTTCCTCCAAATCCGACAAGTGCAGTTGACACTAAAAAGTGATTCCTGGAATGATTCCTGACCTTTCTCAAAATATTTCTACACCTCATGGGAGAGATCTTGCAGCAAGCACCAAATTGAGGGAGATCAACAGCCATCTTCCATTCCATATTCCAATAATTGTGCAGACAGATGTTGCCTTCTTACCAAGCTGAGATTATTTTAATTAAATTATTTCCCCTCCCCCTCCTCACTCTCTTCCCTCCACACCTCCTCACACAGAAGCCATCTATGCCATTTTTTTAGCAAATATTGCTCGCTTGCCCCAAAAGAGATCCTTTCCAATTTTATCATATTAAAATGATAAAGCAGAGCCCCCCTTTAAAGGGGTTTTCTCACAAAGACAAGTTAGGCCCTATCCATGGGGACCTCCACAGATTGCGAAAACGAGGGGTCTGACCGACCCTTCGGCGCTTGGCAATTTCGGTCAGCTCCATAGGGATTAAGAAAGGTCATCTGCTCCATTAGTCTGAGGAGCGGCAGACCCCTCATTTTTGCAATCTGCGAGGGTCTCAGCACTGAGACCCCCCACTGGTCAGCAAGTTAGGCCCTATCCCGTGGATAGGGTATAACTTTTCTTTTCATGGGAAAACCCCTTTAAAGAATTTCCACTGCAGAGCCCCTCTTTAATGAAATGTCCACTGCATAAGCCCCCTTTAAAGTTATGTCCACCACCGCTGAGCCCCACTTTAATAAAATGATCACAACAGAGCCCCCTTCTCCCTGCGGCTACTATGCCGTCATGCACCCACAACACTGCATGACATTATATAGTGCCCACACAGGAGAAGAAGTCAGAGGTTTCTTACAATCTTTGAAGTTATTACGTTCTTTTCTTGTTTTGGGGGCATAATCTGTAAATAGTCTAATCAACTCATTATTTCACTTCTGCTCCTCCCTTTTCCTGCTTTCATGCATTAATCGGTCACAGCATGTGCTCCCCGTACCGCGTTGTCGCTGCAAGAGAGATAGGGCAGGCTCTATCTTTAGCCGTAAGGACAACCGTGCGGTGCTGTTTCCTATGGAGAAAGGAGGGGTGAGAAGCACTTAACACTCCTCTTCTCTGGGGCGCTGCTGTATTCAACGCATGAGCATGCACACAGTGGGCATGAAGCCTAAACTGTATACCGATTTATGTTGCACCATCCACTGTTTACCGGATTATTTAATGCAGTTCACTATTTACTCATTTGGATTGGACTATTCTATTTTGCACAGTTCTCTATTAGTTGTTGTATATTGCACAATCCACTATTTAGAAAGAAACTATATATCACAGACGATAACATTTTCTTGCTCGAGTTACACTGCCTCAGTCTCCCAACGCAAGGACTTTGAATTCACAGCCCTGTATCCAGACAGTGAGGCAGTAATGGAATGGAAAGCTTCAGGTCATAAACCTAGCCCCTCCACCCACCGTGCCCCGCTGAAAAAAACACTGGAATATTACAAGAGTCCCAGTTAATAGCGGTGATTATTAAAGTATCATTTATCCCACCATCTAATCCCTTTTTATTTATTCACAAAAGGATGACAGGGAGCGGGTTACACCACCTACTGAGGTCTTTACAATAGCCCTTCTGACACTCACCTGTCCCGATGCCAGCAGATGATATTCCAACTTCCCAAAGGCTGTACTACCTGTGCAACTGTGATTGATAGCACATTGTCATTGGGTTTAATCCGCAACTGTGATTACTCCAAAATGTAGTACGTAAATATGTTATTTTACCTCCAGTCGGGGAAAATATGCAAGGTTTTAAGCCACGCCTCTTTTAGCTACCTCATAAGGCAGCTCCCTTGACATTAAGCATGACCTACAAGAGGCCTTATGACATTTACCTCCAGGACTTGTTTGAAATCAATGATAGCTGGCTCCTACAGAAACCAGTCAGCCATTAAAATAACATTTCTTTTGGCACTGGCATTACTAGCCCCAAAGCAATGCTTCCACCACATCCCACGCCTGCTGCAGAGCTATTTTGAGGTCACCTCCTGTCAGTCAGGGACGGCACCTGGGCAGTCACAATCTGTATTAAGGCTCCTTGCTGTAATTTTTGCCACCCCATTGTTCACCATTAATCTGAGACGCCATGCACAGCCATGAGGGAAGGGGGCGCCGCTCTCATGCTCTCCTCAAACGTCCCTGTTGTGTTTAGACAGCTCTTTGGTCTTCCCATGGTGGAGGAGGTGGAAGTGTATCTACAATAAATATTAGTGAGTATATTAGTATATAAGTGAGTAAACTTGTCAAATCAGAATTGTATCACATGTTTATTTCCCCAGTGTATATGAACTCTGGAATCAGGTGAGAACTGCAAGAAGGGAAAATAGTTTTCAGAGACAGAATTTGCATCAGATTTTCAGAGTGGATGTTGTACTGAAAACCCACAGATTTTTTACTTAAGAATGTGATATTGAAAACACCATCCACGTCTAATAGAAAAAACTGCATGTAGTCAAGAGCCCTATAAATATTATCACAATTCATTTTTAAGATATGAATTCTCCAAAGATCCAAATAATTGTATATAGCCTCCACTAAGAATGTTATAATGTGCTAAAAATGACAGCTTATGGCTGATAGATAGGAATAAAATGAGATAAAATACATCTGAGCCATATGATGCAAAAGCTTCCAATAAGGAGAGTAAGATGAAAAAAAATATATGGATGGTTTCGGAAGGCAGAAATGATTAATGGTTAATCAGAAATTACTAAGTCCTAGACATAAGATATGTGTAGTCTGGTTAGTTAAATGCACACCCCAAAAGGTGAGATGAGGTGGGTGGTGCTTTTCTAGGGGATGTTGTTAAATGCTTTGCTCATATACCGAATCACTGACATTCTGTAAGTAAATGAATTTAAAATATAAATAATGAATTTGATAAAAAATTATAAAAACAAAGGCAACTAAAGCAATAGTTACAATTATTATTTATCTTCTGAAACATTAAAATAAACACATTTATTATATATACCAGACCCCCCCTAATTAAAATATAGATAGTATATAGAGGCATAGGGGGTATATACAGGCATGACCCCTCCCCCCATAGGTGGCATATACAGGCAGGAACCCCTCTGCCATATATAGTATATACAGGCAAGACGCCCTCCCCCATAGATAGTATATACAGGCAGTTCCCCCTCCCCTATAGGTAGTATACACAGGCAGGACACCCTCGCCTATAGGTAATATATACAGGTAAGACCCCCCTTCCCATAGATAGTATATACAGACAGGACCATGTTCCCCATAGATGGCATATACAGGCAGGACCCCCTACTCCATAGATAATCTATACAGGCAGGACCCCTTCTCCCAACAGGTCCTTATGACTAACAGCTTACAGACCGCTCTGCAATCTCCCTCAATGTTTTGAGGATGGGATAAGGAAAACATTGCTTCTTTTAGCTACCTTGCAAAGCAGCCTCCTTAATATCAGGTATGACTTTCAGACAGTCTAATGACATGGAGGATTAAAGCTAAACTAGAAGGAACATAATTACAACTGTAGGAAGCAGTACTTCGGTGTCTATGCATCTCATCAGTGCAGCGTAGGGAACTGGTTTAGCTGAATTAGAGACTTTTAACTATGGTCTCTGGTTTCAACAGCACCATACATGGCCATTGTTTCTTTCAGTGTTGCAGCTGAGATATGAAATGAATAGAGTTTAGTTGCAATACCAGGAACCACCCATGGTCAGGTGTGAAAAACCACAAGACCTATTGGGGCTTATTTACTAAGGGTCCCGCAGTGGCATTTTTTGTTGGGTTTCCTAACTTTTTGGGGATAGCGCCAGGGATTGTGTCTCATGCAATCGGATTGTGTCGCAATCGTGTTGGCTTTCACACGACACAAATCGGGGGGCGGGCCGTTGGACAAGCCGATGGATTCGGACTAACATTTAAATTTGTGTCACATCCAATGCACTTACATTCACTGGGAGAAAGATGGTGAACTCCGGCGGACCTGATCAGGGAAGCGCCACATGCAGGATATTGGGCGCATAATCTTCATGAATCATGGCATTGAGTTCATCCTCGTTGGACAATCTGGATCGGGGATTGCGCAGGGAATGGGTAAGTAAATGTGCCCCATTGTGTCCCGGTGTACCACGCAGACCCCGGTCCGGTCCTGTCACGAGTGTCCCCGTGATCCATGTTGCGGATCGCGGGTGCACTCGTGCTCCGCTGTGCTGCCCTGCTCCCCTCGCCTGTACTTACTTGTCCCGGCTCTTGATGGCTCCAGTCCCTGGCTCTGGTCCCGCTCCTGCTTGCAGACTAGGCAAAGTGCGCCTCCGCTCTCTAGGGCACGTGCGCCCGACTCTTCAAGAATTTAAAGGGCCAGCATCCTCCTTATTGGCGCTGGCATTCCGGCTCTGTTATATAGCCTGGCTACTCCCAGCATCCCCTACCGGATCTTCAGGTCATTCTGCTGAAGAGAAAGCCTTCCTGAGTGTTTCCAGACGCCTCCGTGATCCCTGAGCGTTTCCAGAAGCCTCCGAGTTCCTGTGTTCCTCTGGTGTTCCCGTGTTCCTGTACTCCTGTGGCAGTCCTGTACTCCTGTGGTGGTCCGGTATCCTAGTGGTCTTTCGAGGTCCTGTCAGCCGTCCATCCGAGGTCCTGCCAGCCGTCCATCCGAAGTCCTGCCTTCCCATGGTCCTGCCTTCCCGTGGTCCTGTCTGCCCTGTGTCCTTACCTTGGCTGCCACCGCGGGCCCAGTCGCACCCATGGAAGACCAGGAGTACACTTAGCCGGGTTGCGGCTGGCATCGTTATCTCCCGCGGTGGTCCAGGGAGTCCACAAGACTTTAGTTCCAAGGGACTATTCCCCGAGATTGTGACAGTAAGATCTGGCCATGGACTCTGCCAAGGTCTTGTATCCTACAAAAGCCATGGACAGTCCCAAGAATCCATATTTGCTACTGGGTGACCTCCCTTACAATATGGCCCAGCAGTCCCAAGAGATTGCTGCCCAGCAGCAGGCCCCCGCGACTCCTCCCGTTGCTTCAGTCACCCCGCTATGTTTTCCGGCAGTAGAGACTGGACCTGAAAATTTTTGCCGGACAAATTTGATGGCGATCCCAAATTTTGCAGGAGATTTGTTTCCCAGTGTTTGCAGCACCTTGAACTGATGTCCACCGAGTCCACCCCCGAACGCACTAAGTTGGCATTTGTTTTTTCTTTGCTCACTGGAGTGGTGCTGGACTGGGCTACTCCTCTATGGGATAGTGGTGACCCAGATATGGTTACTCATACCAAGTTCCTGGCAAAAATCCGGTCCAGGTTTGAACCATCTCAAGTTTGGCTACCTCGCCTGTCCTGCTTGGTCCCGGTGTCCCCAGTTTCTCTGCAGCTTCCCAGAGCTGTTCCAGCGGCGCCTCAGCCTCCGCAGCTTCCCGGAGCTGCTCCAGCGGTGCCTCAGCCTCCGCAGCTTCCCAGAGCTGCTCCAGCGCCGCCTCAGCCTCCGCAGCCTCCCAGAGCTGCTCCAGTGGCTCCGCAGCTCCCCACAGCTGCTCCAGTGGCTCCGCAGCTTCCCACAGCTGCACCAGTGTCTCCGCAGCTTCCCACAGCTGCTCCAGTGGCTCCGCAGCTTCCCACAGCTGCACCAGTGGCGCCCAGCCTCCGTAGCTTGCCAGTGCTGCTCCAGTGGTGCCCCAGCCTCCGCAGATTGCCAGTGCTGCTCCGGTGACTCTGCAGCTTTCCACGGCTGTTTCAGTGACTCCGCAGCTTTCCACGACTGCTCCAGTGGCTCCGCAGCTTTCCACGGCTGCTCCAGTGGCTCCGCAGCTTCCCGCGGCTGCTCCAGTGGCTCCGCAGCTTCCCACAGCTGCTCCAGTGGTTCCCCAGCCTCCGCAGCTTGCCAGTGCTGCTCCAGTGGTGCCCCAGCCTTCATAGGTCACCAGTGCTTCTCCAGTGACTCCACATCTTTCCACGGCTGCTCCGATGACTCCACATCGTTCCACAGCTCCTCCGGTGACTCTGCAGCTTTCCATGGCTGCTCCTGTGACTCTGTAGCTTTCCATGGCTGCTCCGGTGACTCCGCAGCTTTCCATGGCTGCTCTGGTGACTCTGCGGCTTCCGACTGCTGCACCGGCCTCCCCTGAGGCCGCTCCAGAGTCTCCACCGGCCTCCCCTGAGGCCGCTCCAGAGTCTCCACCGGCCTCCCCTGAGGCCACTCCGGTGTGCCAAGAGTAGACCCAGCCTACGGCTTCCCAAGTCTTCTCGGTGCCTGCTCTCCTCCTAAGGTGTCTCATCACCAAGAAGAATTGGAGGAGGCGAGGAAGGAAGAACAGCGGGCTGAAGTAGAAGAGAAAAGGGGCCCTACTGTCACGGGTGACCTCGCGATCCATGTCCCGTGCCCCCGGTCCGGTCCTGTCACGGGTGTCCCGGCGATCCAAGTTGCAGATCGCGGGTGCACCGTGCTCCGCTGTGCTGCCCTGCTCCCCTCGCCTGTACTTACTTGTCCCGGCTCCTGATGGCTCCCGTCCCTGGCTCCGGTCCCATTCCTGCTTGCAGACTAGGCAAAGCGCGCCTCCGCTCTCTAGGGCGCACGCGCCCGACTCTTCAAGAATTTAAAGGGCCAGCGTCCTCCTCCTTATTGGCGCTGGCATCCCGGCTCTGCTATATAGCCTGGCTACTCCCAGCATCCCCTGCCAGATCTTCAGGTCATCCTGCTGAAGAGAAAACCTTCCTGAGCGTTTCCAGATGCCTCCGTGTTCCCGTGTTCCTCTGGTGTTCCCGTGTTCCTCTGGTGTTTCTGTGTTCCTGTACTCCTGTGGTGGTCCTGTACTCCTGCAGGGGTCCTGTACTCCTGTGGGGGTCCTGTACTCCTGTGGTGGTCCTGTACTCCTGTGGCGGTCCGGTATCCTAGTGGTCTTCCGAGGTCCTGCCAGCCGTCCATCCGAGCTCCTGCCATCCCGTGCTCCTGCCTTCCCGTGGTCCTGCCTGCCCTGTGTCCCTACCTTGGCTGCCACTGCGGGCCCAGTCGCACCCATGGAGCGACCTGGTGGCTCCCCGCCGCAGCAAGACCATCCCGCTTTGCGGCGGGCTCTGGCGAAGACCAGGAGTCCACTTAGACTCCGCTCCCAGGTTGCGGCTGGCATCGTTATCTCCCGCGGTGGTCCAGGGAGTCCAGAAGACTTTAGTCCCAAGGGACTATTCCCCCGAGATTGTGACATAAATGAAAGAAATTACAATTCGAAATCAATGAAAATGTACATTTTGCAAGAAATATTCGACCAAAGCAGCTAGGATATAATAATAAAAGTATAAAGAAGGTAAATATTATTATAGGGTGAATGCCCAGTGACAGTTTGATCCAACGTGCTGGAATGGTGTCAGATATTAACAAACAAAAAAATTCCTCACATTACCCAGACAGCCCAAACCTGGGATGTGCGAGACAATGGAGACATAACCTAATACTATTGCCCTTTACAGGCAGTACAGGCGGGTTACATACAAGGTAGGTTCTTTAGGTTTGTACATAAGTTTAATTTGTATGTAAGTTGGAACTGGTATATTTTACTATTTTTTTTGTCCCTGTGATAATTGGAATTTAAAAATATTGTGCTGTCATGAGATCAAGGATTATCAATAAAACTTCATTACAGACACCGTACAGCTCATCATTGCACCCAGGACTAAAGTAATTTATCCAAAAAGCTTCAGCAGAGGTCACAGTGGGCAGAGAGGTCCGTCTGTAACTAGGGGATCATCTGTAAGTCATGTGTTCTTAAGTCGGGGACCGCCTGCACTTGCTGGGGCATTCAGATATGTAATTTTAGCTTTAGTTTCTGAAGTAAAAGGATGTCCTGGGAACTTTGACTCAGACCTTAATAAAAACTGTAGAGCCACTAGATAAAATATCTGTTGCTCTGTAAAAGACTTGTTTAAAATGAGTTTAAAAACAAGCACCAAAAGGACTCTCAGAATTAGGATTCTCTATTCTGATGAATTCAAGATTATACTTTTTGGCCTTAGTTTTATGCATTATGTCCAGTCTAGAGGAAACTGGGCACTGCTCATAACCTGCCCAATAATATCTTTACATGGAAGTATGGTGGTGCTACCGTGATGAAATGGGGTTGTCTGGGACAGGGACAGTGAGATCAGAATTGCTCTTGGAAAGCAAATTAAACTAAAAAACAAAGACCTGGGTGTGATAGGATGCAGAATTTTAGACCAAAAATAATATGATGAGTCATTTAATAGTCAGGAGTTTTTCTGGAGTCAGTTTTCCTATTCTTACAAATCACAGCTGTCGACTGATACACTTTATAATATGACGCTGCAATCTCCAAGGCAAACACTGAGTTATTAATGAATTCCCATTACACAAGGGAGACTAGTAGTATCTATATTAAGAATATACAGAGGTTAAGAAAATAACATAGCCTTTGTCCAAATAGGAAACACATACTGTTTTGGTAACCAAGTGAAAAATAACACAATGTAATATTTTATACATTCCCTAAGCCAAAATGGAGAGAATCATCTCATTGTGGAAGAACATTTGACAATAGATCTGTTTTCATTTCTATTATAATTTTCTAGTGAATAATTGTAATCTAGATTACAAAGGTGGAGGTAGAAGTATGGTCACTCCCTATTAAATCAGAACCATAGTTTCCACCCAAAAATAAAGATCATAAAATGGGTGTTCCCTGACTAAACTTGGCCCCTCTGGGTCTGCTGTAAGCAACACTGTTAATGGGATTTTCCAGGACTATGAAGTTGTTGTTTTACAGGATCATTTCTATGGAAAATCATGGGTTTATGAAGTACACATTATTTGTGCATCATGTATTAAACATTATAGTTTTGGAGAAAAAAGGAAACATTGAATTGAATTGTACAGATATTCAGCATTTATTGAAACGTATACCCTCGCCTATAGGTAATATATACAGCAGGGGTCGGGAACCTATGGCTCGCGAGCCAGATATGGCTCTTTTGATGGCCGCATCTGGCTCGCAGCCGGGGCTCCTATCCAGGGGCTTAACTACAGCTGCAGCAACTGCTAATATGCCTGCCAAGACCAGGCTGTTGTGCCCCCGGCTGTAGTTATGCCCCTGGATGTATTCGGCAGAGCAGCGCAGGGTCCGCGTGGTTAATTCGGGGGCGGCGCCTCCCTCTCCTTCCCTGCAGCAGTCTCCTCCGTGTGTGAGAGGGAGGGGAGGAGACTGTCTGCCTGCAGCCAATCCCGGGGCTGGATGTAGCAGCGCGGGAGATTCATACAGGAGACCAGAGAGCTGCACACTCCGGAGACATGAAGGAGAAGGAGTCAGCAGCCCGGAATCAGCCAGAGCTAAGTGCTCCCTCCCCCCAGTGTCTCCTCACACTCTGCCTTAACCCCTTGGTGTCCTGTGTGCAGGAGCAGCTAAGAAGCTCCTAAGTGTCCCTTACAGACCCATCTGCATCATCCCCTCATATCTTCCCCCACCACTGCATTTCTACATTAATGTGAGGTTATGCAGCAGCTTAGACACGTTGGCGTCTGTATAGGGATGTTCTGCAACAGTTGGCTCGTGTATGGGGATGTTCTGCATTGGTTGGCGTCTGTATAGGGAAGTTCTGCTGCGGTTGGCGTCTGTATAGGGAAGTTCTGCTGCGGTTGGCGTCTGTATAGGGAAGTTCTGCTGCGGTTGGCGTCTGTATAGGGATGTTCTGCATTGGTTGGCATCTGTATAGGGATGTTCTGCAGCGGTTGGCATCTGTATAGGGATGTTCTGCATTGGTTGGCATCTGTATAGGGATGTTCTGCATTGGTTGGCATCTGTATAGGGATGTTCTGCATTGGTTGGCATCTGTATAGGGATGTTCTGCAACAGTTGGCTCGTGTATGGGGATGTTCTGCATTGGTTGGCGTCTGTATAGGGAAGTTCTGCTGCGGTTGGCATCTGTATAGGGATGTTCTGCATTGGTTGGCATCTGTATAGGGATGTTCTGCAACAGTTGGCTCGTGTATGGGGATGTTCTGCATTGGTTGGCGTCTGTATAGGGAAGTTCTGCAGCGGTTGGCGTCTGTATAATGATGTTCTGCATTGGTTGGCGTCTGTATAGGGATGTTCTGCATTGGTTGGCTAATGTATGGGGATGTTCTGTAGCGGTTGGCGTCTGTATAAGGATGTTCTGCATTGGTTGGCGTCTGTATAGGGATGTTCTGCATTGGTTGGCGTCTGTATAGGGATGTTCTGCATTGGTTGGCGTCTGTATAGGGATGTTCTGCATTGGTTGGCGTCTGTATAGGGATGTTCTGCATTGGTTGGCGTCTGTATAGGGATGTTCTGCATTGGTTGGCGTCTGTATAGGGATGTTCTGCATTGGTTGGCGTCTGTATGGGGATGTTCTGCATTGGTTGGCGTCTGTATAGGGATGTTCTGCATTGGTTGGCGTCTGTATAGGGATGTTCTGCAGCGGTTGGCGTCTGTATAGGGATGTTCTGCATTGGTTGGCGTCTGTATAGGGATGTTCTGCATTGGTTGGCGTCTGTATAGGGATGTTCTGCATTGGTTGGCGTCTGTATAGGGATGTTCTGCAGCGGTTGGCGTCTGTATAGGGAAGTTCTGCAGCGGTTGGCGTCTGTATGGGGATGTTCTGCAGCGGCTGTCGTCTGTATGGGGATGTTCTGCAGCGGCTGTCGTCTGTATAGGGATGTTCTGCTGCGGTTGGCGTCTGTATAGGGATGTTCTGCAGCGGCTGTCGTCTGTATAGGGATGTTCTGCAGCGGCTGTCGTCTGTATGGGGATGTTCTGCTGCGGTTGGCGTCTGTATAGGGATGTTCTGCTGCGGTTGGCGTCTGTATAGGGATGTTCTGCAGCGGCTGTCGTCTGTATAGGGATGTTCTGCAGCGGTTGGCGTCTGTATAGGGATGTTCTGCAGCGGTTGGCGTCTGTATAGGGATGTTCTGCTGCAGTTGGCGTCTGTATAGGGATGTTCTGCAGCGGTTGGCGTCTGTATAGGGATGTTCTGCTGCAGTTGGCGTCTGTATAGGGATGTTCTGCAGCGGCTGTCGTCTGTGTGGGGATGTTCTGCAGCGGTTGGCGTCTGTATAGGGATGTTCTGCAGCGGTTGGCGTCTGTATGGGGATGTTCTGCATTGGTTGGCGTCTGTATGGGGATGTTCTGCATTGGTTGGCGTCTGTATGGGGATGTTCTGCAGCGGTTGGCGTCTGTATGGGGATGTTCTGCAGCGGTTGGCTCATGTATAGGGACAAGCTCGAATGTAAATTATCTATTTTTTATTTTACAGGGAATTACAATTGTTTTGGTCCAGTGGGAGCTTAGTACGGGAGGGGGGGGGGGGGACACTCCTTGCTGTACTAATGACTGCTGGAGCCATTGTCCCTTTAAGCATATTGTATGGCTCTCGCAGAATTATATTTTAAAATATGTGGCGCTTATGGCTCTCTCAGCCAAAAAGGTTCCTGACCCCTGATATACAGGTAAGACCCCCCTTCCCATAGATAGTATATACAGACAGGACCCCTTCCCCATAGATCGCATATACAGGCAAGACCCCCTCCCCCATAGATGGCATATACAGGCAGGACGTCCTCCCCCAACAGGTCCTTATGGCTAACAGCTTACAGACCACTCTGCAATCTCCCTCAATGTTTCGAGGATGGGATAAGGAAAACATTGCTTCTTTTAGCTACCTTGCAAAGCAGCCTCCTTAATATCAGGTATGACTTTCAGACAGTCTAATGACATGGAGGATTAAAGCTAAACTAGAAGGAACATAATTACAACTGTAGGAAGCAGTACTTCGGTGTCTATGCATCTCATCAGTGCAGCGTAGGGAACTGGTTTAGCTGAATTAGAGACTTTTAACTATGGTCTCTGGTTTCAACAGCACCATACATGGCCATTGTTTCTTTCAGTGTTTCAGCTGAGATATGAAATGAATAGAGTTTAGTTGCAATACCAGGAAGCACCCATAGTCAGGTGTGAAAAACCACAAGACCTACTGGGGCTTATTTACTAAGGGTCCCGCAGTGGCATTTTTTGTTGGGTTTCCTAACTTTTCGGGGATAGCGCCGGGGATTGTGTCTCATGCAATCGGATTGTGTCACAATCCTGTCGGCTTTCACGCGACACAAATTGGGGGGCGGGCCGTCCGGCGATCCGATGGATTCGGACTAACATTTAAATTTGTGTCACATCCAATGCACTTACATACACCGGGAGAAAGATGGTGAACTCCGGCGGACCTGATCAAGGAAACGCCACATGCAGGATATTGGGCGCATAATCTTCATGTTCATCCTCGTTGGACAGTCCGGATCGGGGATTGTGCAGGGACTGGGTAAGTAAACGTACCCCATTGTGTTAAATCATTAAAATAGTGGGGTGAAAAATAAATAAATTCCCACATCTGGAAAACCAATGCATGTATAGGAAAGGAAAGACAGATGCATTAGTGGGATAAATACTTTAATCTTTATTGAATGTAAAAAAGATATATAAAAACATTTAAAAACCCCAAGAAAAAGGGGGAAGGAGAAACTAAGGTCTCCCAGATCCCGACACAGATAAATGAAAGAAATCACAATTCAAAATCAATGAAAATGTACATTTTGCAAGAAATAATAAAAGCAGGGCCGGATTAAGGGTGGTGGGGGCCCCTGGGCGCAAACTGGTGGGGGTCCTATCAACAATGTTTTTGGAGGTGTATATAGCCTGCCAGCCCCCTGTAGTATATAGCCTGCCAGCCCCATGTAGTATACAGCCTGCCAGCCCCCTGTAGTATACAGCCTGCCAGCCCCCCTGTAGTATACAGCCTGCCAGCCCCCCTGTAGTATATAGCCAGCCAGCCCCCCTGTAGTATATAGACTGCCAGACCCCTGTAGTATATAGCCTGCCAGACCCCTGTAGTATAAACAATATAACCCAAATTTAATACGTCCTTAACCTGAGTTAGGATGACTTCCCCCTAACTTAAATCAAATACCCTACAAAAAAGGGGAACTCATGAATCATGTGCTAAAAAATTTATATTTTTATTTCATTGATATTAAAACAAAAACACACATTAACACAGTTTATACAAAAGTTTTAAATTATCCCAAGAATAAGGTGGAGCCAGGCAACCCTGCTGAAGAAGGCCGGTATTACATTTTGTACAGTGTTGCTAATACTCTTATGTACCAATACTTAGTTCATGCCGACATCTCTATTCATTAATCCATGCCGTCCACCCCTCGCCCGACGCGCGTTTCGCCTATTGCTTCCTGTAGTATATAGCCTGCCAGCCCCCTGTAATATACAGCCAACAGCCCCCTGTATTGTAAAGCCACCAGCCCCCTGTAGTATACAGCCATCAGCCTCCTGTAGACTTTAGCCGCCAGTCCCCTGTAGAAAATGGCGATCTCGGCGATCTCCCCCAGCGAAAGCAGCTGTGTCTCACTGACACAGCTCTCATCCTAGACCCCTATGTGCATTGCGGGCGGCCACGGGCCACTGCGCATTGCACACAGAGACACAGAGCTGAGCTTAGTCGCTGACTATCGGAAACTGGTGGGGGCCCCTTAAAAAGTGAAAGTGGTGGGGGCCCCGGGGCTCGAGCCCCATGAGCCCCTCCTTTAATCCGGCCCTGAATAAAAGTATAAAGAAGGTAAAAATATATATATAGGGTGAATGCCCAGTGACAGTTTGATCCAACGTGCTGCAATGGTGTCAGATATAAACAAACAACAAAGACAGTCCAGACCTGGGATGTTGGAGACAATGGAGGCATAATCTAATACTATTGCCCTTTACAGGCAGTACAGGTGGGTTACATACAAGGTAGGTTCTTTAGGTTTGTACATAAGTTTAATTTGTATGTAGGTTGGAACTGGTATATTTTACTATTTTTTGTCCCTGTGATAATTGGAATTTAAAAATTTTGTGCTGTCATGAGATCAAGGATTATCAATAAAACTTCATTACAGACACCTTACAGCTGATCATTGCACCCAGGACTAAAGTAATGTATCCAGAAAGCTTCAGCAGAGGTCACAGTGGGAAGAGAGGTCTGTCTGTAACTAGGGGATCATCTGTAAATTGTGTGTTCTTAAGTCGGGGACCGCCTGTACTTGCTGGGGCATTCAGATATGTAATTTTAGCTTTAGTTTCTGAAGTAAAAGGATGTCCTGGGAACTTTGACTCAGACCTTAATAAAAACTGTAGAGCCACTAGAAAAAATATCTGTTGCTCTGTAAAAGACTTGTTTAAAATGAGTTTAAAAACAAGCACCAAAAGAACTCTCCGTATATTAGGATTCTCTATTCTGATGAATTCAAGATTATACTTTTTGGCCTTAGTTTTATGTATTATGTCCAGAGGAAACTGGGCACTGCTCATAACCTGCCCAATAATATCTTTACATGGAAGTATGGTGGTGCTACCGTGATGAAATGGGGTTGTCTGGGACAGGGACAGTGAGATCAGAATTGCTCTTGGAAAGCAAATGAAACTAAAAAACAAAGACCTGGGTGTGATAGGATGCAGAATTTTAGACCAAAAATAATATGATGAGTCATTTAATAGTCAGGAGTTTTTCTGGAGTCAGTTTTCCTATTCTTACAAATCACAGCTGTCGACTGATACACTTTATAATATGACGCTGCAATCTCCAAGGCAAACACTGAGTTATTAATGAATTCCCATTACACAAGGGAGACTAGTAGTATCTATATTAAGAATATACACAGGTTAAGAAAATAACATAGCCTCTGTCCAAATAGGAAACACATACTGTTTTGGTAACCAAGTGAAAAATAACACAATGTAATATTTTATACATTCCCTAAGCCAAAATGGAGAGAATCATCTCATTGTGGAAGAACATTTGACAGTAGATCTGTTTTGATTTATGTTATAATTTTCTAGTGAGTAATTGTAATCTAGATTACAAAGGTGGAGGTAGAAGTATGGTCACTCCCTATTAAATCAGAACCATAGTTTCCACCCAAAAATAAAGATCATAAAATGGGTGTTTTCTGACTAAACTTGGCCCCTCTGGGTCTGCTATAAGCAACACTGTTAATGGGATTTTCCAGGACTATGAACTTGTTGTTTTAAGGGATCATTTCTATGGAAAATCATGGTTTTATGAAGTACACATTATCTGTGCATCATGTATTAAACATTATAGTTTTGAAGAAAAAAAGGAAAAATGTAATTGAACTGAATTGTACAGATATTCAGCATTTATTGAAACATATAAAACTACAGCAAAGGGGAAAATCAAATTGTATTCACAACCACATTTTATTCACAATGACACTCTCAGCTCTGCTACCTCACCTAATCAATAAAACACAGAGTCTACTCTGCTAACTCACCTAATCAGTCATATATACTTCGTTAGTTAAATGGACACCCCAAAAGGTGAGATGAGGTGGGTTGTGCTTTTCTAGGGGATGTTGTTAAATGCTTTGCTCATAAACTGAATCACTGATATTCTGTAAGTAAATGAATTGGAAATATAAATAATGAATTTAATAAAAAAATTATAAAAACAAAGGCAACTAAAGCAATAGTTACAATTATTATTTATCTTCTGAAACATCAAAATAAATGTATTTATTATATATACCAGACCCCCCCCCCCCCTAATTAAAATAGATAGTATATACAGACAAGATCCCCTCTCCCATAGATAGTATATACAGGCAAGACCCCCTCCCCTATAGGTAATATATACAGACAAGACTCCCTACCCATAGATAGTATATACAGAGAGGACCCTTTCCTCATAGATAATATATACACAGACAGGACCCCTTCCCCTCATAAATTGCATATACAAGCTGGACCCCCTCCCCCATAGATAGCATATATAGGCAGGACCCCCTCCCCCAACAGGTCCTTATGACTAACAGCTTATAGACCGCTCTGCAATCTCTTAAGGATGGGATAAGGAAAACTCTCCTTCTTTTAGCTACCTTGCAGGGCAGCCTCCTTAACATCAGGCATGACTTTCAGGCAGTCTAATGACATGATGGAGGATTAAAGCCAAACCAGAATATCTATTCCAGAAGGAACAGAATTACAACTGTAGGAAGCATTACTTCGGCGTCTTTGCATCTCATCAGTGCAGCGTAGGGAACTGGTTTAGCTGAATAAGAGGCTTTTAACTAGGGTCGGGTAGTAAGAGCTCACCTTATGGAGACTTTGTCAGTTAAGGCAGCTTTTCAGGCATGTGTAAATTTATATCCATTAATGCTCCACTGGGGGATTCTGGAGTGTCAATGGCTGAAAGTCTCCACACACCTGCAAGGCGGCAAAGTCTTTGTAAGAAAAGCTTTTAGTTCTCGATCCCGTGGCTCCCGTCTTTGCTAAGAGCTTTAGTAGGAGGTCACTGATCCAATATGTGGAGTATACAGTCTCCGTTACTCTCCAGATACTACAGGTGATACTTTGTGGCTGGGTTACTGCACCACACACAGTATACATGTGCTCTCTCAGAGACTTAAAGGTGTTGTCCAATGGTTTCTAAGTTCAACAGCACCATACCTGGCCATTGTTTCTTTCAGTATTGCAGCTCAGATATAAAGAAATGAATAGAGCTTAGTTGCAATACCCATGGTGAGGTGTGGCACTGTTTTGGTAGAACCACAAAACATATTGGGGCAGATTTACTTACCCGGTCCTGTCGCGATCCCGTGGTGCGCTGTCTGACCAGGATTCGGGTCTGCCGCGATTCACTAAGATCGTTCGCCCGAGTTCCTGCATCCATCGCTTGTGCACTGAGGTCCGCCGGAGTTCACATTCTTCTTCCTGGTGCATGTGAGTGCTTGATCTTGCGACATAATTACGTTTTTAAATTCAGCGGTTTGTCCGAATCCGTTGGGTTGTCCGACGGCCACGCCCCCCGATTTCTGTGGCATGCAAGCTGGCGCCGATGTGCCACAATATGATTGCGTGCGCCAAAAACCCAGGGCAATTCAGCGCAAAATGGAAATAATCGCGAAACCTGACAAAAGTGCGGCGTTCGGACCCTCAGTAAATGTGCCCCATTGTGGTTAATAATATGCTACATGACCATCTTTCCATTGGAAGAACATGCCCTTGATCCAGTAAGGAGACTTGTAAAATGACGGCCACAATCCAGACATAACCTATTACTATTGCCCTATTACAGGCAGTACTGGCGGGTTGCATACAAGGTAGGTTCTTTAGGTTTTTACATACCGTATATACTCGTGTATAAGCCGAGTTTTTCAGCACAAGAAATGTGCTGAAAAACGTCCCCTCGGCTTATACTTGAGTCTATAACAAAAAAAATTACCCACTTAAAAAAAAATAAACTTAAATACTCACCCTCCGATGTCAGCGCAGCTCCCCGATGTCCCCGATGTCAGCGCGTCCCGTCTTCTTTCTTCTCCGCGGCTTCCCTTCTCTCTTCTATCTTTTGTCATGGACGCGGCCATATCTTCTTAGTGGCCGCGCATACTATGACGTCAGCAGCGGCCGCCTCATAGTATGCGCATGCTAGAAGAAAACATGGCCGCGTCCATGCCGGAAGAGAGAAGAGGAGCCGCGGAGAAGAAAGAAGACGGGACGCACTGACATCGGGGACATCGGTAAGTCGCGCCGACATCGGGGGATGAGTATATAAGTTTATTTTTTTAAGGGCCGTGGGGGCAGGCTGGCTGTATACTACTAGGGGCTGCTGTATACTACTGGGGGCTTCTGTATACTACTAGGGGCTGCTGTATACTACTAGGGGCTTGCTGTATACTACTAGGGGCTTGCTGTATACTACTAGGGGGCTTGCTGTATACTACTAGGGGGCTTGCTGGATACTACTTGGGGGCTGCTGTATACTACTAGGGGCTGCTGTATACTACTAGGGGGCTGCAGTATACTACTAGAGGCTGCTGTATACTACTAGGGGCTGCTTTATACTACTAGGGGCTGCTAAATACTACATGGGGCTGCTAAATACTACATGGGGGCTGGCAGGCTGTATTCTTCTGGGGGCTGGCAGGCTATATACTACTGGGGGCTGGCAGGCTGTATACTACAGGTGGCCCTACAGAAAAATGAAATACACAGAGTACTCTAGCTAGAGCCAGTTGGCCCATGCCAAAAAATAGCCAGCTTCCTCTGCTTTAGTGTACAAAGAGGAGGAGAAGGAGGACAATGAGGAGGAGGAGTGCATACATTATTCAGGCTGAGCTTCTGGAGAAATCCAGGCTTTATTCATCTTGATAAGCGTCAGCCTGTCAGCGCTGTCAGTCGCCAGGCGTGTAGGCTTATCAGTGATGATGCCACCAGCTGCACTGAAAACCCGCTCAGACAACACGTTAGCGGCAGGGCAGGCAAGAACCTCCAAGCGCCAGTTCATGCCACATGTCCAGCTTTGAAACCCAGTAGTTGTAGGGAGCTGTGTGATCATTTAGGACGATGGTATGGTCAGCTACGTACTCCCTCACCATCTTTCTGTAAAGATCAGCCCTACTCTGCCGAGACTGGGGACAGGTGACAGTGTCTTGCTGGGGTGACATAAAACTGGCAAAGGCCTTGTAAAGCGTACCCCTGCCAGTGCTGGACAAGCTGCCTGCTCGCCTACTCTCCCTTGCTACTTGTCCCGCAGAAGTACGCCCTCTGCCGTTAGCGCTGTCAGAAGGGAAATACTGTTTCAGCTTGTGCACCAGGGCCTGCTGGTATTCATGCATTCTCACACTCCTTTCCTCTCCAGGGATGAGAGTGGAAAGATTTTGCTTGTACCGTGGGTCCAGGAGAGTGAATACCCAGTAATCGGTGCTGGAATACATTCTTTGAACGCGAGGGTCACGAGATAGGCAGCCTAGCATGAAATCTGCCATATCTGCCAGAGTCCCAACTCGCAAGAATTCACTCCCCTCACTGGCCTGACTGTCTATTTCCTCCTCCTCCAACTCCTCTTCTTCTGCCCATACACGCTGAACAGTGAAGGATTGAGCAATGCTCCCCTATTCTGTCTCGCCAACATTCTCCTCCTCTTCCTCCTCATCCTCCTCCACCTCCTCCGATATGCGCTGAGAAACAGACCTGAGGGTGCTTTGGCTATCAACAAGGGAATCTTCTTCCCCCGTCTCTTGTGACGAGCGCAAAGCTTACGACTTCATGCTGACCAGAGAGTTTTTCAACAGGCCAAGCAGCGGGATGGTGAGGCTGATGATGGCCTGACCATCTGTGTTGACTCCTCAAAGTTACTCAGCACCTGACAGATATCAGACATCCACGTCCACTCCTCATTGTAGACTTGAGGAAGCTGACTGACCTGACTACCAGTTCTAGTGGAAGTTGACATCTGGCAGTCTAAAATCGCTTTGCGCTGCTGGTAAACTCTGGATAACATGGTTAAAGTTGAATTCCACCTCGTGGGCACGTCGCACAACAGTCGGTGAGCGGGCAGTTGGAGGCGGCGCTGCGCTGCCTTGAGAGTGGCAGCATCTGTGCTGGACTTCCTGAAATGCGCACAGATGCGGCGCACCTTCGCGAGAAAATCAGACAGATTGGGGTATGTCTTGAGGAACCGCTGAACTATGAGATTTAACACATGGGCCAGGCATGGCACATGTGTCAGTCTGCCGAGTTGCAGAGCCGCCACCAGGTTACGGCCGTTGTCACACACAACCATGCCTGGCGGTGCCAGCCACAGATCGGTCTGCGCCGTGATGCCCTGTAATAGCTCTTGGGCGGTGTGCCTTTTATCGCCAAGGCTCAGCAGTTTGAGCACCGCCTGCTGTCGCTTAGCGACGGCACTGCTGCTGTGCCTAGAGCTACCAACTGATGGCGCCCCCACGGATGGTAATTCGTAGGAGGAGGTGGAGGAGGGGTGGGAGGAGGAGGAGGCATAGTAGGCCTGAGAGACCTGGACTGAGGTAGGCCCCGCAATCCTCGGCGTCGGCAGTATATGAGCAGCCCCAGGGTCAGACTCGGTCCCAGCCTCCACCAAGTTAACCCAATGTGCCGTCAGCGATATATAGTGGCCCTGCCCGGCAGCACTCGTCCACGGTCCGTGGTCAGGTGGACCTTGTCAGAAACGGCGTTGGTCAGGGCACGGATGATGTTGTCTGACACGTGCTGGTGCATGGCTGGGACGGCACATCGGGAAAAGTAGTGGCGGCTGGAGTACGAATACCACGGGGCGGCCGCCGCCATGAGGTTGTGAAAGGCCTCGGTCTCTAGCAGCCCATAGGGCAGCATCTCCAGGCTAAGTAATTTGGAGATGTGGACATTGAGGGCTTGGACGTGTGGGTGGGTTGCACTGTACTTCCTCTTGCGCTCCAGCGTCTGGGGTATGGAGAGCTGAACGCTGCGCATGGAGACATTGGTGGATGCTGTGGAGGATCGTGGAGGCGAAGGTGTGGTTTTCGCACGGGAGGTGTTTGGGCCGGGGTCCTGGGCAGGATGCCGACTAGCAGAGGCAGCAGATGACACAGGGGAAGGAGCATTGGTGTGCCCGGCCGGAGGTGAACGGCCTTGGTTCCATTGAGTGGGGTGTTTAGCATTCATATGCCTGCGCATACTGGTGGTAGTTAAGCTAGTAGTGGTGGAACCCCTGCTGATCCTGGTTTGGCACAGGTGGCACACCATAGTCCGTCGGTCATCCGATGTTTCTTTAAAGAACCTCCAGACTTCCGAACATGTAGCCCTCGCCACGGGAGCTTCACTACGTGAAACATTTGGCGCTGATGCACCAGCTGTGGACCTGCCTCTCCGTCTGGCCCCACCACTGCCTCTTCCAACCTTTTCTCGTTGAGGACTTGCCTCTGTCTCAGAAGCACTGTGTTCACCCGGCCTATCAACCCAGCTTGGGTCTGTCACCTTATCATCCTCCGATCCCTCAGTCTGCTCCCCCCTCGGACTTCCTGCCCTGACAACAACTTCACCACTGTCTGACAACTGTGTCTCCTCATTGTCCGACACCTCTTTACACACTTCTTCCACTATGTCAATAATGTCACCATCACCCACAGACTGCTAACGGTGGAAAACCTGGGCATCGGAAAAGAGCTCAGCAGCAACCGGACAAGTGGTTTGTGACTCTGGGAAGGGTCCAGAAAACAGTTCCTCAGAGTATGCCGGTTTAAATGCCACATTTTCCTGGGAGGGGGCAGACTGGGGGGAAGGAGGCTGAGGTTGAGGAGCTGGAGGAGTGATGATTTCGGTGACATGGGTGGACTGCGTGAAAGACTGACTGGTGGACAAATGGCTAGAAGCATTGTCCGCAATCCACGACATCATCTGTTCGCACTGTTCTGGCCTCAACAGTGCTCTACCATGAGTCCCAGTAACTTGAGACATGAACCTAGGGAGTGTAGCTCTGCGGCGTTCCCCTGCTCCCTCATCAGCAGGTGGTGTCTCACCCCGCCCAGGACCACGGCCTCTGACCCCTACAGTAGTTGGACGCCCAGGCCCTCGTCCTCTACCCCTAGCCCTCGGGTTCAACATTTTCAAAATTAAAGTGTAAACTGTAAATTTTTTTGGGGGGTTTTTTTGTGACAGCACACAACAGGATTTTGTGCTGTGCCTGATGACTTTGAGTTATAAAAAAAAAGAAAAGTAAAAAAAAAAGAAAAAGCAGACTGTGCCTAATTCAATCAAACCCCTAATAAATTGTCCCACTTAGGTGTTTGAGATGGATATGTGTGTCACTAAGAGCTAAATAGAACGTTCGCAAGTTTCCCTGCAAATTCGTCACAATATGGTACTAGCTGCACTACTAGTGCCAACAAGGCCAGCCACAAGCAAACAAAAAAAATAATAAAATATAACGCTATTCTAGCCCTAACAAGGGCTGTTGGGTTCTTGTAGACTCACTCCTGCCTAACAGTAAGCTAATATAACACCCTAACGCTATCCCTGCAGCAGCAGCAGCTCTCTCCCTAACGGCATCCAGACAGAGAATGATGCAAGCAGCGCGGGCAGGGGCTAGTCTATTTCAGGGTCACCTGATCAGGCCAGCCAACCACTGCTATCGACGTGTAAGTGTACCACGTCATGCTGGGTGGAGTGCAGAGTCTCCTGGCTTGTGATTGGCTCTGTTTCTGGCCGGCGGGAGATGCCATTTTCTCAAGCTGGCGAAATATTCGTCCGAGCAACAAGCTGTTTCGAGTACGCTAATGCTCGAACGAGCATCAAGTGTGTTCGCTCATCTCTAGTCAGGTGTTTTTCTGGAGTTAGTTTTCCTTTTCTCACAAATCACAGCTGTCGACTGATACACTTTATAATATGACGCTGCAATCTCCAAGGCAAACACTGAGTTATTAATGAATTCCCATTACACAAGGGAGACTAGTAGTATCTATATTAAGAATATACATAGGTTAAGAAAATAACATAGCCTTTGTCCAAATAGGAAACACATAGGGGCAGATTTATCAAGCAGTCTGAAAGTCTGAATATTTCTAGTTGCCCATGGAAACCAATCACAGCTCCCCTTTAAAATATTCATGAGCACTGGTAAAATGAAAGCTGAGCTGTGATTGGTTGCCATGGGCAACTGGAAATATTCTGACTTTCAGACTGATTGATAAATCTGCCCCATACTGTTTTGGTAACCAAGTGAAAAATAACACAATGTAATATGTACACAATGTAACATTAGATCTGTTTTCATTTCTGTTATAACTTTCTAGTGAATAATTTTAATCTAGATTACAAAGGTGGAGGTGGTGAAGTATGGTCACTCCCTATTAAATCAGAACATGGACCTTTTCCAGTATTGTAAGAATTATAGATTCCACCCAAAAAATAAAGATCATAAAATGGGTGTTTTCTGACTAAACTTGGTCCCTCTGGGTCTGCTATAAGCAACACTGTTAAAGGGCTTTTCCAGGACTATGAACTTGTTGTTTTACAGGATTATTTTTTTATGGAAAATAATGGTTTTATAAAGTACACATTGGGTCACATTTACTTACCCGTCCGGGGGAGTTTACAGAAAAAGCATTGTCCGGAGATAGTGCACTGTGCCGCAATACCCTAAGATCATGCGCCCGATATCCTGCATACGTCGCTTCCCCGCTCAGGTCCGACAGAGTTCACCTTTGTGGTTCAGGCAAGTGCATTATCTTGTGACACAATTTGAATATTAAATCCTGCGCTCAGTCCAAATCAGTCAGATTGTCAGATGGCACGTGTCCAATCAGTTGCGACACAATGCCAATACAGCCCCCTGTTAAGCACCTGTCAGAACCGCGAAAGACCCGAAAACGTCCGAAAGTCCAACGAAAGTGTGGCCGTGGTCCCTTAACAAATAAGCCCCATTATCTCTGCATCATTTAAAAAAAAAGAAAAAAGGAAAAATTTAATTAGACATGCACAGATTTATACATATCTTCAGCATTTATTGAAACTTATAAAACTGTGCTGCAAAGTGGAAAACCTTATACACCACTAGATCACATATAGGATCGGACCGGCTCACCATTTTGTGAAATTGTGTGCAAGATTTGTCTCCAAAGTTCAAATGTACATGTAAATGCACTTTTAATGGACTGCACATCTAGGAACTGCATAAAAAAATGTGTAATATAGTTTTGCAATGTGATTTTCAACCATGTATCTTGTATTCAGGAAAAACATTGGAACCATCTGTAAAGTGTAAGCATCTCAGCCAAATCTTACATCTTAAAATTTCTGTATTTAGCAATAAAATTTCCTCTATTTGTGTTCTGCAGTTCACAGCTAATGATAGAACAATGATGTACAGGAAATGAGATAATTTTGTATTAAGTTTTTACATGCATATATTTGCGGGGGTAGTCACTGGCAACTATTATTACATGACTCACAGTGTCACTTAGCCTTGTGAATAAGACCATCTGCAATTAAAACTAAATTAACATTTACATTGTAATTAGATAAATAAAATATACATGCAGCAGATTTATAAAGAGAGTCTTGATGCATCAACATGTTGTTGTGACCAGATATCCCCTTTGAATCTAAGTTAGATTGGAGAAATAAGAGCTCTCCTTATGGAGATGTTGCAATTTAAGGCTGCCTTTCAGGCATGTGGAGACTTAATGCCATTGACATTCCACTAGGGCAGTGATGGCTAACCTATGGCACTGGTGCCAGAGGTGGCACTCAGAGCCCCTCCAGGTATCTTCCTGCAGTTCCAGACAGCCCAGGATATTCTGTGCACAGAGCTATTTTAAAGTGACAGCGCTACCTGGGACTATTTTCTGCTTTATTGGTGTCCTCAGGGGCTGGTATCAATGAAAACTGTGACAGAGAAGGGAGTATAAATCACAAATTAAATTTCTGTGTTGGCACTTTGCGATAAATAAGCAGGTCTTTGTTGTAGTTTGGGCACTCGGCCTCTAAAACGTTTGCCATCACTGCACTAGGGGATTCTGGGAGATATGCAAATATGTTTTCCAGGATTGGATAAGGAAAACATTGGGGCTCATTTACTAAGGGTCTGCGGTTGGCACTATCGTCGGAATACCCGATGATTTCTGATGTGCGCCGCATTTAGAAAGGGTTTTTGGGGCACGCAATTGGATTCGGACTACGTGCTGGATTTAACGAAGCTATTTGTTTTACACATCATGCACTCACATACACCGGGAAGAAGAAGGTGAATTCCAGCGGACTTCAGCGGGGAACCGACAGATGCAGGATCCGGCATATCAACGCACCTCAGGGATCGCGCAGGGACCAGGTAAGTAAATGTGCCCCATTGTCTCTTTTAGCTACCTTGTAAGGCGGCCCCCTTAAGATCAAGCATGACTGTCAAGAAGCCTAGTGACATGATGCGAGATTAAAGCCAAACCAGTACATCTATTCCAAAACGAACAGATTCCCAACTGTAGATGGTGTTATTTCGATGTCTTTGCACCTCATCACTACAGTGTAGGGAACTGAGTGAGAGGCTTATGACTAGGGTCAGGAAGTAAGAGCTCTCCTTACCTATGCTGTACTGACCAGATGCAAAGACATCATAACAGCACTGCATACAGTTTGGAATCTGTTCTATTTGGAAGAGATATACTGGTTTGGTCGTAAAAGGGTTTTCCTAGGAATGAATGTCCTCAAATTTTAATCCCCTAGTGATGTTTACACAATAAAGAATTTTTAACCCCAATTTTATTGCTGTTTTTGGTCATATCACTCCCAAGACAGGTAAGTGTAAGAATCCAGAGTGTGGGCAGGGACTTTCTAAGCAGGCACTTCATGAATCATCTGGGCTATGAGATGATGTGTGCTGACAATGTGCTTAGATAATCAGGGTCCAGTGTTTATCTACACTTTTATTTAGCTTCTGAACATTTTACTAGTCTCTGCCATATAGAAAAGTTAGATGTGACAGATCAGAGATATGAGATTACAAGATCCATGAGATGGATATAAAACACAATGACACAGCTCTTCTAACTCACCTAATCAATAATATACACTGTTAGCTCTGCTTATATATCTGTAGCTGCATGCTAATGCTGCTTACTAGTAGGAAGTGCCTATATCTGAGCTTGTCTTGTAATGCCGGGGGATAGCAATCTGATTGGGTCTTGTTCTCACTAATTGATCAAAAAAGGCAGGTCATTCAAATGTCCTCATGACCTATGGGGGTGGATAGGGGATAACAATCAAACTTGATATACAGTGGGTTTTCAGACCCCTTTAAATTTTTCACTCTTTGTTTCATTGCAGCCAATTGATAAGATTTTTTTTTTTATTTATGTTCACCCTACACCCCATCTTCACAGAAAAAGGAAATAAAGATACGTTTGCTAATTTATTAAACAAGAAAAACTGAAATATTATATGGTCATAAGTATTTAGACTCTTTGCGCAGTATTGAATAGAAGCAGCTTGTGAGCTAGTATAGCCATGATGCTTGGGAATGGTGCAACAGGTTTTTCACACCTGGATTTAGGGATCCTCTGCCATTCTTCTTTGCAGATCATCTCCAGTTCCCTCTGGTTGGATGGTGAACATTGGTGGAAAGGCATTTTTTTCTCTCCAGAGATGTTCAATTGGGTTGAGGTCAGGGCTGTCACGGGCACCCCCGCGATCCATACCATGGATCGCGGGTGTACCCGTGCCTCTCTCCGCTGCCCCGGTCCCGCTCCCGTGCACTCACCTCTCCTGGCTCCCGCTCCCGTCCGGACTAGGTCCCACGTGCGGCCCCGCTCCCTAGGGCGCGCGCGGCAGATTTAAAGGGCCAGCGTGCAGGTGATTGGCGCTGGTCATTTCCTGTTTTGTATTTAACCCTATGACTCCCATCATTCCCTACCGGACCTTTGTGCCTCATAGCCTTAGAGAAAGCTTCCAAGCGAGTATTCCTGTGTATTCCTGCGTTCCTGTGTATTCCTGCGTTCCTGTGTATTCCTGCGTTCCTGTGTGTCCCCTGCTCCTGAGTCCTGTGTTGTCGTGTTACCCAAGTTCCTCCGTGTTGCTGTGTTCCGTGTGCCTGTGTTCCCGTTCCCACCTGCCTGGACCTCCTGTTGCTGACCTCGGACTTGGACTTGACGTTGCATCTCTGACGCCTGCCCTGTGCCTGGACCTGACTACGTGATTGTCATCCGCTAAGGTACCGCGACCTCGGCTGCCACCGCGGGCTAGTCGCACTTGGGAACGACCTGGTGGTATCCTGCCGCAGCAAGTCCAACCCGCTTTGCGGCGGGCTCTGGTGAATACCAGGTGCCGCTAGACTCCGGTCCCAGGTGTTGGCTAGTTCCACCTCCCGCGGTGGTCCAGAGGATCCACTGATCCTGACAAGGGCTCTGGCCGGGCCTGTCATTTGTCATTTTAGCTGCGTGCTTGTCTTGTTGGAAGGTGAACCTTTGGCCCAGTTTGAGCTGCAGAGCTTTCATCTCTTGCACTGAGGAGAGGCCTTCATTAGCACACTTTCCCATAAAGCCCCGACTGGCTTTATGGGAGAACTTTCTTTCATTTTCCTACTCCATCTCTGCAACTCAGCCACAGAGCTTTTGGGGTTCTTCTTTAACTCTTTTACCAAGACTATTCTCCCACGATTGCTTAGTTTGGCTGGACTGTCAGGTCAAGGAACAGTTGTGGTCATCCCATACTTCTTCCATTTAAGGAAAATGGAAACCACTGTTCTCCTAGGAACCTTGAGTGCTGCTGGGCTCCTTGGGCAGTTTTTGGTCTCATGATTCTCATGTGCTTAGACATGCACTGTAAGCTGTGAGGTCTTATATAAACAGGTCCTAATTAGAGATGAGCGAACATACTCGTCCGAGCTTGATGCTCGTTCGAGCATTAGCGTACTCGAAACTGCTCGTTGCTCGGACGAATACTTCGCCCGCTCGAGAAAATGGCAGCTCCAGCCGTTTTTCTTTTTGGCGGCCAGAAACAGAGCCAATCACAAGCCAGGAGACTCTGCACTCCACCCAGCATGACGTGGTACCCTTACACGTCGATAGCAGTGGTTGGCTGGCCAGATCAGGTGACCCTGGGATAGACTAGCCGCTGCCCGCGCTGCTCGGATCATTCTGTGTCTGGATGCCGCTAGGGAGAGAGCTGCTGCTGGTCAGGGTTAGCGTTAGTGTGCAGGTAGATTACTGTTAGGCAGGAGTGATTCTCCAAGAACCCAACAGCCCTTCTTAGGGCTACAATAACGTTATACTTTTTTTTTTTTTGTTTGCTTGTGGCTGGGCTTGCTGGCACTAGTAGTGCAGCTAGTACCATATTGTGAGGAATTTGCAGGGGGACTTGCTACCATTGTGTTTAGCTCTTAGTGACACACATATCCACCTCAAACACCAAAGTGGGAAAATTTATTAGGGGTTTGATTTCAATTAGGCACAGTCTGCCAGTTTCTTTTTATTTTACGTTTATTTTTTCATAACTCAGCGTCATCTCATCAGTGTGCTTTCATACTTGGCTAGAAAATAGCCAAAGGAGAATCCAAACGGCTTACTTACGCCTACAATAGCGTTATATATATTTTATTTCTGGTTGATCTGCTGGTGGCTGTCCTTGCTGCAGTGCATATACTAGCCAATTGTGAGGAATTTGGAGTGAGACTTGCGACCGCTGTGTTTAGCGCTTAGTGACGCACATATCCATCGCAAAGACCGAAGTGGGCAAATGTATTAGGGGTTGGATTTCAATTAGGCACAGTCTGCCATTTCCTTTTTATTTTACGTTTATTTTTTCATAACTCAGCGTCATCTCATCAGTGTGCTTTCATACTTGGCTAGAAAATAGCCAAAGGAGAATCCAAACGGCTTACTTACGCCTACAATAGCGTTATATATATTTTATTTCTGGTTGATCTGCTGGTGGCTGTCCTTGCTGCAGTGCATATACTAGCCAATTGTGAGGAATTTGGAGTGAGACTTGCGACCGCTGTGTTTAGCGCTTAGTGACGCACATATCCATCGCAAAGACCGAAGTGGGAAAATTTATTAGGGGTTGGATTTCAATTAGGCACAGTCTGCCATTTCCTTTTTATTTTACGTTTATTTTTTCATAACTCAGCGTCATCTCATCAGTGTGCTTTCATACTTGGCTAGAAAATAGCCAAAGGAGAATCCAAACGGCTTACTTACGCCTACAATAGCGTTATATATATTTTATTTCTGGTTGATCTGCTGGTGGCTGTCCTTGCTGCAGTGCATATACTAGCCAATTGTGAGGAATTTGGAGTGAGACTTGCGACCGCTGTGTTTAGCGCTTAGTGACGCACATATCCATCGCAAAGACCGAAGTGGGAAAATTTATTAGGGGTTGGATTTCAATTAGGCACAGTCTGCCATTTCCTTTTTATTTTACGTTTATTTTTTCATAACTCAGCGTCATCTCATCAGTGTGCTTTCATACTTGGCTAGAAAATAGCCAAAGGAGAATCCAAACGGCTTACTTACGCCTACAATAGCGTTATATATATTTTATTTCTGGTTGATCTGCTGGTGGCTGTCCTTGCTGCAGTGCATATACTAGCCAATTGTGAGGAATTTGGAGTGAGACTTGCGACCGCTGTGTTTAGCGCTTAGTGACGCACATATCCATCGCAAAGACCGAAGTGGGATAATTTATTAGGGGTTGGATTTCAATTAGGCACAGTCTGCCATTTACTTTTTATTTTACGTTTATTTTTTCATAACTCAGCGTCATCTCATCTGGCATAGCAGTGTGCTTTCATAGTTGGCTAGAAAATAGCCATAGCAATAGGATAGCATCGTTTGGTTTTAAAAACTAAAAAACACAAAAAAAAAAAAAAAACACAAAAAAAAAATTAAAAAAAAATTAAAGTTATAACTTTCATTTTCAAAATGTTTAACCCGAGGGCTAGGGGTAGAGGACGAGGGCGGGGACGTGGGCGTCCAACTACTGCAGGGGTCAGAGGCCGTGGTCCTGGGCGGGGTGAGACACCACCTGCTGATGAGGGAGCAGGGGAACGCCGCAGAGCTACACTCCCTAGGTTCATGTCTGAAGTTACTGGGACTTGTGGTAGAGCACTGTTGAGGCCAGAACAGTGCGAACAGGTGATGTCGTGGATTGCCGACAATGCTTCGAGCAATTTGTCCACCAGCCAGTCTTCCACGCAGTCCACCCATGTCACCGAAATCGGCACTCCTCCAGCTCCTGCACCTCAGCCTCCTCCCCCCCAGTCTGCTCCCTCCCAGGAAAATTTGGCATTTGAACCGGCATACTCTGAGGAACTGTTTTCTGGACCCTTCCCACAGTCACAAACCACTTGTCCGGTTGCTGCTGAGCAATTTTCCGATGCCCAGGTTTTCCACCAGTCGCAGTCTGTGGGTGATGATGACCTTCTTGACGTAGTGGCAGAAGTGTGTAAAGAGGTGTCCGACGATGAGGAGACACGGTTGTCAGACAGTGGTGAAGTTGTTGTCAGGGCAGGAAGTCCGAGGGGGGAGCAGACTGAGGGATTGGAGGATGATGAGGTGACAGACCCAAGCTGGGTTGAGAGGCCGGGTGAACACAGTGCTTCTGAGACGGAGGAGAGTCCTATAGCAGAACAGGTTGGAAGAGGCAGTGGTGGGGCCAGACGGAGAGGCAGGGCCAGAGCAGGTGCATCAGTGCCAAATGTGTCATGTAGTGAAGCTCCCGTGGCGAGGGCTCCCGCAGCGAGGGCTAGATTTTCAGAAGTCTGGAGGTTCTTTAAGGAAACACCGGATGACCGACGGACTGTGGTGTGCAACCTTTGCCAAACCAGGATCAGCAGGGGTTCCACCACTACTAGCTTAACTACCACCAGTATGCGCAGGCATATGAATGCTAAACACCCGAATCAGTGGCACCAAGACCGTTCACCTCCGGCCGTGCACACCACTGCTCCTTCCCCTGTGTCAGCTGCTAGTCAGCCCCCTGCCCAGGAACCTGGCACAAAAACCCCATCGTTGCCTCCACGATCCTCCACAGCATCCACCAGCGTTCAGCTCTCCATACCCCAGACGCTGGAGCGGAAAAGAAAATATAGTGCAACCCACCCGCACGCCCAAGCCCTTAATGTCCACATCTCCAGATTGCTTAGCCTGGAGATGCTGCCCTATAGGCTAGTAGAGACCGAGGCCTTTCGCAACCTCATGGCGGTGGCCGCCCCTCGGTATTCGGTCCCCAGCCGCCACTACTTTTCCCGATGTGCCGTCCCAGCCCTGCACCAGCACGTGTCAGACAACATCATCCGTGCCCTGACCAACGCCGTTTCTGACAAGGTCCACCTGACCACGGACACGTGGACGAGTGCTGCCGGGCAGGGCCACTATATATCGCTGACGGCACATTGGGTTAACTTGGTGGAGGCTGGGACCGAGTCTGACCCTGGGGCTGGTCATATACTGCCGACGCCGAGGATTGCGGGGCCTACCTCGGTCCAGGTCTCAAAGGCCTACTATGCCTCCTCCTCCTCCCACCCCACCTCCTCCTCCGAACTACCATCCGTGGGCATGGCGCCATCAGTCGCTAGCTCTAGGCACAGCAGCAGTGCCGTCGCTAAGCGACAGCAGGCGGTGCTCAAACTGCTGAGCCTAGGCGATAAAAGGCACACCGCCCAAGAACTATTACAGGGCATGACGGCGCAGACTGATCTGTGGCTGGCACCGCTGAACCTGAAGCCAGGCATGGTTGTGTGTGATAACGGCCGTAACCTGGTGGCGGCTCTGCAACTCGGCAGACTGACACATGTGCCATGCCTGGCCCATGTGTTAAATCTGATAGTTCAGCGTTTCCTCAAGACATACCCCAATCTGTCAGATTTGCTCACGAAGGTGTGCCGCATCTGTGCGCATTTCAGGAAGTCCAGCACAGATGCTGCCACTCTCAGGGCAGCGCAGCGCCGCCTCCAACTGCCCGCTCATCGACTGTTGTGCGACGTGCCCACGAGGTGGAATTCAACATTAACCATGTTATCCAGAGTTTACCAGCAGCGCAGAGCGATTGTAGACTGCCAGATGTCAACTTCCACCAGAACTGGTAGTCAGGTCAGTCAGCTTCCTCAAGTCTACAATGAGGAGTGGACGTGGATGTCTGATATCTGTCAGGGGCTGAGTAACTTTGAGGAGTCAACACAGATGGTCAGTGGTGATGCCGCCATCATCAGCCTTACCATCCCGCTGCTTGGCCTGTTGAAAAACTCTCTGGTCAGCATGAAGTCGGAAGCTTTGCGCTCGTCACAAGAGACGGGGGAAGAAGATTCCCTTGTTGATAGCCAAAGCACCCTTAGGTCTGTTTCTCAGCACATATCGGAGGAGGTGGAGGAGGATGAGGAGGAAGAGGAGGAGAATGTTGGCGAGACAGAAGAGGGGACCATTGTTCAGTCCTTCACTGTTCAGCGTGTATGGGCAGAAGAAGAGGAGTTGGAGGAGTTGGAGGAGGAGGAAATGGACAGTCAGGCCAGTGAGGGGAGTGAATTCTTGCGCGTTGGGACTCTGGCGCATATGGCAGATTTCATGCTAGGCTGCCTATCCCGTGACCCTTGCGTTCAAAGAATTTATTCCAGCACCGATTACTGGGTATTCACTCTCCTGGACCCACGGTACAAGCAAAATCTTTCCACTCTCATCCCTGGAGAGGAAAGGAGTGTGAGAATGCATGAATACCAGCAGGCCCTGGGGCACAAGCTGAAACAGTATTTCCCTTCTGACAGCGCTAGCGGCAGAGTGCGTAGTTCTGCGGGACAAGTAGCGAGGGAGAGTAGGCGAGCAGGCAGCTTGTCCAGCACTGGCAAGGGTACGCTTTACAAGGCTTTTGCCAGCTTTATGTCACCCCAGCAAGACACTGTCACCTGTCCCCAGTCTCGGCAGAGTAGGGCTGATCTTTACAGAAAGATGGTGAGGGAGTACGTAGCTGACCATACCATCGTCCTAAATGATCACACAGCTCCCTACAACTACTGGGTTTCAAAGCTGGACATGTGGCACGAACTGGCGCTGTACGCCTTGGAGGTTCTTGCCTGCCCTGCCGCTAGCGTCTTGTCCGAGCGGGTTTTCAGTGCAGCTGGTGGCATCATCACCGATAAGCGTACACGCCTGTCGACTGACAGCGCTGACAGGCTGACGCTTATTAAGATGAATAAAGCCTGGATTTCTCATAATTTCCAATCTCCACCAGGTGAAGGAAGCTCAACCTGAATAATTTATGCACTCCTCCTCCTCCTCATTTTCCTCCTTCTCCTCCTCTTTGTACACTAAAGCAGAGGAAACTGGCTATTTTTTGACAGGGCCCACTGGCTCTAGCTATAGTACTTTATGCATTTAATTTTTCTGGAGGGCCACCTACCCGGTCCTCTGTTTTAAACAATTTTTGGGAGTGCCACATACAGGCACTCAATCTATTCCATTTTTCTGGAGGGCCACCTACCTGCTCCTCTGGTTTGAAAACTTTTTTGGACTGCCACATACAGGCACTCAATCTATTCCATTTTTCTGGAGGGCCACCTACCTGCTCCTCTGGTTTGAAAACTTTTTTGGACTGCCACATACAGGCACTATCCAAATTAAATTGTCTCCATAGCAGCCTCCACACGTTGTCTCCATTGCTACCTCCAAAAGTCGTCCATATAGCTGCCTCCATACATCGTCCCCTTATGAAACGAGGTGTGTCAGGCAGAAATTTGGGTTGTTTTCATGGATTCCACATCAAAGTTGTTAACTTTGTCGCCACCCTGCTGTGTAATCCACAAAATATACTGGCAAACTTTTATCATGTACCGATATTATTTGAGCGCTTCTTGCTCACCTCCTTTGGTTCCTCTCTGCCACCCATTGGTTTGAAGCCTGAGTCCATTTAGGGTATGTCGCCATGACACTCTCTAGCCTGCTGCCGCTGCCTCTGCATGCCGTCCCCTATAGTGTCAGGGTCAATTATTGGATGTTTTAGATGCTATCTAGCTTCTTTCTGTCACTCTGTCATGGCCATGCTGTTGCCCATAATTTTGGCATAATGGTGCGATTAAGCAGCCTCAGAGGCATCCATGCATGCTGTCCCTGCTGTTTCCTGTCCATTTCCGTGGTGTTTCCATCCTTTTCTGAGGTTCCCAGGTGTTTGGCCAAGCTTCCCTGTGCAGAGCCTTGGTCCCCTTGAAAAATGCTCGAGTCTCCCATTGACTTCAATGGGGCTCGTTATTCGAGACGAGCACTCGAGCATCGGGAAAAGTTTGTCTCGAATAACGAGTACCCGAGCATTTTAGTGCTCGCTCATCTCTAGTCCTAATCAATCCAATAAGTTTAATCAAATATAGCTAAACTCCAATGAAGGAGTGAGACCACCTCAAAAAGGGTCAGAAGGACACTTTGTTGAATCACTCTAGAATGTTAGCAGCGTTCATTCCACAGAATATCCATCTGCACAGATATGCACTTGGAGTACAGCAGTTTGAAGTTTCTATAAGCCTAGCTGTATTGTAAAACAAGCATGTTACTTTACCACAAATTTGCTATGTGATTTTCAGCAAAGTGTTTTATATGGGTGAAACATATGGGAACCATGTGTTCCACCTGTATAGCAAAATCAAGAAAAGTGCTTTCATTTGTTTCCTCTAGGCCATAGTACATGACAGAAAAATTCAAGATCTGCAAACAATGAGATGTAACCACTAGCAGCTATTGTAACATGACTCACAGTGTTAATAAGCCTTGTGGTTCAATGCAGTTAATAAAATAAACTAACATTTACAATATGATTCATATCAAAATATATATACAAAAGTTTGATGATGAGACTTTGTAAAATTATGGAGAAAGATTTATATGACCCAGTGCCTATTTTAAATTAATTAATTTACGTTGGCATCTTATCAACTCTCAATTCAGGGCATGAATCACAATTTTTCAATTTGACACGTGTCACTTAATGTAAGAATGACTATGACACATATAAAGTGTAGTGAAATTTGAGGTTTGCATCTTACCAGACTCACTGTTTTGCCTGTAGAGATACCCAGTATATAGGGACAGGAGGCTGCCCCACCACGATGGCCATTGCAAAGTGTTATTGTGTGTGCAAGGACTAGTTTGGAGAAGTTGTGACCATACACTGCCCTTACACCCGCAGAGAGGGCACACGCCCTTACAACCAGTACCATGTAAAATACAACCTGCATCCCCAACCCTTTCACATTTCCTTCCATACATGGATCCATGACTAATGCTGGATTCATTCAGCAAAGATGTATAATTATGGCAAACCCTAGTGAGGGATTTCCAGGGGTGTATGCGCTGACCCAAAGTGTAAGCTCAACCCCTGAGGACAAAGAGCAAAATTCCAGCTCACCTCCAGCCTGTCTTAACCGTACACGGAACCGGCAAGGAACCCACCTCGTTTGGAAAGGTAAAACAACATGAAAAATAATCTGATGGTCCAGCCAGTTTCCAAAACGTGTTCAAAATTTATTAAAAAATATCATTACATCCACAGTGTAAATCCTGTCCACCAACGCGTTTCAAATGGTATAACTGTTCTTAGTCATGGTCTGACCATTTTTTTTTGCGGGACAAGCTGTACTTTTTATTGGTATCATGTCAGGGTAAATGTTACTTTTTGATCACTTTTTATCCTTTTTTTAAGAGGTTGGATGTTAAAATCTTGTATTTTTTTGTTACTGATGTGGTGATACCCAATATGCAGTGTTTTGTGGTGATTTTCACTTTTTTATGTAAAATTTGATTTTTATATGTGATGGGGCATTAGGAGATCATTATTTTTGTCAGGGCTCTGAGTCTGTGGACCCTCTGGACCACCGCGGGAGATGGTACTAGCCTACACCTGGGACCGGAGTCTAAGTGGCACCTGGTCTTCACCAGAGCCCGTGGGCCTGCTGCGGCAGGGTACCACCAGGTCATTCTACATGTGCGACTAGCCCGTGGTAGCAGCCAAGGTAGCAATACATGAGACAGACCGTACCCGGGGTGACAGCGGGAGAACAGCGCAGTAAGGAACAGAAGGACTCACGTCAGGAAGGAAGGAACGGACTGACACACGGGACAGGAACGCAGGAGCAGGATCACGGGAACACAGGAGGAGAAACTGGAATGCAGGATACACGGGAACGCTGGAGACACAGGAACGCTGGAGACACAGGAATGCTGGAGACACAGGAACTCTGGAGACATAGGAACACTGAAGACACAGGAGGGCTTTCTCTTCAGGGAAATGGCTAGAAGATTTGGCGCAAAATGATGGGAGCCGCCGTATAAAATGCAGGCGCCAATTAGCGGTGCGCTGGCCCTTTAAATATCGAACTACCGCCGCGCAAGCTGCGCCTATTCCGGACGGGAGCAGGAACGTGGAGAGGTAAGTCCAGGGGAGTGGGGCCAGCGCTGTGGCAAGGGGCATGGGTACACCTGCGATCCGCGATATGGATCGAGGGGGTGCCCTCGACAATTTTTTTTTATTAACCATTTTTAAACTTTTTTCCTTAGTCCCAGTGTTGGACATCAACAAGTGATCATTAGTATCACCTTAGTCAGCCTATGCATTTTGATTGGCACAGTGTTAGATCATGCTGAAATCACCTACTGCTAGCAGGACCTCAGGACTACCATGGAAGCGATCGGCACTCTCTGAGCTGTAGTGTTTCAAAATTCCACTTACAGTAGCAAGTGCATTAGAAACAACTTGTAACAGCTTAGTAACATAAACAGAATTTAGCCGTTTTTTTATAAAACCTTAACAATGCTATCATAGTCAAATAGTATCCTGTATATATGACCTTAATGTGTTTAATAGGAAAATGGAAAACCCCTGTATTAGTCAGGATTTAGTCAGCTTTTGTTATCCAGAATACATTTTTCAGCACTCATGACCCTGCACCTGTCAAAAGACTTGTGAACGTCCTATAACACAAGAGATACAATCAATTTAATAATGTTAAGAAAGCAAAACTTCTCCCAGAAGAAAAAAATGAGTATTAATAACCAAGCCCAAAAATGAACGTGGTAGTGTAGGCCATTTCTGTTGCCAGAAGAATCCGGGTTTTTTTTTATATTACCCTTTGAAGACTATCTTTATTTTTGCGTTCCTATGTTTCACTCCCCTCCACAAGCCATATCTTTTTCACTTTTCTGTGTGCAGAGCTGTATGAGTCACTTTCTAGTGGCACTAAACTGGAAAACAATTCTAAATGTGGTAGAATTGTCAAATAAAAACATAGTTGTGTTTTTTTTTTCTGATGGGCTTTCATTTTACTGCTTTCACTGTGCATTCCAGATGATACAACCCCTTAATTCTTTTAGATAGTAAGATCACAAAGATACCAACATTTTTAAAAAATTTGTATTTATTTGAATTTTCAAAATTTTCAAGAAGAGAGAGAGAAAAAAGGATAAAACATGACCGGGTCAATTATACCATCATTGGGCCAAAGACCCAAAAAGGAGGGAGAGAGGGGGATAACGGAAAGGTGAGAGGGGGTTACGTTATTTTGTAGGTACTCTCAGTCTCATCTGATAGCAGCGGTTTCGTCCAAAGTTCGGAAAGTCCTTCTGTAAGTTTTTGCAAAAAGCATTCCACCACATTGGAGGGGAAGGGGGGGGGGGGGAGAAAAAAAGGGGAGGGGGGGGGAGAATATACAAAACATTCAAAGCAAAACAGTACAAAAAGTAGAAAATGTGACACTTGCTCATCATCCCAAGTGCCATACAAGTTATTCTATCATTCCTGACCAATTATAAACTAAGTTTGATAAGAGGGTCTCCTAATAACTGTCATTCTTGAAATCAAACAGTAGTTCCAAGCAATTTCTAATATCTCCAGTGACAATACTGTGATAAAACTCTCCCATGTGCTGAAGAATAGTTGCACCCTTTTCTCCCTGCTCAGAGAGGCTTCTATTTAATCCATATGCATTATGAAAGTAAGTTTGTCCAAGAACATTCTGAAATGCTGTGGGGCAAAGCCAGGTTTGAAGGATATTTTGTAGCCTGCTGCTGCCACAGCAGGTAATAATCTCAGGTAGCCTTTGGTGAAGTGCTGGACCTCTGTGTGCAGCAGCCCAAAGATTGCTCACAGTGGATGGAGATGTTTGGCCATGAAGGCCTTAATTAGATGCCAAAAAGGCTGAAATTCTCGACTTGCCCACATGCAGTGATAGAGGCCGGCTTCCTCACTGTGACACTGACAACATGCAGTCGTGTCATACAGTATATAGCAATGTAAAATCACCTAACCGGAATGATGTGGGAGTGGTATCATAATTTATCTTTATTATTATATTACTATTACTATTTATATTTATTTTAAATATGCCAATGTTTTTGGACGGCATGCTTGATCTCCTGAGATTTGTGATAAAATATAATCACAAAATATAACGACAAATCTCAGGAGATCAGGCACGCCGTCCAAAAACATTGGCATATTCTCACTAACGATACATACCTACAAGATCTTTTACCCAACCATCCCAAAATCACATATAGGAGAGCAGCCACTATTAAAAATCTGTTGGCTCCCAGCATCATAAGACAACATAAAAAGCCACTAAATTCCAATAAAACAACAAAAAAAGGATGAATCTTAAAAAAGCCTTTTTGTCCTATACCGGCTTCCGTAGTTGTAGTTCTACATGTCCCATGCAGGGATCCGTACTTGTAGTTTATCCCGCTTTCCTCAGCTTTTCAGTGTCCACAAGACCGAGTTTGTCATAATGCACTGTATGTATAATATTATGAGTTTTTAATGAGTTTTTACCTCTAAATATGTTTATTAATTTTAAGTGATGTTTTATGTTATTTTATTATCTGTATCATTACTATTAAGCTTATGTAACTATGCAAATTACCGGATACTGTCATTTACCAATCAGATGACACCGGTTCATTTAAATAGTATCTCATTCCTATGTATATCTATGAACCAGAAGAAGCGCTCGGCCAGAGCGCGAAACGCGTTGTTCGGAACCTTTATTGTTATTTTTATAGATTTTTATTTATTTACTACTGTGTTGCTAATTTTATAAAATTAAAAGATCCTGAAAAATACTACATTGGGTCGTCCTAGCGCCATTCAAACGCTCAACATTGCTACACACATCTATTGGAGACTTACCTACAAGATAGATCCCTGCCACCCCGGAGAAAGGATCGTATCTTGAGGGCGTGGCAGACAGGAACGCCGTTATTACACCACACGTGCATCACAGAGTTGTGCCTGCCAGCACAACTCTGCCAGGTGAGCGGTTATATTTTTATTTATCATCCTACTATTGACAAAGGGTATTACACCAAAGAAGCGCCCCTGTCTCTTTCTCCTACATTTCCAAATATATGGAGCATGAGGGACTAAGGTTTAAATGTCATCGCACTTTGTATGCCATGAGGACATTAATAAGGGGTTTGTCCTCGTCTGAGTGGTCAGCTGTCGAGTGTGGAGCTGCTTCCCCCTGCAGTGTGAGTGATATCCATCTCTATCTATTATTGTGCAGAACTTTCTCTATCTCTCTCTGCAACTCGTACTGTGTCATATACTCCTTTGTTGCCCCCTCCCCTCTATGTTCTCCTGTAACTTTCTGCACAATCCTTAGTGCTCACACAGCATTGACTGTGATTCATGTAACAGTTTCACTGCTAGTTGCTAACACTTATTACATGCTGCATGCTCCTCCATATGATGAAATCTGTCAGGCTAGTCACTATATACATGTTGTATGTATGCTACTGGATTAAATGCTAAATTTCTTAATGGAAAACACAAGGTATTATGGGAAAAGTGGTTATACTAAATTGGATTTTTATTAAAAAGAAAAAAATAAATAAATTTTAAAAAACCCTAAAAATTTGTATAGCCACGCTTTCCCTAGAACTGATATAAATATAAATAAACAGTAAAAATCATTAACATGTAAGGTATTGCTATGACCCATAATATCCAATCTAATGTTTTTTCCCAGCGTTTAACCCCATAACAGAAGATAGTGTCAAAATTAAAAATGCCACTTTTTTGCCGTTTTGAAAAATATTAAAAATTCAATCAAAAGGGATCAAAAGGCTGTAAAGTTCTAAAAATAGTAGCATTGAATACATCATCAAAAGTCACAAAAATTACACCAAACACAGCTCTGTACACTAAAGTATGGAAAAGTTATTAGCGCCAGAACATGGCAAAATGACAATTTTTTTCTTCTTTGTGCAGGAGGTTTTAATTTTTATAAATGCATGAAAACATTATAAGATCTATATAAATATATATAATTGTACCGACCCAAAGAATAAAGTAGACATGTCATTTGGGGCGCACAGTGAGAGACGTAAAATCCAAGCCCATTAGAAAATGCTGCAAATGCATTTTTTTTTTACCAATTTCCATGACACTACACGACATGGAATATTAAATACTGTCACTATGAAGTGCAATTTGTTACACAGAAAACAAGCCCTCATTCAGCTCCATACAAGGAAAAGGATTGGATTTATGGATTATCGATTTTTGAAGGTGGGGAGTGAAAAATGAAAATGCAAAAACAAGAAAGGGCCAGGTCGTTAATGGGTTAAAGAAAAAATCCTATGTTGCCGTATGCTGACACCTTTCACTTTTTCACGATTTGATGTGCGGAGCTGGGTAAGATGTAATTTGTTGATCTCTTTTTTTTTTTTTTTTTATGGTAGGCAAAATCATGAAAAACTGTAAATTTGGATACTTTTTCTGTCACAGGATTCATGGCAGGGAATAATCATTTTTATATTTTGATTAGAGATGAGCGAGCACTAAAATGCTCGGGTACTCGTTATTCGAGACGAACTTTTCCCGATGCTCGAGTGCTCGTCTCGAATAACGAACCCCATTGAAGTCAATGGGAGACTCGAGCATTTTTCAAGGGGACCAAGGCTCTGCACAGGGAAGCTTGGCCAAACACCTGGGAACCTCAGAAAAGGATGGAAACACCACGGAAATGGACAGGAAACAGCAGGGGCAGCATGCATGGATGCCTCTGAGGCTGCTTAATCGCACCATTATGCCAAAATTATGGGCAACAGCATGGCCATGACAGAGTGACAGAATGAAGCTAGATAGCATCTAAAACATGCAATAATTGACCCTGACACTATAGGGGACGGCATGCAGAGGCAACAGCGGCAGGCTAGAGAGTGTCATGGCGACATACCCTAAATGGACTCAGGCTTCAAACCAATGGGTGGCAGAGAGGAACCAAAGGAGGTGAGCAAGAAGCGCTCAAATAATATCGGTACATGATAAAAGTTTGCCAGTATATTTTGTGGATTACACAGCAGGGTGGCGACAAAGTTAACATGGAAGCCATGAAAACAACCCAAAATTCTGCCTGACACAGCTCGTTTGATAAGGGGACCATGTATGGAGGCAGTGAACTAGTAGTAGATTAAAGGTGCTGCAGTTAAAACTATGTTAGTTGGATCTTGGCATGGAGTTGGCGCTCCGCTGCCAGGCGAGCTTTCGCCAATCCAAGCCCCTGTCTCTAGGCTACTCCCCAAACAGCACTTCTAAGAACCTTTTGTATAAGATCAAGTGTAGTAGCGTTCTTATAAGTTTGGGATATGGCGGGTGAGGGGAATGTAAACAGATGCGCAAGAAGCGCTGAAATAATATTGGTAAATGATAAAAGTTTATTAGTATATTTTGTGGATAACACAGCTGGGTGGCGACAAAGTTAACAACTTTGATGTGGAATCCATGAAAACAACCCAAATTTCTGCCTGACACACCTCGTTTGATAAAGGGACGATGTATGGAGGCAGCTATATGGACGACTTTTGGAGGTAGCAATGGAGACAACGTGTGGAGGCTGCTATGGAGACAATTTAATTTGGATAGTGCCTGTATGTGGCAGTCCCAAAAATTTTTCAAACCAGAGGAGCAGGTAGGTGGCCCTCCAGAAAAATAGAATAGATTGAGTGCCTGTATGTGGCAGTCCCAAAAAGTTTTCAAACCAGAGGAGCAGGTAGGTGGCCCTCCAGAAAAATAGAATAGATTGAGTGCCTGTATGTGGCAGTCCCAAAAAGTTTTCAAACCAGAGGAGCAGGTAGGTGGCCCTCCAGAAAAATTGAATAGATTGAGTGCCTGTATGTGGCACTCCCAAAAATTGTTTAAAACAGAGGACCGGGTCGGTGGCCCTCCAGAAAAATTAAATGCATAAAGTACTATAGCTAGAGCCAGTGGGCCCTGTCAAAAAATAGCCAGTTTCCTCTGCTTTACTGTACAAAGAGGAGGAGAAGGAGGAAAATGAGGAGGAGGAGGAGTGGATCAATTATTCAGGTTGAGCTTCCTTCACCTGGTGGAGATTGGAAATTATGAGAAATCCAGGCTTTATTCATCTTAATAAGCGTCAGCCTGTCAGCGCTGTCAGTCGACAGGCGTGTACGCTTATCGGTGATGATGCCACCAGCTGCACTGAAAACCCGCTCGGACAAGACGCTAGCGGCAGGGCAGGCAAGAACCTCCAAGGCGTACAGCGCCAGTTCGTGCCACATGTCCAGCTTTGAAACCCAGTAGTTGTAGGGAGCTGTGTGATCATTTAGGACGATGGTATGGTCAGCTACGTACTCCCTCACCATCTTTCTGTAAAGATCAGCCCTACTCTGCCGAGACTGGGGACAGGTGACAGTGTCTTGCTGGGGTGACATAAAGCTGGCAAAAGCCTTGTAAAGCGTACCCTTGCCAGTGCTGGACAAGCTGCCTGCTCGCCTACTCTCCCTCGCTACTTGTCCCGCAGAACTACGCACTCTGCCGCTAGCGCTGTCAGAAGGGAAATACTGTTTCAGCTTGTGAACCAGGGCCTGCTGGTATTCATGCATTCTCACACTCCTTTCCTCTGCAGGGATGAGAGTGGAAAGATTTTGCTTGTAACGTGGGTCCAGGAGAGTGAACACCCAGTAATCGGTGCTGGAATAAATTCTTTGAACGCGAGGGTCACGGGATAGGCAGCCTAGCATGAAATCTGCCATATGCGCCAGAGTACCAACGCGTAAGAATTCACTCCCCTCACTGGCCTGACTGTCCATTTCCTCCTCCTCCAACTCCTCCAACTCCTCTTCTTCTGCCCATACACGCTGACCAGTGAAGGACTCAACAATGGTCCCCTCTTGTGTCTCGCCAACATTCTCCTCCTCTTCCTCCTCATCCTCCTCCACCTCCACCTCCTCCGATATGCGCTGAGAAACAGACCTAAGGGTGCTTTGGCTATCAACAAGGGAATCTTCTTCCCCCGTCTCTTGTGACGAGCGCAAAGCTTCCGACTTCATGCTGATCAGAGAGTTTTTCAACAGGCCAAGCAGCGGGATGGTGAGGCTGATGATGGCGGCATCGCCACTGACCATCTGTGTTGACTCCTCAAAGTTACTCAGCACCTGACAGATATCAGACATCCACGTCCACTCCTCATTGTAGACTTGAGGAAGCTGACTGACCTGACTACCAGTTCTGGTGGAAGTTGACATCTGGCAGTCTACAATGGCTCGGCGCTGCTGGTAAACTCTGGATAACATGGTCAGTGTTGAATTCCACCTCGTGGGCACGTCGCACAACAGTCGGTGAGCGGGCAGTTGGAGGCGGCGCTGCGCTGCCCTGAGAGTGGCAGCATCTGTGCTGGACTTCCTGAAATGCGCACAGATGCGGCGCACCTTCGTGAGCAAATCTGACAGATTGGGGTATGTCTTGAGGAAACGCTGAACTATCAGATTTAACACATGGGCCAGGCATGGCACATGTGTCAGTCTGCCGAGTTGCAGAGCCGCCACCAGGTTACGGCCGTTGTCACACACAACCATGCCTGGCTTCAGGTTCAGCGGTGCCAGCCACAGATCAGTCTGCGCCGTGATGCCCTGTAATAGCTCTTGGGCGGTGTGCCTTTTATCGCCTAGGCTCAGCAGTTTGAGCACCGCCTGCTGTCGCTTAGCAACGGCACTGCTGCTGTGCCTAGAGCTACCGACTGATGGCGCCGTGCCCACGGATGGTAGTTCGGAGGAGGAGGTGGAGGAGGGGTGGGAGGAGGAGGAGGCATAGTAGGCCTGAAACACCTGGACCGAGGTAGGCCCCGCAATCCTCGGCGTCGGCAGTATATGACCAGCCCCAGGGTCAGACCCGGTCCCAGCCTCCACCAAGTTAACCCAATGTGCCGTCAGCGATATATAGTGGCCCTGCCCGGCAGCACTCGTCCACGTGTCCGTGGTCAGGTGGACCTTGTCAGAAACGGCGTTGGTCAGGGCACGGGTGATGTTGTCTGACACGTGCTGGTGCAGGGCTGGGACGGCACATCGGGAAAAGTAGTGGCGGCTGGGGACCGAATACCGAGGGGCGGCCGCCGCCATGAGGTTGCGAAAGGCCTCGGTCTCTACTAGCCTATAGGGCAGCATCTCCAGGCTAAGCAATCTGGAGATGTGCACATTAAGGGCTTGGGCGTGCGGGTGGGTTGCACTATATTTGCGTTTCCGCTCCAGCGTCTGGGGTATGGAGAGCTGAACGCTGGTGGATGCTGTGGAGGATCGTGGAGGCGACGATGGGGTTTTTGTGGCAGGGTCCTGGGCAGGGGGCTGACTATCAGCTGACACAGGGGAAGGAGCAGTGGTGTGCACGGCCGGAGGTGAACGGGCTTGTTGCCACTGAGTGGGGTGTTTAGCATTCATATGCCTGCGCATACTGGTGGTAGTTAAGCTAGTAGTGGTGGAACCCCTGCTGAGCCTGGTTTGGCAAATGTTGCACACCACAGTCCGTCGGTCATCCGGTGTTTCCTTAAAGAACCTCCAGACTTCTGAAGATCTAGCCCTCGCCGCAAGAGCCCTCGCCACGGGAGCTTCACTAGTTGACACATTTGGCGCTGATGCACCAGCTCTGGCCCTGCCTCTCCGTCTGGCCTCACCACTGCCTCTTCCAACCTGTTCTGGTCGAGGACTCTCCTCCGTCTCAGAAGCACTGTGTTCACCCGGCCTCTCAACCCAGCTTGGGTCTGTCACCTCATCATCCTCCGATCCCTCAGTCTGCTCCCCCCTCGGACTTCCTGCCCTGACAACAACTTCCCCACTGTCTGACAACCGTGTCTCCTCATCGTCGGACACCTCTTTACACACTTCCACTACGTCAAGAAGGTCATCATCACCCACAGACTGTGACTGGTGGAAAACCTGGGCATCGGAAAATTGCTCAGCAGCAACCGGACAAGTGGTTTGTGACTGTGGGAAGGGTCCAGAAAAACATTTCCTCAGAGTATGCCGGTTCAAATGCCAAATTTTCCTGGGAGGGGGCAGACTGGGGGGGGAGGAGGCTGAGGTGCAGGAGCTGGAGGAGTGGCGATTTCGGTGACATGGGTGGACTGCGTGGAAGACTGACTGGTGGACAAATTGCTCGAAGCATTGTCAGCAATCCACGACATCACCTGTTCGCACTGTTCTGGCCTCAACAGTGCTCTACCACGAGTCCCAGTAACTTCAGACATGAACCTAGGGAGTGTAGCTCTGCGGCGTTCCCCTGCTCCCTCATAAGCAGGTGGTGTCTCACCCCGGCCAGGACCACGGCCTCTGACCCCTGCAGTAGTTGGACGCCCACGTCCCCGCCCTCCTCCTCTACCCCTAACCCTCGGGTTAAACATTTTTAAAATAAAAGTTATAGCTTTAATTTTTTTTTAACTTTTTTTTGTGTTTTTTTTTTTTTTGTGTTTTTGAGTTTTTAAAACCAAACAATGCTATCCTATTGCTATGGCTATTTTCTAGCCAAGTATGAAAGCACACTACTATGGCAGATGAGATGACACCGAGTTATTAAACAAAATAAACGTAAAATAAAAAAGGACAAATGGCAGACTGTGCCTAATTGAAATCCAACCCCTACTAAATTTTCCCACTTCGGTCTTTGCAATGGATATGTGCGTCACTAAGCGCAAAACACAGCGGTCGCAAGTCTCACTACAAATTGCTCACAATTGGCTAGTAGATGCACTGCAGCAAGTACAGCCACCAGCAGATCAACCAGAAATCAAATATATAACGCTACTGTAGGCGTAAGCCGTTTGGATTCTCCTATGGCTATTTTCTAGCCAAGTATGAAAGCACACTACTATGCCAGATGAGATGACGCTGAGTTATTAAACAAAATAAACGTAAAATAAAAAAGGACAAATGGCAGACTGTAGTAGCAAGCATAGAAAGGAGGACGGCACTCACCCACGGTTCAATGTGCAAACAGGAACACTTCTTTATTGGTAGTCAAGTTGCCAACTTCACACCGGGGTACAACGGGGAGGGGGTGATGCGGAATGCTATGAGACCTCATACTCAAAGGTCATGTTGTTACAAGGCTTCGTATCACCTATGTGGCACACTATGCCCACACACCAGCTTCCTTAATTCCCACCTCCTACCTGGTATGCTCGTGAAAGGATCCGGCGACGGCGTCAGCGGTTACCGCGGTGACGCGTCACGTGACCATCGAGCGAGGTAGGCGGGACACAGGTCAGCTGATCTCCCCACGTGGGACGTCGGGTTGGGGGCGGAGCCACCGGCCGAGTCCGGAAGCGACCGCGGACCATAGACGTACCGCTTAATGGGAGGACCTGTGCGGCAGGTGTATATCCACAGGTGAGTTTTAGCCACCATTTTTGGACCTTATAGCATTTGTGATTGGCAGTTACTTGCTTTGTTTGACATGACGTTATCCTATCCGTACGGATCATTAAGAATGGGGCGTTACTCATGTTCCCACCTTATGAGCTTAAAACCCAGCATTTGATTTTAATCCCCACACGGAGGCCGGAAGAAGCGCAAGCCGCGCGAAACGGCCGTAGCCTTCTCATAGCATTCCGCATCACCCCCTCCCCGTTGTACCCCGGTGTGAAGTTGGCAACTTGACTACCAATAAAGAAGTGTTCCTGTTTGCACATTGAACCGTGGGTGAGTGCCGTCCTCCTTTCTATGCTTGCTACTTTGTTTATTATGTGGACTTACCCCCTCCTGGGACGTTGACACCACCTCTCTGGGAACTCTGGGCACGAGTAGAACATCTCCGAATCCATCTACCGTTTTCTGTAGGTTTGTGGGAGGTGCCGCTATCATTACTCTTTGAAGGATTTGGTGGACAAATGGCAGACTGTGCCTAATTGAAATCCAACCCCTACTAAATTTTCCCACTTCGGTCTTTGCAATGGATATGTGCGTCACTAAGCGCAAAACACAGCGGTCGCAAGTCTCACTACAAATTGCTGACAATTGGCTAGTAGATGCACTGCAGCAAGTACAGCCACCAGCAGATCAACCAGAAATCAAATATATAACGCTACTGTAGGCGTAAGCCGTTTGGATTCTCCTATGGCTATTTTCTAGCCAAGTATGAAAGCACACTACTATGCCAGATGAGATGACGCTGAGTTATTAAACAAAATAAACGTAAAATAAAAAAGGACAAATGGCAGACTGTGCCTAATTGAAATCCAACCCCTACTAAATTTTCCCACTTCGGTCTTTGCAATGGATATGTGCGTCACTAAGCGCAAAACACAGCGGTCGCAAGTCTCACTACAAATTGCTCACAATTGGCTAGTAGATGCACTGCAGCAAGTACAGCCACCAGCAGATCAACCAGAAATCAAATATATAACGCTACTGTAGGCGTAAGCCGTTTGGATTCTCCTATGGCTATTTTCTAGCCAAGTATGAAAGCACACTACTATGCCAGATGAGATGACGCTGAGTTATTAAACAAAATAAACGTAAAATAAAAAAGGACAAATGGCAGACTGTGCCTAATTGAAATCCAACCCCTACTAAATTTTCCCACTTCGGTCTTTGCAATGGATATGTGCGTCACTAAGCGCAAAACACAGCGGTCGCAAGTCTCACTACAAATTGCTCACAATTGGCTAGTAGATGCACTGCAGCAAGTACAGCCACCAGCAGATCAACCAGAAATCAAATATATAACGCTACTGTAGGCGTAAGCCGTTTGGATTCTCCTATGGCTATTTTCTAGCCAAGTATGAAAGCACACTACTATGCCAGATGAGATGACGCTGAGTTATTAAACAAAATAAACGTAAAATAAAAAAGGACAAATGGCAGACTGTGCCTAATTGAAATCCAACCCCTACTAAATTTTCCCACTTCGGTCTTTGCAATGGATATGTGCGTCACTAAGCGCAAAACACAGCGGTCGCAAGTCTCACTACAAATTGCTGACAATTTGCTAGTAGATGCACTGCAGCAAGTACAGCCACCAGCAGATCAACCAGAAATCAAATATATAACGCTACTGTAGGCGTAAGCCGTTTGGATTCTCCTATGGCTATTTTCTAGCCAAGTATGAAAGCACACTACTATGCCAGATGAGATGACGCTGAGTTATTAAACAAAATAAACGTAAAATAAAAAAGGACAAATGGCAGACTGTGCCTAATTGAAATCCAACCCCTACTAAATTTTCCCACTTCGGTCTTTGCAATGGATATGTGCGTCACTAAGCGCAAAACACAGCGGTCGCAAGTCTCACTACAAATTGCTCACAATTGGCTAGTAGATGCACTGCAGCAAGTACAGCCACCAGCAGATCAACCAGAAATCAAATATATAACGCTACTGTAGGCGTAAGCCGTTTGGATTCTCCTATGGCTATTTTCTAGCCAAGTATGAAAGCACACTACTATGCCAGATGAGATGACGCTGAGTTATTAAACAAAATAAACGTAAAATAAAAAAGGAAAAATGGCAGACTCTGCCTAATTGAAATCCAACCCCTACTAAATTTTCCCACTTTGGTGTTTGAGGTGGATATGTGTGCCACTAAGAGCTAAACACAACGGTAGCAAGTCCCCCTGCTAATTCCTCACAAAATGGTACTAGATGCAAATAAAAAAAAAAAAAAGTAGAACGTTATTGTAGCCCTAAGAAGGGCTGTTGGGTTCTTGGAGAATCACTCCTGCCTAACAGTAAGCTAATAGAACACCCTAACGCTTTCCCTGACCAGCAGCAGCTCTCTCCCTAGCGGCATCCAGACACAGAATGATCTGAGCAGCGCGGGCAGCGGCTAGTCTATCCCAGGGTCACCTGATCTGGCCAGCCAACCACTGCTATCGACGTGTAAGGGTACCACGTCATGCTGGGTGGAGTGCAGAGTCTCCTGGCTTGTGATTGGCTCTGTTTCTGGCCGCCAAAAAGCAAAACGGCGGGAGCTGCCATTTTCTCGAGCGGGCGAAGTATTCGTCCGAGCAACGAGCAGTTTCGAGTACGCTAATGCTCGAACGAGCATCAAGCTCGGACGAGCATGTTCGCTCATCTCTAATTTTGATAGATCAGAGATCTTGGGAAACAGGATGAATGTTTATGATTTTTTTAAAAAACATTTTTACATGTATTCTAGGGAAAGAGGGGTGATTTAATTTTTTTTTAAATTTTTTAAAACTTTTTAAACTTTTATTTCAGCCTTTATTTTGACCCATTAGAGAGGTATGCAATGTAAATTGCATACAATGCAATGTAAATGAAGGTAATTTAAAGGCACCCACACACATAGCATATTAGACTCTGCAGAGCTTTATATTAACTGTGTAGTTTATGTGATGTATCGGAATCCCATGACATACTAGGGAAAAACCCTTAACTGCAAAGTTATCCTTTGCAATTCAAAGCTTAATCTCTCCCCCCCCACCTTCCCCAGAAAAATAGCAGCATAAAAACATATCCTAGACCAGACAATATTGGCTAGTTTCTGATGCTTGTGGACAACCTACCAAATTACCACTGGGATCAATTCCACAGCCATTAGGCTACATGTGTAAATAGCCTAACACTGAATTAGAGAGTCACCCACTTCCTTCAGTTCAACTGTTCCACAGGAGAGCATTGAAATACCCGCAGATGTCCAGGTCTTTAATAGAATCCTCATCCTTATTAATTTAGTCATTAGCTCACAATTTTGGTGAGTTTTGTGGCTTTCTTGTGGTTTTGTTGTGTTTGTGTGTGCTAATTTAGGAATTATTTTTGCCTTTCCCTGATTTTGTCAATGATCTTTTTTGTTGAGAGTAAGGTTTATTTGGTTTTTTATATTTGACATGTTACATCTTTTTCATTTTAATACAGCACAGTGAACCACCAGAACCAAAGAAAAAAAAACATTCCTAATGAGCAAGGAAACAATATTTTTTTAGTGCTGCTAGAACACTTTAAAAATGACCATGTGCAGATGTTAGAGAAAATATTGCAGTGCTTATGTGGATGATGCATCACTGCATGGATTTTGTGGCTATTTGGCCCTTTTGCACTACGCACGGTGGAGCACAAGGCGGCCATGGTGGGGACTCCAGCCATATTCACTATAACTAACACCTGCACCAAAAAATTGTCCCAGGTTACAGTGGAATATGCGCCAGCCAGGACCGGATATTGTTTTCAATTCCAATTTGTAGTACAAGAATAACTTCAGCTTCTCTCCCGAACCACCACTGCCACCCTAGATGCCCGAGATGTCACTCACTGCCCACACCAGTGCTCAGTCACTGCCTCCTCAGCCAGCCTCAGACATCCCCCTTATGAATACACCGAACTGCTTGAAGCTAGGGCCATCAATTGGACTGCTATGTACCTCATTGTTTCTTAGCTTTTCGGTATGTTCTGATATAGCTAGAAATTTAACTGTGCGATTACTCCGTTAGTATGTGCAGCAAGATAGTTTTATTGAACTGCCATGTCATGAACTGGGCTTGATTTTTACAGCTTTCACTGTGCGCTACATATACCAAATTTATATACCGGTAGGTTTTATTGGGTCTTATTTACTATGGGTCCATGGAGGCCCTTTCGTCTGACTTTCCGGTGCTTTTGGGTTTTGCGTGGCTGTGATGGATGGGATTGTGTCGCCAGCGATTAGATTGTGGTGCAGCTGTGCTGCAGGATTTAACTTTTAAATTGTGTCGCAAGACCAAGCACTTACATGCACCAGGGAGAAGAAGGTGAACTCTGTCGGACCTGAGTGGGGAAGGGACACATGCAGGATATCGGGCGCACGATCTTAATGAATCGCGGCAGAGTGCATGATAGTCGGACAATGCACTTTCTGTGAACTCCTCCAGATGGGTAAGTAAATGTGCCCCACTGTGTTTTAATACATTTAAAAATATTTCAATCTTTTGTATTTTTGTATTTCCATTGCTTCCATTTTAGGGACTATATAACCTTTTGATTATGTTTTAGGACATTTTTTTATATGTTGCAAAATGCAGAGAAGGTGACGATATTTTCCACTACAGGGTTTGACCCCGAGATTAACCGTTATTATATTTTGATAGATCTGGACTTTTGGGATGTGGCGATACCTGACATGTTTATTGTTCTAAGATTAGAAGGTTATTTGATTTTATTGTTTTTTAAAAATGTTTTTCTTCACTTTTCTTTTTTTTTACTATTTTTCAGACCCCCTTGGGTACTTTAGCCATAAGTTGTCTGATTAATCCTACCATGTACTGCCATAATACAGTCATGGGGAGTGATGCTCAAACCAGTATGGTGGCTCCAGCTTTTGATCGCTTTTGATTAATACCGTGGGTGGTACCGATATGCATTTGCTTCAATATGGAGCAAACACCCGTGTTGTATGGAGAGGGCTTAGCCCGTGAGCCCTCTCTAAACAACCTTAATGGACTTGTGACATACTAATACATCACAAATCGTTAAGAGGTTAAGCTGCTTGACAATATACTGATTATATTGCTTTAAACCTCAGTCTCACTACAAATTGCTCACAATTGGCTAGTAGATGCACTGCAGCAAGTACAGCCACCAGCAGATCAACCAGAAATCAAATATATAACGCTACTGTAGGCGTAAGCCGTTTGGATTCTCCTATGGCTATTTTCTAGCCAAGTATGAAAGCACACTACTATGCCAGATGAGATGACGCTGAGTTATTAAACAAAATAAACGTAAAATAAAAAAGGACAAATGGCAGACTGTGCCTAATTGAAATCCAACCCCTACTAAATTTTCCCACTTCGGTCTTTGCAATGGATATGTGCGTCACTAAGCGCAAAACACAGCGGTCGCAAGTCTCACTACAAATTGCTGACAATTTGCTAGTAGATGCACTGCAGCAAGTACAGCCACCAGCAGATCAACCAGAAATCAAATATATAACGCTACTGTAGGCGTAAGCCGTTTGGATTCTCCTATGGCTATTTTCTAGCCAAGTATGAAAGCACACTACTATGCCAGATGAGATGACGCTGAGTTATTAAACAAAATAAACGTAAAATAAAAAAGGACAAATGGCAGACTGTGCCTAATTGAAATCCAACCCCTACTAAATTTTCCCACTTCGGTCTTTGCAATGGATATGTGCGTCACTAAGCGCAAAACACAGCGGTCGCAAGTCTCACTACAAATTGCTCACAATTGGCTAGTAGATGCACTGCAGCAAGTACAGCCACCAGCAGATCAACCAGAAATCAAATATATAACGCTACTGTAGGCGTAAGCCGTTTGGATTCTCCTATGGCTATTTTCTAGCCAAGTATGAAAGCACACTACTATGCCAGATGAGATGACGCTGAGTTATTAAACAAAATAAACGTAAAATAAAAAAGGAAAAATGGCAGACTCTGCCTAATTGAAATCCAACCCCTACTAAATTTTCCCACTTTGGTGTTTGAGGTGGATATGTGTGCCACTAAGAGCTAAACACAACGGTAGCAAGTCCCCCTGCTAATTCCTCACAAAATGGTACTAGATGCAAATAAAAAAAAAAAAAAGTAGAACGTTATTGTAGCCCTAAGAAGGGCTGTTGGGTTCTTGGAGAATCACTCCTGCCTAACAGTAAGCTAATAGAACACCCTAACGCTTTCCCTGACCAGCAGCAGCTCTCTCCCTAGCGGCATCCAGACACAGAATGATCTGAGCAGCGCGGGCAGCGGCTAGTCTATCCCAGGGTCACCTGATCTGGCCAGCCAACCACTGCTATCGACGTGTAAGGGTACCACGTCATGCTGGGTGGAGTGCAGAGTCTCCTGGCTTGTGATTGGCTCTGTTTCTGGCCGCCAAAAAGCAAAACGGCGGGAGCTGCCATTTTCTCGAGCGGGCGAAGTATTCGTCCGAGCAACGAGCAGTTTCGAGTACGCTAATGCTCGAACGAGCATCAAGCTCGGACGAGCATGTTCGCTCATCTCTAATTTTGATAGATCAGAGATCTTGGGAAACAGGATGAATGTTTATGATTTTTTTAAAAAACATTTTTACATGTATTCTAGGGAAAGAGGGGTGATTTAATTTTTTTTTAAATTTTTTAAAACTTTTTAAACTTTTATTTCAGCCTTTATTTTGACCCATTAGAGAGGTATGCAATGTAAATTGCATACAATGCAATGTAAATGAAGGTAATTTAAAGGCACCCACACACATAGCATATTAGACTCTGCAGAGCTTTATATTAACTGTGTAGTTTATGTGATGTATCGGAATCCCATGACATACTAGGGAAAAACCCTTAACTGCAAAGTTATCCTTTGCAATTCAAAGCTTAATCTCTCCCCCCCCACCTTCCCCAGAAAAATAGCAGCATAAAAACATATCCTAGACCAGACAATATTGGCTAGTTTCTGATGCTTGTGGACAACCTACCAAATTACCACTGGGATCAATTCCACAGCCATTAGGCTACATGTGTAAATAGCCTAACACTGAATTAGAGAGTCACCCACTTCCTTCAGTTCAACTGTTCCACAGGAGAGCATTGAAATACCCGCAGATGTCCAGGTCTTTAATAGAATCCTCATCCTTATTAATTTAGTCATTAGCTCACAATTTTGGTGAGTTTTGTGGCTTTCTTGTGGTTTTGTTGTGTTTGTGTGTGCTAATTTAGGAATTATTTTTGCCTTTCCCTGATTTTGTCAATGATCTTTTTTGTTGAGAGTAAGGTTTATTTGGTTTTTTATATTTGACATGTTACATCTTTTTCATTTTAATACAGCACAGTGAACCACCAGAACCAAAGAAAAAAAAACATTCCTAATGAGCAAGGAAACAATATTTTTTTAGTGCTGCTAGAACACTTTAAAAATGACCATGTGCAGATGTTAGAGAAAATATTGCAGTGCTTATGTGGATGATGCATCACTGCATGGATTTTGTGGCTATTTGGCCCTTTTGCACTACGCACGGTGGAGCACAAGGCGGCCATGGTGGGGACTCCAGCCATATTCACTATAACTAACACCTGCACCAAAAAATTGTCCCAGGTTACAGTGGAATATGCGCCAGCCAGGACCGGATATTGTTTTCAATTCCAATTTGTAGTACAAGAATAACTTCAGCTTCTCTCCCGAACCACCACTGCCACCCTAGATGCCCGAGATGTCACTCACTGCCCACACCAGTGCTCAGTCACTGCCTCCTCAGCCAGCCTCAGACATCCCCCTTATGAATACACCGAACTGCTTGAAGCTAGGGCCATCAATTGGACTGCTATGTACCTCATTGTTTCTTAGCTTTTCGGTATGTTCTGATATAGCTAGAAATTTAACTGTGCGATTACTCCGTTAGTATGTGCAGCAAGATAGTTTTATTGAACTGCCATGTCATGAACTGGGCTTGATTTTTACAGCTTTCACTGTGCGCTACATATACCAAATTTATATACCGGTAGGTTTTATTGGGTCTTATTTACTATGGGTCCATGGAGGCCCTTTCGTCTGACTTTCCGGTGCTTTTGGGTTTTGCGTGGCTGTGATGGATGGGATTGTGTCGCCAGCGATTAGATTGTGGTGCAGCTGTGCTGCAGGATTTAACTTTTAAATTGTGTCGCAAGACCAAGCACTTACATGCACCAGGGAGAAGAAGGTGAACTCTGTCGGACCTGAGTGGGGAAGGGACACATGCAGGATATCGGGCGCACGATCTTAATGAATCGCGGCAGAGTGCATGATAGTCGGACAATGCACTTTCTGTGAACTCCTCCAGATGGGTAAGTAAATGTGCCCCACTGTGTTTTAATACATTTAAAAATATTTCAATCTTTTGTATTTTTGTATTTCCATTGCTTCCATTTTAGGGACTATATAACCTTTTGATTATGTTTTAGGACATTTTTTTATATGTTGCAAAATGCAGAGAAGGTGACGATATTTTCCACTACAGGGTTTGACCCCGAGATTAACCGTTATTATATTTTGATAGATCTGGACTTTTGGGATGTGGCGATACCTGACATGTTTATTGTTCTAAGATTAGAAGGTTATTTGATTTTATTGTTTTTTAAAAATGTTTTTCTTCACTTTTCTTTTTTTTTACTATTTTTCAGACCCCCTTGGGTACTTTAGCCATAAGTTGTCTGATTAATCCTACCATGTACTGCCATAATACAGTCATGGGGAGTGATGCTCAAACCAGTATGGTGGCTCCAGCTTTTGATCGCTTTTGATTAATACCGTGGGTGGTACCGATATGCATTTGCTTCAATATGGAGCAAACACCCGTGTTGTATGGAGAGGGCTTAGCCCGTGAGCCCTCTCTAAACAACCTTAATGGACTTGTGACATACTAATACATCACAAATCGTTAAGAGGTTAAGCTGCTTGACAATATACTGATTATATTGCTTTAAACCTCAAAATCAATGGTCTGTCCAAATGTGTTTTTTGCTGTATACTCTGGGAAGCTCAGGCTTAGCACTATGAAGTTGGTCTTACTCCTTAGGCCAATACATTTCTACCACTCTTTACACTTGGAAGGGACCTTCCTATTCAGTATCTTCACTCACTCCTTAAAGGGAACTTGTGATCAGGAGACCCATTTTTAGCACCCTCACAGTGACCATAGAGCATAGTACATATACTGCTAAAGAGTTTTTGTCTAAAAAATAGGTTTTACAGAAAACAATGTTATAAAGTACCTTTCAATGCCACGTGAGCTGTGACTATAGAGTGAGTACAGGAGTGACTATAAAGGAGCGCCCCCCCCAACCCCTTGGGAAACTGTGTCCTTTTCAAATATATAAAAACACCCATCACTCGGATTAGTGACGCTGCCTGCAGTATCCCTCCTGTGGACGTCATCAAGCAATGTTCCGCTCGCCGTCATCAACTCTCGCTGACCTTCCCTCAGGCATTCTCGCTCCTGTATGGTCAGCATGCCTAGCTAGAGTAGCGCATGCACAGATGAAGGTGGAGACCATTCAACTGGCTGCACTTTATCTGTGCATGTCCAAAGACACATTCTGAAGGATGCTGACCATGCAGGTGCGAGAATGCCTGACACGGTCAGCGAGAGTTGATGGCAGTGGGTGGAGCATCACTAGATTTCATCTGCATGGGGGATACTGCAGGGGGCATTGTTAAGCTGGGTGATGGGCATTTTATATATTTGAAAAGGACATTTGGGGAGGAAACCGCTCCTATATAGCCACTCCAGGGGATGAATGGCCTAGTCACAACTCACCTGGCATTGAAAGGTAATAAACCTATTTTTATACAAAAACTCTTTGGAAGTGTATGCACTATGCTCTATGGGGACTTGGGGTGCTAAAAATGGGTCTCCTGGAGACAGGTTCCCTTTAAATTCTAGACCTTTACTCCTGGAAAATCTGCATTAATGTTTGAGACAATTCCATTACTGAGACCAAAAACCTTAATGACACTTTCTTTGTCATTGACCACTTAACCAACTGATGATTTACATAGCCCCCACTCATGCCAAAACCAATGAGCTTGACTCCTTGATAGGGCATCTGCAATTACAAGTTAACCTGAAGTAAAGTTTCACCTACTGTAACTTGGCAGACAATGGGGCACATTTACTAAGGGTCCGAGGACCGCATTGTCGGGTTTCCTGATTTTTTACCGTTTTGCCCTGATTTGCCCCTGGTTTATAGCCCATGCGATCGGATTGTGGCGCATCAGCGCCGGCTTGCATGTGACACAAATCGGGGGGCATGGACGACGGACAACCTGACTAATTCGGACAAACCGCAAATTTTAAAACAAAATTGTGACGCAAGATCAGCACTCACATGTACCGGGAAGAAGAAGGTGAACTCCGACGGACCTCAGCGGGGGAAGCGACGGGATGGGTAATTAAATGTGCCCCAACGTTGTCTACAAAGGAATGAACTTCCTGAGCTTTGACAGCCCCTAACACAAGCTCTTACACATCTGCATGTAAAAATGAATTACAAGTGCAACAGACTGTCAACAAGAAGCTTTCTTTCTTCCTATTTTCCCTTAGGAAACCTCGCTGACCTTTTGCCTTTCCTAAAGTCAAATAAAAAGTTTTCACTTAAAGCTAAAAAAAATAATGCGAGACACACAAACTGCAGAAGCAAAAGTTTTTTTTTTTACAAGCTATAAATACTTATGCAAGGGTCTTGTGTGGTTGTGATGAATGATGTACCCATTCTTCTGCTGTTCTTTTAAATTAAAGAACTCCGACACTCCATATCCTGATCATTATTTACTATAAAAGTCATCCTGATTGAACATCGTAGAGACTAGAGATGAGCGAACATACTCGACCGAGCTTGATGCTCGTTCGAGCATTAGCGTACTCGAAACTGCTCGTTGCTCGGACGAATACTTCGCCCGCTCGAGAAAATGGCAGCTCCCGCCGTTTTGCTTTTTGGCGGCCAGAAACAGAGCCAATCACAAGCCAGGAGACTCTGCACTCCACCCAGCATGACGTGGTACCCTTACACGTCGATAGCAGTGGTTGGCTGGCCAGATCAGGTGACCCTGGGATAGACTAGCCGCTGCCCGCGCTGCTCGGATCATTCTGTGTCTGGATGCCGCTAGGGAGAGAGCTGCTGCTGGTCAGGGAAAGCGTTAGGGTGTTCTATTAGAATAGTGTTAGGCAGGAGTGATTCAACAAGAACCCAACAGCCCTTCTTAGGGCTACAATAACGTTATACTTTTTTTTTTTTTGTTTGCTTGTGGCTGGGCTTGCTGGCACTAGTAGTGCAGCTAGTACCATATTGTGAGGAATTAGCAGGGGGACTTGCTACCGTTGTGTTTAGCTCTTAGTGACACACATATCCACCTCAAACACCAAAGTGGGAAAATTTATTAGGGGTTTGATTTCAATTAGGCACAGTCTGCCAGTTTCTTTTTATTTTACGTTTATTTTTTCATAACTCAGCGTCATCTCATCAGTGTGCTTTCATACTTGGCTAGAAAATAGCCAAAGGAGAATCCAAACGGCTTACTTACGCCTACAATAGCGTTATATATATTTTATTTCTGGTTGATCTGCTGGTGGCTGTCCTTGCTGCAGTGCATATACTAGCCAATTGTGAGGAATTTGGAGTGAGACTTGTGACCGCTGTGTTTAGCGCTTAGTGACGCACATATCCATCGCAAAGACCGAAGTGGGAAAATTTATTAGGGGTTGGATTTCAATTAGGCACAGTCTGCCATTTCCTTTTTATTTTACGTTTATTTTTTCATAACTCAGCGTCATCTCATCAGTGTGCTTTCATACTTGGCTAGAAAATAGCCAAAGGAGAATCCAAACGGCTTACTTACGCCTACAATAGCGTTATATATATTTTATTTCTGGTTGATCTGCTGGTGGCTGTCCTTGCTGCAGTGCATATGCTAGCCAATTGTGAGGAATTTGGAGTGAGACTTGCGACCGCTGTGTTTAGCGCTTAGTGACGCACATATCCATCGCAAAGACCGAAGTGGGATAATTTATTAGGGGTTGGATTTAAATTAGGCACAGTCTGGCAGTTTCTTTTTATTTTACGTTTATTTTTTCATAACTCAGCGTCATCTCATCAGTGTGCTTTCATACTTGGTTAGAAAATAGCCAAAGGAGAATCCAAACGGCTTACTTACGCCTACAATAGCGTTATATATATTTTATTTCTGGTTGATCTGCTGGTGGCTGTCCTTGCTGCAGTGCATATACTAGCCAATTGTGTGGAATTTGGAGTGAGACTTGCGACCGCTGTGTTTAGCGCTTAGTGACGCACATATCCATCGCAAAGACCGAAGTGGGATAATTTATTAGGGGTTGGATTTCAATTAGGCACAGTCTGCCATTTCCTTTTTATTTTACGTTTATTTTTTCATAACTCAGCGTCATCTCATCTGGCATAGCAGTGTGCTTTCATACTTGGCTAGAAAATAGCCATAGCAATAGGATAGCATTGTTTGGTTTTAAAAACTAAAAAACACAAAAAAAACCTAAAAAACACAAAAAAACACAAAAAAAAGTTAAAAAAAAAATTAAAGTTATATAACTTTCATTTTCAAAATGTTTAACCCGAGGGCTAGGGGTAGAGGACGAGGACGAGGGCGGGGACGTGGGCGTCCATCTACTGCAGGGGTCAGAGGCCGTGGTCCTGGGTGGGGTGAGACACCACCTGCTGATGAGGGAGCAGGGGAACGCCGCAGAGCTACACTCCCTAGGTTCATCATGTCTCAAGTTACTGGGACTCGTGGTAGAGCACTGTTGAGGCCAGAACAGTGCGAACAGGTGATGTCGTGGATTGCCGACAATGCTTCGAGCAATTTGTCCACCAGTCAGTCTTCCACGCAGTCCACCCATGTCACCGAAATCGGCACTCCTCCAGCTCCTGCACCTCAGCCTCCTCCCCCCCAGTCTGCCCCCTCCCAGGAAAATTTGGCATTTGAACCGGCATACTCTGAGGAACTGTTTTCTGGACCCTTCCCACAGTCACAAACCACTTGTCCGGTTGCTGCTGAGCAATTTTCCGATGCCCAGGTTTTCCACCAGTCGCAGTCTGTGGGTGATGATGACCTTCTTGACGTAGTGGAAGAAGTGTGTAAAGAGGTGTCCGACGATGAGGAGACACGGTTGTCAGACAGTGGTGAAGTTGTTGTCAGGGCAGGAAGTCCGAGGGGGGAGCAGACTGAGGGATCGGAGGATGATGAGGTGACAGACCCAAGCTGGGTTGAGAGGCCGGGTGAACACAGTGCTTCATAGACGGAGGAGAGTCCTATAGCAGAACAGGTTGGAAGAGGCAGTGGTGGGGCCAGACGGAGAGGCAGGGCCAGAGCAGGTGCATCAGCGCCAAATGTGTCACGTAGTGAAGCTCCCGTGGCGAGGGCTCCCGCGGCGAGGGCTAGATTTTCAGAAGTCTGGAGGTTCTTTAAGGAAACACCGGATGACCGACGGACTGTGGTGTGCAACCTTTGCCAAACCAGGATCAGCAGGGGTTCCACCACTACTAGCTTAACTACCACCAGTATGCGCAGGCATATGAATGCTAAACACCCGAATCAGTGGCACCAAGCCCGTTCACCTCCGGCCGTGCACACCACTGCTCCTTCCCCTGTGTCAGCTGATAGTCAGCCCCCTGCCCAGGACCCTGGCACAAAAACCCCATCGTCGCCTCCACGATCCTCCACAGCATCCACCAGCGTTCAGGCACAGCAGCAGTGCCGTCGCTAAGCGACAGCAGGCGGTGCTCAAACTGCTGAGCCTAGGCGATAAAAGGCACACCGCCCAAGAACTATTACAGGGCATCACGGCGCAGACTGATCTGTGGCTGGCACCGCTGAACCTGAAGCCAGGCATGGTTGTGTGTGACAACGGCCGTAACCTGGTGGCGGCTCTGCAACTCGGCAGACTGACACATGTGCCATGCCTGGCCCATGTGTTAAATCTGATAGTTCAGCGTTTCCTCAAGACATACCCCAATCTGTCAGATTTGCTCACGAAGGTGCGCCGCATCTGTGCGCATTTCAGGAAGTCCAGCACAGATGCTGCCACTCTCAGGGCAGCGCAGCGCCGCCTCCAACTGCCCGCTCACCGACTGTTGTGCGAAGTGCCCAAGAGGTGGAATTCAACATTAACCATGTTATCCAGAGTTAACCAGCAGCGCAGAGCGATTGTAGACTGCCAGATGTCAACTTTCACCAGAACTGGTAGTCAGGTCAGTCAGCTTCCTAAAGTCTACAATGAGGAGTGGACGTGGATGTCTGATATCTGTCAGGTGCTGAGTAACTTTGAGGAGTCAACACAGATGGTCAGTGGCGATGCCGCCATCATCAGCCTCACCATCCCGCTGCTTGGCCTGTTGAAAAACTCTCTGATCAGCATGAAGTCGGAAGCTTTGCGCTCGTCACAAGAGACGGGGGAAGAAGATTCCCTTGTTGATAGCCAAAGCACCCTCAGGTCTGTTTCTCAGCGCATATCGGAGGAGGTGGAGGAGGATGAGGAGGAAGAGGAGGAGAATGTTGGCGAGACACAAGAGGGGAGCATTGCTCAGACCTTCACTGTTCAGCGTGTATGGGCAGAAGAAGAGGAGTTGGAGGAGTTGGAGGAGGAGGAAATGGACAGTCAGGCCAGTGAGGGGAGTGAATTCTTGCGCGTTGGGACTGGAGAGGAAAGGAGTGTGAGAATGCATGAATACCAGCAGGCCCTGGTGCACAAGCTGAAACAGTATTTCCCTTCTGACAGCGCTAGCGGCAGAGTGCGTAGTTCTGCGGGACAAGTAGCGAGGGAGAGTAGGCGAGCAGGCAGCTTGTCCAGCACTGGCAAGGGTACGCTTTACAAGGCTTTTGCCAGGTTTATGTCACCCCAGCAAGACACTGTCACCTGTCCCCAGTCTCGGCAGAGTAGGGCTGATCTTTACAGAAAGATGGTGAGGGAGTACGTAGCTGACCATACCATCGTCCTAAATGATCACACAGCTCCCTACAACTACTGGGTTTCAAAGCTGGACATGTGGCACGAACTGGCGCTGTACGCCTTGGAGGTTCTTGCCTGCCCTGCCGCTAGCGTCTTGTCCGAGCGGGTTTTCAGTGCAGCTGGTGGCATCATCACCGATAAGCGTACACGCCTGTCGACTGACAGCGCTGACAGGCTGATGCTTATTAAGATGAATAAAGCCTGGATTTCTCATAATTTCCAAACTCCACCAGGTGAAGGAAGCTCAACCTGAATAATTTATGCACTCCTCCTCCTCCTCATTTTCCTCCTTCTCCTCCTCTTTGTACACTAAAGCAGAGGAAACTGGCTATTTTTTGACAGGGCCCACTGGCTCTAGCTATAGTACTTTATGCATTTAATTTTTCTGGAGGGCCACCTACCCGGTCCTCTGTTTTAAACAATTTTTGGGAGTGCCACATACAGGCACTCAATCTATTCAATTTTTCTGGAGGGCCACCTACCTGCTCCTCTGGTTTGAAAACTTTTTTGGACTGCCAAATACAGGCACTCAATCTATTTCATTTTTCTAGAGGGCCACCTACCTGCTCCTCTGGTTTGAAAACTTTTTTGGACTGCCACATACAGGCACTCAATCTATTCCATTTTTCTGGAGGGCCACCTACCTGCTCCTCTGGTTTGAAAACTTTTTTGGACTGCCACATACAGGCACTCAATCTATTTCATTTTTCTGGAGGGCCACCTACCTGCTCCTCTGGTTTGAAAACTTTTTTGGACTGCCACATACAGGCACTCAATCTATTTCATTTTTCTGGAGGGCCACCTACCTGCTCCTCTGGTTTGAAAACTTTTTTGGACTGCCACATACAGGCACTCAATCTATTCCATTTTTCTGGAGGGCCACCTACCTGCTCCTCTGGTTTAAAAACTTTTTTGGACTGCCACATACAGGCACTATCCAAATTAAATTGTCTCCATAGCAGCCTCCACACGTTGTCTCCATTGCTACCTCCAAAAGTCGTCCATATAGCTGCCTCCATACATCGTCCCCTTATCAAACGAGGTGTGTCAGGCACAAATTTGGGTTGTTTTCATGGATTCCACATCAAAGTTGTTAACTTTGTCGCCACCCTGCTGTGTTATCCACAAAATATACTGGCAAACTTTTACCATTTAGGGATATTATTTCAGCGCTTCTTGCGCATCTGTTTACATTCCCCTCATCCGCCATATCCCAAACTTATAAGAACGCTAATACACTTAACTTGGTGCAGGCTGGGACCGAGTCTGACCCTGGGGCTGGTCATATACTGCCGACGCCGAGGATTGCGGGGCCTACCTCGGTCCAGGTCTCAAAGGCCTACTATACCTCCTCCTCCTCCCACCCCTCCTCCACCTCCTCCTCCTCCGAATTACCATCCGTGGCCATGGCGCCATCAGTCGGTAGCTCTAGGCACAGCAGCAGTGCCGTCGCTAAGCGACAGCAGGCGGTGCTCAAACTGCTGAGCCTAGGCGATAAAAGGCACACCGCCCAAGAGCTATTACAGGGCATTCCACATCAAACTTGTTAACTTTGTCGCCACCCTGCTGTGTAATCCCCAAAATATACTGGCAAACTTTTATCATTTACCGATATTATTTCAGCGCTTCTTTCGCATCTGTTTACATTCCCCTCACCCGCCATATCCCAAACTTATAAGAACGCTACTACACTTGATCTTATACAAAAGGTTCTTAGAAGTGCTGTTTGGGGAGTAGCCTAGAGACAGGGGCTTGGATTGGCGAAAGCTCGCCTGGCAGCGGAGCGCCAGCTCCATGCCAAGATCCAACTAACATAGTTTTAACTGCAGCACCTTTAATCTACTACTAGTTCACTGCCTCCATACATGGTCCCCTTATCAAACGAGCTGTGTCAGGCAGAATTTTGGGTTGTTTTCATGGCTTCCATGTTAACTTTGTCGCCACCCTGCTGTGTAATCCACAAAATATACTGGCAAACTTTTATCATGTACCGATATTATTTGAGCGCTTCTTGCTCACCTCCTTTGGTTCCTCTCTGCCACCCATTGGTTTGAAGCCTGAGTCCATTTAGGGTATGTCGCCATGACACTCTCTAGCCTGCTGCCGCTGCCTCTGCATGCCGTCCCCTATAGTGTCAGGGTCAATTATTGGATGTTTTAGATGCTATCTAGCTTCATTCTGTCACTCTGTCATGGCCATGCTGTTGCCCATAATTTTGGCATAATGGTGCGATTAACCCCTTAAGGACGGAGGGTTTTTCGCTTCATTTCTCACTCTCCAACTTCAAAAATCCATAACTTTTTCATTTTTCCGTGTACAGACCTGTGTGAGGGCTTATTTTGTGCGTAACAAATTTTACTTTCCCATAATGTTATTTATTTTAACATGCCGTGTACTGCGAAGCTGAAAAAAAATTCCAAACGTGGAAAAATTGAAAAAAAAACGCACGTGCGTCATGTTCTTGTGGGCTCAGTTTTTACAACTTTCACTCTTCGCTTCAAATAACACTCTACTTTATTCTTTGGTTCGGTGCGATCGCGGTGATACCAAATTTATACAGGTTTTATTGTGTTTTAATACATTTTCAAAAATAAAATGAATGTGTACAAAAAAGAAAAAAATTTTTTTGCCATCTTCTGACGCTAATAACTTTTTCATACTTTGGCGCACGGAGATGTGTGAGGGGTCATTTTTTGCGAAATGAAGCGACGTTTTCATTGCTACCATTTTGAGGTCTGTGCGACATTTTGATCATTTTTTATTTCATTTTTTATGTTATGTAAAAAGGTGTAAAAGTCGCATTTCGGAAATTTGGGCGCCATTTCCTGCCTCGGAGGTCATCGCCGCCCATAACCCTTTTTATATTTTGATAGATCGGACATTTTGGGACGCGGCGATACCTAATATGTTTGTGATTTTTACTGTTTATTATGTTTTATTTCAGTTCTAGGGAAAGGGGGGTGATTTGAATTTTTAATATTTTATTAATTTTTTTTATTTTTTAAACTTTTTTTTTTCTTTTTTTTTTCACTATCTTTTAGACCATCTAGGGTACATTAACCCTAGATGGTCAGATCGCTGCTACCATATACTGCAATACTTCTGTATTGCAATATATGGCATTTTTGCAGCACATTCATTACAATGAGCCACTGGCTCATTGTAACGAATCTGCAGCTGCCATGTAGCCTCGTGTCAAGAGAAGACACGGGGCTACCATGGCAACTGATCGCCGCCCCCCGATGACGTTCGGGGGCGTGGCGATCGAAAAAAAGATGGCGGCGCCCGCGCGCCGCCGTCTTTTAAACGCCGCCGGCGACTTTGCCGGCGGCAAAGAAGGTGTTAATAGCCGCGATCAGTGCAAGCACCGACCGCGGTTATTAGCGGTGGGGGTTTTGTGCAAAATGCAAAAACCCCCACCTTTGTATGAAGAGGACTCAGCCCGTGAGCCCTCTTCATACATCCCTTATACCTCTGCGCCGTAGAGCTACGGCGCAGAGCGTTAAGGGGTTAAGCAGCCTCAGAGGCATCCATGCATGCTGCCCCTGCTGTTTCCTGTCCATTTCCGTGGTGTTTCCATCCTTTTCTGAGGTTCCCAGGTGTTTGGCCAAGCTTCCCTGTGCAGAGCCTTGGTCCCCTTGAAAAATGCTCGAGTCTCCCATTGACTTCAATGGGGCTCGTTATTCGAGACGAGCACTCGAGCATCGGGAAAAGTTTGTCTCGAATAACGAGTACCCGAGCATTTTAGTGCTCGCTCATCTCTAGTAGAGACATTAAGAAACCACTGCCAGCACCAGCATCGGTATCCTTTCAGATATAACATATCTGTAGCTCTCATTGCCACTTGTAAAGGGGAAACAGAATCCACTATCGTGTGGGTCAGCTCTATCTGATTTTTGCAATGGGAACAGTAAACATTTGACATTTGGTTGAATTATGTGATACAGGAATATACTGTATGTAGAATCATAAAATGTCATTCACCAATATTTCATTCATTTTCATCGTACTTTAACTTAGGGCAACGCGTGGCTTGGTGGTTAGTGCTACAGCCTTGCAGCGCTGGGGACCTGGGTTCAAGTCCCAGGCTCAACATCTGAAAAGAGTTTGTATGTTCTCTCCATGTTTGCATGAGTTTCCTCCAGGTCCTCAGGTTGCTTCCCACACTCCAAAAAAACTGGTAGGTTGATTAGATTGTGAGCCCCATTGGGGACAGGGACCGATTTGGCAAACTCTGTGTAATCTGTGTGTGCTATATAATTAAAGGAATTTTTTATTATTAAATTATTATTTACAACTGATACCATTTTAAACCTATCATACATAATCTTTAGATTTACTGTGGTCTCTGAAGCTCATGGAAAGTTTCAGAAATTTAATTTTTTTTTCAGAAAAAATAACATTTCTTTATGGGAGACAGCAACCACTGAAGGATGAAGGCAACTTCATCCCACATGCATTACTATGCAGGCAATCACTGCTTCATGTGCGTTCTGGACATTTACCGTAGAATTTCTCCAAAACATCACATGCTACTACAAACATAAGGAAATGGGAATGCATGTTTATGGTCATGTTTCTTCTAGTATCCTAGAAACAGTCAATGGTATTGGCATTGCAGAAAGATTTCCCTGTGTATCCTATAACAAAATAAATAATTACCAGTTCTCTGGTAATGTGACTGCAGCTGGTAAAAATGCAGATACCTGTTCCAGGATTGGATAAGAAAAACATAGCCTCTTGGCTACTTTGATAGACAACCTCTTTTAACATCAAGAATGATCTATTCTGAAAGCCTAATGACATTAGGCCCAAATCTTACTTCCCATGATGATTATACCCACAATCTAACATAATCCATAATGGAAAAGTAAAAATACAGAATCCAGGGTTAATAAACAAATTTAGACATAACAAAGATCAAAAAAGGAAAGAGAAAGAAGGCGGATAATGGCCACAACACAGAAAAAGCCAAAACCCCACTTCCCGTGGTATTTCTAAACAAAAGAGTGATGTGATCCTACCCCCTTTTAGGACCTTATAATAGTATTCAATACTGTCATAAGGTCCTGAAAGGCAGATTGGTTATAGAGATCACATGATCTCCCATCTGTAACCATTTTATGGACAGGAATACAGTTGGGGAAATGAGTATTTGATCCCAGGCTGATTTTGCAATGTTTTGCACATACAGAGAATAGAGAGGTCTGTTATTTTTATTGTAGGTACACTTCAAAAGTAGACAGAATAATAAAAAAAATCCAGAAAATTACATTGTATGATCTTTAAATAATTAATTAGCATGTTATTGCATGAAATAAGTATTTGAGCCCCTACCAATGAGCAAGAATTCTGTCTCCCTCAGTGATGTTAGCTTTTCTTTAAGAAGCTCCTCCTACTCTGCACTTATTACATGTATTAATTGCACCTGTTTAAATTGTTTCCTGTACAAAAGACACCTGTCCACACACTTAATCAGACTCCAACCTCTCCACCATGGGAATACCAAAGAGCTGACTATGGGCACCAGAGACAAAATTGTAGACCTGCTCTTGTTGGCACAATTATTATAAAATGGATGAAACATTAGATGAACAGCTATCTTCCTCAGTCGTGGGCTCCATGCAAGATGCCACCTCATGGGGTAAGGATGATTCTGAGAAAGGTCAGTAATCAGCCCAGAACTACACAGGAGGGCCTCGTCAATGACCTGAAGTCAGCTGGGAACACAGTTTCTAAGATTACCATTAGTAACTGCGCCATCATGGATTAAGATCATGCAGGACATGAAAGGTCCCCCTGCTCATGCCAGAACATGTCCAGGCCAGTTTGAATTTACCTACTGACCATCTAGATCAGTGATGGCGAACCTTTTAGAGCATGAGTGCCCAAACTTCAACCAAAAGGCACTTATGTTCTCTATCGCACCTGCTTCATTTTCTCCTGGGCTTATTTTTCAAAATGGGGTCACCTTTGAGTGTTTCCAGTCAACATTCGCAGAGGTGGAGTGTGTGTTTATTTTATATTGCAATTAATTGTTATTCTTATGGTACAATATCATAATATGATTTCGCCAGTTCTTTTTAGTTAGACAAATTTGCAGCTGGTGATACCTAACAACAAGAACAAAAACATTTTTACAGTGTTCAAGGGAACTGAAATATTCTTTTGTGTATGCCTCAATTGTTATAAACAACTATAGTTTTTCATGACTGCTTGAGCAAACAAAATTGAAATGTCAAAAAAGAGATATTCTTTTCTGAAGCTTCTAATACATTGTTCAATGACATTAGAGACTGTAGGACTTTACGGACTTTATTACCACTCTATTTCCTCTAGTAGAGTAAGGCACAAAAGTGTCTATAAAACACATAATAAATGTAATAGACCTTGTGCAGAAGTTTTATATCCAATAAATTCCAGATTCCTGGTGCATTTAGCCTAGTAAAACTCCCTGTCACGGGTGCTCCCACGATCACTGTCCCTCCATGTACCCCAGCTCCAGCCACAGCTCCGGGCTCACCTGTCCCAACTCCTGCTTCCCAGCAGACTTCCGTGCGTGCGCGTCTCTGCCTCCTGGGGGTGTGCGCACGCTGGCTGTTGGAAATTTACAGGGCCAGCGCACCAATCAGCGGTGTGCTGGCCCTATAAATTTCCTTCACCTTATTAACCAGCACCTCCCTTCCTTCCCCGCCTTATCTTTGTGCCTATGCCTTTGTTAAAGATCCCCTGCAATATTCCTGCATTCCTGTGTTCCCGTGTCCCAGCGTTCCTGTGTTCCTGTGTCCCAGCATTCTTGTGTCCCTGTGTTGCTGTGTTCCCGCGTTCCTGTGTTCCTGTGTCCTGTGTGCCCGTTCGCCATTTGCCTGGACCTTTTCTGACCCAGGATTGGACTTGACCTTGCATCTCTGCCTCCTGCCCTGATCCTGTGCCTGAACCTGACTATAAGACTGTCTCCTGCTAAGGTACCTCAACCTCGGCTGCCACCGCGGGCTAGTCGCAGCTGTGGAACAATCAGGTGCCACTTACATTCCGGTCCCAGGTGACGGCTAGTACCACCTCTCGCTGTGGTCCCAAGGATCCACTGATCCCGAATCCTGACACTCTTTCTATCCTTATGTTGAAGGAGGCCCAATTACCAAAAGTTTTATTGGTAATTTCTGCAATTGAGAAGGTTGTATACCTAAATTATGAAGCACATTATGGTGAAGCGGAGCAGTAACATGTATGCAGTGATGCTTGGTGTGTCTTTATTTTTATTGCTGATTTTCTAATACAAATGCTAATGGAAAAATAAAAAAATATGAAAGTCTGCGGGTTGCCATCTCTACTAGAATAAGTGGTGTATATAAGGTACAATTAAAGGAAATACTAGTTCTGATTCTAATTTTCTGGCAATGTCCTACTCCTACGCTTAGTTAGATGACAGCCGTTCCAGTGACCACATCCTCTTTTGGTTTAATACATTCATTGCTTCCCATCGATACTTCTCAGTAGTCCCAAAAAAGTGATTAAATACCGGAGACGGTTGTGATTTGACAAAAAATTTAAGACTGTAGAAGATTACTAGAAATTGGATAAAAATAATTCGGAATTCTGCTTTGAAATTCATTTTTAGACTAGTTTTATAACATAGGTGCGTTAATCTTTTAGCCAGTTTGGGCTTTGAAGTGAAGTTATAACCACAAGAGTCAGTGTTAGGGGCAACAGGTCATAGAGCAGGAGGATGTGAACAACTTGATATGTAGTATGAAATAATGGACCAGATTTATCATAAGTGAGTCAAACTGCACTACATGCAGTTCGCCTCAATTATGTGGAGAGTGTGCCAGATTATTGAAGACCGAATCTTTGCGCACCCTGCATGCACCAATCATTTTTCGAGTGCCACAATTATGTTGGACTTTCACCATAAATGTGGCGCCAGTGCAAATTGGCAATGTAACGCCTGTTTAGGTGCAGAGTTTTGTGTTGCGGCAGATGCAGTAGATTTGCATCACCCGCAGAAATGTTATAAGCAACCAACAAATAGTATTCTCATAATGGATGCCGACTGCACATAAGCCACATATTAGAGTAAGTAAGTAAAAGGGGCAAACTGTCCATTTCTAAAGAAAATATTTTTCTGCACTTGCTATGGCTTCAAACTCTTAGGCTATATTCACACTAACGTATGGAGGACGTATATACGGCCGATATACGTCCTCCATAGACGGCAATGGGCACTACTTCCTATGGAGAGGGGCGGGTACTGCCGTTGCCCGCTACGGTACGGTACGGGCGGGCAACGGCAGTGTGAATATAGCCTTAGGCTACATTCACACGGACGTATGAAAATGGCCATATCCGTACCATTTTTTTACGGATTACATACGGCCACATTCATTTCAATGGACAATACGTCTGACCATTTATATTGCCGTTGTTAACTCTGTTCCGTACAGTACCGTATACTGGCCGTATAAAAATATAGAGCATGTCCTATTTTCTCCCGTATTTCAGTTCTGTATGCCCTAGAAGTCTATGGGGACGTATATAATACGGGTTACATACGTGCTGCATACGGGTGAAAAACGTCACGTATATACGGCCCGTAAATACGGGACTGGAGAAATCATACGCCTGTGTGAATGTAGCCTTAGGCTACATTCACACGATGTATGCCCGCCGTACCGTAGTACGGGGAGCATACATTGGCTCTGCGGAGAGGAGCAGGGGATGAACGCTGCTCACCCCCGCCCCTCTCCATAGGAAGATACAGCGCACGGCGCCGTATCACGGGAAAAGATAGGACATGTCCTATCTTTTCCCCTGCTATGGAGCGGTACGGTGCCGCACGTGTGCTGCACCGTACCGCTCCCGTACAGAGCCGTGAGCCCATAGGAGTGTATGGGGGACGTATATCGGCCGTATATACGTCGGCCGTATATACGTCCCCCATACATGTGTGTGAATGTAGCCTTACTCTGTAAGCAATCGTATTGATTTATAGGATGTGTCAAATAGGTGTTGGGCCTAGAAATACCTACAGTGGTGAGGAGGATGGATATTTGGGTCATGATTCTTGATTCATGCCCAATGCTAAAACTTATGCTTCTTTAAAAGATTAAATAGTGAGTAGGTTAATTTGGCTCAATTCCTCATGAATCCGTTTTAACATCAGTACAGGCAAGAAAATCATTGATAGCTTGTATTTGAAAGGGTTGTTTGGCTGTTGACCATATGTTTTCTTATCACATTGATTAAAGTCCCCTTCAAGTGAATCCATCAGGTGCAGTACTCTGGCATTAACCACCATTCAGTGGCTACAGCCAGGCACCCATCGATAGCAGGGCAAGGAAATACTCAGTTTCTGAAATGTCATGGAAACAGGCATGGTCAACACAATAAACAGGTGACTACACACAGACATCATATTTCTAATGACAGTGGTAATAAAGTTTGAGTCTTAAGCTCCCCACAAACTCTGTCCTTGCTTTATTACCAGTGCTGTGCTAAACCTCAAGCAGCAACTGGACAGCGGTCCCTACACTGGAAAGGGCACAGCAAACAGAAGTGGAATACAAATACAAATAAATACAGATAACTGAAAGGCAATGCCAAACTATCTAGGTCGTAACTAAGCTGGTAGTAGGGTACAAAATCATCAAGCAAGAGAATGTTCATGTGAGGCAAAAGTTAGGGTATCCAGAAGTAATAAGCAAAGACCAATATGTGAGAGTAAATGGAATGCCTAGGCATGGTTTGTCCATCCATTACTCCAATTGAAACCCACAGCTCAGAGAGGCAGCTAGCTTGTTAATCACCGCCTCAAGCAGAACACAGCCCTGGGTGCGATAACAAGCCCAGAACACTGCAAAAAAAAAATCAATTCAGAAAGATTTGACAATATTGTTGTGGTTTTTTTTTTTGAAAACCATATCTGGATGAGCCCAGTGAAAGAAGGATGCATGTACAAATGTCAGGGTAAGAAGAACTTAAACCAACTTCTCCAAGTACCAATCTCCATGAACTTGTCCCTGTATTAGATTTGCCCTCTCTTAATCACTCATGTGAAGATACCTTTATCCTCATCTACATTCAGACTTGCAATCCCATGTTATGTAATGTCAGCATCTTTATAAACTCCTTTCTGTCTATAAACACATCATTGTTGGATGGAGCTTCAGTTTTTGTTTTCGTGAGTTAAACAATCATTCTGTTACATCTTGAAAACATGATTACAGGCAGTCCCCTACTTAAGAACACTTGACTTACATACGACCCCTAGTTACAAACGGACCTCTGGATTTTGGTAATTTATTGTACTTTAGTCCCAGGCTACAATATACAGCTGTAACAGTTATCACAGGTGTCTGTAATGAAGCTTTAGTGTTAATCCTGGTTCTTATGACAACCCAACATTTTTAAAATCCAATTGTCAAAGAGACCAAAAAAGTCCTGGCTGGGATTACAATGATAAAATATACAGTTCCGACTTACATACAAATTCAACTTAAGAACAAACCTACAGACCCTATCTTGTATGTAACCCGGGGACTGCCTGTAATCTAACTACAAATATGTAGAATATATAGATTTAATTATTTAATATTCTGGTGAAAACATTTTACACATCGGAGAGATGATATCATCAAGGGCTGCTAAATTTGTTTCCACATTTGGCAAATGTTACACAACTCCATTACTGCACCCCAATAAAATAATTACTCTGGGACACCTGCTTATTCGTTCAGCCTTCCTCAAACCTTAACACTTATGCGGTGACCTATAAAATATTTTCACAATCCAATCCAAGCTTTTTTTTCTCCAAGTGTTACTCCGTTTTGGACAGCATTAGAATCCTTACCAGGGTTTTGGTTATATTGCAGAAGTGGAAAAATCCAGGTGAGGAAAATATTTTAATGGACAGGACTAGGCTACTTTTTAATGGAACAATTAACAGTCACTTTAACGCTTTTTTTCACTCAAAAACATAACTTTTTCATTTTTCCATGTACAATGCTGTGTGAGGACTTATTTTGTGTGTAACAAATGTCACTTTTCCGTGATGTTATTCATTATTCCATGTGTGTACTGTGAAGCAGAAAAAAAATTCCAAATCTGGAAAAACTGAAAAAAAAACAGCCTGTGCGTCACATTCTTATGGGCTCTGTTTTTACGAATTTCAGTTCGTATGGCAGTGATACCAAATTTATACAGGTTTTATTTTAATACATTTAAAAAATTAAACCAATGTGAACGAAAAATAAAAATAAATGTTGCCATCTTCTGATGCTAATAACTTTTTCATACTTTGGTGTACAGAGCTGTGTAATGTGTCGCAAAATGAGCTAATATTTTTATTGTTGGTACAATTTTGACTTTTGGCGCATGCAATTGGATTTTGCCGCATCGGCGCAGGGAGCGGGACAACCTGACGGATTTGGACAATGCACAAGATTTAACATTTAGAATTGTGTCGCAAGACACGCACTTACAAGCACAGGGAAGAAAAAGGTGAACTCCGGCGGACCTCGGCGCGGAACTAACACATGCAGGAAATTGGACTCACAACCTTAGTGAATCGCGGCAGACCCGAATCCTCGTCGGAAAACGCACTTCGGGATCGCAACAGGACCAGGTAAGTAAATGCGCCCCAATGTAAAGGCACTTATAACTAAATCTGCTGTTAGTAGCCTTCACAAATATATATATATATATATATATATATATATATATATTGAAATCAGGCATTTCTACACCTCAGCTTTTTTGTGACAAACTGGCTTCTTATATTCACATTACCATTGCACCAAGGTTGAGAAGTTGAGTGTGGTAGGTGCTTTAGTTTAAGTAATTATTTCCGATATACGGCCTTATGGTCTGAGAATAAATGTACGTGTCTGAGCTCATATGAAAAATATTTATATGAAATTATGTTGGTTGTTTTTTTCCTGCCTATTGTCAGATAATAAAAGCCCTGTTTGTTTTTCTGACTCATCTAGGTCAACTGAATATTTAAATTAATCATTTCATACCTTAAGCATTTTTTCATATAGTTACAGAAAATATATATAAGATTGAAATGAATAAAATGTAGTTTTACAATACTGCTTTGCCAAAATCTAATATATAAAGCTGTGTATGCAAGTATGCATGTCCCCTAAAGGATTCTGCACCGTCACATTTACAATCACAAAATTTTGCACACCCGCTCCCTGTGACTCATGGAATAGGATAGACTAACCGCCAAACTACAAGAGTCATTGTCTGTTGGCTGTTGTGACAGTTAGCCTTTATACCAACCAATCACAACACCTTCTATTTTGCTACAGGTCATTAATATGAGCTCTGATTGATTGCTATCGGCAATGCAGACAATTGGCCTACATTGTTCGAGAGGATGATGTCACTCACATGACCTTAGGTGCATACTAATTCTGTGGAGTTTTAATATACTGTCAATTAAAAACACTAGAGAGATACTAGACTCCAGAAAATGGACCTGTTCTTGATTAAGTGAAGGTATTTCAAATGGGCTATTTAGAGAATACCATTCATGAGCGCTACCCACCACTTGTGCATCTCAGTGTTCACTTGGAAAATAGTCTGAGGATGTACTTTGACACAACAAACCTGTGTCAGCATCTCCTAAAACACCCAAGATCAATTGCAAAAACAATTCTCTACTGTGATGTACCAAAATACTACACTGATGTTAAAGGTAATCCAGGGGTCAAAGCAAATTGTATTCTTGTCGCATCTACAATGTTCATCTGTGAAATGCAGATCTAACTTTTTTGACCTGAAGACTGTCAGGCCATGTCTGTGAAACATTTCGGCAAGCTTGTCAAAGACACGGACTTATGGAAAATAACAGGCACAGGGACATGAACCTCAGTGAAGCAGCTGCCACGCAAACCCCTGAGACCAAGACACCTATTTGCTATTCTCCTAACAACCTATAACATTTCCAATCCTCAAGTACGAAACTGATCTTGGTGAAGACATCATCATTCAGGTAAATAGGTATAATCCTCAGTATTTTATTAACTTCACTGACAAAAATTTTAACCAAATCCTTAATTCTCCTTGAAACTCCATCGATAGATCATAAAGCTAACCAAAAGTGCTATAACAAACTATATCATTGATGGGACAGCATCTGTGTCTCACAACAAGCCAGACCAAAGAGATGCCTACAGATATGTTTTACTGGAACCAGCAAAGGTGGGATTGTCTTCCTTGATGCTTCAGGTGCAACAGGAAAAACATTTTTAATCAACTTGCACCTGGCAAAATTTCGGCAACAGCAAAAGATTGTACTTGCAGTGGCATCTTCTGGAGTTGCATCTACACTTTTAATTTGTGGCTGGATAGCTCATAGTTACTGCTTATCCTCATAGTGACAGTGCAGTGTGTAACATAACATCAGGACAGGCCAAACTTCTTCAAAAATGCAGTGTCACAATTTGGGATGAATGCACCATGTCCCACAAGAGGCTTTTGTAAACAGTGGACAGACTGTTGCAAGCTGTGCAAGGCAGAAAGTCTATCATGGGAGGAATAGTTGTTTTTTCGGCAGATTACTTTCGTCAAACACTGCCTGTTATTCCAAGATTAACCCCTACAGATAAACTCAATGCAACGTGGTGAAGAAAATGTTGCTAACACAAACATGAGGGTCCATATAACAGCTAATGTTTCTATTGAACTGTTCTGGAGGCAGCTGCTGACTATTGGAGATGGAAAGGCACCAATAAACAGCCTCTTTCCAAAACCTGGAGCACTGTTTTTACTGTTGAGAAATTTGGATCCACTAAAGCTGAGTAAGGGAACAAGACTCTTGATTATGGGCCTATTTCCACATGTGATAGAAGCAACCATTTTGACAGGATGTGTCAAATGAGAGGAGGTTTTGATTCCAGCAATTGAATTCACTTATTCACTTCATTTGATTTGCCTTTTGATTTTAGACGCCTGCAGTTTCCATTTTTTTTTGGCATTTGCAATGTCCATCAACAAAGCTCAGCGTAAGTCCTTAAAAGTAGCAAGAATTGATTTGCAATATCAGCATTACGTTTAAGAGTTTGAATTGCCAAAAATCTCATTTCATATCTTTTACTTTATTTTTTGACGTTTAATAAAAAAATTTCTGTCTTTGGTTTTTGATTTTTATATGTTAAATATTTTTTTATTAATCAATTATATTTTGTTTTAGCTAAGAGCAGTTATTTACTATCCTGAACAATGGCCGGTACTACAGATAGTGTGACATAATTGTAAAATAATTTCTGTATTTTGCAAATAATGCCCGGTGGTGGGCTAAGTAGACAAAAAGCCCCATTCCATTTGGGCCACTTTTACCACCATGGCCAAGCTAGACTAAGTTATATAGCCTTTATGTAGGCTTGTCAATACTTTTCACATTGATAGTTGCAATGGCTTGCTACTATACATCTCAGGGATCCACTATCAGGGTTTTGTAGTTTTTTTGTCATTGTTTTTAACTAGAATTTGACCCGTGAATACACTAGATATCTATGGTCTTTGTCTAGTCATAACTTATCTTTGTCTCGTGATGAACCTTGAGTATAGACTACAGGGTGAAACGCGTTGAGTTGAGAAACTGTATAATGTTGTTCTTGAGTGAATCTGATACTGCATTCAGTGGAATCCAATTGCTGGCTCACAGTTCCATTGAATTGTATTGGACACATTCACAGTGCAGTGAGGCACGGTGCATGCACAATGTCTCACAGCACCATGAGCTACCCAACTAACCGTGGTCCCATTCCTGCCTGGATTTGCAGTGTTGATGGTCATTCTTGATGGGCATTGGCAAACTAAGCAGCACTCCCTGATGTCCTACAGGCTGCAAACAATGGCAAACAAACGGCTCATTGTTTACAGCCCGCAAATTGCACACTGAGATCAGATATGCATCCTCTATGCAGTAATTAAGGGATAAACGTCTCTGATGGGAAACCGCCTTTTAAAATGGGTACATTATTGGTATTGAAATAAAGCCTTGAACAGGTCCACAAAACCATTTGAGGATTGATAAAGAGTTAAGAATTCCATCACTGGGCCCCATAAAACTCTAAGTGAACGAAAGCACAATAGACAATTTATTTAGGACATAAATGTCTATTGTGCATACATAAGAAATGACAGGACAGATACAGTAGATAAACTGCTTTTAGATAAATTGTGAGCTTCTCTTTCCACTCTGGTACTGAAATGAGAGCTTTAACATCTTGTAGTCTTTAGTTTCCATTCACAAGCAACATCCCTTTCTACACAGGTTAGATGCTTGAGCTGGAAGTTGAAGCCAGTCAGTCTACCCACAGAAAGATAGCTTAACCTTTTGGTTCTCATAAATGTGTGGCCGATGCTGGGATATAGCTATGAAACTGGTACATTGCTCAGTAACAGACCCTCCGCGCATTTGTGGTGGGCGAACAATGCAGTAAAGCTCCGGGGGCACTACAACTAGTAAAATTATGCAGTTTATAAGAAATACTTTTGCTTTTGGGAAAATGGCACAAAAGCATGATAAATACTTATCATGTACCTCACAGAAAGGGGGCAGTATCCCCCTATAACATTGGTCAATACCTCAACAAAGCCAGTGAAAAACAATATAGCATCTAGAAAAAAAAGGCTTTTAGAATGCAGCGAATGAAAAATGAAAATGGAGAAACGGAAAAAGGGTATGTTCTTTAGGGGTAACGTGTCCTAGGCATGGTGTAACGAAAACAGTTGCACCATGTACATTGGTCAAATACAGTTTATTACAAAACATTGCTATATGGAAACCTAAAGGTTAAAGGAAACCTACCATTAGGGATCTGCCTAGCAAGGCAGATCCTCTGACAGATTCCTGAAATATAATCTAGTCTAATACTTTTTTTTATTAAAACTTTTTGTGCCCCAGATCCTCAAAAAACTTTTAATTTAAGATTTATGCAAATTTTCCTAAGAGACAACTGGGTAGGAAAGATAAAGGGCAGGGCAAAAGGCGTGGCTTAGGGAAGAAAAATTTCTTCAGTGCACATAGCTGTTGCATTTTGCCTAACAATTTTTAATGCAGTGCACTTACAGTGACATGGTAGGTACTAGTTTGCAACATATTTATTACTGATATTCAACATAATTCTGTCACAACAGCATTAAGCCAAGTGCATTATTATACAAACAAGAATGTCTGTCTCAATAGGGAGTGGACCCTTAGACTCACTATATCTTGAAATTTCTCTAGCACAGCAGTGAGCACTTAAAACCACAATTTTATTAAATATGCATTAAAAAACATCAAAATTGACCAGATGCTGCATTGATTGCCAATTTAGAAACATATATCATTAACGTTGGCAATCCTAGATAAGGAAAATAACCTATTCCAGGCTAGTAATCAAAGAGTTCTATTGGACTATGGTGACTAGATGTCCTAGATAGGGATGGTATATCTTAGGGATCGTTAACTGGAATCTCCAACGGGATACCTGGCATGTGACCTGTAACCTGGTATCTCTTTCAAGAGTATTAACCCCCACTATTTTTCTATAGCATTTCATCGATGTCATATATTGTAGTACTGCCCTTTTAAGGGCGGGAGCTCATGTTTTTCTGTCCTGACTGGAAACTGTATGATACAACCTTCAGATACCATTTCAACAACGCTATTGTTGTATCCGGAGGACTCCCGATCCTATATATACCAGGTATGAGAACGGAACTAAAAGAAGCATGGGTAAGAGTGCTTTTGCTTTGCAAGATCTATATACTATGATATACCATCCCTATCTAGGACATAGACACCATAGTCCGATAGTACTCTTGTAGCCTGGTATATGTGTTTCTCTTATTTTTCTATCCAGGATTGCCAACGGTAATGATATATCTTTCTAAATTGGCAATCAATGCAGCATCTGGTCAATTTTGATGTTTTTTAATGCATATTTAATAAATTTGTTGGTTTTTAGTGCTCACTGCTGTGCTACAAAAATGAAGACAAGTGCACCATTATATAAAGGGGCAATTGTGTGCACACGCTGAAAACTGATCTCATTAATTAAGAGGAGTATTTACATATAGTTTATATGGCTGAAAAAAGACATAAGTCCATCAAGTTCAACCAAGGAAGGGATGTACATGAAACAATTCTATATTATAACATAACTAATATTATTTAGATGTACGAGCTGAGAGCGGCGCGGGACGGCATGATGTGAGGTTCTCGTTACTGCCACGTTCTCCACCCCTTCCGGCCGCCTGGCCGCCTAGCATCCATGCGGTCCGCGTGGTGAACTGGTGAGGGTCCGGGCAGCGCATGTCGGCAACCTGATTCGAAACATCTTCCCGAGGGTCGCAGCGACGAGGACGGGTGCGGGTCACCAGGATTGTCGTCTGCACCGGGAGGAGAGCTGATAGTGGCGGCGCTGCCGAATAACACGCCGGAGAAGCTTGCGGACCTCACAGAGACTGCTTATCCGGGGGAGATCAAGCTGATCGAGGCTCTGGGTCGCAGGACCAGCAGCGGAGTGGCACACTCGGACAAGGTCAACTACGGTCAACACATGTATCGGCTCTGAAGATCCTATCGGTGAAGAGTATGGTGAGACCTTCGTTAATAACTTTTATTTGCCGCGTTGACTCTGCAATAATATTCTGAAATGTCCATCCGTTATTATTGTGGGTGGCAGAGGACCCCCTGGAGGGCATCCTTGTAATATCCAGCAGCTCTGATGAACGTCCCTTGACTAGGATTATGTTTTGCAACTAATCATGTGTTAAAGCTTTGGGCTAACATCAGGATTAACAACCGTATTAAAATCTGGACTAACATTTGGACTAATATTTGGACTAACATTTGGTCTAACATTTGGACTAACATTTGGATTAAGAGCTGGACTAACATCTGGACTAATATCTAGATTAACATCTGGACTTACATCTGGATTAACATCTGCTGTACCTACAGTTTGGAGGTTGTTCAGTGAAACTGAGGCTTGGGTTACACTAGAAGATAAATTAACTACTGACAACTAATTAACTGCGGTACCTTCGTGTTTCCAGTACAGCATTCCGTCGGGAGATTGACTCATTCTGTTTTTGACTAACGTATGCTATTACACTCTGTCTCGTTAACGGGACATAGTCCCTGATATAGCCTTTCAGATTTCATTGTTTTATTGGTTTCGTTTTTGTTTTCTTTTCTTATTTTGCTCAATGGTTATTAGCCCCCAGGTGCATAACCTTACATTTATCCACATTAAACCTCATTTGCCAAGTGGTTCCCACCAGTGATGTATGGAGCAGAACAGTCATGCACGGCCATCTGCTCCGCTCCCGGAGCAATAAGAGGTCTGACTGAGGTAACTGGGACCCCATCAGACCCCTTGCTTTTGTGATCTGTGGGTGTCTCATCACTGACCCAAACTTCCTCAGACCCAGATTTTGCTTTAGGTCCAAATTTATATAATTTATAGAAGTCATCATACTACTTTATTAATCTGCCATTTTGGGAACTCAACCTGGATTGACAATGATAAACATTTAGCATAGTTTTGAATGTGTATATTAACACAAGAGACTATTTTGGAAGGTCCCTTATTTCTAAGTTGTCTTATTAAATGTCACGACATCTATAAATTGCCCGATATTCACGCTAGTTTCTAAGGAAGTATAAATGACTGTTATACTGAACTGAAACACTGAAAAAGTGAGAGTCATACTCATCTTGTAACTGAATAATGACCGGCAGTTTTCTTTCAGCCGCAGTGGGTAGAAGGCACAACTTATGACGGTACAATGCCATGAACAGACAGCATCATCATGGCGTACTGATAATTATAGAATGTGATACTAATATACATCCAGCATTAACAAAAAACTGTTACTTTACTCTATTTAATATCCTCTTTCAGACTGCAGTATATTAGTTTATAACTAATATTCTGTGTTTTTTTGGTATATCATTAGGGAAATGCCGGGGAGGTGCAGTAATTCCCTATTGCAAGGTGTAAAGTGGCTTTTAAATATGGGTTTTTTCTTTAATAATTATGTATGATGTGTCTTGTAAGTGGGGAGCTTTTTCATGTCTCCAGAGAAAAGGTTTTTTTTATTATACCTTATGTACAATACATACTTGGGGCATCTGAGAAACATACAAATGTTAGTACAGGCGGTCCCCTACTTAAGGACACCCAGCTTACAGACAAGTCCGTCTTTAACCCATAGTTAAAGACGGACCCCTCTGCACACTGTGATGTTTGGTGACGCTCTCTGGATGCATTAATATAGTCCCAGACTACAATGATGACCTGTAAGGTGTCTGTTATGAACATTTATTGATAATCCTTGGTCCAATTAAAGCAAAAAAAATTTAAACTCCAATTGGGGCAAAATAAAATTTTGTATGGATCTACAATTATAAAGTATACAGTTTCGACTTACATACAAATGCAACTTAAAAACAAACCTATGGACCCTATCTTGTACATAACCCTGGGACTGCCTGCTCTCCGCAATGTTTTTGTGTCTGCAGGCTACATTGTAGGATATAGGGAGCGCGGAGGGTTATGCTCCCACTTCTGGATATTTTACTATGTAAGTAAAGATCAGCAAGTCTATTTGTTGGTTCTCAGATTACTTGATTTGGATCTTTTAAAGAGAGAAAAAGAAAAAAAAATGTAAAAAATGGGAAAGGATTTTTTCATGAAAAAAATCTTTGTTTTTAGAGGAATAGAGGGAGATATACTGTATATCGATTTTCAGGATAATTGGAGCAATATTGGTGAAGAGTTTCAGACACGACCCAAATGTTTTGAAAAATTTGATTTGCTCATCTATGCACATATGCACATATAAGGCTGCCCTTTTTTGTCTTCATGTTTAAGTGTCTTTACTGAAAGATCACCCATATGATAGTAAAAGATCACCCGTACGATAGTAAAATATACACTGAGGTCTTTTATGTGAGGTTGATTTCATTGATACGGACAAATCAATCAAAAATGATTGATTTCATTGATATGGACAAGAATAATATATTTCATCCTTTCTCTAACTAATACAAAACCACAAAATGATATCACACAACTTTCCCTCATTTTTAAATGTTACAGCCACAAACTTACATGTATTTTATGTATATTTTATATGATAGGACAACCTACCGTAAGTATTTGTGAAGCATAAAAAAATAATATCTATATTTGCAAATGTTTGTTGTCTTGCATATGTATTCAGACCACTGAGTTAATGTTTAGTATAACTACCCTTAATGTTAACATTTATTGTTTTTGTTTCAAATTCTTAAAATTATTCTTAAAAAATTATTCTTAAAAAAAATTATTCTTAAAAACAAGGACATAAGAATATTAAAGACAGTAAACTCTGCCAGAGGGAGCACACAACTGCATGTCAGTGTGCTTTGTTTATAATCCTTGATCCTGGTAGTAGATTCCCTTTAAACCCTTGCATTGTGGCTTTGGCTGTACAAATAGGCCAAGTTCACACACAGCTTTTGTATTGAGCTTTGAATTGCAACTCAAAGTCTGTGGGGAAGGGACTTGTCCGATCACAAATATGTTTCTCCCTCACATGCAGCCTAAGGGTAATTTTCTTGCTGGAGGTTTAACCTTCACCTAAGTCTCAAGTCTTTTGCAGTCTCAATATTCATAAAGGTAATACTGTTTGATGAGCATAGAAAAGGTTAAAATACAGCATTTTCTTAAAAATAAAAGTCTGCCACATGACTCATAAATGGGAGATACCTCTTTGCATACAATGAATATTATTACTTTTAGATAATTCGGCTGATGAACTAATGTTCCACCATCAATGAAAACAACTGTAGAAAACTATTTTACTCCAGAATTTCCCTTTTCTCTTGGGAGAAGTGCAGAATGTAATAAAAAACTCATTACAGTATCCTAGACCACCCTGTATGAGAGCAGTTCTACAAACCATGCTTGTATGTCAGTCCCTTTTTGGATGGATTTCCCCTAGATAAGCAGGTTTTTTTTAACCTATTAAGGCAAAAAGACTACATTGGATTCTATAAATCTTTTTGTAAAAGGGATTTTTAATTCGCTTGAAGTAAATATTAAACCAAACTACCTAAATGAATAATGGAGATGATACTAGGAAACTTTGTAATATACCTTATTAAAGAAAACTTTGTGCAAATTAGGCCTATTGGTAAAGAATATTGTGCAGAAGGAGAAGACAATGGGGCACATTTACTTATCCGTCCTTGTTGATGCTGCCGATTCGGAATGTACAACGAGGATTCGGGTCTGCTGCGATTCACTAAGATCGTCCGTCCAATTTCCTGCATGTGTCGCTTCCACGCTGAGGTCCGCCGGAGTTCACCAACTTCTTCCTGGTGCATGTGAGTGCTGATCTTGCGAGACAATTTGTTTTTAAATTTCGCGGTTTGTCCGAATCAGTCAGGTTGTCCGATGGCCACACCCCTCGATTTGTGTCGCATGCAAGCCGGTGTCGATGCGCCACAATCCGATCAACGGTAAAACTCGATACAAATGTGGTGTTCGGACCCTTAGTAAATGTGCCCCAATTATTCACTTTCATGTCAGATCATTGATTATTTTTAAGGAAACCTACCACCACGGATCTACCTATTAAGGTAGATCGGGTGGTAGGTGCCTCTTTTGTACATGAGGATATTCCTTTTAAGGGCTAATCCTCACATCCGGCAATCTTTTTATAACATTTATCTTTTTATCTGGTAGAAGGATCAAAGAGGCTATTGGGGCGTGGAGTAGCCGTGCCGTGTAGTCTCAGCTCCGGCTACTCCACGTCCCAGTAGCCTCTTTAGAAAATTATCATATTAGGGAAATAAAAGTTATAAAAAGATTGGGGGACTTTTAAGGTCTAATTCTCTCATCCAATAGATGCATCTACCACCCGATCTACCTTAATAGGTAGATACGTGGTGGTAAGTTTTCTTTAAATAAAATAAGATGCCTGCTTTACAAAATAATTTATTAAAACACTGCACTGAGGGAGGAAAGTAGGGGGTCCATCATTCAAATTATGTGAGGAAGCCCCTTCACATAATGTACAGTACGGTGCAAGAATTTTAGACCATGTAAATGGTAGATTGTCCCCTACCTTTATGAGACTATTTTGCTCATGGCGAGGCTGCAAGCAGAATGTGCATCACATCTGGTAGGAGAGTTCTTCATCAGTTGCAATGTATATTCCTTATATAGATTTCAACTGATGAAGAGCTTGAAATACGTCTTGCTAATGAACCTATTCCGGCGACTATGGGTCGTATAGAGGGAGGGAATTTATTTTTATGTAGTTTGGGTAAAGAATGGGAGATAGCAAATACTGGTTTGTCCACGTACATAAAATCTTATTCTTTTAGACTGATGACTCCAAGACTATAGCCCAACAACAGTAACTCATATAGGCCAGACTGGAAATTCTCTGTTGGATTATTTGAAACATGCTCATATGTTTCACCCTCTTCTAGCATGTTTTCATTATTCTATAAATATAAGCTAGTATTCATAAGGACAGCCCTGTATCTTTTCAGAAAGGAAATGGCAGAGCTTTTTTTATTACTAAGGTTGTTAGTATGTGTCCTTTCTCTGATTTCATGATATTCAGGTATTTGTACATTGTACTGAGGTCTCCCCTCAGCCGTCTTTTCTCTAAACTGAATAACCCCAGATGTTGTAATCTGTCCTTGTATTCTAGTCTCCCCATTCCCCTAATAATAGTTCCCAGGATCACTTTTTGATCCTTTTTTTGTATATTGGTACCACATTTGCTATGTGATGTGGAACAGGACCAGTCCTCAAGGAATCTTCAAATATTAAAAATAATGGTCTATCACGGTTCTTGCAGTACATGCAGTATTCAGGGCGGGTATACCACCTGGGCCTGGTGATTTGTCTATTTTAGTGGCTGTGAGGTGGCGTCGTACCTCTTCCTGGGTTAAACTGACATTCTAAAGAGAATTATTCATCATCATGTCTTTCACCATGGGATTTTCCTGGGTAAAGAAAGAGAAAGCGACATTCATTATATTGGCCCTTTCCTCATCTCACTCCACCATGACCCCCGTGTTACTCCTCAGAGGGCCCACACTCCTTTTTAGGTTTCTTATCATTTATATAATTGAAACATTATTTGTGTTTATTTTTACTTTCCTTGGAAATATTTCTCTCAGTCTCTATTTGTGTTGCCTTTATCTGTTTTTTACAGCATTTATTTTTCTCTCTATAATCCTGTAACGCCTCATCGCTACCATTGTGTTTTAGTACCTTTATCACCTTAACCTTCTTGTTTATTGCTCCTCTTAAGTACTAGTTAACCACATTGGCTTTTTCTTGTTTCTCTTATGCTTTTTCTCATATGGTATGTGTTTCTCACAGACCTATTTTAGAATATTTGTGAAAATGTCCATTTTTTTGGGTGCTTTTGTTTCGGAGAGCATTGTCCCAGTTTATGCCTACAAGGTCCTCCCTTAGCTGCTGAAAATTTGCCCTACTGAAATTCAAATAATAACGCACTCTGTTCTGATGATGGAAAAATTGATGACAAATTGACCACATTTATATTATCTTTTTCTTCACTGGTTTTCGTTCCCATAGTTAAAAGGAATCCAATAGGTGGATATCTGCCGGAGAAAAATTCTTACACCGAGAGATATTAGATTCTAATGTTAAACACTACGATTCCATATGGTTTGAATGCAATAAACAATATTATATACATATTTTAGTTTCATTATACCATTGTATATAGACCTTTATATATATTGAATGTATGTTTGTTCTAGTTGGCATTCCACACATGGTAAGAAAGGGGGGTGGGAGTATCCTCTATGCTTTAACAGCCATTGTGAAATGCCGACACTTTCATCTATGATAAAAGGGAACCTGTTACAAAATGTTTCACAAAAACAGCTCTTGGCAGGTTCCTATAGAGCCCTAGTAACTTTCTGACTCGCTTCTTTTAGCTAAACATTGTCTCCCTCAGATCCCCATGAAATCAGAGTTATAAACTTGCCTGGTATCTTCGGGTCAATAGAGCAAGTCGGGGCGTGGTCTTATGTCATGTGACTAAGGTGACTTCATCACAGGTCCTTTAACCTGTTAACATTAGCAAACAGTATCTCATGCACATATCTGGCCACATAAAAAATACCAGCACACCTGCATGGACTTCTACCCCTCTCTATGCAGGTTGCTGTGATTTCATGTGATATGATATGCTGTGATTTCAGGAGATGCCCAAGTACTTGTCCCCTGTAGATAGGTAGTCCAGTGCATGTGCCCCTCCAGAAGATAGGTAGTCCAGTACATTTCCTCTGTAGAGAGGTAGTCCTTTGCATGCCCCCTAAAAGATAGGTAGTCTCAGTACATGTCCCTGTAGATAGGTAATCCAGTGCATGACCCCCAGAAGATAGGTAGTCCCAGTACATGTCCCCTGTAGATAGGTAGTCCTATGCATGTCCCCCAGAAGATAGTTAGTCTCAGTACTTACCCCTGTAGATAGATAATCCAGTTCATGCCCCCCACCTCCAGAAGATAGGTAGCCCTAGTACATGTCCCCAGAAAATTGGTAGTCCAGTACATGTCCCCTGTAAAAAGGTAGCCATACGCATGCCCCCTAGAACATAGATAGTCAAGTATTTGTCCCCTGTTGATAGGAAGTCCAGTGCATGCCCCCCCAGAAGATAGGTAGTTCTAGTACATGTCCCAGGTGCCATTGCCTAGGCAATAACGGTGGCGTCTGGGTCCCGAGAAGGGTCCAGGCAGCGTTGTGAGCGTGTGAATTTACTTATAGTAAAAAAGAAAACAATATTTTCTTATCTGTATAATCACTTATTTACCTAAATTTGGTGTCCACTCAGGAGCTGAGGGGTTGTACTAGCCGGGGAAAGGGAAGGAAGAATTATGGGTCTATGGTGTTTTACACAACAGCAGTGTGGCAACTATAATCACGGGCCAATTCTGTGATCTAATCAGAACCCAGTATCTGAAGGCTTACTTTCTCTTTTACTGAAAGTAAAGATATAGGAACGGCTCTTCCTTGTGGAGATTAGGAGTACTGTTTCCATGTTTGGGCAGCTTAGAGCAGTGTAGCAGGGTTCAATAGTATTGTTGCCATGAAGTCAGAAGAATTGTTTTGTTAGCAATGAAGTCAAGGAAGTGTTCCTGTCAGTGACTCATATCATTGCCTGATTCAGCAGAGAGAGTAGAGAGTGCCTAAAATAAAAGCTAAACCCAACTTTTTGCCAACAAAAACCTTATCAGGTTTATGTAAACATTCCAGGGATTCTTTTCCTTAGATGGGGCATGTTATCCCTTGTGACCCCTTGCGAAAAATGCCTCAGATGATGTAATTGCCTGGACTCATCCACACAGGCTTTCTGCATGGGGACTCCTGTCACAGCTGCTACTGATGTTTGTACAAGCTGCACACCAGAAGATAACCCATGGCAACCAATCAGAGCCCAGCTTTAATTTTATGAACTGTGGTGAGAATATTAAAGTGGACCTCTAATGGGCAACTATTGATTAAAATTTCACCAATAATGCTGATGTGATGCTGTGCTGAGCTATCATGGGAGTTAACACAATCCTGACCACCCACTCTCTTTTGATGGCAGGCGGTACAGGTCTTAAGGAAATGGCATCTTGGTCATTTATAAGAGTATATGCCAGCAGCTAAATACTGGGGGCATGTGGCGTGACTATCTATATATTGGGGAGCAAGAGCTAGGACTACCTATATACTGGGGGCATGTGTGGGGACTATATATATACTAGGGGCAATGTGTGGGGACTACATATATATTTGGGGCCATGTATGGGGACTACCAATGTGCTGGGGGCATGTGCTGGGGCTACCTATTTACTGGGGGCCTACCTGTGTAATGGAGGGGCATGTACTGGGACTATCTATTTACCGGGGTCACGTGTGGAGACTACCTATATACTGAGGGGCATATGTGGGGGTTACCTATATACTGCAGGCATGTGTGGGAACTATCTATGTACTAGGGGAATGGGCTGGGATTACCTTTAGAGTGAGAGGTATGTGAGGATACATTATACAGTTAGTACAGAAATATTCAGACCCATTTAAATTTTTCACTCTTTGTTTCATTGCAGCCAATTGGTAAGATAAAAAAACTAATTTTTTTTGCTCATGAATGTACGAACAAGAAAAACTGAAATATCATATGGTCATAAGTATTCATGCCCTTTGCTCAGTATTGAGTAGAAGCCGCGTTTGAGCTAGTACAGCCTCTGCCATTCTTTCTTCCAGATCCTCTCCAGCTCCCTCAGGTTGGATGGTGAACGTTGGTGGATACCATTTTCAAGTCTCTCCAGAGATGCTCATTTGGGTTTAGGTCAGGGCTCTAGCTGGTCCAGTCAAGTGTTGTTCTGAGGCCACTGCATTGTTATATTACCTGTGACTTTCCTTCACTTGCAACCAATCGTACTGTCCTTGCAGCTGAAAAACAACCCCATAGCATGATGCTGTCACCACCATGTTTTTTCTGTTGGGATTGTAGTTGGCAGCTTATGAGCAGTGCCTGGTTTTCTCCACACATACTACTTTGTCTCATAAGACCCAGACCCAAATCTTATTTCGCATAGTCTGGGAGTCCTTTATGTCTTTTTATGCAAACTGTATGCCGCTTTCATATGTCTTGCACTGAGAAGAGGCTTTAGTCTGTAGACTCTGCCATAAAGCCCGCCTGGTGGAGAGCTGCAGTGATAGTTGACTTTGTGGAATTTTCTCCCATCTCATTACTGCATCTTTGAAGCTCAGCCATAGTGATCTTGGGGTTCTAATTTGCCTCTCTCACCAAGGCTCTTCTCCCATGATTGCTTAGTTTAGCAGGTCCAGAAAGAGTTGTAGTCATCCCAGACTTCATCCAATAAGGATTATAGAGGACACTGTGCTCTTGAATCTTAAGTGCGTAAAAATTCTTTTATAACCTTGGTCAGATCTGTGCTTTGCCACACTGTCTCCGAGCTACATGTGCAGTTCTTTAGACCTCATGATTCTCATGTGCTCTGACATGCACTGTGAGCTTTGAGGTATTTTATAGACTGCTGTGTGCCTTTCTTAATCAAGTCCAATCAGTTTAATTAAATACAGCTGGACTCCATTGAAGGAGTAGAACTATCTCATTGAGGATCGGAAGGAAATGGAAAGCATGTGAGTTAAATATGAATGTCACAGAAAAGAGACTGAATGCTTATGACCATGTGAAATTTCAGATTTCTTAAATTAGCAAAAATATCTACATTTCAGTTTTTCTGTCAGACTGTACAGTAATGGTTTTTCTGCATAGATTGTTCATTAATGAGCAAAAATGAAAATAAGTTTTTTGATCTTCCCAATTGGCTGTAATGAAACAAAGAGTGAAAAATGTAAATGGGTCTGTACCCACAGTATACAATATATGCATTGTTAATGGATTTTTTGTTTCATCTTATCTGAACACACCCTCAATTAATGAATTGTGCACTGTCTAGGTCTAAGAGTTTGGAGCCTTTCGGTATGTCCGGCTTTTTGCCAGTGGAGGGTGGTGGGAATATTAAGAAAGCTGGTGTTAGGATAGGGTACACAAAAGACAGGGGATAGTGTGCCCTGAGCTTGCCCCAACCTCTGTCCCTTCCTATAGCCCCCCCACGCTAAACCGTGGGGCAACTACTTGAAGACTCGAAATACTCTGGGTAAGTGTGGGAAGGGAAACACAAACAGACTGACAAACATAAAACATAAAAGAATCGTAAACAAGCCGGAGTCACAACTAGAGGGTACGTCAAAAGCAGAATCAGTAAGCAAAGAGTCAAAGTCCAAAACTAGCCGAGTTAGCAACAATATAGATACAGATACCGAGCAATACAAACTAGCAGCAACCAGGTGGAGAAAGGGATTTTCAAACACTGGCACTGGAGACTAGTGAAGCTGCAATTTATGCAGCCAGAACTCCACCTCCAGAATCTGATAGGAGCTGGACAGTTCCTGGGAATTAACCCCTCATGGTGCAGAACAACCAGGCACCAAGCAGAGGTTCAAAGTCACAGCCCCTCCTAGACAGCGCGAGATCTTAGCAGCCGCTGCCCAGGACGAGAGGTGGAGTTTGCGCGGATACGCGCCGGGGTACGGAGAACGCTGCTGGCACCACCAGAAGAACCAGAAGTCCCAGCAATCTCCCTAGCGAACCTGACAGCTGGTCAAAAAGACAGTCTCAATATATTTCCCTTTTATGTTTTAAACCAGTAGAAAAAAAATGATACTGGGACTATGCCAGAGCCATCCTATACAACTCAGGGGAGTGAATGGGTCAGGAGCTACTGTACATAATTAAACAATGAAGGATATTTGTCATATTCATAGCAGTTTTCATAAAAGCCGCAAGTAAAAATTATATTAGAACAATACACCATAAAAAAGTGTTTGCAAAACATTTCCCTCTCTGTTGAGGACTGTCCATTAGAGATGAGCGAACACTAAAATGCTCGGGTACTCGTTATTCGAGACGAACTTTTCCCGATGCTCGAGTGCTCGTCTCGAATAACGAACCCCATTGAAGTCAATGGGAGACTCGAGCATTTTTCAAGGGGACCAAGGCTCTGCACAGGGAAGCTTGGCCAAACACCTGGGAACCTCAGAAAAGGATGGAAACACCACGGAAATGGACAGGAAACAGCAGGGGAAGCATGCATGGATGCCTCTGAGGCTGCCTAATCGCACCATTATGCCAAAATTATGGGCAACAGCATGGCCATGACAGAGTGACAGAATGAAGCTAGATAGCATCTAAAACATCCAATAATTGACCCTGACACTATAGGGGACGGCATGCAGAGGCAGCGGCAGCAGGCTAGAGAGTGTCATGGCGACATACCCTAAATGGACTCAGGCTTCAAACCAATGGGTGGCAGAGAGGAACCAAAGGAGGTGAGCAAGAAGCGCTCAAATAATATCGGTACATGATAAAAGTTTGCCAGTATATTTTGTGGATTACACAGCAGGGTGGCGACAAAGTTAACATGGAAGCCATGAAAACAACCCAAAATTCTGCCTGACACAGCTCGTTTGATAAGGGGACCATGTATGGAGGCAGTGAACTAGTAGTAGATTAAAGGTGCTGCAGTTAAAACTATGTTAGTTGGATCTTGGCATGGAGCTGGCGCTCCGCTGCCAGGCGAGCTTTCGCCAATCCAAGCCCCTGTCTATAGGCTACTCCCCAAACAGCACTTCTAAGAACCTTTTGTATAAGATCAAGTGTAGTAGCGTTCTTATAAGTTTAGGATATGGCGGGTGAGGGGAATGTAAACAGATGCGCAAGAAGCGCTGAAATAATATCCCTAAATGGTAAAAGTTTGCAAGTATATTTTGTGGATTACACAGCAGGGTGGCGACAAAGTTAACAACTTTGATGTGGAATGCCCTGTAATAGCTCTTGGGCGGTGTGCCTTTTATCGCCTAGGCTCAGCAGTTTCAGCACTGCCTGCTGTCGCTTAGCGACGGCACTGCTGCTGTGCCTAGAGCTACCGACTGATGGCGCCATGCCCACGGATGGTAATTCGGAGGAGGAGGAGGTGGAGGAGGGGTGGGAGGAGGTATAGTAGGCCTTTGAGACCTGGACCGAGGTAGGCCCCGCAATTCTCTGCGTCGGCAGTATATGACCAGCCCCAGGGTCAGACTCGGTCCCAGCCTGCACCAAGTTAAGTGTAGTAGCGTTCTTATAAGTTTGGGATATGGCGGGTGAGGGGAATGTAAACAGATGCGCAAGAAGCGCATGATGCGCATGGAGCTGGCGTTCCGCTGCCAGGCGAGCTTTCGCCAATCCAAGCCCCTGTCTCTAGGCTACTCCCCAAACAGCACTTCTAAGAACCTTTTGTATAAGATCAAGTGTAGTAGCGTTCTTATAAGTTTAGGATATGCCGGGTGAGGGGAATGTAAACAGATGCGCAAGAAGCGCTGAAATAATATCCCTAAATGGTAAAAGTTTGCCAGTATATTTTGTGGATAACACAGCAGGGTGGCGACAAAGTTAACAACTTTGATGTGGAATCCATGAAAACAACCCAAATTTCTGCCTGACACACCTCGTTTGATAAACGGACGATGTATGGAGGCAGCTATATGGACGACTTTTGGAGGTAGCAATGGAGACAACGTGTGGAGGCTGCTATGGAGACAATTTAATTTGGATAGTGCCTGTATGTGGCAGTCCCAAACATTTTTCAAACCAGAGGAGCAGGTAGGTGGCCCTCCAGTAAAATGGGATAGATTGAGTGCCTGTATGTGGCAGTCCCAAAAATGTTTCAAACCAGAGGAGCAGGTAGGTGGCCCTCCAGTAAAATGGAATAGATTGAGTGCCTGTATGTGGCAGTCCCAAAAATTCTTCAAACCAGAGGAGCAGGTAGGTGGCCCTCCAGTAAAATGGAATAGATTGAGTGCCTGTATGTGGCAGTCCCAAAAATTGTTCAAACCAGAGGAGCAGGTAGGTGGCCCTGCAGTAAAATGGAATAGATTGAGTGCCTGTATGTGGCAGTCCCAAAAATGTTTCAAACCAGAGGAGCAGGTAGGTGGCCCTCCAGTAAAATGGAATAGATTGAGTGCCTGTATGTGGCAGTCCCAAAAATTGTTAAAACCAGAGGAGCAGGTAGGTGGCCCTGCAGTAAAATGGAATAGATTGAGTGCCTGTATGTGGCAGTCCCAAAAATGTTTCAAACCAGAGGAGCAGGTAGGTGGCCCTCCAGTAAAATGGAATAGATTGAGTGCCTGTATGTGGCAGTCCCAAAAATTTTTTAAAACAGAGGACCGGGTAGGTGGCCCTCCAGAAAAATGGAATAGATTGAGTGCCTGTATGTGGCACTCACAAAAATTGTTTCAAACAGAGGACCGGGTAGGTGGCCCTCCAGAAAAATTAAATGCATGAAGTACTATAGCAAGAGCCAGTGGGCCCTGTCAAAAAATAGCCATTTTCCTCTGCTTTACTGTAGAAAGAGGAGGAGAAGGAGGAAAATGAGGAGGAGGAGGAGGAGTGGATCAATTATTCAGGTTGAGCTTCCTTCACCTGGTGGAGATTGGAAATTCTGAGAAATCCAGCCTTTATTCATTTTAATAAGCGTCAGCCTGTCAGCGCTGTCAGTCGACAGGCGTGTACGCTTATCGGTGATGATGCCACCAGCTGCACTGAAAACCCGCTCGGACAAGACGCTAGCGGCAGGGCAGGCAAGAACCTCCAAGGCGTACAGCGCCAGTTCGTGCCACATGTCCAGCTTTGAAACCCAGTAGTTGTAGGGAGCTGTGTGATCATTTAGGACGATGGTATGGTCAGCTACGTACTCCCTCACCATCTTTCTGTAAAGATCAGCCCTATTCTGCCGAGACTGGGGACAGGTGACAGTGTCTTGCTGGGGTGACATAAAGCTGGCAAAAGCCTTGTAAAGCGTACCCTTGCCAGTGCTGGACAAGCTGCCTGCTCGCCTACTCTCCCTCGCTACTTGTCCCGCAGAACTACGCACTCTGCCGCTAGCGCTGTCAGAAGGGAAATACTGTTTCAGCTTGTGCACCAGGGCCTGCTGGTATTCATGCATTCTCACACTCCTTTCCTCTCCAGGGATGAGAGTGGGAAGATTTTGCTTGTACCGTGGGTCCAGGAGAGTGAACACCCAGTAATCGGTGCTGGAATAAATTCTTTGAACGCGAGGGTCACGGGATAGGCAGCCTAGCATGAAATCTGCCATATGCGCCAGAGTACCAACGCGTAAGAATTCACTCCCCTCACTGGCCTGACTGTCCATTTCCTCCTCCTCCAACTCCTCCAACTCCTCTTCTTCTGCCCATACACGCTGAACAGTGAAGGACTCAACAATGGTCCCCTCTTGTGTCTCGCCAACATTCTCCTCCTCTTCCTCCTCATCCTCCTCCACCTCCACCTCCTCCGATATGCGCTGAGAAACAGACCTCAGGGTGCTTTGGCTATCAACAAGGGAATATTCTTCCCCCGTCTCTTGTGACGAGCGCAAAGCTTCCGACTTCATGCTGACCAGAGAGTTTTTCAACAGGCCAAGCAGCGGGATGGTGAGGCTGATGATGGCGGCATCGCCACTGACCATCTGTGTTGACTCCTCAAAGTTACTCAGCACCTGACAGATATCAGACATCCACGTCCACTCCTCATTGTAGACTTGAGGAAGCTGACTGACCTGACTACCAGTTCTGGTGGAAGTTGACATCTGGCAGTCTACAATCGCTCTGCGCTGCTGGTAAACTCTGGATAACATGGTCAGTGTTGAATTCCACCTCGTGGGCACGTCGCACAACAGTCGGTGAGCGGGCAGTTGGAGGCGGCGCTGCGCTGCCCTGAGAGTGGCAGCATCTGGGCTGGACTTCCTGAAATGCGCACAGATGCGGCGCACCTTCGTGAGCAAATCAGACAGATTGGGGTATGTCTTGAGGAAACGCTGCACTATCAGATTTAACACATGGGCCAGGCATGGCACATGTGTCAGTCTGCCGAGTTGCAGAGCCGCCACCAGGTTACGGCCGTTGTCACACACAACCATTCCCGGCTTGAGGTTCAGCGGTGCCAGCCACAGATCAGTCTGCGCCGTGATGCCCTGTAATAGCTCTTGGGCGGTGTGCCTTTTGTCGCCTAGGCTCAGCAGTTTGAGCACCGCCTGCTGTCGCTTAGCGACGGCACTGCTGCTGTGCCTAGAGCTACCGACTGATGGCGCCGTGCCCACGGATGGTAGTTCGGAGGAGGAGGTGGAGGAGGGGTGGGAGGAGGAGGAGGCATAGTAGGCCTGAAACACCTGGACCGAGGTAGGCCCCGCAATCCTCGGCGTCGGCAGTATATGAGCAGCCCCAGGGTCAGACTCGGTCCCAGCCTCCACCAAGTTAACCCAATGTGCCGTCAGCGATATATAGTGGCCCTGCCCGGCAGCACTCGTCCACGTGTCCGTGGTCAGGTGGACCTTGTCAGAAACGGCGTTGGTCAGGGCACGGATGATGTTGTCTGACACGTGCTGGTGCAGGGCTGGGACGGCACATCGGGAAAAGTAGTGGCGGCTGGGGACCGAATACCGAGGGGCGGCCGCCGCCATGAGGTTGCGAAAGGCCTCGGTCTCTACTAGCCTATAGGGCAGCATCTCCAGGCTAAGCAATCTGGAGATGTGCACATTAAGGGCTTGGGCGTGCGGGTGGGTTGCACTATATTTGCGTTTCCGCTCCAGCGTCTGGGGTATGGAGAGCTGAACGCTGGTGGATGCTGTGGAGGATCGTGGAGGCGACGATGGGGTTTTTGTGCCAGGGTCCTGGGCAGGGGGCTGACTAGCAGCTGACACAGGGGAAGGAGCAGTGGTGTGCACGGCCGGAGGTGAACGGGCTTGTTGCCACTGAGTGGGGTGCTTAGCATTCATATGCCTGCGCATACTGGTGGTAGTTAAGCTAGTAGTGGTGGAACCCCTGCTGAGCCTGGTTTGGCAAATGTTGCACACCACAGTCCGTCGGTCATCCGGTGTTTCCTTAAAGAACCTCCACACTTCTGAAGATCTAGCCCTCGCCGCAAGAGCCCTCACCACGGGAGCTTCACTAGTTGACAGTGGCGCTGATGCACCAGCTCTGGCCCTGCCTCTCCGTCTGGCCCCACCACTGCCTCTTCCAACCTGTTCAGGTCGAGGACTCTCCTCCGTCTCAGAAGCACTGTGTTCACCCGGCCTCTCAACCCAGCTTGGGTCTGTCACCTCATCATCCTCCGATCCCTCAGTCTGCTCCCCCCTCGGACTTCCTGCCCTGACAACAACTTCCCCACTGTCTGACAACCGTGTCTCCTCATCGTCGGACACCTCTTTACACACTTCCACTACGTCAAGAAGGTCATCATCACCCACAGACTGTGACTGGTGGAAAACCTGGGCATCGGAAAATTGCTCAGCAGCAACCGGACAAGTGGTTTGTGACTGTGGGAAGGGTCCAGAAAACAGTTCCTCAGAGTATGCCGGTTCAAATGCCAAATTTTCCTGGGAGGGGGCAGACTGGGGGGGAGGAGGCTGAGGTGCAGGAGCTGGAGGAGTGGGGATTTCGGTGACATGGGTGGACTGCGTGGAAGACTGACTGGTGGTGGACAAATTGCTCGAAGCATTGTCAGCAATCCACGACATCACCTGTTCGCACTGTTCTGGCCTCAACAGTGCTCTACCACGAGTCCCAGTAACTTCAGACATGAACCTAGGGAGTGTAGCTCTGCGGCGTTCCCCTGCTCCCTCATCAGCAGGTGGTGTCTCACCCCGCCCAGGACCACGGCCTCTGACCCCTGCAGTAGTTGGACGCCCACGTCCCCGCCCTCGTCCTCTACCCCTAGCCATCGGGTTAAACATTTTTAAAATGAGAGTTATAACTTTTTTTTTTTTTTTACTTCTTTTTGTTTTTTTTTGTGTTTTTTTGTGTTTTTTTTTTTTTTTGTGTTTTTTGTTTTTTTTTGAGTTTTTAAAACCAAACAATCCTATCCTATTGCTATGGCTATTTTCTAGCCAAGTATCAAAGGAAGCACACTACTATGCCAGATGAGATGACACTGAGTTAGTGCCTAATAGAAATCCAACCCCTACTGAATTTTGCCACTTCGGCCTTTGCTATGGATATGTGCGCCACTAAGCGCAGAACACAGCGGTCGCAAGTCTCACTACAAATTGCTCAGAATTGGCAAGTACATGCACTGCAGAAACTACAGCCACCAGCAGATCAACCAGAAATCAAATATATAGAACGCTACTGTAGGCTTCAAGAAGCTGTTTGTATTCTCCTATGGCTATTTTCTAGCCAAGTATCAAAGGAAGCACACTACTATGCCAGATGAGATGACACTGAGTTATTGCCTAATAGAAATCCAACCCCTACTGAATTTTGCCACTTCGGCCTTTGCTATGGATATGTGCGCCACTAAGCGCAGAACACAGCGGTCGCAAGTCTCACTACAAATTGCTCAGAATTGGCAAGTACATGCACTGCAGAAACTACAGCCACCAGCAGATCAACCAGAAATCAAATATATAGAACGCTACTGTAGGCTTCAAGAAGCTGTTTGTATTCTCCTATGGCTATTTTCTAGCCAAGTATCAAAGGAAGCACACTACTATGCCAGATGAGATGACACTGAGTTATTGCCTAATAGAAATCCAACCCCTACTGAATTTTGCCACTTCGGCCTTTGCTATGGATATGTGCGCCACTAAGCGCAGAACACAGCGGTCGCAAGTCTCACTACAAATTGCTCAGAATTGGCAAGTACATGCACTGCAGAAACTACAGCCACCAGCAGATCAACCAGAAATCAAATATATAGAACGCTACTGTAGGCTTCAAGAAGCTGTTTGTATTCTCCTATGGCTATTTTCTAGCCAAGTATCAAAGGAAGCACACTACTATGCCAGATGAGATGACACTGAGTTATTGCCTAATAGAAATCCAACCCCTACTGAATTTTGCCACTTCGGCCTTTGCTATGGATATGTGCGCCACTAAGCGCAGAACACAGCGGTCGCAAGTCTCACTACAAATTGCTCAGAATTGGCAAGTACATGCACTGCAGAAACTACAGCCACCAGCAGATCAACCAGAAATCAAATATATAGAACGCTACTGTAGGCTTCAAGAAGCTGTTTGTATTCTCCTATGGCTATTTTCTAGCCAAGTATCAAAGGAAGCACACTACTATGCCAGATGAGATGACACTGAGTTATTGCCTAATAGAAATCCAACCCCTACTGAATTTTGCCACTTCGGCCTTTGCTATGGATATGTGCGCCACTAAGCGCAGAACACAGCGGTCGCAAGTCTCACTACAAATTGCTCAGAATTGGCAAGTACATGCACTGCAGAAACTACAGCCACCAGCAGATCAACCAGAAATCAAATATATAGAACGCTACTGTAGGCTTCAAGAAGCTGTTTGTATTCTCCTATGGCTATTTTCTAGCCAAGTATCAAAGGAAGCACACTACTATGCCAGATGAGATGACACTGAGTTATTGCCTAATAGAAATCCAACCCCTACTGAATTTTGCCACTTCGGCCTTTGCTATGGATATGTGCGCCACTAAGCGCAGAACACAGCGGTCGCAAGTCTCACTACAAATTGCTCAGAATTGGCAAGTACATGCACTGCAGAAACTACAGCCACCAGCAGATCAACCAGAAATCAAATATATAGAACGCTACTGTAGGCTTCAAGAAGCTGTTTGTATTCTCCTATGGCTATTTTCTAGCCAAGTATCAAAGGAAGCACACTACTATGCCAGATGAGATGACACTGAGTTATTGCCTAATAGAAATCCAACCCCTACTGAATTTTGCCACTTCGGCCTTTGCTATGGATATGTGCGCCACTAAGCGCAGAACACAGCGGTCGCAAGTCTCACTACAAATTGCTCAGAATTGGCAAGTACATGCACTGCAGAAACTACAGCCACCAGCAGATCAACCAGAAATCAAATATATAGAACGCTACTGTAGGCTTCAAGAAGCTGTTTGTATTCTCCTATGGCTATTTTCTAGCCAAGTATCAAAGGAAGCACACTACTATGCCAGATGAGATGACACTGAGTTATTGCCTAATAGAAATCCAACCCCTACTGAATTTTGCCACTTCGGCCTTTGCTATGGATATGTGCGCCACTAAGCGCAGAACACAGCGGTCGCAAGTCTCACTACAAATTGCTCAGAATTGGCAAGTACATGCACTGCAGAAACTACAGCCACCAGCAGATCAACCAGAAATCAAATATATAGAACGCTACTGTAGGCTTCAAGAAGCTGTTTGTATTCTCCTATGGCTATTTTCTAGCCAAGTATCAAAGGAAGCACACTACTATGCCAGATGAGATGACACTGAGTTATTGCCTAATAGAAATCCAACCCCTACTGAATTTTCCCACTTCGGTCTTTGCTATGGATATGTGTGCCACTAAGAGCTAAACACAACGGTAGCAAGTCCCCCTGCTAATTCCTCACAAAATGGTAAAAGATGCAAATTAAAATAAAAAAAGTAGAACGTTATTGTAGCCCTAAGAAGGGCTGTTGGGTTCTTTGAGAATCACTCCTGCCTAACAGTAAGCTAATAGAACACCCTAACGCTTTCCCTGACCAGCAGCAGCTCTCTCCCTAGCGGCATCCAGAGACAGAATGATCCGAGCAGCGCGGCCAGCGGCTAGTCTATCCCAGGGTCACCTGATCTGGCCAGCCAACCACTGCTATCGACGTGTAAGGGTACCACGTCATGCTGGGTGGAGTGCAGAGTCTCCTGGCTTGTGATTGGCTCTGTTTCTGGCCGCCAAAAAGCGAAACGGCGGGAGCTGCCATTTTCTCGAGCGGGCGAAGTATTCGTCCGAGTAACGAGCAGTTTCGAGTACCCTAATGCTCGACCGAGCATCAAGCTCGGACGAGCATGTTCGCTCATCTCTACTGTCCATCCCTTTTCATCCTTCCCAGAAATTGGCATAAGGGATTGAAATCACCAATAATGATCTCAGAAAATGTATCCTATTGTGCAATGTCCTGGATACTGTGCCAAACATCTTGCAAGTTACACACAAAGTGCTATAAAAAGATAACGCCCCGCTATCACAACAAAAGAACTAAAAAGTGAAATAAAGATTTTTTAATCTCTCGAGCTACACTCTCAGTGAATTCGAAATAAGTCTTCTAAACAAAGGACTATCCTACTTCCCCACATCGAAATTTGATGAATTCCTGGCCAGGCACTTCAGCCTCCCAAAAACTAAAAAACAAATAAATCTACCGATACTCCCCTCTCCACTGACGATCCATGATCCAGATATACTTTCCGATCCAAACGAACATTCCAACTCTATCCAGACCAAGCCCTCTGTCACCCAAAACATCCCTCCAGTAGTACACAGTGGCCTGAAACCTAAATTCACATTCTAGCCCCTACATCACAGAGGCAATAATATTCAGACATTTGTGTCTCTAGTAGAAAAGGAGTTGCGTAACATCAACTCCGAAACTCAGCTCTCACACAACCTGACATATGAAGAAAGAATGACAATATAGACACTTTTGAACAACAGCACCATTGTCATCCGTAGTGCAGACAAGGGGGGTGGCACTGTAATCCAAGATAGAGACACCTATATTGGAGAAGCCCTGAATATCCTGTCCGACACCAACTACTACGAAATTTTACAAAGCAACCCCATCCAATCTCACACACAAGACCTGAAAAAAAAATACTAAACAGTGCCCTTGCCGAGAACATTATCACAAAATCCGAAAAAGAATACATCTGGATTGATTTCCCATCCACACCAATCTTTTATCTTTTACCCAAAATCCATAAAGATAAAAAAACCCAGGACGACCAATAATCTCAGGTATCTCATCCCTGACTTGTAACTTATCCCACTATATTGACATTCACCTCCAAAGTTACGTCCACAATTTTCCATCATATCTCCATGACTTAACATCTCTTTATTCAAACATTCCGCATCAAGAAGGTATATGTAGAATCAATCAACACCTGGAAAGAGGCAAAGTGATGCTCAAAAAACAAAGAATCTTTATTCTGGAAGCTATACGCGTCATCTTAACACATAATGTTTTCAACTTCCAAAACAAAGTGTACAAGCAGACTAGGGGTACCGCAATGGGCACCAGATTTGCCCCTAGTTTTGGAAACCTCTATATGGGAGAATTTGAAACCGAATACATTCCCAATAATCCCAAATGGTCAAACAATATTATATACTATAAGAGAGAGATTGATGACTTGTTGCTTTTTTGGAAGGGCACAGAGGACGAAATCCAGTCCATTGTTACCTCTATTAACCAAAACAATTGGGGCCTATCATTCACACAATCCATCTACAAAACTTCTTCAAGAAGGTCGACAGTAACAGCTTTTTTCATTTCAAAAGCTCACACCATTACAAATGGAGGAAGAATATACCCTTTAGTCAGTTCAGGCATATAAGAAAAAATTGTTCTGAAACCGAATCCTTTCGAACACAAAGTATTGATTGATAGGTTCATAGACAAAAAATTTCCCCAAAGATCATTTCATGTTTTTTTCATTCTTTCTTCTTTTGTGCACCCTTTTTTAACCTATGGGTTGAAATTTTTTACGTTATATTATTCAGTCTTCGTTCGCTTTATAAAGGGGGACCTCACCATGAAACGCGTTGTATTTTTAAGACCTCTAAATAAACCATATCTAAAAATCTTACTCTGTGTGGGCCAACTGATTGGACCACTAACATAGACAACTTCCTACATATCCTGAGTAGTGTGGCGTTACTACACAGGTTTCCTCCTGGAGACAGCACTGGACCAACTGTACCTTTGAGCACTCAATAGCGGTGTGCCTCTCCATAGCACAATCACACACGGTGACCATAATCTTCATGATTCCACCTAACCTTATCTCCAAAGATGTCAAACTATTAGTGCTCTCTTCCTATCCTCTCTTGGCGCTTTTTACTAAAATAGATAACATGACCTGTATTACAATGTGTTATTTGAATAAGAGCTTGAACAACCGGGGGGACTGCCTTACTCTCCCCTTTGCAGTCCACCATTTCTACCCAATCTAAGTACAGTAGGCCAGCTACCTTCCTGGTCTTTCTGTCTTTGTACAACTTCCTCATTTATCCCATTTATTGCTTGCTCAGTGAGCAGTATACTCCTCTCAGGGTTGTTGATTACCCTCAACCTTGCAATATCCTCTTCTAGAACTCTAACACGAGTTTCCAGTTTGAAAAATGAACACATTTGACACACCATTATTGTCCCTGGGATTTCTACTCCAGTAGTAAATACATATGGCAGAATGTGTACTCAAGAAAACCACCAATCTTCCTAGCCATTATGTTAGTTACAAAAAAAAGTAATTAACCATTTTCTTACTGGCTCCTTATCCCAGGATGAGATAGGGAATACCACACCTCTTTCATCTACCTTGTAAGGTAGCTCCCTTGACATCAAGCATGACCTTCAGGACATGATGCAGGATTAAAATAAATCCAGTATATCTCTAACTGTAGCACTGTTTTAATGTGCTTGCATCTCTTCAATACAGTGTAAGGAAATGGTTAGAATGAGTGAGAGGATTTTGACTAGGGTCAGAAGGTAAGAGTTATCCTTTCAGAGACTGACAATAAAGGCCGCCTTGTAGGAATGTGGAGACTTATAGCCATTGATGATTCTCTAGGGTTTTCTCTAGCCAGTCCCCTGTATTATATAACCATCCTGTAATATACAACCAGCCAGCCCCGTGTAGTATATAGCCAGCCCCTTGTATAATATGCCCCCCCCCCCTGCTACACCCCAAGTTCTTGGCTATACAGAACCATGCTAAAAAAGGCTATTTTCTTATTGTAGATAAAGTGCCCCATTGCTCAGCTTATCCACCTATCCCAAGATACAAGACTTTATATCAAACTGACATCCCACCTTATTTACTGCCTCCATTTCACTTTTTCTTTCCAATACTTCTGAATGGGCAGTACCACAATAGATGAATATCATTCGGCTTAATCAGCTCCACACTTTTTACATATGCAAGGTTCTATCTTCCCAAAGTTAGCTATCTATTTCGGTGAATAGTATATTCTATGGATAATGAATAACTGTGATAGACGATGTGCCCTGCTACGAGTGATCTTAACAATGACCCTGTCTACCATTGGCCACAATCCAAGTGTTACCCAATTCTGGTTCCCATCTTCCCGCTTACCACTTTTCCCCTAAACCAGCTTTCCTCTCTATTAATATTTTGTAACATTTTCCTATTTTTACCTTTATCCCTAAACATGATCTTATATATGCTAGAATATTGCACCATTACTACATCACCAACTCTTTAAAGTCCCCCAAGAAGGCTGGTTTCCTTCAAAAGACAAAGGCAAGAGAAGATAGGATAATGCAGAGAATCTCCAAGAATAATTATTTCAACACTGCAACTAGAATTTTTGCCAGTTCTGCACCAAGCAAGGTAAAGATGTGTCTCGTCATACAGTGTCATACAGCTTTTAAGACTGAATGTTGTGGACTGAAAGCCCACTATGCAGTGACCAAACCTCTCATTAGCAGAAAGAGGAAGCTAGACTTACCTTTGCTGAGGAGCATGTTGTGTGGAAAGAGTAATAATGGTCCTTATTTTAGTATTGAAAGCAAGTTTAATTTATTTGGATCTGATGGAAAACATTAGGTTCATTGAAAAAGAGGGGAAAGGCTTAACTCAAAGTGTGTAAAGAGGCCAGAATTAGGTGTTGGATGTATTGTCATGGTTTGGGGAATGTTCTCTACAGCAGGAGTTAAACCTTTCATAAAGCTACATGCAGGGACGGACTGGCCATAAGACCCACCGGGAGAAATCCCGGTGGGCCGATTGGTTTAGGGCCGGTCCGGGGCCGGTCCTGGAGTGGGGGGCCGGTGAAAAAATAAAAACACATGAAACTCACCTCTCCGATGCCCCGACGCTGCGCCCCTGCTTGATCCAGTCCGGCCGCGGTGACAGCTCCGTACGGGCCGGCGTCGCACAGACCATGACGTCGGCAAGCGTCTGACGTCATGGTCTGTGCGACGCCGGCCCGTACGGAGCTGTCACCCTCGGCCGGACTGGATCAAGCAGGGGCGCAGCGTCGGGGCGTCGAAGAGGTGAGTTTCATGTGTTTTTATTTTTATGTACTGGGTTGGGCTGGCTGTATACCGGGGGCTGCTGTATAAAGGGGTGAGCGACTGGCTGTATACACTGGGGCAGGGGCTGGCAGCTGTATACACTGGGGCAGGGGCTGGCAGCTGTATACACCTGGGCAGGGGCTGGCCGGCTATATACACCGGGGCAGGGGCTGGCCGGCTGTATACACCGGGGCAGGGGCTGGCCGGCTGTATACACCGGGGCAGGGGCTGGCCGGCTGTATACACCGGGGCAGGGGCTGGCCGGCTGTATACACCGGGGCAGGGGCTGGCCGGCTGTATACACCGGGGCAGGGGCTGGCCGGCTGTATACACCTGGGCAGGGGCTGGCCGGCTGTATACACCGGGGCAGGGGCTGGCCGGCTGTATACACCGGGGCAGGGGCTGGCCGGCTGTATACACCGGGGCAGGGGCTGGCCGGCTGTATACACCGGGGCAGGGGCTGGCCGGCTGTATACACCGGGGCAGGGGCTGGCCGGCTGTATACACCGGGGCAGGGGCAGGGGCTGGCCGGCTGTATACACCGGGGCAGGGGCTGGCCGGCTGTATACACCGGGGCAGGGGCAGGGGCTGGCCGGCTGTATACACCGGGGCAGGGGCTGGCCGGCTGTATACACCGGGGCAGGGGCTGGGTATTATAGTAGGGGGCAGTATTATAGTAGTTATATTCTTGTACATAGGAGGCAGTATTATAGTAGTTATATTCTTGTACAAAGGGGCCAGTATTATAGTAGTTATATTCCTGTACATAGGGGGGCAGTATTATAGTAGTTATATTCTTGTACATAGGGGGCAGTATTATAGTAGTTATATTCTTGTACAAAGGGGGCAGTATTATAGTAGTTATATTCCTGTACATAGGGGGCAGTATTATAGTAGTTATATTCCTGTACATAGGGGGCAGTATTATAGTAGTTATATCCCTGTACATAGGGGGCAGTATTATAGTAGTTATATTCCTGTACATAGGGGGCAGTATTATAGTAGTTATATTCCTGTACATAGGGGGCAGTATTATAGTAGTTATATTCCTGTACATAGGAGGCAGTATTATAGTAGTTATATTCCTGTACATAGGGGGCAGTATTATAGTAGTTATATTCCTGTACATAGGAGGCAGTATTATAGTAGTTATATTCTTGTACAAAGGGGCCAGTATTATAGTAGTTATATTCCTGTACATAGGGGGGCAGTATTATAGTAGTTATATTCTTGTACATAGGGGGCAGTATTATAGTAGTTATATTCTTGTACAAAGGGGGCAGTATTATAGTAGTTATATTCTTGTACATAGGGGGCAGTATTATAGTAGTTATATTCTTGTACATAGGGGGCAGTATTATAGTAGTTATATTCTTGTACATAGGAGGCAGTATTATAGTAGTTATATTCTTGTACAAAGGGGCCAGTATTATAGTAGTTATATTCCTGTACATAGGGGGGCAGTATTATAGTAGTTATATTCTTGTACATAGGGGGCAGTATTATAGTAGTTATATTCTTGTACAAAGGGGGCAGTATTATAGTAGTTATATTCCTGTACATAGGGGGCAGTATTATAGTAGTTATATTCCTGTACATAGGGGGCAGTATTATAGTAGTTATATCCCTGTACATAGGGGGCAGTATTATAGTAGTTATATCCCTGTACATAGGGGGCAGTATTATAGTAGTTATATTCCTGTACATAGGGGGCAGTATTATAGTAGTTATATTCCTGTACATAGGGGGCAGTATTATAGTAGTTATATTCCTGTACATAGGAGGCAGTATTATAGTAGTTATATTCTTGTACATAGGGGGCAGTATTATAGTAGTTATATTCCTGTACATAGGGGGCAGTATTATAGTAGTTATATTCCTGTACATAGGGGGCAGTATTATAGTAGTTATATTCTTGTACATAGGGGGCAGTACTATGGTAGTTACATTCTTGTTTATCAGAGAAGGTATTGTAGTATGTTTTAGTGTACATATATGGCAGTATTAAGTTGTGTGCTCTTAAAATAGAAGTGTTATTCCTCTATAAAGGAGGCAGTATGAGTCTCTTTCTCTGTGGTGTACATGTTGATTTAGACCATCTATACAGTTTTTATGGAGTTTAGTAACTCCACCCACATCACAAGGCCAAGCCTACTTGTTTTGACCCCGCCCACAGAATGGGGCCACTTTGACAATTTTTTCCAGGGCCACTTTAAATTCCCAGTCCGCCCCTGGCTACATGGCATAGTGAATGCAAGTGTGTATCAGAACCTTCTTCAACAACACTTGTTTCCTTCCTTGCATTCTTTACTCAATCACCCAGAAATTTTAAGAGATTGCAACTCTTCATTTTTAGAATGGTAAGTAATAAACTGCCCCATGTAGCTTCCCCAGTAATGAAACGTCCCATGTATGATATACATTAAATTTGCTTTATCCAATGTATAGAATGTGGACAGATCAGGCTTTGGTCAGTGAAAAACTGACATTTTTAATCAGTTTTCAGTCTGTTTTTCCACTTGTGATGAAAAAACTGGTGACTACGGGGGCATTTATTATTTGCTTTGTGTCATTTTTTTGCGCCTGCTTCGCTTTTCTTTTTTCTTGTTGCTTTTTTTATATTACTAAGCATGGAGGGGGCTGTATATGGGATACAATATATTACTAAGCTGGGAGGGGGCTGTATATGGGATACAGTATATTACTAAGCTGGGGGGCTGTATATGGGATACATATATTACTAGGCTGGAGGGATGTATATGGGATACAGTATATTACTAAGCTGGAGGGATGTATATGGGATACAGTATATTACTAAGCTGGGGGGCTGTATATGGGATACAGTATATTACTAAGCTGGGAGGGCTGTATATGGGATACAGTATATCACTAAGCTGGGGGGCTGTATATGGGATACAGTATATTACTAAGCTGGGAGGGCTGTATATGTGAAACAGTATATTACTAAGCTGGAGGGCTGTATATGTGAAACAGTATATTACTAAGCTGGGGGGCTGTATATGGGATACAGTATATTACGAAGCTGGGAGGGGGCTGTATATGGGATACAGTATATTACTAAGCTGGGGGGCTGTATATGGGGTACAGTATATTACTAAGCTGGGAGGGGGCTGTATATGTTGGGCAAGATTTTATTTAAGCTTTAGGGGATCCGTATATGGGAGCTGTATATAATTTCATTGGGGGGGGGGTGAATAACGAGGCTTAAAAATATGAGGGCAGGGCTATATATATATATATATATATATATATATATATATATTAATTTGGGGGTGCTATATATTTACATTGGTCAGTGGAGCACTGTATGTAAAATCATTTTCAAAAAGGAGCCCTTTTAGGACTGCCAAGGCAATAACAATTTATTAACAAGACTGTCCTGAGTCAGAATGGAGCCTTATTGGTCAGGCCTAAAACATAACTTTTATTTCATTTATAAAAGATTAAATCATAAGTTTTAACACACTTTGTTAAAAACCGCAAGTGTGAGGCTGTAAACTGTCCTACTCTAATAAGTAATGCTGGGTGTGAACTCAGCCTGTAAGTATATATCTGGGTCCCTGCAGCGACCCGTTAATTAGACAGCCTCAGACTAAGCACGTTAAAAGCCAGACAATAGCCCCCCCGACATGTTTCGCCAGAGAACCAGCGTCATCAGGGGATCGGGGCTAATGAATTGTGGGAGGAGCTAGGGTAGGTATTTATAAATTTTAGGGCGGTTCCTATCAAGTATGGACACCAATGCCAGCAATTTGTTGTTGGTGTTACTTAGCAACATTTGACTGACCCAATAGTTGGCCAATTGTCTCTTAGCCTTATATTGGGAGTAACAACCCCTCTGTGGAGCTATAACGCCATTGGTTCCAGTAATTGGGGATTTGTGCAGGCTAATTGGTCCATTTTGCGGCGGATTCTATTGGATGCCACCAATTATGAGGCCATCAGTAAGTGACGTCCGATATTAATGATGTCACTAGATCTTGCGCGCATGCGCCACAATTCTGTCGCAACCCTTCAGGAAACTCGCGCGGGAACTTAGTATGTTACGCGACGGACCTAACATTGTGGCGCACGGCACATCAAGTGTTGCGCTAATGCGCCAAAAATTGCCGCAATGGTTCCAAGGGTTCACGCGTGCGCGGGGACTTAATGCAGTGCGTGTTATAGAACCTTCGCGCATGTGCAAGGAGATAGAAAAATTCTTGCCATGCGATCATCGTTTACAGATGGAATATGTGTCGGAATGACTTGGTCAGATAGGGGAACCGTATAAAGCGACATACTATGTCACTCGATCCAGCAGGATTGTATACTTGCAACATTGATGAGTGTTGCAATCTTTAGTAAACAACTGCAGATATGCGTTGTATTTATTAATAATGTGTCAACTCATTAGGTGACACTGCTGGGTTGCATTGGATGTATCCTCGATACCAATTGCTGGGTCATTCAGGTGACAGGGGCAAAGCGTGGTCGAACGTTGTCCTGTCATTGGTGTACAAGTGACCGACCTACCGTTAGCTCCGATTGTGTGTAGTCGATTATTATTGGTGTATTGAAGTGTACAGATTTGTCCAACAGATTGTGAATTAAATTTCTTAAAGGAATGCAGAATAGGAAAAGCCCTCATTTAATCCTTGCGGGCTCAAAGAGTTGAGTTCGTATATCCATCTAGCTTCGACTTGAAGAAGTTTCCGATCTAGATCGCCACCTCTTGGGCCCAATGTCACTTTGCAGAGGCCCCAAAATCTCAATAGGCTAGGGTCGCCATGATGGTACTCGTGCATATGCCTGGCGATTGGGACCTCTGCATTAGTTCGTACGGAACTCAGGTGTTGCGAGATCCGACGTCTGAATTGTTGTGTAGTTTTCCCTACATATAGTTTGGGACACGAGCATGAAGCAATATATATGATGTTACTACTCTTGCAGTTTATGAACTGTCTGATCGTATATATTCACGGCCGTCACATGGATTCCGAAAGGCTTTGACCTTTGGTGCTTGAGAACAAAAACTACAATTTCCACATGGGAAGGATCCCTTTATATCAGATTGGAGCCAGGTGGATTGTGCAGCATCAGTGGGTAAGTGACTCTTGACCAGATAGTCCCTTAAATTCTGGCTGCGTCGATATGTGACGCTCGGATTCTTAGTCAATACCTGACAGAGATCTGGATCAGATCTTAGTATCTGCCAATGTTTTTTAAGAATGCGTGTAACTTCGGACGCATATCCGTCATAAGTGCCTATACAACGGATAACTCTCTGAGAAGGTTCTTTTGGGTAAGTATCTCTTAGTAGACTTTCACGAGAGGTATGTGCAGCTCTACGGTAAGCCTTTTGTAGGGGTTTCTTTGGGTATCCTCGTCTCCGAAATTTAAGATAAAGGTTATCGCACTCCCTCTGAAAAGGGGCTTCGGTGGAACAATTCCGTCTGGCCCTTAAATATTGCCCTATGGGTATACTCCTCTTTAATGGCATTGGGTGCCAGGTGTCCCAATGAAGCAAGCTGTTCGTTGCTGTAGGTTTTCTGTATATTTCTGTATTGACACGGCCATCAGGGTCCAGGGAGATGGTCAGGTCTAAAAAGTGTAAACGAATAGGATGTATTTCGTGAGTGAATTTCATGCCCACCTCATTGTGATTGAGATGGGCTACAAATTCTTCAAATAAGGCAACATCACCCTCCCAGAAGATCAATATATCATCGATATATCGCCCCCAGAAGGGGATGTGCTTGGTGTACCGGTCATTGTTGTCGGTGAAAACATATTGTGCTTCCCACCACCCTAAAAATTAATTAGCATAATTTGGGGCACAGGATGTGCCCATCACTGTGCCCTTGGTCTGTAAATAATAAGTCCCATCAAACAAAAAATAATTGTGCATCAAAACAAACCTCAAAAGCTACTGTGGGGGTCTTGTTCAAGAGAAACTTTTTCTCATCTACTGAGACGAGATCATGGGCTAAGGCTCTAGCTAGTATATCTTCATGTTCTTTAAGGTATACTTTTGTGGGATTGTCTTGGAGTATTCTATATGTTTTTTTGTCATTGAGTAATCTCAGAACCATGTTTTTATAGTCATCCCTATTCATCACAACGGTGTTGCCACCTTTGTCAGATGGTTTAATTATGGTCTGACTGTTGTTACGTAATGCATCCAGTGCCTCTGTTTCCTCACTAGTGAGGTTAGAGCTGATTCGGTGTTTAGATGGATGAATCTTCCTTATATCCTGAGTGACCATCTCAACAAAGGTTCCTATGGCGTGATATTGTGTGAGTGATGGTGTCATTTGAGATTTGGGTCTCAATGATGTGAACGGGGCTGATTGTAGAAGTGTAATGCCCTCATTCTCTAACAATAACTCCTCTAAAATATTTTCCACAGTCTGGTCTCTGATCATACTAGTGTTGGTATCGGACTCCCTTTTAAGATGATATTTGTGTAAGGCTAATTTTCGTGCGAACAGATTTACGTCTTTAGTCCATTCAAATGCGTTGAATGGGGGTACTGGGGAGAACGAGAGACCTTTTTTCAGACGATTTATCTGTGCTTCGGTTAGTGTACAGTTGGACAGATTAATGATTTGCATATCACTATTGGAGTCATCATCGGTTTGCGGTAAAGGTTTATGTGTTACATTTTGGGGCCCCGAGGTGTCTGGCCCTGTAGGCCTAAAAAAGGCGGGTATAGAGAAATCGGGTTGGTGGAATAGATATTTGCCCCTATTGTGGTGGTGGCATTTATTGAGGTCAGACTGGGTATGTGCGTGTTGGGAGTATTGATCGTGTTGGTTACAGTACTGAGTTGCGTTGGTGCCGTCAGCACAGCTGCGTAACCAGTGGAAGATGAGGGAGAATAAGAACGAGTATTTGTGCATGTCGTATCAGTAGTGATCTTCCTTAGGGTTTGATCCCTTATTGGATCAGATTTGTATATATTTGCAGTCTTGCTCTTTTGGTATGGTTTGCGATATGGGTTTTTCCTTTTGGTACCAGCTCTCTGACTGTGTATAGTGCTACTACTGTCGGACTCTGATTGTTCTGATTCGGAGATATCAGTATATCTCGTATTGATGGGTCTATGATTTTTCCAGTTGTAGATTTGGCCAGATGTATTTTCTATGTTTTTTATCTTTGATATCCCTAGCCAAAGACTCAATGTTCCGTTGTAGCTTGGTCTCCCACTCAGTAAAACCTGTGGTTTTTGAAAAATGTTGTATATCTGCGATCTCTTTCTCAAGTTTGCGACTAACTATCTCGAAATGTTTTTTCTCGTAATCGAGGAGATAGTTGATCATACGAAGGGAACAGTCTGTCAGAATGATTTCCCACCCTCTTATAAATTCGGGGTCCTCCTGATGCGAATTGGGCTTAATGGGGATCCTAAGTCCTCTAAAAATAAGCTTTTTTTGCAAGTATGTTTCTAGGCTGGCTATTTCCCACCAGGCTCTAATCTGCTGTTTGTATGTCTTCTGCAATTCCTTAAATGCTGTATCGATATCCACTTGGTGGAACGGGATATCGTTTTTAGAAAAGACCTGATTAATTTCAGATGAAAATTGTTCGAAATTGTATGTGTTGGACAAAAAACCAGCCATCACTCTGTTTGGTTGTAGCAGAGGGAGGCTATTTGTGGGGATAGGGCTAATTACAGCAAGTCAATAACCTCAAATTAAACTATTTTCAAAAAGGAGCCCTTTTAGGACTGCCAAGGCAATAACAATTTATTAACAAGACTGTCCTGAGACAGAATGGAGCCTTATTGGTCAGGCCTAAAACATAACTTTTATTTCATTTATAAAACATTAAATCATAAGTTTTAACACACTTTGTCGAAAACCGCAAGTGTGAGGCTGTAAACTGTCCTACTCTTATAAGTAATGCTGGGTGTGAACTCAGCCTGTAAGTATATATCTGGGTCCCTGCAGCGACCCGTTAATTAGACAGCCTCAGGCTAAGCACGTTAAAAGCCAGACAATAGCCCCCCCGACATGAGGAGGACAGTTTACAGCCTCACACTTGCGGTTTTTAACAAAGTGTGTTAAAACTTATGATTTAATCTTTTATAAATGAAATAAAAGTTATGTTTTAGGCCTGACCAATAAGGCTCCATTCTGTCTCAGGACAGTCTTGTTAATAAATAGTATGTAAAATAATGTAACATAATAACAGGGTGGGATATATTAGTTATAGGATACAATAGATTACTTTGCATCATGTAAACCAAATGTTAGGGGTCTGTATTAATAAAATTAGGGGTGTTGTATATAGATTGGTGCTGTGCATGCTATAATTCCAGTAGAATATTTCTATATAATGAAGGGATGTTTTATATGTGTGGGAGAGTGAGGTCAGTTGTGTTGTGAGGGATATATAATATTTAGGAGCGCAGTGTTGTTATCCAGGAGACTTTATACTGTAAGTGGTATTTTTAGGGACACTGGGTGGAGATGTGCTGCTCAAAGATGAAGATATCCAGCCGTGAACTCAGCCTTGATACATCATGGATTGGAGAACCTGGAATAAAGTCCTCCTGATGGAAGAGATTGTCATCTATAAGGTACTAGATGCCACTAATGACTCGGAACCTGCAGTCAGTCCCACAGTGTCAGTGAGCTCTCTGTGGGGATGTTAATTAGTAAAGTTTTCAGCATTTACTTAACAGGGAGCGGGCAGAGGAACAGGAGTGGGGCAGCATTTTAATATTCGCCTCAGGCAGCAAATATGCTAGAATCGGCCGTGATTGTATGTATAGTATACTGGTGCCACAATTTAGCTTCTTTTCCGACACTTTCTTTTTGTCACTAGTTTGGGCACATCTTTTCAATCCCAACAACTTTTCCTGCACTTCTAGTTTCCTGACATTACTTTTTGCCGCATTTTTTGGTGCATGATTAATCCAACAAAAAGCAAGTCCACCAAATTCTAAACCCCTACAAGTATGTGGTTTGACATTTCTGATGCTAATATTAAAAATGAGCGTAGAGAACTAGAAGAGTTTATACAATAATTTCCAGGACAAATTGGAGCAGTATTGCAGCATCTGAAACAAATCAGAAAAAAATCTGATTAAATTCAATGCTGGAAAATCAACAGATTCGTACAGAATCTATGAATCAACAAACTTAATTCTAATTGTCTCCATATGTTCAAGCTTACTTTCTGACTCTAGTCAAAAGCCTCTCACACAGCCAAACCAGTTCCCTACACTGTACTGAAGACACATCAAAGCAGTGCTATCCGCAGTTGGGAATTTATTTCTTCTGGAATAGATATACTGCTTTGGCTTTTATCCCACATCATGTCATTAGGCTTCCTGAAGGTCATGCTTGATGTTAAGAGAGCTGCCTTACAAGGTAGCTAAAAGAGGCGTGGGATAATGGGCTGTTAAGGAAATGGTTAATTACTTTTTTGTTTTCCTGGAAAACTTATTGACATATTTTCCCAGAATCCCCTATTGGAGCGTCAATGGCTATAGGTCTCCACACGCCTACAAGACGGCCTTAATTGGCAGCTTCTTTAAGGAGAACTCTTAATTCCTGACCCTAAAGGCAACAATGGGTGCCTTTCATAGGCTCCCAGCTGTCATGGCAACTGATCAGCACCCTATAATAATGTCACGTCGAGAAATCAAGTGACCATTTAAGATGGAGGCAGCCATGTGAAGCACTATTAAGTGTTGCAGTTAGGCTTCACTAGGGCACTTAACAGGCTAACTCTTGGGATCATTGCCGGCACTGACCAGGGCTATTACAAACAGATATCAACCGTGTAATACAGATGACACCTGCCACAATTACAATTACAAGCCCAAATAAGTTGATATTCCCAATTTATCACCTGTGCACTCTCCTTCTAATAAGCTGACAGAACAGTCAGGTAGAATATATAAATCCACTTTGGGTATACTTCTGGTACAACTTGAACAGAAAAAAAAATTTCAAGCTTTTTTTTTTTTTTTACACTTTTCTTACTTTCTGACTTAGGGGGTGTGGCTTCCAGAAAAGAGGCATGGTCTCTTGATAAGAGGGCATGGCCACGTGGAATATATTCTGTATGCCAAAAAAATTAAGACAGTCTAGGTTACGTGATGACAGTCTTACACTGTGACAAAATTTATTACCACACACATTGGGGCTCACACACCACACACATTGGTGTGTCCTTTATTAGTCCCACAGTGGGGAAATTCACAGCGTTACAGCAGCAGAGAGGGTACAGAGAGTGAAGTACAAACTATGACAACAATAATATTAGGGATAAATGAACAAAAAGAAAAGGTGGATAAAAAGACACGCTGCTATGGTGTCACACGTGACCCTTTTGTGGTGAAGCTGCGCTAACTTTCATGCCACACAAATTAGGAGGCGTGCCGGTGGACGATCCAACTGATTCGGACTGAGCACAGTATTTATCATCCAAATTGTGCTGGATGCTCTATGTTAAAGGTGCACCATGAAAAAGGTGGTGAACACTGTGGGACCTGGGCGGGGAAGCGACACATTCATGATTTAAGGCACATGATCTTAGTGAATCGCAGCATTATAGACGCGCAATGCACTTTCTGTGAACTCCAGTGACAGGGTAAGTAAATGTGCCCCATTTATTCCCCTTCTTTGTTTCTTTAGGGTCTAAATAATCTCCACGGAAAAGTACATTGCAAAAATCTATGCAAGTCATCAGACCACAAGGTCACTCAGTCTCACCACACACAACTCTGTTTATTTCATGAGCCACTTATAATCACAGTAAAAGTAAGATTTCTTAAAATATTTAATTAAGATAAGGGTGTTTTCCATAATCGTAATTCACTAAGCTAAAAAAAATGTGTAATTTGTCCAAGATTCCCAGCATATTTTCCATGGATGAGTTGGCAGTTACATCACATACATCTGGGATTTCATCCAAAATACATGAGAGGAAGTTTATTATTGAGTGTTTAACTATACTGTACAACTATGTTCTTAGGCTTCTAGATTATTTACTGTTCTATCTATATTGGAGATCAAAATTGGAGGCAAACAGTTTCCTAAATGTCAATGTGATTGTGTATTTCTAAGTAAATATATCTTAACATAAGTAAAATAATGAGTATAAGCTTATTTCATAAATTGTACATATTATGAAGCACAAAATAAAAATGTAAATTAGATAATTGTAAAAGAACACTGATCAAAATTAGATAACGCTTTCAGATACCTGCAAGTTATTGGTATTGCTGTATATACTCGAGTATAAGCCGGGACCCCTAATTTTACCACCAAAACCTGGGAAAACATATTGACTCGAGTATAAGCCTAGGGTGGGAAATACATCAATCATAGCCTCCCAGTAAGCTCCGGTAGTATATAGCTAGCCCCCAGTGGTATATAGCTAGCCCCCTGTAGTATATAGCCAACCTCCAGTAGTATATAGCTAGCCCCCTGTAGTATATAGCCAGCTCCCTGTAGTATATAGCCAGCCTGCTTCCCAGTATTATATATCCAGCCCCCAGTAGTATAAAGCCAGCCAGCCCACTGTTGTATATAGCTAGTCCACTGTAGTATATAGCCAGACCCCTGTAGTAGATAGCCAACCCCAAGTAGTATATAGCTAGCCCCCAGTAGTACATAGCCAGCCAGCCCCCCAGTAATATATATCCAGCCCCCAGTAGTATAAAGCCAGCCAGCCCACTGTAGTATATAGCTAGCCCCCTGTAGTATATAGCCAGCCAGCCCACTGTAGTATAAAACCAGCCTCCAGTAGTATATAGCCAGCCTCCAGTAGTATATAGCCAGACTCCACTAGTGTATAGCCAGCCCCTTGTAGTATAAAGCCAGCCAGCCCCCTGTAGTATTTTTGGTGCATAATTAATCCAAGAAAGTCCACCAACTACTAAACCCCTGAAGTTTTGGTCTTTGACAAACTGAACTTCAGACATTTTATATGCATGCACAAACTTATTTGCTTGTCATATTCAGGCTCACTTCAAAAAGCCACACATTTACAGCGAGGCCAAAGAAATCACTCACAAGCTTTTCCAATCCTACCAAAACGTAAAATTCAGTTGTACATTTGTATAAAGCATGTGGTCTAAGAGAACCACAGAGGTTTAAGACTAAGGACAAACAGAATTAAAAAGCTGCTGAATGTCCAGAACATTTACACAACATATGGGAAGAATCTGATTAAATCTCATCCTCTATTTGAAAAATGTAAGTTGCCCCAGATTGCCACAGGTTAATAAGCAGGAAATACACTACTGTACACCACATGTCTCCATGTCTAGTTATGTTTTGCAAGGTAATCTTTTGTGGGACTTTGCTGGGAGTGTCTAACATGGACAATCCTAAGGGACGGTCTCATAGCTCTGGGAGGGTTTAGCAGAGGAGTTAAAAAAAATATTGAGTGTATCTGACTAACTATGCTGAATCACAGAGGGAAAAAAACAGACTAAGTGAAGTCATCTATATATAAAAAAAAAAAAAAATATGCAGCAAGCAAAAAAAAAGAGCTTCCATGATCAGAAGATCTTTGGGAAGACGTAAAGAAGTTACTGCATCAAGATGCAAGAGAATGGAATTTTATGTATTATACAAGTGATTATGCAGCTCTCCTCCCGGCTATCTTACCTCCGTTAGTGAAGGGCTCTGTACCGTGCTCTCAGCCGGAGAGTTATCCCCCCTTCAGATGCTGAAGCTGTCTGCTTGCTGCTCTGGATCTGATACCTGACAGCATCTGGAGGCAGGGCAACTCTCCTGCTGAGTTAGCCAGAGCACCCACCCACACCAAATTAATATGGACTTGCACCCAGGCTGCTGGAGACACTAGAACTGTTGTGCTGTCAGTGGCAGAAGTCTGGACCAAGGTCCACTCCATGACTACAGGGGGATATGAGAGTCATACCAGGCAAGAATGCTCCTTACACATTGGCACAGATTTATAAAAAATAATGCGAACTGTCGTAGTGCGTTTGCATCACTAACGTAATTCAATAATAACACACAGGGGCACATTAAATAAAAACTGTGAAAACTGCTCTATACGCAGTTTGCCTGTGTAATGTGCAGAGGGCGCCAGATTCATGATTTGTGGTGCCCGTTCTTCATAAATCTAGTGCCCCCTGCACTGCTCTGACAAAGTGCACCTTTAACATGGGGTGTGCAACATATTTTTGTTGGACTTTTCATCATAAATGAGGCAAGCGGAATGCCCATTTCAGTTACCAAATTTGTTTCGTGAGGAATAGTGCAGCTGCGACAAATATGTGGCACGGACATTTCTTAACCCCCACGGGACTCAGCCTCTTTTGGCCTTAAGGACGCGGTCCCATTTTTCAAATCTGACCTGTGTCACTATAAGTGGTTATAGCTTTGGGACGCTATAAGATATCCAGGGGATTTTGAGATTGTTTTCTCGTGACACATTGTACTTCAAATTAGTTTAAAAATTTTGATGAAATCTTTTGCGTTTAGTTATGAAAAATAAATTTGGCAAAAATTTGGAAAAATTCTTTATTTTCAACGTTCTAAATTCTCTACTTTTGATGCAGATAGTCAAAGCACCCAAATAAATTCATAACTTACATTTATGCTTTATGTTGGCATGGTTTTTTAAGATTCCACATATTTTACTAGAATGTTATGAGGCTCAGAATTTAGGTATCATTTTTCACATTTTTTGTAAAATCACCAGAACCCGTATTTAGATGGACCTGCTCAACTTCTAATTGACACTGAGAGGCCTAAATAATAGTGAGACTCGTAAATTACCCCATTGTGGAAACTACACCACTCAATGTATGAAAAACCACTTTTAAGAAGTTTGTTAACCCTTTAGGTGTTTTATAGGGGTTAAAACAAAACGGAGGTGCAGTCTGCAAATTGTATTATTTTTTCACAACACACTCATTTTGGGTGGAAAATTAAACATTTACAATGGATTAAATGAAAAAAGGCTCCACAAAGTTTGATACCCAATTCCTCCCGAGTACACCGATACTTTACATGTGCTGGTAACCTGCTGTATGGGCGCACGGCCGGGCATAGAGGGGAAGGAGGCGCCATCCAGATCAGATTTGCTATGTCACATTGTACAGGCTATAATTTTTTTTCTTTTTTTATTGTGGACCTATAGGGGCTTATTTCTTTTGCCACATGAGATGCACTTTTCTGGTACGTAATTTTGGGGCATCTATAGCTAATTGGTGAGATTGTATTAACTCTTTGTTGGTGGAGGAAATGAAAATCATCAATTTTTAGGAAAATTTTTATGTTTTTTTTTTTTTGGTCGTTAACCATACCATAAAAATAGTATATATTTTTTTATTCTATGGGTCGCCACGATTACGAAAAGACCTCATTTATATAGATTTTTTATTTTTTTCCATTTTTACTGAATAAAAAGTAATTTGGCAAAAATGTTGTTAATTTTAGCATCACCGTCTTTCATATGCAGAACTTTTTTATTTTTCACCTCACAAATCTGTTTAAGGGCTTATTTTTTTCGGGAAGGATTGTTCTTTTTAGTGGTCTTACTTTAGAGTGCATAACATTTTTTAAATCACTTTTTAGAGCATTTTTTTTATAGGGTATTAATTGAAAATTATCTTTTTTTTTTAGCTTTTTTGGGTTTTTTTTTACAGGGTTCACTTTGCGGTTCTAATAATGATTCTGTTTTATTATGCAGATTGTTACGGACGCAGTGTTACCAAATATGTGGGGGTTTTGTGTATTTTATTCAATTTTACTGAATAAAAACTAATTTGGAGAAAATCTTGTTCATTTTAGCATCACCATCTTTTCATATGCATAACTTTTTTATTTTTCGGCCGACAAATCTGGTTTATTTTTTGCGAGTAGTTGTTCTTTTGAGTGGTCTTATTTTAGAGTGCATAACATTTTTAAAGGACACCTGTCATCAGGTCTGTGTCACTAGTCTTGTCACTACTACCTGTTGGAGCAGCTCACAAGGATCCCATCCCAGCCTTTATCTAGTTATTTCATACATTATTCATTGTAAAATCATCTATTTTTTATCATGTAAATGAGGCTGGTCACATGGTCAGAGGCAGTGATGTCCCCCCTGTTCCCCCTCCCCTCTCCTCCCCCTGCTCATGTCTATGTGTAATGTATAGTAAAGCACAGTTAGTGTCTGTATCTGCTGACATGCTGCATCCTCCTAATATACAGGTGAGAGACACAGACATCAGCTACACATGAATCTGACATGTTCTGCTGTAACATGGCTGCCTGGAGCTGCTGTATCTCTCCTATACACACACACATGCACACACAGGCTGCAGGGGGCGTGGCCATCAGCACCAGGAAGCACATCATTATACAGCCTCACATCATTATACAGGCTGTCAGTCAAGCACTGGGGGTGTGGCTGTGCCTCCCACTCATGAATAGAGTGGACAGCTTGAATATGCTAATGCTTCATTGGACATTTCACAGGTCATTTGCATACAGCTTTAGGACCTCATTGCTTAGGCTTACAGGCATGTAGAGGGACAATAAAGGGATAGAGGCAATGCTCTCTAATGGCAGTTTATGAAAATATATTTAGTTTAGGGGGGTTATTTTGCATGACGGGTTCTCTTTAAATCAATTTTTAGAGCATTTTTTATAGGGTATTAATTAAAAATGATCTTTTTTCGGAACATTTTTGCGTTTTCTTTCTCCAGCATTTACCGTGCGGGTCCAGTAATGATTCTGTTTTATTAAACAGATTGTTACGGACGCGGCAATACCAAATATGCGGGTTTTTTTGTGTTTTTTTATACTTTATTAAGTGTTTTTATGGGAAAGTGACATTTTAGGGGCTTATATTTTAATGTATTTTTTTTTGTATTTATTCTAATGTGTAGTGTTCAGTGTTTTTCCCTTTTTTTACTTATACATACTTGAACTTGAACCAGTGATGCTCTGATCGCTGGTTCAAGTTCAATACACTGCTCTACAATACTATTTTATTCTAGAGCAGTGTAATCTGTCTGGCATGCTCGTGCATGCTCAGACAGTCCTCGGAGCTGCCCAGAAGTGGATCGGATCCCCCGGTAAGCGGCGCGGGGGATCTGAACCACAGCACAAACACCCTTACACGCCGCGGTCATGCTGACAGCCGCTGCTTCTGGTGCCGGCTCCGTTCGTGAGCCGGTGCCAGAAGTAGGACGTTATACTACATCCCGGTGCGCTTAGCATGTAGCCCCGGGGACGTAGTATAACGTTGTGGTGCGCCTAGGGGTTAAATACATGTGCAAGCACTTTGCCCATGAAAAAATGTGCAAAGTTTGCCAGAAAACTGTTGCGCGGCCTTTAGTAAATCTAGGCCACAATGTTCAATTAACATATTTTTCGGACTATAAGGCGCACTAAAAATCCTTTGATTTTCTTTGAAATCAAAGGTGCGCCTTATAGTACAGTGCGCCTTATATATGAACCGTACTTACAGACAACAGCTGCCTTGAACTGTGCACAGGTCTGCCACCTGCTGCTCATTCATCCTTATAATCAGGTGCGCCTTATGAACCTAGAAGTTTTAGCATTTATTGATGGTGCGCCTTATACTCTGGTGTGCCTTGTAGTCCGAAAAATACTATCTGGTGCAATCTGTGATTCTATGAGAAGTGTGCACCTTATTTTTGGTGTACTTACATTATACTGTGTGCGACACAATTGTGTTGAATCGCAGTAATAAAATTGTTGATCGAGCACTACCACGCCCCTTTAGGTGCACAGTTTTCTAAAGTGTCGGACACAGTGCAGCAGCGACACAAAAGTGGTGCAAACACTTTATAAATACATGTGCAAGAATCAAAGAAGGTCTTTTTAGTGCAGAATTAGACAGAAACTGACGTCTGGGCCATTATCTTAAAGCAGCTACCTCAATCTCACCCTGCTGCAACTCTACCCACCACAGATATTGTAATTTATGACTCTAAAATAGACTTTATGGACCACAGTTGTTAAAGCCCCTGCATCAGTTTCTGTCTGACTTTGCACTGGAAAGAACGTGCAAACTGCTTGTACATGGATTTATAAAGTGTCTATTTCTTCAATATGCTGTTATGAAATGTATGTACAGAACGGTGGTTGCAATGTCTGAATATACTTATGCCACCAGGCGCATTCATAGCTTGAAATAAACCAAGATACCATAAAAAGCTGAAAATAACTCCCGTATATGCATTGTTCACAGCCTACAACCAGTATATAGCCAGCATCCCCCTATATATAGCCAGTCTCTGATCCATATTATATAGCCAGCAGCTCATGTCCCCTAGAATATAACAAGCCCCTGCCCCCTAGTATATAGCCAGCCCCCTGCCCCCTAATATATAGCCAGCAGCCCACTGCCCTCTATTATATAGACAGAAGCCCCCTGTCCCCTTAGTTTATAGTCAGTGCCTGCCCCCTTGTATATAGTCAGTGCCTGCTCCCTTAGTAAATAGCCAGGGCATGCCCCCCAGTATATAGCCAGCACCTGCCCTCTAGTATCTAGCCAGCGCCTGCCCCCTTAGTACATAACCAGTGTTTGCCCCCCGTAGTATATAGCTAGTTCCTGCCCACTTACTATATAGCCAGTGCCTGTCCCCTTCTATATAGCCAGTGCCTGCCCCCTTCTATATAGCCAGCAGCCACCTATGTCCAGCCTATTAAAAAGAAAAAAAAACTCTGTACTCACCTTTCTGACACCCCCTGCAAGTCCGGTTCTGTCTTCTGAAGCTTCATCTCCAGGTTCCCGCATGCTGCAGTCACATAAACCATGATGTCAGCCACTTGTGTGTGCCAGGGGGCCCTCAGAAAGGTGAGTACAGAGGTTATTTTTCACAGACCTTCTTTACCAGCAGATATGTCCTTCATGGAAAACTGGATAAGGTAAAAGAACTTTTGCCTGATGGGAAATACTTGATCACCTAAGTAGTCATCTCAGAGACTATCTAGTCGCTGAATTTTACACTGGTTTGACTTGGTGACTTGGAAACCTCTGTATCCTCAGGGGTATCAGAGCACCTTCTTTTGGCACACCTTGGAACAGCAAGCTGAAGGCTTAAAGAGAACCCGTCATGCAAAATAACCCCCCTAAACTAAATATATTTTCATAAACTGCCATTAGAGAGCATTGCCTCTATCCCTTCATTGTCCCTCTACATGCCTGTAAACCTAAGCAATGAGATCCTAAAGCTGTATGCAAATGACCTGTGAAATGTCCAATGAAGCATTAGCATATTCAAGCTGTCCACTCTATTCATGAGTGGGAGGCACAGTCACACCCCCAGTGCTTGACTGACAGCCTGTATAATGATGTGAGGCTGTATAATGATGTGCTTCCTGGTGCTGGTGGCCACGCCCCCTGCAGCCTGTGTGTGCATGTGTGTGTATAGGAGAGAAAAAGCAGCTCCAGGATGCAGCCATGTTACAGCAGAACATGTCAGATTCATGTGTAGCTGATGTCTGTGTCTCTGTGTATTAGGAGGATGCAGCATGTCAGCACATACACTTTACTATACATTACACACAGACATGAGCAGGGGGAGGAGAGGGGAGGGGTAACAGGGGTGACATCACTGCCTCTGACCATGTGACCAGCCTCATTTACATGATAAAGAATAGATGATATTACAATGAATAATGTATGAAATAACTAGATAAAGGCTGGGATGGGATCCTTGTGAGCTGCTCCAACAGGTAGTAGTGACAGGACAAGTGACACAGACCTGATGACAGGTGTCCTTTAAGGGTTTCCAACTTAGTAGGTTTGTTCAAAGTATACATTTGGGCACCTCCATATGAGTTAAAGGGTTAAAGTAAATTATACTTGAGTATAAGCCGACCCAAGTATAAGCCGAGGCCCCTAATTTTACCACAACAAAATTGGTAAAACCTATATTTTTTTTACTCGAGTATAAGCCGAGTTTGGGGTTTCAGCACCATTTTTTGTGCTGAAAAACTAGGCTTATACTCGAGTATATATGGTACCTAGTTACATAGTTTATATGGTTGAAAAGAAGACACATCAAGTTCATAAAGTTCAACCAAGGAAGGGAAGGGATTGGATTAGGAAGGGATTTAGTGGAAACAATATATAACATAACCATCAATGTTATTTAGATTTAAAAACACATCTAGACCCTTCTTGAAGTTCTCTGCTGTCTCTACTGTGATCACAGCCTGAGGCAGGCTATTTCACAGATTGACAGTTCCACAGTCTCCTCTTCATTGTCTCTTTTCCAGACTTAATAAATCTATTTTTTTTAATCTTTCCTCATATCCGAGATCCTCCATATCATTTTTCTGCAGCCCTGGGGCATCCTTTTAATGGATGGTATATTCCAGATGAGGCCAAACCAATGCCATGTACAGTGGTAATATTACATCCCTATCACGAGAGTCCATACCACTTTTGATACATGACAAGATCGTACTGGCTTTAGAGGCAGCTGAATGGCATTGCATTCTGGTACATTGATGTGATTTTTGTAATGAAATGCACTGTTCTCTTCAGGTTTATAATGTGTTAACATTGTTCAAATGTCATTATGCATTTATTTTATGTAAATTGGTGCTACCACTTTAACTCCTTACCCACACTTGGCGTATTAGTACGTCACAAGTTGGCTGCAGGTGTATGGAGAGGGCTCACAAACTCTCACTCCATACAAGGTAGGTGGTTGGTGCTAGCACCGATCGTGTGTGTTAACCCTTTGATAAAAAGCCGGCAGCACATGGGTGCTGCCATATTGGCTTCACTCGACACTCCCTGTGACATCATCATTTACACCATTTGCACATTGTAATAGATGAAGTGGAAAATCCCCATATACATGGTACATGGTAGGATTTATCAGACAACCTAGGGCTAAAGTACCCTTGGGGGTGTAAAAAATATTTTAAAAAAATGTAAAAAAAATAAAAAAATTTAATAATTACTTATATTCAATTACTTGAATATAAATTCAAATCACCCACCTTTCCTTAGAACTGAAATAGATATAAATAAACTGTAAAAATCATAAACATATTAGGTATTACCGCAACCCAAAATGTCTGATTTTTCCAAATACAGTTATGGTTATTCCTGGTGTTTAATCCTGTATCGTAAAATAGCGCCCAAAGTCAAAGAGAGAACTTTTTTGCCTTTTATTTTGCAACAAATAAGAAATGTAATAAAAAGTGATGAAAAGGCCAAACAGTCATCTAATTTTGCGCCACGTTCGTTCCAGAACATAATGAAATGAAAAAGTGCGCCCCAAGAAAATGGTGTAAATGCATTTTTTCACCAATTTCACTGCATTTGGATATTTTTTTCCCAGTACAGGGAATATGATCTTAAATACTGTCACTGTAAAGTGCACATGGAAGCAGAAGAAACGGGGCTCTTGGCACTGGAATATAGACTATTTTGGTTCTCCTATTGTCAAAATAATTAATTGATTGCTGCTATTGAAAAGTAATCTTTAATCCAGTAATAATTCACGCGGAGGCATATCAGTGGAGAAGCCCCGGTCGGTGGCTTCACTGAATCTGACTGACGGAGGTACCGGTGACGTCACCCCAGGTACGGAAAGTCTGGTCAGACAAGAAAGTGGTTTCCGACAGAACTAGGACTATGTCACAAATCCAAATCCACTGTAAGGCTACACACATGAAAAAACCACTATATAAATACCAAAAAAGAAGGAAACATGTGTCATGTAGAAAAAACTATAATACTTTATTAGATACACAAGTAACACAAACCAGACATAAATCGCACGAAACAAACTCAGGGGCACCCTGAGGAAGCCACAGTGTGCGGCTATACGCGTGGGGCGTACCTTACTGGGCCTTCATCCTCCCTCCACACCACATACGGAAGTATCTCCTTATTTTGGCAGCTGTTTTTTAGTTTACAGCTATATGTTTTTCTGTCATCTGCCAGCACATAGGACATCTGGACTTATATGTTATCGGCATTCCTTTTTTAGGTCACATATTTTGTTATTTGCATGTGCCCCTAAGCACTGTCTTCATTTTTGATTGTGTGGGGGGTTTGGTCTTTGTGTGGGGGCCCAGATCTGGTGTTCCTGACATTATCAGGTGTTGGGCTCCAGTTGTTACCCAGTATATGGGTGCATCCTAATGGCACCCTTTTTAATTGTTTTTATAGTTTGTTTTGTCCGATTTATGTCTGGTTTGTGTTACTTGTGTATCTAATAAAGTATTATAGTTTTTTGCTACATGACACATGTTTCCTTCTTTTTTGGTATTTATAAGAAAGTGGTTTCCACCGACACATTGTTGAAAACTTCAGCTTTCATCCTCAGGGTTGGATTCCTGGTCCCACTGATGAAGCTTTTATGAATTCTGTAAGTGTGGTACTGTTTTGTTATTAGAAGAAAATGTTATGTCTATGTTTTCATGGTTTTTTTGGGCATCAAATCATCTCTATTATAACTTGTTTTAGAGTGCGCTTCGCCATATGCTTCTCATTGATCTATCCTTATTAGTGTCACTGGTGTTAGGACCCTATTAGTGTTTTGATACTTAACTAAAAATAGATAATGGTCAGTGTCATAATGTCATCTGTAAATATCTTTATTAATATAAAAGAAAGTTTTTTTGTTACAATACTATGTGTTTATGTATTATGTATATGTAACTATCAATTTCAGATTAAAATGCAAATAGTTCTGAAATGGACATACCGTATATACTTGTGTATAAACCTCTCCTCGGCTTATACATGAGTCAATTAAAAAAAACTTATACACTCACCTTCCAGCGGCCCCGATGCTCAGTGCGGCTCCTCTTCTGTCTTCCCCATGGTCTTCTTCGGTCTTCTGTAACAGCCGGCAGAGACATGGCCATGTTATCTGCCGGCCGACACATACTATGACGTCAACAATGGCCGCATCATAGTATGCGCTGGCTGGCAGCGCACATGGCCGCCGTCGTTACAGAAGACCGAAAAGGAGCCGTGGGGTGCATTTGAGCCGAAAAGGGGTGCCGAAAAGGGGTGCATTTTGGTGCAGCGCAGCGCTGGCTTTCATGCGACAGAAATGGGGGGGGGGGCGGGCCATCAAACGATCCAACTGAATTGGACCGGAGCAGGGAAGCGACACATGCAGCATATCGGGCGCACGATCTTAGTGAATCGGGGCACAGTGCGTTGTCATCGGACAATGCACTTTCGGGAACTCTGAGGGACCGGGTAAGTAAATGTGCTACATAATCTTTTAATGAAACACTGGCGCATTTTAGTGAGCAATGTACACATTTTAGCACATTGTGTATTGTCCGTATAATTTTACATAGTGTTGTCTCAAAAAACTTTCTTTTATATAAATAAAGATATTTACATATGACATTGACACTGACCATTATCGATGATTTTAGTAAAGTATTGAAACACTAATAGGGTCCTAACACATGCAGTGACACTAATAAGGATAGATCAATGAGAAGTATATGACGAAGAACACTCTAAAACAAGTTATAATAGAGACAATTTGATGCCCAAATAACCAGAATAGTACGGCACTTACAGAATTTATAAATGCTTCATCAGTAGGACCAGGAATCCAACCCTGAGGAACAAAGCCGTAGCTTTTGACAACGCGTCCATGGAAACCACTTTTTTTGTCTCACCAGACTTTCCTTAGCTAGGGTTACTTCACCGGCGCCTCCATCAGTCAGATTCAGTGAAGCCACCGGCCGGGGCTTCTCCATTGATATGCCTCCGCATGAATTATTACTGGGAGCATCAGCGTTGTATAATGCGAAAACGGACTCACAATAAGTGCACTGTCTTATATCTATCTATTATCTATCGACCCACGGGAGTCGACTGGGATTGGACTTTACCAGCAGCTAACTTCATCCGGTGAAAAGAAGGCACTAGATATGCAGGTTAGTGTATGGTCAACTCTAGCGCATGGGTCATTGTAGAAATATTATTGGTGCAGGGAGTCTTGCTCCTATGTGCAGGCTATGTGCACCCTATCAAACACAGATGTAGCTTGCGCCAGTATGCCACCCAGATTTCCTTCCTTTAAAAAGTATTAAAGGTTGAAGAATTAACATCATTTTATAATTATAATATAGCACTGTGCTACTTGTTTCACTATTCTTGCTGTAGAAAGCACTGATGCTCCTCATGGACCCCAGAAAGAGGAATCTAAATTAGAGCTGCAAGCATCCCACAAATAAAGGTTCGCCTTTACTGAGATTTGATACATTCCGACAGCCTAAAAAGTACTACCTGTGTAATCATTATTAGGGTTAATCTGGACATTAACCCCTTCACGCTCCGTGGCGGATATATCCGCCACGGAGCGCAGTGAGTTAGCGCTCAGTGGCGGATATATCCGCCACGGCGCTTATGCCGGCTCGGCTCTGGATCAGAGCCCAACCGGCATCCGGAAACACGGGGTGCCGGCTGTAACTAATAGCCGGCACCCCAGTGTAACACCCGCGGTCGGAGTCGGCTCCGATCGCGGGTGTGTAACCCGTTAAATGCCGCGGTCAGCACGACCGCGGCATCTAACATGTCTCTGGGGTGTCTTTCCCCCACGATCAGCCCCCCGAACCGTTTTCGGGGGGCACCGATCGCTGCTATGGAAGTGCTGGGGTCCGATCTGGTCCCCAGCACTGCCTGCAGGCACTGCCAGTAAGATGGCGTCTGTGACGTCATCTTACTGGCATAGTGCCAGCCTATGCAAGTGCATAGGCTAACACTGATAATACCCTGCAATACATGATTATTGCAGAGTATTATCATGAACAAGCAATCAGATGATTGCTTGGTCATTTCCCATGGTGGAAAAGTGAAAAAGTAAAAAAAAAAATGTTATTCAATAAAAAATAAAGTAATAAATCAATAAAAATGCCCATAAGCCCCATAACATATAAAGAGACATATAACCCCAAAAAAGTCTAAATCATAACAAAAACCCCACATATATAGTATCACCGCGTCCGTAACAACCCGTAGAATACAAGTAAATCATTATTGAACCCCCACGATAAACGCCGTAAAAAAAAAACTGCTATAAACCTTCCAAAAATTATGATTTTTAGCTATTCAATCCCACAAAAAATGCTATAAAATGTGATCAAAAAACCATGTGTACTCCGACATGATACTGGTGCAAAGTACAACATGTCCCGCAAAAAATAAGCCATCAACCAGCTCTGTAGCCAAAAAAGTAACAATGTTATGCCACTTGGAAGACGGCAATACATAAATGATAGATTTTTCCCCACATTAGGGTTTTGTTTGACAAATTTAGTAAAACGTAAGAAAATATATTCAAGTCTGGTATCCCCGTAATCGTATCGACCCATAGAATAAAGATAACACGATTATTAGTCTATACGGTGAACACCAAAAAAAAAAAGAGTAAAAAATCCAGTACAGAATTGATGCTTTTCTACTCCTGCCCTCAAAAAAAGTTCCTAAATTTTCAACAATAGGTGATACTAACCCCAAAATGGTAACAATGGAAAAAGCATCTCATCGCGCAAAAAAAATGGCATCACATGGCCCAAATAACGAAAAAGCGAAAATTTTATAGCCTTCAAAAGGGGCCAATGAGGAAACTAAAATCCTGGCAGCTGCAGGGCTCTCCTTCCCTTCTGCGTCTCGCTGTGCCCCCATAACACAAGTAATGGCCACATGTGGGGGGTCTTTGTACTCAGGAGAAATTGCAGAACAAATTTTATGGTGGGTTTTCTCTTTTTATATTTTGGAAATGTGTAAATTTTAGTGCTAAATGAACGTATAAGGGAACAATTTGACCATTCTAAATTTCACCTCCATTTTGATTCAATTACTATGAAGATCTCAAGGGGTTAACAATCTTCGTAAAAGCGGTTTCTGATAGTTTGAGGGGTGCAGATTTGAAAATGGGTAGATTATATAGGGGGTTTTGATGCTAAATATGTAAAATTTCATTCAAAACTGTATTTATCCCCAAAATAGTCAATTCTGAAAATCCGGAAAAGCGATATTCTTTTTGTAAGCCGCGTGACATCAAAATAAATTATCCAAACATTTCAGAGATTATGAAAATGTAAAGTACACAAATGGGAAATGTTATTCAGCAACTTATTTAGGTGGTAAATCTATCTGCCTGAAAACGCAATGATTTTGAATTTCGAAAATGGCAAATTTTTCAAAAAATTTATCATATTTTCTTTTTTTTTGTAAGTAAACGCAAAACTTATCAGCCAAAATTTACCACTAAAATGAAGTACAACATGTGGGGAAAAAACAATCTCAGAATCGTTTTGATAAGTAACAGTGTTCAAAAGTTATAACCATATAAAGCGACGCAGGTCAGAATCCAAAAAATCGGGCTGAGCCTTAAGCTACAAAATGGCTGCGTCCTTAAGGGGTTAAGAGCAAAATAACACAGTACCACAACAAAAAAAGACAAAAATAAAGTATCTTTAAATTAAGTTGAGGACAGGTACAACAAATACATGTCCTGACTAGTGCACTTACTGCAGACAATGACATTTAAAACCACAGAAGGAGAGTGGAGAGTAAGATAAAAGGGAAATTTAGATTACTCAGAGAAGTTCCCCGCCTTATGTAAGAAAAGAACCATCACTGTGCACTAAAGATGCATTAGCATTATAACAGAAGTTAGAGAAGGAAGACACACGGCTATACTACTGATCTGAAATCTGTATTTTTAAGAACACTGCTCAGTATGGATGAAAATAAGACAGCTGCACTTTGTGAGAACACGGAAAGACTCAACAGGTCTGATCGGAGGAGTCTGATGCTCATCATCTCGGCTACACTGCAGTGGGTGTTAATACTAGTCTGCATTGTGTACTTGGCTGTGCTTTACAGAGAGTCTCATCAAAAGGTACAAACTAACTTCATGTTTATCCATTGATTTGTACATTCTTGCACAAAAATTAACCACACATAGGAAGTGAACAGAATGTTTGGATTCTAATTTAGGAATGTATTTTTGGATATATAACTCACACGTGAACCAGCTTCCCTTTTAGAATATGACAGGTGGAGGTTGTCCATGTGCTATTAAAATCAGGTTTATTGTGTTAGCAGATCAGTGTTTCTCAATATTCCTATATACCAATCAAACACTGTGTGCACTATGTAAGTGTCCTTGTCTAGAGGCTTGACATGTGCTTCCATAGGTACACAAATACAGGCAGTCCCCAGGTTATCTACAGGAAAGGCTCTGTAGGTTTGTTCTTAAGTTGAATTTGTATGTAAGTCAGAACTGTATATTTTATCATTGGATTTTAAGAGCTTTGGGTTGCCAATAACCAGGATTAGCAATAAAGCTTATTTGCAGACACCTTTGGTAACACCTACAGCTGATCATTGTAGCCTGGGGCTAAAGTACAGTAAATTACGGTACCAACACCCAGAGGTCCGTTTGTAACTAGGGGTCGTCTGTTAGGGACCGCTTGTAAAACAAACCAGCCTCTTATCCTTCAGGATAGATTTTTTTTCCTTTATGAATCAGACTTATGCAAAGCTTATATCCTAAATCATGTTTCAAATCCTGATAAATGAACACTTTTTTTTTACTTGTGGGGTAACTATCCAGGTGGTACTAGAGAGTTAGGCCCCTTCCACACTTGCGTTTTTCACGTGCGTTTTCTGCGCTTGCTTTTGACGTGCAGAACTTGCATTGCACTCTGACCCATTGTAATCAATGGGTCTTTTCAGACTTGCATTTTTTTTCACGCACACACGCGCGTTTTTGTAAACGCGCGTTTAAATCTCGACATGCTCTACTTTTGCAAGTCACGCGCGTGAAAAACGCACCATACAAGTCTATGGAGACGCATCAAAAACGCATTGCACTCTGAGACACTTGCAAGTGCAATGCGTTTTTCACGCATTAATTGCCATAGAAAAGATAGAGCTCAGTCCCGAGTCCATTTCATGCGCATTTTCTGTGCGTGAAAAACGCATTGAAATTGCATTGAAATTGCATTGAAAACGCGCGTGAAAAACTGAGACACTGAACAAACTCAGACTGAAAACTGATTGCACTCTGATGCAAAATGTGCGTTTTTCACTGACCAAACCCTGATCGCACCCTGATCAGACTCTGACGTGATCTGCAACGCAAGTGTGGAAGGGGCCTAAGTGTTTGTCCTCCTGGGTGAAAACCAATTTGCATACCCTTGTGTAAACTTGAAAACTGTTCAGAGACTGTGTGAGAGGACACGTGATGTGGGTGTACTTGTTTCCATCTACTGTATCTGTGACATTCCTGTAACACAGTTATGTTGGTTATAGATTGGATGATTGCTGCGGGTAGAGATTTGAAAGTCTATAATGATCAGCTGTTTTATCTAAAGAAGAAGTTGTGGCCAGCCATACACTGGGTGAAATAAGTATTGACCACATTGCTAATTTTCTAAGTAAATATAATTCTCAACGCTATACTGCCATGAAATTCTTCCAGATGTGTAAAACCGATTCAATGCACACTGACGAAGAAATCAAACCAATGATGTCCATCAAAAAAGCCAAAAGTAATAATGTGAAATTACACAAGTAAAAAGTGATGAACACACAAAACAAGAGAGTTGCAAAAAGACATGGGTAGTCATGGCAGCAGCTGAAATCTATCAGTAATTAGAAAGCAATTATGCTAGTGAAAAATGATATCAGCTAGTTCACCTGATAACCTATAAAAGGTTTTCTCATTTCCAAGGTGATGATGGGTACAGACATAGCGATGGCACTAGTTACAGATAGTCTAAACTATTGAAAGTTCCATAATAATAATCTTTATTTATACAGTACCATCATTTTCTGTTGCACTTTACAAATCAGCAAATAAAAATAAAATAATACATTACTTAGTACAACCAGTAATTTGGAACAATAGGAGTGAGGGACCTGCTAGCAATAGCTTACAGTCTATGAGGATGAGGAGGGACACAAGAAGTAAGAGAGCTTGTATAATGGTCCAGCCATAAGGGATCAGAATACAATGGGGCTCATTTACTAAGGCATTCACTAAGATCGTGCACCCGATATCCTCGCTGCTGCGCCGAGGTCCGCCGGAGTTCACCTCCTTCTTCCTGGTGCATGTAAGTGCTGATCTTACGACACCATTATTTTTTAAAAATTCTGCGTTTTTTCGAAATCTGTCGGGTTGTCCAGCCACGCCCCCCGATTTCTGTCGCGTGAAAGCCGGCGCCGATGTGCCACAATCCGATCGCATGCGCTTAAATCCCGGAGCAATTCGGCGCAAATCGGAAATATTCAGGAAACCCGACGAAAGTGCAGCGTTTGGACCCTTAGTAAATGAGCCCCAATAATTAAGTAAATAAGTAAAATTCTGCTGCTTGAACCAACCATCAGCCACAATCTCATATCCAAAGTCTAAGGTCAATGGAACCACAGAGAAGCCTGTTACTTCGTATCTGGTGTTTGCCAGATAACGGATGGGAGGAGGAGACAGGATGGGTTTGTAAAGAAATTTCACACAGTTAAGGAGTGTTATAGGCTTGCCTAAAAAGATGGTTTTTAATAGCATGTTTGAAGCTTTGGAGGTTGGGTATTGTCTGATAGTCCGAGGTAGGGCATTTCAGAGAATTGGTGCAGCTTGGGAGAAGCCCTGGAGAAGTGAGTGAGAGGTTTGAATTAAGGTAGACATCAGTCAAAGATCACTGGCAGATCAAAGAGCAGGAGTTGTCCATCTTCTAAAAGTCGAAAGAACATCATGTCACCATTAACCATAAAGACTGAAGAGTAAAAACAATTATCATAAGTTTTGTCCAAGACCTAAGGACCACCAGTGAATCAACAGGCACAAAACCATAAGTAATGCACCTAACCTCCACGACCTGTGTGCATGATCACCATGCAAGACTCCATTGCTGAATAAAATGTTTAAGTGGTTTACTGTTTGCTCAAAAACATGACGAGCCTGTGAAATACTGGGAAAAAATTGTCTTTAGATTCACTGGATGCCATAATACACATCATTTTGGAGGCCAAAGGCACTGACTCCAGAAGCACTATACCATCAGTGAAGTTAGGAGTAACATGTTCTGGAGTTATTTTTCAGCATACAGTACCAACAAACTTCATATAACTAAAGGAAGGATGAAAGGACTAATCTACCAAGACATTCGTATTACTAAATATTTGCTGCCATCTAAGCCTGCTACCCAGCACCAGCGATGGCAGCCAATTTGATACCTTTCTATCTATTGTCTGTATCCAGATACCTGGAGCTTTGTCCTGCTTATAATCCATTATGGCTAAATCCCATATGGATAAAGCTGATGACCCAGAAGCCTTATTAGAGGTGTTAAACAAATTTATCCCTAATCAGGATTTTCTACATAGGTTAGACAGGTCTGTAAATAGGTTGTATGAATTAATACACTGGAGACTAAGACTTCTTGGCTGGAAGAGCTTATTATATTACTCAGATTACCCAGGCATCTTCTAGCTGTCCAGGCTCTATTTAGTAGAGTTTATTTTCATACTCTATCCACCTAATACGGCTGTGATACCCGTAACACTGTCATCTCCAGGACCATCCCTGAAGGTTGTCTACACCCCTAACCTTTGCAAGAGAGCCTAGGATCATTTCAGAACTTTGTGTAATTGCATGGACCTGAGGAAGGGAGCGGTATACCCCCGTAATGCGTCATCCATTTATGAAATAAAGTATTGCCATTTTTGAGAAGCTCGGTTTTTACGTCCTTTTTTTTTTACATACAACTAAGGATCTATTATCCCGGCTCAAGTGCAGCTAGATTATCCAGGACAAGGCAGCTAGATCTCACTACTTCCTACCACCTGGATTATTGGACATATAGTAGCTTTTATTTGTTCATTGATGCACTGTTACTGTTTTTTCCTATCTGCTAATCATATTATTACAGGCAGCTTAGTTTCTTTTACCCTTACCTTGGCTTGACGCCAAACCCCGACTACAAAGCAATGGTTGGAAAAAATTGACCAAATCTAGAAGTAATAGCAAGTTGACCTGAATGGAGATTCAAAACCTGGAATCCCTGGGGACAGTTTAGGAAATCATTGAGTTTCAAACTCATAATTCACCCCTTTAATGTATTACTCTTAGCCTTAATCTTTTCCTCAAGTTATTTGTGTATAAACTTTGTAGAATATTTCTAGGGTGTATTAGAGTGAAACTCCACACCACCTATTTATGATATGCTACTGGTTGAATGTTAGATTCTAGAAAGTCCTAAATGCTTAAATTATGTGAGAAGAGATATTCAGATTCTTTGGGATTCCTATGGGTACTTGTTATGTTACCTTATAACCCCCATAGTACACTGCTGTATATACAATACTCAACATCTGAACATTTTCATATTGCCTCATAATGCTGACATTAGCACCTCACTTACACCTTACAGTACCTTATTTTTCGGACTGTAAGACACTTTTTATTATAGGAGGCACCCCAAATTTAGGCTTCCAAATAGAAAAATATATTTTACACCAATTAAAATATCCCTGTTGGTCGCACTAAAGCACAGCACACACAGATCTACTACATCCATACATTTACACACAGAGATCTGCTACATCCATACATTTACACTCAGAGCTCTGCTCCATCCATGCATTTACACATACAGCTCTGCTCCATCCATACAGTTTCACACACAGCTCTGCTCCATCCATGCATTTACACACACAGCTCTGCTTCATCCATGCAGTTACACACACAGCTCTGCTTCATTCATACAGTTTCACACACAGCTCTGCTTCATCCATACATTTACACACACAACACTGCATCATCCATGCATTTACACACACAGCTCTGCATCATCCATACATTTACACACTCAACTCTGCATCATCCATACATTTACACACACAGCTCTGCATCATCCATACATTTACACACCCAACTCTGCATCATCCATGCATTTACACACACAGCTCTGCTTCATCCATGCAGTTACACACACAGCACTGCTTCATTCATACAGTTTCACACACAGCTCTGCTTCATCCATACATTTACACACACAACTCTGCATCATCCATGCATTTACACACACAGCTATGCATCATCCATACATTTACACACTCAACTCTGCATCATCCATACATTTACACACACAACTCTGCATCATCCATACATTTACACACCCAACTCTGCATCATCCATACATTTACACACACAGCTCTGCTTCATCCATACAGTTAAACACACAGATCTGCTATACACAAATAAAGAACACACTGGAAACTACTCTACACACGCAGACCCCCCCCCCCCCCACCTTCCTTCTCATTTCCCTTCTTCCCCTCTTCTTCTTACACTGTCCAAGCGCAGCATGTTCACATTCTCGGCAGTATCTAGTGAGGAAAGAAGCATGTGATCAGTCACAGGATTCTGACATCACCACAGGTCCTGTAGGCAGAGGGAGAGAGCAGTACAGAGGCTCCTCGCTGGGAGATCGGATGAAGCGCTATGTCAGGGCATCATCCGATCTCCATTACAGTAGCCAGCAGGGTCTGGCAGTGCTGGATGCTCCTGACCTTCGCTCTATAAGACGCAGGCACAGATTTTTTCTTGCTAAAAAGTGCATCTTATAGTCCAAAAAATACGGTATATCACACAACCAAGGATATCCAAACACTGTTACCTTTTATAAGCGCATAAACCGATCAACAAAATAAGTCCAATATACTCCATAAATAATACTCGAAGAAGGAAACCTTTCTCTTCTATGTAATACGTGAACGGAGCCCCTGTTTCAGGAATGGCAATCATTTTCTAGTAAAAGTTGCATAATTATCAGTTCTTAATTAAAATAGGAATATGGCCATTAGTTAGGTAGCTGTATGCTAGTCAACAAGAATGTTTTTACATGCATGTAGAAATTTCTACATTCTTACATGGGCCAAAAAGATCTAATAGAGACTTACAAGGTAGCTAAAAGAAGCGTGGTTTTCCTCATCCCATTCTGGAAAACTTTGCATATTTTTCCAGAATCCCTATAGTGGAGCATCCATGGTTATAGACTCCACACCCCTACATGGTAGCCTTAATTGGCAGTCTCTGTAAGGAAAACTCTTACTTCCCGACCCTAGTCACAAGCTTTTCACCCAGCCAAACCAGCTCCCTATGCTGCACTGAGGAGACCCAATCAGGTCGAAACAGTGCTGTCTACAATTGGGAGTTTGTTCCTTGTGGAATAAATATTCTGGTTTGGTTTTAATCCCACATCATGTCATAAGGGAGCTGCCTTACAAGGTAGCTAAGAGGCGGGGTTTTCCTTGTCCCATCCTGGAAAACTTTGCATATTTTTCCAGAGCCAGATACTACAGAGACAAGGGGTATAGTTTTTGCATTTTTGTTTTTTACTTCCCTTATTCCAAAAGCAATAACTTTTTTATTTTTAGGTTTAAAGAGATATATTAGGGCTTGTTATCTGTGGGACAAATTGTACCTTTTAGTGGGATCATTTAATATTCCATGTAATGTACTGGAAAGCTGAAGCCCCATTTTTACAAGTTTTTTTCTGCACTCCAAATAACACTTATTCTTTGGGTCGCTACAATCACAGGAATAGCAAATTTATTTAGGTTTTATTAGGTTTTAATAAATTTAAAAAAATTAAAATCTTTTGTACATAAAAAGTATTTTCCATTTTCCAAATTCTGAGGCCAATAACTTTTTCATACTTTGATGTACGGACCTATGTGAGGTTTCATTTTTTGCGGTATGAGCTGGCGTATTAACTTATATCAGTTTGGGACCTGTTTGACTGTTTGATCATTTTTTATTTAAATATTCTTGGATGGAAAAATGTGAAAAAAGCTTTGATTCGAATTCTGTTACAGTGTTCATGGCCGGGAATAATCGTTTTTATATTTTGGTAGAACAGGCATTTTGGGACGCAGTGATACCTATCATGATTATGATTTTTACTGTTTTTTTTTCTTTTTATATGTGATCTAGGGAAAGGGTGGTGATTTAAATGTTTACTTTTTTTTACATTTTTTATATTTATATTTTTATATAAATATTTATTTATAAATATTTTTTTATTATTATTTTTTTACCATCATTTCAGACCCTCCAGGGTACTTATACACTGGTCAGACTGCCCAAATAGTAAGATTAATTCATTTTAATTTTAAAACTGTTTTCATTTTTATTGTATGTATAGTTCTTTGTCAATAGTATTCTTTTTTAAAATCACACACTTATTTTGATGTTTTGGATTGGTTCTCGGTGTATTAAAACTTTAAAACTTAATAAGTCTCTGCTTGTAGTCCTAACCCCTTAAGGATTAAGCTAATTTTCACATTGAGGATGTGATGTGGGTAATAACTTTAGAATGTTTTAACTAACCAAAGGGATTTGGAAATGTTTGTTTTTTGTGATTTCAGATTTCTCTGATTTATGTTGGTGTAATTTTTTTTAATGCAGTTAGAAAGCTTACAGCAATTTTCCAAATTTTTAAGGGAAATTCCACATTAAATTATTTTAGGCAGCAATCTATTTTTATAGGAGTTTTGAAATTCCTATGTATTAAAAACCCATCCAAAGCATCTCATTTTTAAAACTAAATCCCTAAAAACTATTCAGTACAGCTGCTATTAGTCAAATTAACCCTTTAACATGAATTAAAACAAGATAATGGTTTTTGAGGGAATTTTAAAAATTTGAATATAAAATGTTTACTTAGCCCTAAGATTTACACATTTTTTGTAGATAAAAGGAGAAAAAAAATCTCAAAATTAAGGAGAAAAAAAATCTCAAAATTACGCCAACACCCTACATATGGATGTTACCTGTTGTTTCGGCACACAACAGGGCACAAAAGGGAAGGCCGTTAAGCTTTTGGTGGGCAGATTTTAATGAAATTGTTTTTAGGTGCCCTGACACATTTAAAAAGTTACTTTTAGGGATTAAAGCCAAAACTGCACTCCATAGTTTGCTACGACATTTGTCCTGAATATGAAAATATCCCACATGTGGTCAGAAACTGTTATAGGGGCACACATCGGGGCTCAGAAGGGAAAGAACGGCAATTTTTGGAACAGGTTTCAGATTTTATGTCAGATTTGTGGAGCTGTGAGATGCCAGAATAGTGGTATTTTTGGAAACTTTTTTTGGAAAATTTATTTCGGGTATAGTAAGAATTTTAACACCATCGGTGTTTCATGGAACTTTATTAACTTTAACTTGTGTTAGTGAAAATTTTTTTTTTCAAACAGCATTCCCTTGACCCCAAATGTTTACTTTGGCAAGGTTTTATTTTGGATTTACACTGCGGTCCCACAGTGATTTTCATTAATTACTTACAAGGAAGATTAATTGGTAAATTGTTAATCTTTGTTCCCTTGTCAACCCATTTTAAAAAAAAAAATCCAACTCAGAAATCGACGTCAGCTCCATAGAGTTGCAGAACCTACATGATTGGCCATCTGTTCCATTCATCTCGGGTGGTAACTTGGACCCCATTGCACCCCCTGTTTTCATGATCTGTGGGAGTCTCATCACTAAGACCCCCACCAGTCAACAAGTTAGGCCCCATCCTGTGGACAGGGCCTAACTTGTTTGGTGGGAATTACCTTTTAACCCATTAACTAGTCTTGATAACTTAGTCTGTAATGTAAGTGAATAGTGGGAACTTCCCCTTTGTGTGATAACTAAATGAGTTAACTCACTATCATTCACATTAAAGGGGTTATCCGAGTTTACTAATAATTTAGGGCCGGGCTTGTGCGGGCTATTTAAAAATAATAAACGTGTACTTACAGTACCTCATCCGGCGCTGCTGATGTCCCACGCCACGGTCCATTTGATCTGTGCGCCATGTTTGCTATCCTGTTGTGATGCATAAGGAATCGTGACAAGGTATTGTTGGACACATCTATAATTGAATTCCATATTCTGCTTCTTTCCTACTAAGCAATTTCACACTTTATCCCCCAACCAAAACCAAATAAAGAAAGCCCTTGTAAATTCCAAAAGTATATTCATAGAAGTGAGTTATACTCAAACTCTTTAACCTCTGGCATAGAAACTTGAAATAAAGTTATTTGTTAGTCAGTTAGATATCTGAAGAAATCCATATGTCATCCAAATCGGGAACAGTAGAATGGATGAGGAGAAACCATGTTCATCCAAGACACTCCGAATACCCATGGTCCTTCCACCCACTAAGCAAAGGGACTCCGCTTACTATCCGTGAGGCTTCTAGATATAAAATGAGGGGCGTACATAGTGCAGATTACACAATGATGTGTTCAAACTATTTTTTCATTTATTGAAAATATACTCACAAACAAGGTTTAAAAAAGGCCTTTAATATCAAAATGGCAAATGTCTCAACCTGACCCATACTTTTGCTCAATTATGACCTTGAGGTCCACATGTTTCCACTCATATACATATTTGTTCATTAAAAGCATTTACAACATTTTACAAATAAACAGTTATTGGGGCAGATTTACTTACCCGCTCCATTCGCAATCCAGCGGCGCGTTCTCTGTGGTGGATTCGGGTCCGGCCGGGATTCACTAAGGCAGTTCCTCCGACGTCCACCAGGTGTCGCTGCTGTGCTGAAGAGCATCAGAATGCACTGGAGTTCACCGAGCCATCGTGGGTGAAGGTAAGGGCGAGTCCAGCGACACTTTTTAAAAAAAAATGCGGCGGTTTTTCCGAATCCGTCGGGTTTTCGTTCGACCATGCCCTCCGATTTCCTTTGCGTGCATGCCAGCGGCGATGCACCACAATCCGATCGCGTGCGCCAAAATCCCAGGGCAATACAGGGAAAATCGTCACAAATTGGAAATATTCGGGTAACACGTCGGGAAAACGTGAATCGGGCCCTTAGTAAATGACCCCCACAAAACCAGAAAAAAGAGAGAAAATCCTTCAAAGAAAATCTTCACATATTTCATCACTAAATTAACCCCATACACAAATATTCATGAACTCATGAACTTGAAGCCTTGTAAACCAAGATTTAGTGTAATAGAGTGGTATAAACACTAGAAATTTAACCTGATCTAAAAAAGGACCTTATGATATAATATAGCCTATAGATTTTCTTCTATCCAAAGGATGCCCACACATGCCACAAATCTCTTTATTTTTACTGTCAGGTTGCTCAATCCTGCCAAAACCACAACATAGAAATAGTCAAACTAGGCTAAAGTGTTTGGCATATTTGGCTGGGCCCAGGAGTGGTGTAGCTGAAAGAGGAAGGATGCAATAAGGCTCTGGGTTGTTAAAGTGTAGTTGTGGGCATTGTTATTGCATTGTGACTAGAGACCTGAGGTGCCCTGCCCCAAAGCACTTCAGGCTCATATGCATATTTCTAAATTGTGGTGATGGATTCTCTTTAAAGCAAATATACTTCTTCATGCCTCCTTTGCCCAATTCCCTGTCCTTGACCACCAGGAAGACAAAATTGAATCCCTACCTCACAAGGTATGTTGAATTTAGCCACTTTATTATGTTAATCTACCATTGTTTTGATGGTCAGTGATCAATTTTGGAAAGAAAACTTTTGTTCAACAACTAAAAAATGCAATTTGCAGGAGCAAAAGGGAAGCACGTGGTTATGCGCAGGGGCCCACAGTTGCCTGTATTTTATGTAGAAGGTGGATAAACATTTTGGTTATTTGACCTCATAGACTTTTTGGGGCTGTCCCTTATGGTGGCACTAAATGATGACATTGTGTATTCCCCTAGATATAGTACATATGCGTGGTTTAGTTTCATAAACACTAAATATATTAATGAATATTTAACTGTGGTTTAGAAATGTTTTCCAGAATTTTTTATTGCCACTTGATAAAGGACTCTGATTATTATATGTCAATAACGTTATGCTAGAGATTTTTTTTTTGTAGCAAATGGCACTTTAATTTTATTAGATTACTTTAATTTTTCTTGTGTTTAATCATCTTTTGCTCATGTGGTATTATATCTGACAGTTCTGATGTCTAGAGTGGTTTCAGTCTGATTGTAAAAAATATTTTACTCCCTTGAGACCGAGCTAATTTTCAACCCAAATATTTACATACTATAAATGTTATAAGCAGTATAGCAAAAATGTATAATTGGCCGTAGTGGTTATAGAAGCCATGAAAGTAAATTCCAGCTGGGAAGACCAAGTGGGAGGAAGAACTTTTTTGACACCAACAAGAAATTAGATAACAGGAAACCAAGGAAGAAAGATTTTTTAACATGATGTCTTAATGGTCTGTCCAGCTCTATAGTTTTATAAATGGCTGGGTGGGCTTTAGAAATAACAAAGAGAATATACTTGCCTCCCTCCGTACACCAATTCAACTTTGTACCTGTATACTGTTTGTATACCAAGGCATGCAGTGTCATCCTAAACACAGTCGAGTGCATGAAACTCATGATGTAGCCGGATTGCGGCTGTGGTCGGAGCTGCACTACTGGCCTCTGTATGCAGAGACCTGGCAGCCACAGGTGGTGCCATTATTTATTATTTCAAAGCCCACTCAGCCATATATAAAAATAAAATATATAACTGGACACCCCTTTTAAGATGTTTTTGTATGCTAGCAGCGGTGATGATAGTGATCAAAATCAATAAATAGATTAATGCTAACAGTTGGTGCCGCAGAGATGGAGCCATTCTATGTAACCATGATGCCCCGAAGCAAAATTTTGAATGAGCTCCCCCCCCCCACAACAGGACAATTTCAGTAGCACAGATCAAAAGGCTGTGAATGACTGTGAAGACACAATACGTGATTATGTCATATTGCAGTACAGCTGTAATAAAGAAAGGGATGTTACAATACAGAGAGTACACACACACTAATGCCACAGTACAGGGATAATAAAGACATTGAGGTTGCAGTATGAAGTATGAATAGGAATAATTCAAAAAAAAATATATTAGCTTTTTCCAAGTTTTAGAACTGTTACTGATTTTTGCTTTCAAATACTCAACCAAAATGCTGCTCTTCTATGTGAAATCAACATTGTGATGCATCATAGTGGGACAATAGATCATATTTAATATCAATTTGATGTTCTTTGGTTTAGACATGTAAATATACTTTGTTAATTTTTTTGTATTTTTTGTTGTGATTAAAGGATTTGGCCACTTAACCTCATGTTTTTGTAATATGTGTGTAAGTGTGTGTGTGTGTGTGTGTGGGGTGGGGGGGGGGTATTGAGTAATTTACCAATATATATCTATTAAAAGTTCTGCACTGCTTTATTGATATGTAAATTGAAACCTTTCATTTTTTTTTACTTCATCAAATGGCCACAGATGGAGGGTCATGTGATCTTGAACTGTCCATGAACCACTGCCCTGCCAGGACCTTAGGATAGTATTTATGAGTATAAGATCAAAGTCCTGGCAGGGTGATAGTTCAAGAACTTTTGATAGATGTATATTGGTAAGTTGCATAATATTCTGCACTTCACACACATTATAAAAATATGAGGTAAAGTAGCCAACTCCTTTAATGTTGACTTTCTGAGAAGATAAATTGGTTGACCTTTTCGTTCGACTAGTAAAATGTTGTCATCACACATGTACAGACTTTAGAGCATGATAGTAAAAGTAATATATCAGTTATGACTGAAAAATCTATTATAATATATCATGTCATACAAGGATAGTCCCCCAAAATATGACCATTACTATATCTCAAACAATACATGGCTTTATGTCAAAGGTTACAAGACCTTTTAGTGACTTGTCAGACGTGTGTAGGCTGCACTTCCCCTTTCTGTATGAGATCACTGTTTGTCTTGCTTATGGCTCACACTACTGTTCAAATCAAGAAAATAATAACATAATCTGAAATAATAGAAAAAGTTGTAAGGGTTGTATGGGTGGATGACTAAAGATCTCTGCAATTCCATGAGACTGAATTTCATTTTTGGAGAAAAAGCTTGAGCATGAGCTATATCTGACATGATGCAAATGCTCAGTATTATGTTTGGTACAAACTTATACTGTGCGTTTAGAAAAATTAAAATGCTCCTCATAGCTTTAAAAAAAAGTATAACAAAATACTATTTATATCAATATAACATATTTTATTTAACCACTGAATGGGAAAATACATAAAGGTGTAATAAATATACAGAGTTCTAGCTAATCAAAAAAAAAACCCATGTGAAAGAAATAATTATTCAAAGAAAAAAATCTCTGCTTGTTGCAGGGTGCATGTAATGCCAACAGCCTTGAGTTTGTTCAATAACAGAAAATAAACTATAAAAGAAATGAAAGTATGTAAACTCCACCCCAAAGGTTTAGCTTCTAAGGGCGGAGCTTAAAGTGGATCTTTGACTACTTTTTCAAATAACTTACCATTTCAACTTTATGGCAAAAGGCACAGAATCTAGAATAAAAATGTTCCGATTGATATATCTATTCCCTAGAAATTGGAAAAACATGATCAATAAGTTATCAGCTCATCAAAATGACACAGCAAAAAGTCTGAAACAACTTCATGCAGTGTAGACTAAATAGAAGTTTTTCCCCATATCCAAAAAAATCCCTCTATTTGTGATTTTTAAATCAAGTCCAGTTACAGGTTGTTAACTTTCTTATTATGTATAAGTTGACATTAGAAGTTGAGAATATGTACAGTATTCTGAGCTATATATTTAGCTTATTTTACATCTTTATTTGGGTTATTTCCTTGAAGAGGACCCGTCACCCTAAAAAAATGCTCTAGGAGCTACTTACCAAAGAGCATTTTTTAGGGTGGCAGGTCATCTTTAAAGTTATATTAAAGTTAAAAAGAAGTCCAAAATAGGGGGAGGAAATAGGTTGGCATGAAGTCGGGGATGTTTAGTCTCAAGAACATGAGACATTTTTGGGGAAAATGTTTCCCATTAATACAGTCCCTGCTGTGACTAACTGAAAAATTTACAAACTTAAAGGATAACCAAATCTTTAAAGTAATGTCATTTCACAAGTGAAAAGTATAGGTTACGATAGTAAACTTTGTAATATAATTCATCAACCCATTCAAGATCAGGGTTTTCTGGGTTTTTGCATTTCTGTTTTTCTACTCCCCTCTTTCAACAAGCCATACCTTTTTTGTTTACAGAGCCATATACTTTTTAGTGGCACCATTAAATTTTTTGTATAACAATTCTAAAAGATTAAAGGAAACCTACCACCAGGATGAATGATTGTAAACCAAACACATTTACCTGCCCCATCTGGCAGGATGCAATTCTCTCACAGCTTCTTATGCTTTAAAAAGTTTAAAAAAATATGCAAATGAGTCCAAGAGGCTCCAGGCTCCATTGACATCTATGAAGCCTGGAGACCCTCAGGTTCATTTGCATAATTTTGAAATACATTTTTACAACTTTTTTTCACAAGAGCAAAGTCCTAAGAAGCTTAGTTATTCCTTCCCAAATTTCTTCTGTAAAATACAGCAGACACTTGCCCGTATGGAAAGGGTGAGGTCAGAGCATTTTCTGTTGTGAAGTTACTTCCTTAGCTTCATTTTCTGCGAAATCTTCCTTAGCAGCAGTGAAGTGAGCGAAGACTAACCTATTCCTGTATTTGCTCTAAAGTTGAGTCGAATTAAACCTGTCCTCCCTAAACCTGTCCTTCGTAAGATGTTTCACTGTGTACAGATGCAAAACAGCCTTCTGAAAGAAATGTTGGTCTGTCGTGTTATGCAGTATTTTTATGGAATTTTAAGAGTGTATTTCGGCCATGGTCATATCTAAAATTTTATAAGTTTTCTAAGTTTACTTTGGTCCAATAAAACCCTTGTTAAAAAATGTTAACAATTTTTTAGAAATGTTTTAGTTCTTAGAAATTTTGTTTAGTTTCCTTCTATTTTGAGTTATTTTTACAAATTAACTTGTACATGGTTAGCGAGTCATTTAGTAGTTTATGATCATTATACATTTTCCTGTATCCAATTTACTGTATGTTTTGATGTCTGATATATCCAGTCATTCTTCAGCTTTATATTTTTTAAATCTTTGGTGATATTTGTGGTGGTCTACTATTCCATGAGATATGGTCCAGAACCAATATTACAACAAAGATATGTTACCAGAACCAAGATTACTACATGTATGCTGAGACACAATCTAATTCAGGTTGCCAATATGCTTAAATAAAACATTTGGTGGCACATTTACTTAGCCGTCCTGTTGGTGCCGCCAATCCGGAATGTCTGATGAGGATTCGGAGCAGCCGTGATTCGCTAAGATCGTGCATCCAATTTCCTGCATGTGTCGCTTCCCCGCTGAGGTCCGCCGGAGTTCACCTTTTTCTTCCGGGTGCATGTGAGTGCTGATCTTGCATCACAATTTGATTTTTAAATTCCGCGGTTTGTCCGGATCAGTCAGGTTGTCCGACGTCCACGCCAATGCGCCACAATCCGATCACTTGCACAAAAATCCCCTGTGCAATTCAGGGCAAAACAGAAAAAGTCAGGAAACCTGGCGAAAATGCAGTGTTCGGACCCTTATTAAATGTAACTGAGTAGGTGTTAGCTATCTGTTCCTTCAGGGTTAAAATGGCGAGTATATGAAAAAATGTCCACTTTTTTTTTTTGTAAGAACAGAGCCAGATACAGATACAACAAACACTGAATGACAAAACCAGCATTAAATGGAGCTAAGACTAAAAAACACAAGCAGGTAATGCAGAAACACCAGCCACAAAAAGACAGTTAAAAACAATCAGGTTACATAGGACCGTGGTAGAGAACCAACTAGAAAGACCACAGGACGCTGCTTTACATCCTGACTAGAGATGAGCGAGTATACTCGTCCGAGCTTGATGCTCGTTCGAGTATTAAGGTACTCGAGACGGCTCGTTGCTCGGACGAGTATTTCCCCTGCTCGAGATCGAGCATTTAATTAAAAAAACACAGTGAAGAACAATGAAGAATAGAATAAAAACAGTGAACACAGTGAACACAGGATCATTTAAGAGAAAAACACAGTGCAGAACACAGTGCAGAATAGATTACAGATGTTCGGCACATCTGCTTACTTGTCGGGAGATACGCGCGGAACAAAATAGTATGTGAAGAACAATATATATGTGTGATGAACACGGTGAGCAGCACAGAGACATGGGGCAGCGGCAGCACGGAGACATCAGGGAGCGGCACGGAGACATCGGGGCACGGAGACATCGAGGGGCACGGAGACATCGAGGGGCACGGAGACATCGAGGGGCACGGAGACATCGAGGGGCACGGAGACATCGAGGGGCACGGAGACATCGAGGGGCACGGAGACATCGAGGGGCACGGAGACATCGAGGGGCACGGAGACATCGAGGGGCACGGGGAGACATCGAGGGGCACGGAGACATCGAGGGGCACGGAGACATCGAGGGGCACGGAGACATCGAGGGGCACGGAGACATCGAGGGGCACGGAGACATCGAGGGGCACGGGGAGACATCGAGGGGCACGGGGAGACATCGAGGGGCACGGGGAGACATCGAGGGGCACGGGGAGACATCGAGGGGCACGGAGACATCGAGGGGCACGGAGACATCGAGGGGCACGGAGACATCGAGGGGCACGGGGAGACATCGAGGGGCACGGGGAGACATCGAGGGGCACGGGGAGACATCGAGGGGCACGGGGAGACATCGAGGGGCACGGGGAGACATCGAGGGGCACGGAGACATCGAGGGGCACGGAGACATCGAGGGGCACGGAGACATCGAGGGGCACGGAGACATCGAGGGGCACGGAGACATCGAGGGGCACGGAGACATCGAGGGGCACGGGGAGACATCGAGGGGCACGGGGAGACATCGAGGGGCACGGGGAGACATCGGGGCACGGAGACATCGAGGGGCACGGAGACATCGAGGGGCACGGAGACATCGAGGGGCACGGAGACATCGAGGGGCACGGGGAGACATCGGGGCACGGAGACATCGAGGGGCACGGAGACATCGAGGGGCACGGAGACATCGAGGGGCACGGAGACATCGAGGGGCACGGAGACATCGAGGGGCACGGGGAGACATCGAGGGGCACGGGGAGACATCGAGGGGCACGGGGAGACATCGGGGCACGGAGACATCGAGGGGCACGGAGACATCGAGGGGCACGGAGACATCGAGGGGCACGGGGAGACATCGGGGCACGGAGACATCGAGGGGCACGGAGACATCGAGGGGCACGGAGACATCGAGGGGCACGGAGACATCGAGGGGCACGGAGACATCGAGGGGCACGGAGACATCGAGGGGCACGGGGAGACATCGGGGCACGGAGACATCGAGGGGCACGGAGACATCGAGGGGCACGGAGACATCGAGGGGCACGGAGACATCGAGGGGCACGGAGACATCGAGGGGCACGGAGACATCGAGGGGCACGGAGACATCGAGGGGCACGGAGACATCGAGGGGCACGGGGAGACATCGAGGGGCACGGGGAGACATCGAGGGGCACGGAGACATCGAGGGGCACGGGGAGACATCGAGGGGCACGGAGACATCGGGGAGACTTCAGTGGAAGAAGAGCAGCGGATCCCGGGACAGCGTATCTCCGACAAGTAAGCAGATGTGCAGAACATCTGCAATCTATTCTTCACTGTGTTTTTCACTTAAATGATCCTGTGTTCACTGTTTTTATTCTATTCTTCACTGTTCTTCACATCTGATAACTTGTCGGGAGATAATATACGCGCGGAACAGTGAAGAATAGATTGCAGATGTTTGCATACATCTGCTAACTTATCAGAAGACATTCTTTTTCAATTAATTAACACATTTTATTCCCGAACCATGGTCCCTTTGAAAAATGCTCGAGTCTCCCATTGACTTCAATGGGGCTCGTTATTCGAGACGAGCACTCGAGCATCTGGAAAAGTTCGTCTCGAATAACGAGCACTCGAGCATTTTAGTGCTCGCTCATCTCTAATCCTGACATATATAACGCCTCATACAATTGTGTACTAGCATGGGATATTACATACTGACATTAGGACATACAATATATCCTGTATATAACTCCTCATACAGATGGGATTCTCATCTATATAATGACCATGGCTTTAAGTACTATAGAGGTAGGCAATGCAATACAGGCAGCAGGGCCGGCGCTATGGGTAGGCAAAGGTGGCAATTGCCCAGGGAGAAAGGGGAGAATCTCTTGTTTCAAATGAATCTTGAATTTTGTTTCTAGGTGCTATGGATCCAGAGATATTCAGGTTTAAAGTGAGAACATCAGGTGCCATTTTTATATATAAAAATCACTCCCAACGGCAGTTCAACAGTTATTATCTCCATTTTCCTAAAACTTAGAAACACAAATTTAGATTCATATAAAAGAGGAGACTCTCTTCTTTCATAGGAAAAAAGAAGTCAGGTTCTATGTGTCACAGAGCCAGAGATACAGCCCCCTGAAATGTACCACCCACCCCCAATCCAGATTCTTAGCCATCGGGCTACAGGGAGAATTTGCTGCACACAGGAGCTGCTGCACCTCACAGATAATGGAAATATTCACTTTATATGTTACATTTTGAGAAGGGATAATATTAACTAATATTCATGTTTTTAACCATTCTCTATGCAGAACTATCTAAGAACACACTTTCTCTCTTATTCCCTTCTATTTTGTGATAGTTATTTTTGTTTGGAAAATTGACTGATACGATGAACATTCCATCCTCTTCGTCGAATGTGACTGCACCGCGACCCAGAACATGTCCATAAAGTTATATGTAACACCAAAAACACACACATGTCCTGGAATAAAGTTTTTATTTCCCATCATCCTCCATTATTTACACCGATGTTATGAGGTTATCAGTCTAATTCTTATGACGTGCGGAGGGTTCTGTTATTGTGCGGCTAATACATTGGCGACATCTAAACGTGACTTTTATTGTCTCATTAGCTTGGTTAATGGATATATTGTTACGTATTTGGGTGACCATTGTGTAAGGAACAGACAATGATAGATCTGTGTAAATTTTCTGCAGTTCTCTTTTCTGCATATTTTGGTGAATATACACATGTGGGGTCTGTATGATCTCCTCACATCTTGCTGTTTTAGGAAAGTATATTTTCTTTATGTAAGTATCTGGATTTGAACATATTTTAGAGGAAATTTTGAATGTTAATTGCCAAATGCATCGCCTGGTTGTCTGCTTTCAAAAATATATAGGTTTTATGGCGCCTTTACTTTTTATTCTGTTTTATTGCTTTATTTTGCAGGTTGTGACTGTCTTGAAATTTGTAGCTGAAAAGCAGATATCTAGTTATTACAGTTTTAGTGATATTATGTGGATTTATTTATGCGAACATATCAATATGGGACATTTGTGAACTCTACACATGTCCATCTATTACATTTAGGAGATGAGAAGGTAAATATTTTCTGTTTGGATCAAATTTTTTGCCATCAAAGTCAAATTTTAAATATTTTTTTATAAAATGTTTCAGTTTAAATCAAAATTGCGCCTATGTCTATAAACTCTTTGATGCAATTTTGAAAATGGGGCAAGTGTCTGCTTTCAGAAAATATTGGTCCCTCTCCCCAATGGGCCTCAGTCTAATCAACCTACCAGTCATTTTTTTGAGTGTTGGAGGAAACCGGAGGACCTGGAGGAAACCCACGCAGACACAGAGAGAACATACAAAATCTTTGCAGATGTTGACCAGCGCTGTAGTGCTAACCACTGAGCCACCATGCTGCCCATCAATCTCCTATAAAATTCTCCAAAATTACAGTTTGTTTTACCATACTAAAGGGAGCCTCTTGCTGTGACTGGTCATAAAATAGTTTTATTTTGGGGCCCCACTTTTAGTTTTGCCCAGGGCCCCACTTTGTCTAGAACCGGCCCTGACAGGCAGTCCCCAGGTTATAAAAATAAAGATGTAGCACCTTCCAAACACAGATTAAGAGCTGCACATAAGAAAGGTCCGGGATTGATCCACCAAATATCCAAGATGGAATTTTTTAAAAGTTTTCTTAATCTGACCGCAGCTCACAGTTGTTGTAATCTCTTATTCAATGAATATGTATATACGACTTCCTTCAATCCATGAAGATATTTCAGACTAAAGATTTCATTGGGAATAAGCCACTGCTCAGACACGAAACCTCTGCAGTTCTTTTTCCACAAATATCCTCCATATTTCAGCTTTGCTGTTTAGAGGAAATAAGTATGGACATAGCGTAGACAGTTTCAACAAGTAAAAACTCTTTATTCCTAGGTCTACTCACATAAAATCAGATAAAAATGCGCATATAGTCAATCCACAAGGACACCAGACATCGCCCGACCCAGGGTTTCGCCTATCAGCTTCTTCCGGGGCTATGTCTGGTGTCCTCGTGGAGTGAGTTTTAATGTTCTCTTTCACTCATATCAGTTCTAGTTATTTGCACCAGAGAGGGATTGTAATGGTTTTTTTTATAAAATCATCAATTCTATGCATATGTTTTTCTGTGTGATACATATAAGGTTAGAAGTGTACAGTAATATGTGTATGTATCTGTGGTTAGCTCCGGCAATACAACACAGATAAGGTCAGACTTACATGATGGGGTGACGTAAAACTGGAAATTCCCTCCTCTTCAAAGTCAGATTTTTCTTTTATTGAAATGATAGATACTTCATAGATAAACTTATTTTGTCAAAAAGTCAGATACTTATCACTTCTTTCTCTCACCACAATAAATGTACAGCCAATGGCTACCACATGGTGACATACATTTATGACCCTGTGATTGCAATGTCACATCAGTGGTGCCCACATGACTGATCACCTGAAGGGAGAAGTACAATACAGCATGGCAGAAATCTGTGTATGTACAAGTGTCTATGACCACTTGTGGTTTAACATGAGCTTTGTAAAGCTGCAGTGTTGTTGCTGTGGTTTTATGCAAATCTTGAGACAACATGGTTAAACTGTGTTATGTGAACACACCTTAAAATATCTACTAAAACTGAAATGATTAAATGGGCACTGACTCATACTAACATGGCATTCTAGATTGAACATTATAATCAGAGCACAAACAAGGGCAATCCATGAAATCCCCATTCTATTTCAAGGCATTCCTTTAGGAATATTTATTCATACACTAGCTGTAGCTCCCGGCGTTGCCCAGGATAGTAAATAACTGCTCTTAGCTATAACAAAATGGAATGGGTTAACACAAAAACATTTTATATGTATCTATAGACTGTCTCAGACAGTCTCTTTCAGTGACTGTCTGCCTGTTGGCGGCAGTCTCTTACAGTGACTGTCTGCCTGTCGGCGGCAGTCTCTTTCAGTACTGTCTGCCTGTCGGCGGCATTCTCTTTCAGTGACTGTCTACCTGTCGGTGGCAGTCTCTTTCAGCGACTGTCTACCTGTCGGCGGCAGTCTCTTTCAGCGACTGTCTGAGAGCTCAAGTTTCATTTTCCCACAGCTGTTTATAAAATTACAGCTGATTTCTGATTGGTTTCCATGGGCAACTGGAACAGTTTTACCTCAGACATTTCTGGTAAATTTCTCCCTATCTCTGCCTCTATCAATTTTACCTTACACATAAGCATCTTATACATTGTCTACAGTAACCAATTACAGCTCAGAGCTCATATTAATGACCTGTGGCAGAACAGCAACCAATCACGGCTCAGCTTCCAACTGCCACAGCAGCAGACAATGGCTCCTGTATATGGGTGGTAATAAGTGGATGAATGCGTGGGGTGAAAATTTCGTTGGCTCAAAACTTGGTCTAAGACGTCCCCTGAGTAACTGGCAACAACTGCAAAATTTGGTGAATGTAAATGTGACAGTACAGATTCCTTTAGCGGACATACATACACACATATACATGCAGCTTTATATATTAGATTGGGCCAGATGTTACAATAGGTAATCAGTATCATACCAGTAGGGGCTTGATACCTGTACTCTGCTATACTCAGTTGTATTCAAAACTATTTACACTATGCATTTAAAATCTAAAAATCTACTACTACACACAAATGTATTTATCAAAAATAAATAATTCTTTGTTTTTTTAATATTGTTTTTATTATTTTAAATACTACAGTGTCAATACAAACATACAAAACTGTTCTGGTTTCCAACAACAATGGAGCATTTTCCCAAGAGTTGTTTGATGTTTAACCCCTTAACGACTTGGCCTTTTTTAGTTTTTTCACTTCCATTTTTCACACCCCACCTTCAAAAATCTATAACTTTTTTATTTTTCCACATAAAGAGCTCTGTTATGGCTTATTTTCTGCGTAACAAATTGCACTTCGTAGTGACGGTATTTAATATTCCATTGCGCGTACTGGGAAGCGGGAAAAAAATTCCAAATGCAGTGAAAATGGTGAAAAAACACATTTGCGACGTTTTCTTGTGGGCTTGGATTTCACAGCTTTCACTCTGCGTCCCAAATGACATGTCTACTTTATTCTTTGGGTTGCTACGATCACAGGGATACCACATTTGTACAGGTTTTATAATGTTTTCATACATTTAAAAAAATTAAGACCTCCTGTACAAAATTTTTTTTTTGATTTTGCCATCTTCTGGCGCTAATAACTTTTTCATACTTTGGTGTACGAAGCTGTGGGTGGTGTCATTTTTTGCGACTTTTGATGGCGTTTTCATTGCTATCATTGTTAGGACTGTGCTACCTTTTGATCACTTTTTATTAATTTTTTTATATTTTCCAAAATGGCAAAAAAATGTCATTTTTGACTTTGGACGCTATTTTCCGTTACGGGGTTAAACGCAGTGAAAAACCGTTATAATATTTTGATAGATCGGACATTTTCGGACGCGGTGATACCTAATGTGTTTATGATTTTTACTGTTTATTAATATTAATATCAGTTCTAGGGAAAGGGGGGTGATTTGAATTTTTAGGTTTTTTTTAATATAATTTTTTTTTTTTAACTTTTTTTTACTTTTACTTTAACTATTTTTCAGACTCCCTAGGGTACTTTAACCCTAGGTTGTCTGATCGATCCCACCATATACTGCCATACTGCAATATGGCAGTATATGGGGATTTTACTCCTCATTCATTACAATGTGCTGATAGCACATTGTAATGAATAGGTTAAAACGAGACAGCTTCGGGCCTTCGTGAGGCCCGATGCTGTCATGGCAACGGATCACCGCTCCCCGTGACGTCAGCTCGCTCAGTTTTGGCTTGTGATTTCAAGTGGCTAGTGAACTTAAGTGAGTTGAAAAAAGCGGAGTTTTGTGTGTGTTAAGAGTGAATCTGTTGTTTGGGTGATTGTGGACTGAGTATATAGGTAATAGCAAGGCACTTTTCTTAGTGTCACAATTTAAATAGATTTTTTTTTTTTTTTCCTTTCTTTGCCTGGTCTGCTAATTGGGAGGAGGGATTAGTGTTCACACCTGATAAATTAAGGTCTAGCAACTCACTTTTGAGCTCGCTCAGTTTTGGCTTGTGATTTCAAGTGGCTAGTGAACTTAAGTGAGTTGAAAAAAGCGGAGTTTTGTGTGTGATAAGAGTGAATCTGTTGTTTGGGTGATTGTGGACTGAGTATATAGGTAATAGCAAGGCACTTTTCTTAGTGTCACAATTTAAATAGATTTTTTTTTTTTTTCCTTTCTTTGCCTGGTCTGCTAATTGGGAGGAGGGATTAGTGTTCACACCTGATAAATTAAGGTCTAGCAACTCACTTTTGAGCTCGCTCAGTTTTGGCTTGTGATTTCAAGTGGCTAGTGAACTTAAGTGAGTTGAAAAAAGCGGAGTTTTGTGTGTGATAAGAGTGAATCTGTTGTTTGGGTGATTGTGGACTGAGTATATAGGTAATAGCAAGGCACTTTTCTTAGTGTCACAATTTAAATAGATTTTTTTTTTTTTTTTTTTCCTTTCTTTGCCTGGTCTGCTAATTGGGAGGAGGGATTAGTGTTCACACCTGATAAATTAAGGTCTAGCAACTCACTTTTGAGCTCGCTCAGTTTTGGCTTGTGCTTCTAAGTGGCTAGTGAACTTAAGTGAGTTGAAAAAAGCGGAGTTTGAAAAAGAGAAGTCCACAGAACTGTAAGTAACCTACATTTTAAAATCTCTTGATTTATATACTTATCACTGTTTTGTTACTAGGATATGGCTAGCAAGATTGGTGGTATGCTCCAGTGCACACTCTGCCACATGTATACACTGCTGGAGCAGGAGTTCCAGGGTGAATACCGCTGTGACAGATGTGCCCATATTTTTCTACTGGAAGCTCGTGTTAGAGATCTGGAGGAAGATATTGCACGGCTGCGAGCAATTGACAATCTTGAGAGGAGTATGCTGCTCACTGAGCAAGCAATAAGCGGGGTAGAAGTGGAGGGTGGAGAGGAAAGCCAGCAGGGCCAGGTGGGTAGCTGGGTTACTGTAAATAGAGGGGGTAGGAAGGGGTCAAAGAAAAGGAAGGCCAACTCTGACTCTGAACATCCAAGCAAAATTGCAAAATTGTGCAATGATGTCAGGACATCAGTGTCAGAAATGGCAGCCCTAGCGGATCCTGCTCTCCCTCACAGCCTGATAGCACATTGTAATGAATAGGTTAAAACGAGACAGCTTCGGGCCTTCGTGAGGCCCGATGCTGTCATGGCAACGGATCACCGCTCCCCGTGACGTCAGCTCGCTCAGTTTTGGCTTGTGATTTCAAGTGGCTAGTGAACTTAAGTGAGTTGAAAAAAGCGGAGTTTTGTGTGTGTTAAGAGTGAATCTGTTGTTTGGGTGATTGTGGACTGAGTATATAGGTAATAGCAAGGCACTTTTCTTAGTGTCACAATTTAAATAGATTTTTTTTTTTTTTTCCTTTCTTTGCCTGGTCTGCTAATTGGGAGGAGGGATTAGTGTTCACACCTGATAAATTAAGGTCTAGCAACTCACTTTTGAGCTCGCTCAGTTTTGGCTTGTGATTTCAAGTGGCTAGTGAACTTAAGTGAGTTGAAAAAAGCGGAGTTTTGTGTGTGATAAGAGTGAATCTGTTGTTTGGGTGATTGTGGACTGAGTATATAGGTAATAGCAAGGCACTTTTCTTAGTGTCACAATTTAAATAGATTTTTTTTTTTTTTCCTTTCTTTGCCTGGTCTGCTAATTGGGAGGAGGGATTAGTGTTCACACCTGATAAATTAAGGTCTAGCAACTCACTTTTGAGCTCGCTCAGTTTTGGCTTGTGATTTCAAGTGGCTAGTGAACTTAAGTGAGTTGAAAAAAGCGGAGTTTTGTGTGTGATAAGAGTGAATCTGTTGTTTGGGTGATTGTGGACTGAGTATATAGGTAATAGCAAGGCACTTTTCTTAGTGTCACAATTTAAATAGATTTTTTTTTTTTTTTTTTTTCCTTTCTTTGCCTGGTCTGCTAATTGGGAGGAGGGATTAGTGTTCACACCTGATAAATTAAGGTCTAGCAACTCACTTTTGAGCTCGCTCAGTTTTGGCTTGTGCTTCTAAGTGGCTAGTGAACTTAAGTGAGTTGAAAAAAGCGGAGTTTGAAAAAGAGAAGTCCACAGAACTGTAAGTAACCTACATTTTAAAATCTCTTGATTTATATACTTATCACTGTTTTGTTACTAGGATATGGCTAGCAAGATTGGTGGTATGCTCCAGTGCACACTCTGCCACATGTATACACTGCTGGAGCAGGAGTTCCAGGGTGAATACCGCTGTGACAGATGTGCCCATATTTTTCTACTGGAAGCTCGTGTTAGAGATCTGGAGGAAGATATTGCACGGCTGCGAGCAATTGACAATCTTGAGAGGAGTATGCTGCTCACTGAGCAAGCAATAAGCGGGGTAGAAGTGGAGGGTGGAGAGGAAAGCCAGCAGGGCCAGGTGGGTAGCTGGGTTACTGTAAATAGAGGGGGTAGGAAGGGGTCAAAGAAAAGGAAGGCCAACTCTGACTCTGAACATCCAAGCAAAATTGCAAAATTGTGCAATGATGTCAGGACATCAGTGTCAGAAATGGCAGCCCTAGCGGATCCTGCTCTCCCTCACAGCCGGGGGAGCAGACCAGCTAGTAGTAGGGTGGATGGGAGTGCAGGCAAGCCAAGGCAGCTAGTGGTTGTAGGGGACTCTATAATCAGGAAGACGGATAGAATAATTTGTCGCCAAGACCGCCTCAACCGAATGGTTTGCTGTCTCCCTGGTGCCAGGGTTCGGCATGTGGTGGAAAGGGTGGATAAATTACTGGGAGGGGCTGGGGATGACCCAGCTGTCGTGGTCCATGTTGGTACCAATGACAGAATAGATGGTAGGTGGAGGAGCCTGAAGAATAATTTTAAAGAACTAGGTTCAAAGCTTAAGGAAAGGACCTCCAAGGTAGTATTCTCCGGAATCCTACCTGTGCCATGCGCTACACAGAGCAGACAGCGGGAGCTCAGGGAGTTAAATGCATGGCTCAGATCCTGGTGTAGAGCAGAGGGATTTGGGTTCCTAGAGCATTGGGCTGACTTTTCACTGGGGTACAAGCTGTTTTCTGCAGATAACTTGCACCTAAGTGGAAGGGGGGCTGCTGTGCTGGGGGAGAAGATCCTGGCAGGGGTGGCGGAGTATTTAAACTAGGTTCGGGGGAGGAGGAAAAGGAAGACACTGAAGGGGTAGACAGGTCAGAGAGGGGGCAGGTTATGTTGGTGGGTGGTGAGGTGGGCGGTGTATGGGGGCCTAAGGCAGTGGATAAGGAGATCCACAAGTTACAGAACAGTGGTGAGGATATATGTGCCAGTAAAATTACTTTAAATCAGATAAATAACTGTGGAAAATTAAAGTGTATGTTCACAAATGCCAGAAGTATCACAGGCAAAATGGGCGAGCTTGAGGCTCTGATATTAGAGGAACAGTTAGATGTTGTTGGTGTAGTAGAGACATGGCTTGATGCATCGCATGATTGGGTTGTTAATATTCAAGGTTTTACACTCTTTCGGAAAGACAGGGCAAATAGGAGGGGAGGTGGTGTATGTCTGTATGTCAGAAGAGACTTAAAAGCGATTGTGAATGAGTCAGTGGTCTCAGAGTGTGAGGAGGCTGAAACTTTGTGGGTTGAAATTCAAAGCCAAGAGAGCTTTGAAAAAATTATTTTTGGTGTAATTTATAGACCCCCTAACATCTCTGAGGAAATAGAGGGTCACCTACATAAACAGATGGAGCGGGCTGCACAGGAGGGGACCGTAGTGATAATGGGAGACTTTAACTTTCCAAATATAAATTGGGGTCAGGGCTCGTCTTCATCTATGAAGGGGAGACATTTTATGAACATTCTTCAGGATAATTTTATGGTGCAGATTGTAGAAGATCCCACAAGAGGTGACGCATTGTTGGACCTTGTGATTTCTAACAATGAGGAGATTGTCCAAAATGTCAGTATCCGGGAACCCCTTGGGAACAGCGATCATAATATAATTATTTTCCTCTTAAACTTTAAAAAGCAGAAACGGGTAGGAAAATCGAAAACTTTGAATTTTAAGAGGGCTAATTTCCAAGAATTCAGGGCTGCAATACAGGATATAGACTGGGATCAGATACTGTCACATGGTGATACTAATGTTAAATGGGAGAAATTCAAATCTATCCTGGGTTTTTATACTTCTAAATTCATTCCAATAGGCAACAAGTATAGACGGGCTAGATTATACCCCTTGTGGCTTACAGCTACAGTTAAAAGGGCAATTAATGAGAAAAAGAGGGCATTTAAAAAATACAAATCTGACGGGTCACCAGAGGCTTTCAATACTTACAAAAAACTTACCAAAATCTGTAAAAAGGAAATCAAATCAGCCAAAATACAAAATGAAAGACAGGTGGCTAAAGATAGCAAAACAAATCCCAAGAAATTTTTTAGGTATATCAATGCAAAAAAAATTGGGTCAGAACAGGTTGGACCCCTTTATTCTGAAAATGGGGCATCGGTGACTGGAGACCAAGAGAAGGCGGAGTTACTTAATAGGTTTTTTAGCTCCGTTTATACAATAGAAGAGAGCACTTCTGACTTGGGTGGTGCCAGTGTGGGTCATGCACCCTGTGATATACTAGACTGGCTAAATGTAGACATTATCCAATCTAAGCTCAATAAAATCAATATGTACAAAGCTCCTGGACCAGATGGGTTACACCCCAGAGTTCTTAAAGAACTCAGTTCTGTTATTGCTGTACCACTGTCTAAAATCTTCAGGGATTCCGTAATGTCTGGTGTGGTGCCAAGTGACTGGCGCAAGGCAAATGTGGTGCCAATATATAAAAAGGGCTCTAGAACTTCGCCAGGCAATTACAGGCCTGTAAGCTTAACTTCCATTGTGGGGAAAGTATTGGAAGGGTTAGTAAAAGACTACATACTGGAATACGTGACATCAAATAGAATAATAAGTGATAGCCAGCATGGGATTACTAAGAATAGAAGTTGTCAAACTAACCTTATCTGCTTTTATGAAGAGGTGAGCAGATATCTGGATGGAGGAGCAGCTGTGGATATTGTGTTCTTGGACTTTGCAAAGGCATTTGACACTGTCCCTCATAGACGCCTGATGGGTAAAATTAGGGCTATTGGTTTGGCAGAAATCATTTGCAATTGGATTGAAAACTGGCTGAAGGATCGTATCCAGAGAGTTGTGGTCAATGATTCATACTCGGAATGGTCACCAGTTATGAGTGGTGTACCTCAGGGTTCTGTGCTTGGCCCACTACTTTTTAATATATTTATTAATGATATAGAGGTAGGAATTAATAGCACCGTGTCTATTTTTGCAGATGACACCAAACTGTGTAGTGTAATACAGTCTATGGAGGATGCTCATAGGCTGCAGGGTGACTTGGACAGACTGAATGTTTGGTCATCCACTTGGCAAATGAGGTTTAATGTGGATAAATGTAAGGTTATGCACCTGGGGGCCAATAATCCAAAGGCAAAATATGTCCTTGGGGGAGTAAATCTGGGAGAGTCCCTTGTTGAGAGGGACCTGGGGGTACTAGTAGATCATAAATTGAATAACAGCATGCAATGTCAATCAGCTGCCTCTAAAGCTAGTAGGATCTTGTCATGTATCAAAAGTGGAATGGACTCTCGTGATAGGGATGTAATATTACCACTATACAAAGCATTGGTTCGGCCACACCTGGAATATGCTGTTCAGTTCTGGGCACCGGTCCATAAAAAGGATGCCCTGGAGCTCGAGAGGGTTCAACGTAGAGCCACAAAAATGATAAGGGGTATGGAGGGTCTTAGTTATGAGGAAAGATTAAAACAACTAGATTTATTTAGTCTGGAAAAGAGACGACTACGAGGGGACATGATTAATTTATTTAAATATATGAATGGTCCATACAAAAAATATGGTGGTAAGTTGTTTCAGATTAGATCAAATCAAAAGACGAGGGGGCACTGTCTCCGTTTGGAGAAAACAAGGTTTAATCACCAGAAGCGACAGGGCTTTTTTACTATGAGAACTGTCAATCTGTGGAATAGCCTGCCTCAGGCGCTGGCCACAGCAGGGACAGCAGAGAGCTTCAAGAAGGGTCTAGATGCCTTTTTACACCTAAATAACATTGATGGTTATGTTATATAGGATTGTTTCCCCTAAATCCCTTCCTCATCCAATCCCTTCCCTTCCTTGGTTGAACTTGATGGACAAGTGTCTTTTTTCAACCGTATAAACTATGAAACTATCGGGGAGCGGAGATCCGCGCCAAGATGGCGGCGCCCATGCGGCGCCATCTTTTTGAAGCCTCCGGCAGCATTGCCGGAGGCGATCGCGGTGAAAGCACCCGCGATCGGTGCTAGCACCGATCGCGGGTGTTACCGGTAAGCCTTTGCTGCAATATGCAGCAAAGACTTACCGGCTATGGAGAGGGCTCGGCCCGCGAGCCCTCTCCATGCACCGGGACCCGGCGCGCGCCGTATTAGTACGGCGCGCGTCGGGAAGGGGTTAAGCTGAATCAGATGGGCTTTCCCTCTCATCCAGTATCTAAGGGTTTGTGAAGGATTTGTCCCACATTTAATTGAAACAGGTAGGTTCCAGAAAATAAAGAGAGAGGGAACAAAAATAAAAACTACTGTATTAAGGTATAAAGCCTGGACCAAAGGTCAAGGGGGAAGGGAAATTGTATGTGGACTGGTGGCAGATGGGCGTCCTTTTAGGTCATATGTGGGTTGTTTAGTGGTGGCGTAATTCTGAGTATGTCTGCAGATAAAGCTATTGGTGGTAGAATGCACTAGTCATCAGATGTCCCAGGATTTGGGACATCAGGGCACGGATAAAATCTGGTAGGCCAGAATTTTTTCATATGCTCAAGTTGTGTTTACCTGCGCTATGACTTCATTAACATGAGGAGCTTCTACTGATTTCCAATGTCTCGTTATAACAAGTTTTTTGCTGCCATAGAAATCTGTATAAACAATTCTTTATCAAGCCGTTAGAGGGCAAACAATTACCCAAGTTAAAAACATAAACACAAATACATCCATTTAACCCCTTATCACCGACGCATGTTTTCAGTTCAATGACCAGACTTGATTTTTCGAATCTGACATGTCTCACGATAATTGGTTATAACTTTGGAACGCTTTAACATATCCCGGTGATTTTGAAATTGTTTTCTCCAGACACATTGTACTTCATGATAGTGGAGAAATTTACTTGATAAGTTTTGCTTTTCATTCCGGAAAAAAATTAAAATTTGGCAAAATTTCTGAAAAAATCTTCATTTTCAAAGTTTGAAATGTTCTGCATTCCAGACAGGAAGTAAAACTACCCCAAAAGCTAGATAAATAACATTTCCTGAATGTCTGGTTTATGTTAGAAGGATATTTTATCCATCATCTCCTTTTTGTAGGATGTTATGAGGCGCAGAACTTTTCAAATTTTCATGAAAATCGACAAAACTCACATTTTGAGGGACAAAATTTGGGGGATCTATATATATCTATAGCTTATTCATGAGATTTTATTAACTATTTCAACAGGGATACTAACAAAATTATCACATTTTAATTTTGATTTTTAGCACTTTTTTTCCCCTCGCTCACCGTAACGTAAAAATAATATTTTATCTTTATTCTCTGGTTTACTATAGTTACGGATTCCTTATTTATATAGATTTTCTTATCTTTGCTCAATTTTACTGAGCAAAACCAATATCGGAGAAAATCGCATTGTTTTTACTATCGACAACCTTTTAGGGGGTAACTTTTGTATTTTTCTGTTGACATGTCTAGTTGAGGGACTTTTTATGGCGAAAAGAGTTGTTTTTTTCAGTTGTATCATATAAGGACACGTAACTTTTTAAATCACTTTTTAAACGGGAAGTTTCTCGTGTTTTTTTACATTGTTCACTGAGCGGGTTCAATATTGTTTTAGATTTATAGTACAGATTGATATGGATGCGGTGATACCAGATATGTACTTATTTGTATGTTTTTTGTGTTTTATGTACTTAATTAGTTTTTTTATAAGTAATTGGGCTGATTAGAGGACCTTTATTTTATTTAATTATTATAAAATGTTTTCAACTTTTTTTTTCAACTTTTTAAAATTTTCTATTTCTTGGCTTGAACAAGCGTTCATCCGATCGCTTGTTCAAGCCTTTACACTGCAATACACATGCATTGGTCACTGTCGCCGCCATGCTGTGTAATCGACTAAATATACCGTCAACCTTTTGTTCACATGGGAAATCATTTCAGCGCTTCTTGCTCACCTCCTTTGGTTCCTCTCTGCCGCCATAACCAGGCCAAATGCTGGTACGTACTGTGCTACATGTTATCCTCGCCAAAAGGAATTTTTTAAATTGGTTTGAAGCCTGAGTCCATTTAGGGCAGTGGTGGCGAACCTATGGCACGGGTGCCAGAGGTGGCACTCATAGCTCTCTATATGGGCACTCTTGCCATCACCCCAGGACAGGGTTCACCAGACAGGACTTGCAGTCACAGACAGCCCAGGACCCTAGAGGAAGCTACAATGATGATCCAAACTTCTTCTCCTACTTTCTACGGTATTGGTGTCCTCAGGGCCTATACAATTTGAACCTGTGACAGGGCAGGGAGTAATAAGTTACTGCTTAAATTGTGGCTTTGGCACTTTGCGAAAAATTTGTGGGTTTCGGTTGTAGTTTGGGCACTCAGTGTCTAAAAGGTTTGCCATCACTGATTTAGGGTATGTCGCCATGCCACTCTCTAGCCTGCCACTGCTGCCGCTGCCTCCGCATGTAGTCCCCTATAGTGTCAGGGTCAATTATTGGATGTTTTAGATGCTATCTAGCCTCATTCGGTCACCCTGTCATCGCCATGCTGTTGCCCATAATTTTGGCATAATGGTGCGATTAAGCAGCCTCAGAGGCATCCATGCATGCTGCCCCTGCTGTTTCCTGTCCATTTCCGTGGTGTTTCCATCCTTTTCTGAGGTTCCCAGGTGTTTGGCCAAGCTTCGCTGTGCAGAGCCTTGGTCCCCTTGAAAAATGCTCGAGTCTCCCATTGACTTCAATGGGGCTCGTTATTCGAGACGAGCATCGGGAAAAGTTCACCTCGAGTAACGAGCACTCAAGCATTTTAGTGCTCACACATCTCTAGTTAACACTCATAATTAGTGACAGCATCAATTACGTTAACAGCGGAGGGGATGAGCCAGGGGCGTCGCTAGGTCAAAAGATCCGGGGCTCGTGCCCCGGATCTTTTGGCCAGTGCCCCGAATCTCCTCGGCTCAGCAGATCATTTGCCTCGCTGCCCGGGAGATTCCTTCCCTCTCGTTCTCATCACGATCTGTGTCCTCAGATCGTGATGAGAACGAGTGCAGGCGCTGCTTTCCCCTGCAAGGACCTTACCTCCGGGAGTTCCAGAGGCTGAAAGACCTGTGATGATGTCATTATCACGTGACCTGCAGGGGAAAGCAGCGCACAGAAAGAGAGAGAGAGAGAGAGAGAGAGAGAGCTGCATCTGTGAGGTGAGAAACATGATAGGGACTAGGGAAGGGGGAGAACATTGTGGGGCACATTATTTACTGGGGGGGCTGTGTGAGGCACATTATTTCCTGGGGGGCTGTGTGAGGCACATTACTTACTGGGGAGCTGTGTGTGAGGCACATTATTTACTGGGGAGCTGTGTGAGGCACATTATTTACTGGGGGGGCTGTGTGAGGCACATTATTTACTGGGGGGCTGTGTGTGGGGCACATTATTTACTGGGGGGCTGTGTGAGGCTCATTATTTCCTGGGGAGCTGTGTGAGGCACATTATTTCCTGGGGGGGCTGTGTGAGGCACATTATTTACTGGGGGGCTGTGTGTGAGGCACATTATTTACTGGGGGGCTGTGTGAGGCACATTATTTACTGGGGGGACTGTGTGAGGCACATTACTTACTGGGGGGCTGTGTGAGGCACATTACTTACTGGGGGGCTGTGTGAGGCACATTATTTACTGGGGGGACTGTGTGAGGCACATTACTTACTGGGGGGCTGTGTGAGGCACATTACTTACTGGGGGGCTGTGTGTGAGGCACATTATTTACTGGGGGGCTGTGTGTGAGGCACATTATTTACTGGGGGGCTGTGTGAGGCACATTACTTACTGGGGGGCTGTGTGTGAGGCACATTATTTACTGGGGGCTGTGTGAGGCACATTATTTACTGGGGGGCTGTGTGAGGCACATTATTTACTGGGGGGCTGTGTGAGGCACATTATTTACTGGGGGCTGTGTGAGGCACATTATTTCCTGGGGGGCTGTGTGAGGCACATTATTTCCTGGGGGGCTGTGTGAGGCACATTATTTCCTGGGGGACTGTGTGAGGCACATTATTTCCTGGGGGGCTGTGTGAGGCACATTACTTACTGGGGGCTGTGTGAGGCACATTATTTACTGGGGGACTGTGTGGGGCACATTATTTACTGGGGGGCTGTGTGAGGCGCATTATTTATGGGGGGGACTGTGTGAGGCACATTATTTACTGGGGGGCTGTGTGTGAGGCACATTATTTACTGGGGGGCTGTGTGTGAGGCACATTATTTACTGGGGGGCTGTGTGTGAGGCACATTACTTACTGGGGGGCTGTGTGAGGCACATTATTTACTGGGGGGCTGTGTGAGGCACATTACTTACTGGGGGACTGTGTGAGGCACAATACTTACTGGGGGACTGTGTGTGAGGCACATTACTTACTGGGGGACTGTGTGAGGCACATTACTTACTGGGGGACTGTGTGAGGCACATTACTTACTGGGGGGCTGCGTGTGAGGCACATTATTTCCTGGGGGGCTGTGTGAGGCACATTATTTCCTGGGGGGCTGTGTGAGGCACATTATTTACTGGGGGGACTGTGTGAGGCACATTATTTACTGGGGGGCTGTGTGAGGCACATTATTTACTGGGGGGCTGTGTGAGGCGCATTATTTACTGGGGGGACTGTGTGAGGCGCATTATTTACTGGGGGGACTGTGTGAGGCGCATTATTTACTGGGGGGCTGTGTGAGGCACATTATTTACTGGGGGGCTGTGTGAGGCACATTATTTACTGGGGGGCTGTGTGAGGCGCATTATTTACTGGGGGGACTGTGTGAGGCACATTATTTACTGGGGGGCTGTGTGAGGCACATTATTTACTGGGGGACTGTGTGTGAGGCACATTACTTACTGGGGGACTGTGTGTGAGGCACATTATTTACTGGGGGGCTGTGTGTGAGGCACATTATTTACTGGGGGGCTGTGTGTGAGGCACATTATTTACTGGGGGGCTGTGTGTGAGGCACATTATTTACTGGGGGGACTGTGTGAGGCACATTATTTACTGGGGGGCTGTGTGAGGCACATTATTTACTGGGGGGCTGTGTGAGGCGCATTATTTACTGGGGGGACTGTGTGAGGCACATTATTTACTGGGGGGACTGTGTGAGGCACATTATTTACTGGGGGGCTGTGTGAGGCACATTATTTACTGGGGGGCTGTGTGAGGCACATTATTTACTGGGGGGCTGTGTGAGGCGCATTATTTATTGGGGGGACTGTGTGAGGCACATTATTTACTGGGGGGCTGTGTGAGGCACATTATTTACTGGGGGACTGTGTGTGAGGCACATTACTTACTGGGGGACTGTGTGTGAGGCACATTATTTACTGGGGGGCTGTGTGTGAGGCACATTATTTACTGGGGGGCTGTGTGTGAGGCACATTATTTACTGGGGGGCTGTGTGTGAGGCACATTATTTACTGGGGGGCTGTGTGTGAGGCACATTACTTACTGGGGGGCTGTGTGAGGCACATTACTTACTGGGGGACTGTGTGAGGCACATTACTTACTGGGGGGCTGTGTGAGGCACATTATTTACTGGGGGGCTACGTGAGGCACATTACTTACTGGGGGTCTGTGTGAGGCACATTATTTACTGGGGGGCTGTGTGTGAGGCACATTATTTACTGGGGGGCTGTGTGTGAGGCACATTACCTACTGGGGAGCTGTGTGAGGCACATTATTTCCTGGGGGGCTGTGTGAGGCACATTATTTACTGGGGGGCTGTGTGAGGCGCATTATTTACTGGGGGGACTGTGTGAGGCACATTATTTACTGGGGGGACTGTGTGAGGCACATTATTTCCTGGGGAGCTGTGTGAGGCACATTATTTACTGGGGGGCTGTGTGTGAGGCACATTATTTACTGGGGGGCTGTGTGAGGCGCATTATTTACTGGGGGGACTGTGTGAGGCACATTACTTACTGGGGGGCTGTGTGTGAGGCACATTACCTACTGGGGAGCTGTGTGAGGCACATTATTTCCTGGGGGGCTGTGTGAGGCACATTATTTACTGGGGGGCTGTGTGAGGCACATTATTTACTGGGGGACTGTGTGAGGCACATTATTTACTGGGGGGACTGTGTGAGGCACATTATTTCCTGGGGAGCTGTGTGAGGCACATTATTTCCTGGGGAGCTGTGTGAGGCACATTATTTACTGGGGGGCTGTGTGAGGCACATTATTTACTGGGGGGCTGTGTGAGGCGCATTATTTACTGGGGGGCTGTGTGAGGCACATTACTTACTGGGGGTCTGTGTGAGGCACATTACTTACTGGGGGGCTGTGTGAGGCACATTACTTACTGGGGGACAGTGTGAGGCACATTACTTACTGGGGGGCTGTGTGATGCACATTATTTACTGGGGGGCTGCGTGAGGCACATTACCTACTGGGGGTCTGTGTGAGGCACATTATTTACTGGGGGGCTGTGTGAGGCACATTAGTTACTGGGGGGCTGTGTGTGGCACATTAGTTACTGGGGGGCTGTGTGTGAGGCACATTACTTACTGGGGGACTGTGTGGGGCACATTACTTACTGGGGGGCTGTGTGAGGCACATTACTTACTGGGGGGCTGTGTGAGGCACATTACTTACTGGGGGACTGTGTGTGAGGCACATTACTTACTGGGGGACTGTGTGGGGCACATTACTTACTGGGGGACTGTGTGAGGCACATTACTTACTGGGGGGCTGTGTGAGGCACATTACTTACTGGGGGACTGTGTGTGAGGCACATTACTTACTGGGGGGCTGTGTGGGGCACATTACTTACTGGGGGGCTGTGTGAGGACATTACTTACTGGGGGGCTGTGTGTGAGGCACATTACTTACTGGGGGGCTGTGTGAGGCACATTACTTACTGGGGGGCTATGTGAGGCGCATTATTTACTGGGGGGACTGTGTGGGGCACATTACTTACTGGGGGACTGTGTGGGGCACATTACTTACTGGGGGGCTGTGTGGGCACATTACTTACTGGGGGGCTGTGTGAGGCACATTACTTACTGCGGGGCTGTGTGTGAGGCACATTACTTACTGGGGGGCTGTGTGAGGACATTACTTACTGGGAAGCTGTGTGAGGCACATTACTTACTGGGGGGCTGTGTGTGAGGCACATTGCTTACTGGGGGACTGTGTGGGGCACATTATTTACTGGGGGGCTGTGTGAGGACATAACTTACTGGGGGGCTGTGTGTGAGGCACATTACTTACTGGGGGGCTGTGTGAGGCACATTATTTACTGGGGGGCTGTGTGAGGCACATTACTTACTGGGGGACTGTGTGAGGCACATTATTTACTGGGGGGCTGTGTGAGGACATTACTTACTGGGGGGCTGTGTGTGAGGCACATTACTTACTGGGGGGCTGTGTGAGTGTATTGCCTGTCAAAAATAAGGTGGACCTAGCGTCCTACTTACTGCGCTCACTAATATACTAATTAGGAAGGAACTACGGTCAATACAAACTTAATCTTAAACAGTAATATGTTTATTTGCTGAATAACAGGTTAACAATTATTGCTTATATACTGAGTACATATTAATTAGAAAGTAAGCATCAATACATTACCGGATATTGTAGCATCACTTATCCTGACGGGGGACCTCGACAGGGCAAGGAAAATTCCGGATCAACATCACAGACCGAAGTGCGTCCACTCGAGAGTCTGGAAAAGTCCCTGCCCCCTGTCAGGATCCCCTTGCTTTTATATCATTTCATAAACAAAGGCACCATCTATTTCAGATACTGCCGCATCATCATTTTGTAACATGAAATGAACAAAGGTATTATTCCGTACTAGATACTGTCACATCATCATTTTGTAACATATGTATCAATCAATGATCACGCGCTGGTATGTGCAGAAGACTTGTTATTGTCCTGTGCAGCGCGTGATTCTCGCTTTTAACACTGCGTGGTCACATCATGGATGAGACAAAGGACAAGGTTTTACTCCATTTTGTATAGTCCTTATTAGAAACTTAATAGGCCACATTGTCACATTCTAATTGATGTAATTATCATTCACACTCCAAATGCTTCACATTTGTATCACAATCGGTCCTTGACAATGTAGACTATTTAGCGTTTCTGTAGTTGACCATAACAACTCGTGGTCTGGTAAACAATTTATAAGTCATATAGCAATTCCAGATAGATAATGTAATTACAATAATAGCAATTACAAGCACAGGATGTATCAACCAATTTAACATCCTCTCTGCAGATGGAGAATATCCCATGAAAATGTCCCACCAGTGATGTGATGTAGCTTCTTGGATGGAAGAACCCATCTTAACTATTTTATCAGCTACTATAGTTGTTGTGACAGTATGGTATTGCACACTCTTATTCAATTGTTGAATCAATTGTTGTCCAAACTCTGAATGTTGGATTAGTTGTTTTAACTTAGTCAAATTCAAATCCCATGACTGCACTTCTAGAGTAAGTGGAGTCCATTTTATATCTTTGGATATGATGAAAGTTTCATTATTCCAAACTAACACAGATACATTTTTCATGCATCCTACAAAGGGCGTTTCCATTCTTGGAATAACAGGAACATTAGTGACCACACATATTTTTTGAGGGGCTACTTCAACTAATAACTGATAGGTTAATGGCAATATAGTAAATTTACATACATTAATAGAACCCTGTAACAAGCATGATTCATAAGTCTTGGATTGTAATCCACAAAGCTGTCCCTCTAATGTGTCATCGCAAAAAGATAAATCATGAGTATAATTCTGTGAATCTATGTAGGTCCCCTGGAACTCTGGCATCCAATAGTGCTGAGACCCTGGGGGCCCCAACAGTATAAACATTACTACAAATTTACACATAGTTTTTACCTTGGTTACATTGTATACATTGATTATACCATATATATATATATATATATATATACAATTTTTGGAGCATCAATCTTGAGCCAGGATTGACTCGGTATGGCAGTTTTAAACACTTCTCGCCACACTGCTTCACTCCCAGTCATCAACTTAGTTTGTATAGCATCATGCTGTTGTATATAGTATACTACTTGCATAGTACATAGAGTGAAATTCAAAACTGTGCCAGTATTAACCTCTAAACCCTCTAAAATATTATCAGTTCTATTAACAGTCCTTGATAGAAAAGTGTCCACATCAATGGCTTATCGCCAAGGGTGCCATATGGTAGGCATCCATTGTCACCGTAGAGTCAATGCATCTTGAATTCCTTTTCCAGCTTGGCTTAGCTTGTTGGCTATAGTCTCAATATCAAATCCATTGAGAGTACCGGTTACTGCACCGTATCCTCCCAGTAAAATATCATACCAAGCTCTTCTTTTTCTTTTCTGGTTACATTCAGGTAGAGGAAGAAATGTCACTGTAGTCATTATAACAGTTTTTTTTTTTTGTTCCCACTTTGGCACAAGTAGAGGGTATTCTTTTAATATGTCCTGGATCTACTTTTGTTATTAGGACTAGCCGCTTATCACTCAATGGCATATGGCTAATTTGCTAGCTGTTTACAACATTTTAATTGTACTTTAGAATCAATGATTGTATTCAAATTGTCCTGGTACATCAAATACCAAGGCCTAAATAGGTTGCTGGAGGATTCCGGTGGTCCTTTCCAACCTTGTCCTTGTTCAAAAGATATATCAGCAACCAAACATGTTTTCTTTGCAAAACAGGTGAAATTATCCTAGGTTCGATTAGTAGGATTTCCTTTCCAGCTCCATCCTAGCGTGGTGATGTTAGTCTTTTCCAATAAGGCACCAGGCGTTCAGGTTTTACTTCCGGCCAAATACCCGCCTCCAAGGATTCCAATAGTTAGGTACATCTAAGGGAAAGAAACACAAACATTATATTTCCTCATTCTCTCAAGTAACATTTTTCCTGTGGAACATATTCCCATTTTTCTACTCCAGGTCTCATGATCAACAAGGTTCTAGCTTTCCCCACTGCTATCACTTCTGTGGGAGAGGGCGGTCCTTGGTTATGTAGAACCCATATTTTAGCTCCAAAATTGGTAGCATCAGAAGAGCCAAAACTTTTATCTCCCCTTATGTTAACTTCTAATGGGACAGACCCTTCTTTTGGAGTAGCATTATTGATGGGAATAAGAAATAACTGGGCAATTGTTTGGTTTTTCTCTGTACCCAAGTTGATCATCTCACCCTGATAATCTTCATCAATTACGCCTCCCAACACTACACATCCTTTCAGAGCTAAACTAGATCTTGTGACTATTTGCTCATAGTGAACTTTTGTAATTTTACATCCTAAACAAGTGGCTATTTCCTTAACCTTACCTGAGGAGATTTACCTCCATTGAGCTGAGATCCAAACCTGCCGACAGTGGTGTAGCTCGAATGGGTGTAACTGCATTCTCCTGAATTTTCTTATACAGCAGTGAATCTACTATATTATTAACTTTTACAGTGATATTAGGGGTCAACATCCTTATTAAAGGAGTCATTGAATCAGTAATGGGCCTATTATTTAAAATCCGTAGAGCCTCACTAAGGTGATCCCTCCATTGCCCATATGCACTGTCTGACGGGTTTAGCTTCTTTAGGGTGCTTTTAAGCAACCCATTCATCCTTTCCACTAACACTGCTGCTTGAGGATAGTAAGGCATATGATATACCCAGTGGATGTTGTTGTCTTGTGTATACTTTTTGACTTATTTTCCAGTAAAATGTGACCCATTGTCTGATTGCATCTGCAACGGGACTCCATAATACTGGGTAACAGTTTCCAAAGTTCTCAGTGTACTCCATTGAGTGGCAGATTTACAAGGAAATCCTTCCCTCAATCCTGAGTATGTATCCACTGCCGTACACAAATATCTGCATCCCCTGCTTTCTGGCAGAGGGCCAATGAAATAAATTTGTCAAATTTGAGCTGGTAGTTGTCCTCGACCTATGTGTCCTATTACTGTGTAGGGCACTTCTTTTCTGGGTATGTTGACATATTGGGCAATTCTGGATGGTATCTTTAATTATGTCAAGGGTTAGAGGAATTCTTCTCTCTTGGGCCCACCTATAAGTAGCTTTTTCTTTTTGGAAGAAGTGTCTGCTGTTCTGACCGCTGCTTGTTTATCTGCTTTGGAATTAAACAAACGTTCAAGTGAATCAGTTGGTACAGCATCAACATGAAAAACAGTAGTAGGGGTGTATTCAACAATTTATTTGTATCCCCCGGGAATTCGATACTGTTTCAAGGCAACTAGTTTAGAAGCCGGGAGAATATGTATTGGGGGCATTTATACCTTCCCTACCAATACCGGACATGCTTAATTTTCCGTTTTTCTTACCCCAAATGCAAATTTTCCTTCTTTCAAATGTAGTGTTATCCCTTTAAGAATATCAATGTCAATAATGTATTCTGGTATCGGGACCACCAAAACGGGGTAGTTTCTAATGGGCAAGTTGCCTATTTTAAGGGCCACTTTGGTTTGTACCCCTGTAATCACCTTACCACCTAATCCTGCTATTTGTACTTTAGGACCTTTAAATTTTTTGAGATTTCCACATATTAAAGTAGCCTTTGCCCCCTTATCAATCAAAGCTGGGACTCTTTGAACATTACCCCCGTTCCAGTGGATGCTAAGATTAACATAGGGGTGATCATCTCTTTTTATAAACACAGGGGTTTGGCTGGCTACTCATGCTGTTTCATTATCTGATCCTAAATCAGTGATTAATGACTTTTAATCCATTTCTTGTGTTACCTTGGTTGCAACCGCGGCCGCCAGTTCCTCCCAAGGATACACATATTGATAATCTGTCCAAGAAATTTCCTATGGCTTAAGAAGGTCCTTCTTTTAGGGGCTCTCCTGTGCTAGCCTTTTTTACTGATAATACTTTTTGTTTATACATTCTCTATAATTCCTGAGTTTCCTTCCCATCGATATGTTCCTTTTTCACCCCAGCTTTCAGCAGAGCTTGGAACATATCTTTCCTCAAGACCCTACTAGAATCCCCTTCTTGTTTTTTTCCTCCAATCTGAGTTATAAGGTTTACTGTTCCCCGAGTGTTTGGGGGCTGCAGGCTCTTTCAAATCTCTAATATCTTGCAACTTTCTCATTCTGGCCAACACTGTGCTAATAGCTTCTCCAGCCATTGCTACCGTAAGGGTTAAAATGACTGCTTTATGTGCTGGAGGTGTGACTATTTCTTATGCTGGCTGTGAGAGGGTAGTTCAGGAAATCATCTTCCATCCCTAATACAGATAAGGCGCTACGCATTGCCTCCTCTTTTAGTCTCTCAAGACCATCCCTTATAGTATACCAGGGTTTCTCATTCAACAGCAAATCTAACTCTGCCGGATACCTGTTCTGGAAACAGTGAGCCAGAATTAAAAGTAAATTCTGCACCCTTATTCCGGTATCCACAAAGTAGGTCTTAAAAGAACACTGTGTAATATGGTCTTTGGATAGAGTGATACACTTTCCCACATCTCCCTCATCCAGCATTACTCCCGTTCCTCCATATTCACTTACTCTGACCAACCACTGTATCTCACTTTCTCCTGTTCTCTCTAATCTTTTTCCGATACGTTTGGCTAACACACTCGGGGAAGGGGGGGGGGTCTATTACAGGGTCTGGGGGGTCCTCCCATTCTGAATTAGAGGAAGAATCCCACACATCCCCATCCCACTTATCTGGATTCCAATCTATTGAGGCTTCTGCAATAATTTTGTGCACCTTGTTTTTGTTAACTTTGCCCTTTCTTTTCCTGTATTTATTCTGGGCTATTTTTACAGCAGTATTTTCTGCAATGCTCTGATAATGCTGTAGTTTATCATTCAGAAGGCAGGTATTACACTCCAACACCACCTTCTTCCCTCCCAACTCAGTTTCTGCTCTAACTGAGACTCTTTCCTATGAAGTTGTTGATTGCGCTCATGCATACTCTGTAGGCACTTGTCAATATCCAACAATGTCTGCCTAAAGCAACTGCATCACCTGACTTAACAGGGACCTCCTCTAGTATGTGTACTAGATGAAAGGCTTACTACATCACCTGTCCTAACAGGGACCTCCTCTAGTATGTGTACTAGATGAAGGGGTTACTGCATCACCTGACCTAACAGGGACCTCTTCTAGCGTTTTCACTAGATCTACGGGTTCACAAGTTTTGAGCTTACTTTCCCAAGGTTCTGCTAACCCTGATGTTCCTAATTCCTGTGCTAAGATAGAATAGGGTGCCTCAGACCAGCCGGGCACTTCTATTCCTTCTGGGGTGTGATTTTTTCGCCTCCTGAACATTTTCTGATGTTTTGGCTCGGTGCCAAAAGATCGAAAATTTTGGCAATTTGCCAAGAGGTCAAATTTTGCACAGGGGTTCCCTACCTTCTTTACAACCACCCTATAATCTCAGAATGTTTGCAAAGGCTTTGGTTCTTTTGTTACAGTCTCCCGTATATTGTTGTGTTATCCGTGAGCCCACTCCACTCGCTCCTTCAATCCCACCTATCCTTCAACTCCACCGACCCGTGCAATAGGGCTGCATACGGTAAAGTTTCTGGACAGTTTTGCGGAATATCCAGCCTGGGCCTGTTCTCACGGACCGTTAACACAGCGTTTTTATACGGAATCCTGCCCAACTACGCCAATTAATGTATTGCCTGTCAAAAATAAGGTGGACCTAGCGTCCTACTTACTGCGCTCACTAATATACTAATTAGGAAGGAACTACGGTCAATACAAACTTAATCTTAAACAGTAATATGTTTATTTGCTGAATAACAGGTTAACAATTATTGCTTATATACTGAGTACATATTAATTAGAAAGTAAGCATCAATACATTACCGGATATTGTAGCATCACTTATCCTGACGGGGGACCTCGACAGGGCAAGGAAAATTCCGGATCAACATCACAGACCGAAGTGCGTCCACTCGAGAGTCTGGAAAAGTCCCTGCCCCCTGTCAGGATCCCCTTGCTTTTATATCATTTCATAAACAAAGGCACCATCTATTTCAGATACTGCCGCATCATCATTTTGTAACATGAAATGAACAAAGGTATTATTCCGTACTAGATACTGTCACATCATCATTTTGTAACATATGTATCAATCAATGATCACGCGCTGGTATGTGCAGAAGACTTGTTATTGTCCTGTGCAGCGCGTGATTCTCGCTTTTAACACTGCGTGGTCACATCATGGATGAGACAAAGGACAAGGTTTTACTCCATTTTGTATAGTCCTTATTAGAAACTTAATAGGCCACATTGTCACATTCTAATTGATGTAATTATCATTCACACTCCAAATGCTTCACATTTGTATCACAGTGAGGCACATTACTTACTGGGGGGCTGTGTGAGGCACATTATTTCCTGGGGGGCTGTGTGAGGCACATTACTTACTGGGGGGCTGTGTGAGGCACATTATTTCCTGGGGGGCTGTGTGAGGCACATTACTTACTGGGGGGCTGTGTGAGGCACATTACTTACTGGGGGACTGTGTGAGGCACATTACTTACTGGGGGGCTGTGTGGGCACATTACTTACTGGGGGGCTGTGTGAGGCACATTACTTAGTGGGGGGCTGTGTGAGGCACATTACTTACTGGGGGGCTGTGTGTGAGACACATTACTTACTGGGGGGCTGTGTGTGAGGCACATTACTTACTGGGGGGCTGTGTGGGCACATTACTTACTGGGGGGCTGTGTGAGGCACATTACTTAGTGGGGGGCTGTGTGAGGGGGCACATTACTTACTGGGGGGCTGTGTGAGGCACATTACTTACTGGGGGAGCTGTGTGGGGCACATTACTTACAGGGGGACTGTGATACACATGTGATGGGTAACACGCACCTGGTTTTGTTTAAATGCAAGACAAACGTGTGAGCGCTGCCTTACAGTATTTGGGGAGATTGTTAGGGGCGGCAGCAGGATAACACTGCCAGGGAACAAAGATGTAGGGACAATGAGGAACATAAGATGTGGTGATGGGGATTTCTCCTGTGTTCTCTGTAGCTGTATATACCAGAAATAACCTTGTTATTGGCACAACCACATGTGAGGGGGTTATGTACAGGAGGGGGCATTACTGAAAGTGCAATACACATGCATTGGGGCCCGTGCCCCGGATCTTTTACCACCCTAGCAACGCCCCTGGGATGAGCAGAAATAAACCTGGACCGAAACTTGTGACTGAGGTTCAGGTTTAAACCTACAATGTTTGGCACAGACCCAAACATTGTGGTTCGGGTCCCCACATCATTAGTCATGGAACTAATTTCATTTATATCCTCATACACTGCTACATTGTAGTGCCATTGTTATTACTAATTTTACATATATCCTTATATGCTACTGCGGGTGCTTTAAATAGAGGAAAGTAGAAATTAAGGGACAATGACATGCTGCATGGTAGGAGACATTCTGTCTCTGTCTGCTAAAACTCCTCTAATATAAGCATGTGCCAAGTGTGCAGCGTATACTTGTAGGCCCCAAAAGGCCCCCCTTCAAAACAGCCAAACACGAATTTCGACAAACCTGCCTATAACTACTCGGGTGTTTTAAGCAGAACTAAAACTACTCAGTAGAGAGAACTGGGGCAGTTCCTTTGTCCACTGTAGATGTATGATCAAGTTGTGATTTTTTTATTTTTTTTGGCTTTTCTGAATGGCTCCTTTAATACTCTTGTGCTTTATTAGGAGTGGGGAGAGAGTTCAGGGCTCCTGTTAAATTATAACCAAACCCCTTAGATATATATTTATAGGGTTGTCTTTTGCTCTCTTTTCAACTGGTATCGCTGCTGGATGTGACAATTAATAAACACATCATTTTGGTTTAATCTTATGCTAGAATCATAAATTTCTAGTTATTAAATCTTAATGGCCAATCAAGCTCTGCCAGGACAGAAAGAAATGCAAATAAGAGTTTCTGCATGGTGAATGGAAAACTGTGCTTCTAGCATCACAATTTTTAGGGTAGTTCTATGTCAAAGTCAATGTCTAACTTTCAAAAATACCTTGTAATATGTATCGGTCAGGGATGAGTGCACCCAAACTCCAATGTTTAGGTCCATAACAAACACATGCATCTCCTGCATATTGTGACCTCATGTCCTCCACCCCTTCATATTGTGGCCCCTGTCCTTCATCCCCTTCAAATTGTGCCCCCTGTCCTCCACCCCCTTCAAATTGTGCCCCTTTGCCTTCCATCCTCATATTGTGGCCCCTGTCCTCCATCCATTTCATTTTATGCCCACTTGTATTCCACCCCTCATATTATTGTGACCTCTGTCTTCCATCCCCCTCATATTGTGGCCTCCTGTGTTCCATTACCCTCATATTCTCCCCCCATATCCTCCTTCCTCTTCATAGTGTGCCCCTCTGTCTTCCATCTTCTTCATAGTGTGCCCCATTGCACTCTATACCATTCATATTGTGGCCTCCTGTATTCCATACCCTTGATATCATGGCCTCCATTCCTTTTATATTGTGGCTCCTGTCCTCCATCCCCTTATACTGTGGACGCTGTCCTCCATACCCTTCATATATTGGCCTCCTCTCCTCCATCCCCTTTGTATTGTCCCCTGTGGCCTCCATTCGCTTCATTTTGTGGCCCCTGTCCTCCATCGGCTTCATTTTGTTGCCGTCTGTCCCCCATCCCCTTCATATTGTACTCATGTGTCCTCCATTCCATTCATATTGTGGCCCCTTTCCTCCATCCCCTGCATATTGTGCCCCTCTGTCTTTCTTCCTCCTCATATTGTGGCCTCCTGTCCTCCATTGCCCTCATATTGTTCCCCCATATCCTACATCCTCTTTATCTTGTGCCCCTCTGTCCTCCATCCTCTTCATATTGTGCCCCTCTGCCCTCCATTCCTTTCATATTGTGACACATGTCCTCCATCCCCTTCATATTGCTGCCTCCTATCCTCCCTACCCTTCATATCGTGCCCCTCTGTCCTCCATCCTCTTCATACTGTTACCCCTGTCCTCCATCCTCCTTATATTGTTGCCTGCTGTCCTCCATTGCCTCATATTGTGCCCCATATCCTCCATTCCCTTCATATTGTACCCCTCTGCCCTCCATTCCCTTCATATTGTACCACTATGGCCTCCACTCCCTTCATATTGTAGGCCCTGTCCTCCATCTCCCTCATACTATGGTGCCTGTCCTCCATCTCCATCATACTATGGTCCCTGTCCTCCATGCACCTCACATTGTGGCTTCCTGTCTTCCATCCTCATCATATTATGACTTCTTGTCCTCCATTCCCTCTATATTGTGGCCTACTGTATTCCATCACCTTCATATTCGGGCCTCCTATACTCCACCCCCTTCATATTGTGGCCCCATGATCTCCATCCCCCTTATACTGTGGCCCCTGTCCGCTATGGTCCTCATATTGTGGACCCTGTCCTCCCCAGTTGTTTGGTATTAAACAAAAAACTTTTTTTAATTACATTTCCCTAGTTCCCCGGTAGCAGTTTTTCTTTTTTTCTTATGCCAGGGATCTGATGTTGACTCGGAGGAGGTAGCAAGAAGGTGATCCTGCCTCCAGGTTCCAATGCCTCTGCTGCATTGGCTTTATTGCTCTAGTGTGACTACACTGGGACCAGGAGGCAGACCAATGTGGAACATCGCGAAACAATCTCCCAACTGACCAGGACGGTCCTGCCAAATCCAGGACTGTTGGGAGCTATGACTACTTCTGCATAATAAATTAATCACAGTGAATCTGTATAGAGGTGTGGAAGGTATAGTCCTCAGCACAAGTGAAGTTATTACTTACAAACAAGTATAACACTTTACGTGGAGAAATAACATATGCAAAATACATATACAGACCAGGGGTGGACAGGTGGTCAGGGGTATATTCAAGAAGGGTTGCTGGGAGTTAGCCTTTTAAGGAGCCAGCTCATTTTCCCCTCAAGGACCCAGTCTGATTTTTTAAATCTGCCATGTGTCACTATATGCGATTATATAACACTTTAACTTACCAAGGTGCTTTTCAGATTGAAACTTCCCCTTAGTGGTATATTTTGTTTGAAATGCTTTGCATTCTTTATAATGAAAAAAAAATAAAAATTTGGTGAAAATCTTCAAAAGCGCCAGTTTATGTTAAATAACCCCCTTAGAGTTGACCATTGTTTTAGCTCTGATTAATAAAGAAATTGAATAATCATTCAGTTGTAAACAAGTGTCAATAATTTTGTTTTCTGATGCAGTGCAAATGTGAACATTTATCCCTAAAATATTTGCCAATGGAAAAATTCTTAATTGCATTTTTTTAATGGAAGTTAGTGGCATGTGAAGTGGTGTTCCCCGAAATTGGCTTTCTGTATAGTATGGAATTGAGTTGTGTGTAGCTGATTTCCTATTAATGTAATACATAGAAATGATATATGAACATATTAGAATGGGAATTTAAAGTGAAGGGAAATGTTTCTAATAAAAGAAATGAATCCATGGATATTGTTTTGTTCAGCTTGTCACATGATATAAGAGTCATCAATGCATCTGGCGTTCAACTTTATGGATCTCTCAATAGGGTTTATTTATATGAACAATACATATTTCCTCCCACCACACCATATGCAAGTTAGGTAATGATGGAAAGAATTTTGCTCCCTTGGGGTGGCTGTGTAAATGGAGAAAAAAATGGAAAATTAAACAGGAAAACTGTAACACAATGAATGTGTTCTGCATTCCTTACATGTAGTAGATTAATTATTGTATTGTGAAATGTTACTGCAGTTAATGCTGACTGAAGATCCTTGTAACAGTACAGAGCATTACAAGTGAGCCAAGTATAGGGTATCTCCCATGTTAGCTCCTCCTTGACTATCAGGACTACTCTACTGTCTATAGTTTATCCAAGACTTGGATAAACCACCTATCTCTGAGGTAAGTATAATGATATTAGACTTGCTCTGTGGTTCTTTTTCTTGAAGAAATATTTCCATTACTTGGTGTAGGTATTTTATCTTAAAAGGAATACAACCATTTATAAAAACAAAATACCATCTAAGGATACCCACCTACGCTCCCCTTTTTTCTGTTCCCGGTGTCAAGCTTCACACGGCGGGATAGCCAAGAAAAGAAAGTTGTCTGGCACTCCAGTCTGCTAATTATGTACTCCCCCGCACCTCCCTCTCCCCGCTCACGTGAGATCTAGATCATCTAGAAAAGAAAATTCTAAAAAGCAGCTCGGAGTGTGGAGACATGATGTCTGGCAGTCCAGACTGCTTATTATGCAGGCCCCTGCACCTCCCTCTCTTATTTTGGGAGCATGGGAGAGGGAGATGACATCAAGTGCGAGGGGAGAGGATGGTGCTGGGGCGTGCATAATTAGCAGCCGGGAGTGCCGGACACCTTTCTTTACAGGCGTGTCAAGATTAGCGGAGGACAGCGCCGGAATGGGAATTAAGAGGAACGTTGGTGAGTATCCTTAGATGTTTTTTGGTTTTTTAAATGGTTGTTTTCCATCTCACTTTTCTGCCACTTGAAAAAGAACAACTGCTAGATTCCGGGCTTGTCTATGGTAAAAGTAACTATTAGATATATTCATGTGTTGAGCAGTGTAGAGTAGGATATTAGGATATTAGAATAATGTGCAGGTGTCCAATTCTGGCCAAAAAAATTGCTATTTGTCACAGTATACGGCATTTCATGGGACTGTTGTTCATCATTTTGTAAACAAAATGGTTTGACAGCAAATTTGTTGACATCTCTGATGGTAGTAAAGACATTTAGGGGGGGGGGATTTATCAATAACTGGCATGGGCTGACATGGGCTATAATTAATGCTGACGGCCCAATTCTGGTCTATGTGCCGTAATTCCTGGTTGCGCATCGGGAATTGCAACTTTTTCACAGCTAGTTCACATGTTAATTTGTAATTAAGACCTTGAAATAAGATGTTACCTTGACTTTAATTGTTTATATGTAGTGATGAGCGAGTATACTCGTCCGAGCTTGATGCTCGGTCGAGTATTAGCATACTCGGACCGGCTTGTTGCTCGGACGAGTATTTGCCCTGCTCGATAACGAGCATTTAATTAAAAAAAAAGAAGTGAAGAACAATAAAAAAATACAATTAAAACATTTAATTTAATCGTTTAATTGAAGAAAACAGTGAAAGAACACAGTGCAGAATAGATTGCAGATGTTCGGGAACATCTGCGATCTGTTCCGGAGACACGCGTGCAGAACGGTGTTCTCCGCAATAGTATTTGAAGAACAATATGTGTGAAGAACACATTGCAGATGTTTGGCAACATCTGCAAGTTGTTCTCTACACATATTGTTCTTCAAATACTATTGCGGAGAACACCGTTCTGCACGGGTGTCTCCGGAGCAGATCGCAGATGTCCCGGAGACACGCGTGCAGAAGGGTGTTCTCCGCAATATTATTTGAAGAACAATATGTGTGAAGAACAACTTGCAGATGTTTCCAAACATCTGCAAGTTGTTCTCTACACATATTGTTCTTCAAATACTATTGTGGAGAACACCGTTCTGCACGCGTGTCTCCGGAACAGATCGCAGATGTTCCCGAACATCTGCAATCTGTTCTGCACTGTGTTATTTCACTGTGCTCGGTCAGTTTGTAATTTTACTGAAAAATGCTCGGGTCTCCCATTGATTTCAATGGGGCTCGTTACTCGAAACGAGCACTCGAACATCTGGAAATGTTCGGCTCGAGTAACGAGCACCCGAGCATTTTAGTGCTCGCTCATCTCTATTTATATGCCTTTTTTATTACTTGATTTTCCCCACTGCCCTTTCTTTTAGGCTCTACTTAAGGGAACTTCCAACACCACTCAGATCTATTATCTCAGGGGTTGAATCCCTCTTGAAAAGATGAAGTACAGGTGGTCCGCAGGTTACGTACAAGATAGGTTCTTTATGTTTGTGCTTAAGTTGATTTTGTATGTAAGTCAGATTTGTATATTTTATAATTGTAGCTCCAGGCAAAATATTTTTTTGTCGCTGCGACAAATAGATTTTCTAAATTTTGCTGTAATGGGAACAAGGATTATCAATAAAACTTCATACAAACACTTTACATATGATCATTATAGCCTTGGACTAAAATAAAGCATTCAGAGAGCTTTAGCAGAGGTCACAGTGGACAGACAGGTCCATCTATAACTAGGGGTTATCTGTAACTTGGGTGTCCTTAAGTAAGGGACCGCCTGTAATGGCTGGACAAGCAACCACTGGTATGCAGAGTTCTTGGTTATAACAAGGACAGTTTAGAAGGCCTAAGAGTCAAGGGGTTCTGACATGGGAGGCTTACTATACTTGACTCACTTGTTATTGCACTACACTTTATAGTAGTATAACTCATCCATCAGCATTAATTGCAGTAACATTTCACTTGAACTAATACATTAATACTCTTTCACAATTTTTTTTCAATTCATTCCCCATTGGAGCTATATACTTTCTATTATTAGGTAACTTGTATATACTGTGGTGGGAGGAAAGATGCCTTTTTTGTATTAATAACCTTATTGTGAAATCCATAAAATTGCACATCAAATACATTGAGGTTTTTGTCATCACGTGGCAATACCAACAAACTAACATTAATTTCCTTTCTTTTTCATATTTAAATCTTTTTATTGAGTCCAACCAAAATACAGTATATATATAACATCTCATATATAACAAAGTATCATCATGGGCTCTATTTTCTCATAATTTTTAGCTTTTACATCTAGTTTTATTAACATATAGTATATATAGTTTCTAAAACATGGTAAAATAATAAAGGTATTAGAAGGGAGGGGGAGAAAGAGGAGGGGTTGTGATTAGGGATGGGTTATACCAGGTTATATTGTTTTAGATGAGTGAGTATTCAGTCATTTGGTATTATGTCTAGGGAAGGATTTCTTTTGTTAGAAACTTCCCTCCAAGGGTCCCACATGTTATGAAATGTATTCTGAGTGCCTTGTCTAAGGGAGTGTGTTTTTTCCAGTAAGCAGTGCATGTTTATAGAAGCAAAAAGTTCTGGTATTGAGAGGGAGGTTGGGGACTTCCAAGATCTTGCGATCAGTAGTTTAGAGGTCTGGAGTATGTGCCCAGTTAGTTTTCTAGATTTTGTTGGAATTTTATTGATGCCTAGACCTAACAGAGCTAGGGCTGGATCTAGTTTTATCCTGCTTTTGTTACAGGACATTATAATATCCTCTACTTCCCTCCAGAAGGGTTTGATTATAGGGCATTCCCAAAAAACATGTATTATTGTGCCTCTATGGCCACAGTTTCTCCAGCATCTATCAGAAGATCCTGGATAAATTTGGGCTAATTGTGCAGGAGTATAGTACCACCTAGATATCACTTTTTGATGGACTTCAATAAGATTTGAGCATTTAGAAGCTTTTGATGACCAATAATTGGCCTCCTTCCATTGTAACATGGAAAACTCCTGCCCCAAGTCTTTTTCCCATTTAATTAAGTGCTAGCACCGATCGCGGGTGTTTTCACAGCGATAGCGGCGCATACTCACCCTCGATGTCTACTCACCCTCGATTCTGGCCCCGATGTCTGCGCGGCTCGTCTTCAGTCTTCCGCGCCGTCTTCTTTCTTCTGCTGGGCGCCGCCATGTCTTTCCCCGGGGCGGCGCCTAGTATGACGTCAGCAGCGGCGGGTCATACTAGGCGCCTGCCGGGGAAGATCAATGGCGGCGCCCAGCAGAAGAAAGAAGACGGCGCGGACATCGGGGGAGCAGCGCAGCACATCGGGGCCACCGGAGGGTGAGTATATAAGTTTATTTTTTTTTTTAATGCTACTACTGGGGGCAGTGCTGTATACTACTGGGGGCTGTGCTGTATACTACTGGGGGCTGTGCTGTATACTACTGGGGGCAGTGCTGTATACTACTGGGGGTAGTGCTGTATACTACTGGGGGCTGTGCTGTATACTACTGGGGGCTGTGCTGTATACTACTGGGGGCTGTGCTGTATACTACTGGGGGCAGTGCTGTATACTACTGGGGGCAGTGCTGTATACTACTGGGGGCAGTGCTGTATACTACTGGGGGCTGTGCTGTATACTACTGGGGGCTGTGCTGTATACTACTGGGGGCTGTGCTGTATACTACTGGGGGCAGTGCTGTATACTACTGGGGGCTGTGCTGTAATGGTAATGTTGTTGTTGTATGCCTTATGTTTATGAGCGACAGTTTTCCTGCTATATACCTGCATGTCATAAGAATTTAAATTAAAAAAAGGAACATGTTAAATTCAAATCTGTTTTTTTTTAAATTTTTACCGGTGTTTTGTATGCGTTGGAAAAGGGGTAGTCTTATACAGCGAATATATCTTAAACTCTATATTTTAAACAGGAAAGTAGGGGGGTCGTCTTATACACCAGGTCGTCTTATACGCCGGAATATACGGTAAATCATAAAACGTTCTGGAATTTTGTAAGAGACAAATTTTGGGATTATACAAGAGATTGTACAGCGAGATAGGAAGTTTGGGTATCGCTACCTTATGTGAGATAAGAGTTTCTCTCAGAATTGCTAGCTGTTTGGATAGGTGTGGTGGTATCTTGTATTGTTCATTTTTTTCCTCTACTGATAGGATTACCTCTTTTTGGAAGAGATCTTGTATATTTATTATCCCTCTCTTAGTTAATGGTTTTGTAAGAAGTTTGTTGTTGAGAAGTTCAAGTATCTGGATGGGAATGTCTTTGATAATCTTGGATTCTTGGTTTTTGCACACAACCAATACATTTCTCCATGCCCTAATCGTGGAGTTTAGAGTAGGGGACTTCGGAAGAGGAAGATTTGTGCATATAGAATGTGTTAATAATAGTTGGGATAGAGAGCGATTTTTGTTTAAGTCTTTTTCTATATCTGGCCAGCTTACTGTTAGTGAATATATCCACCATCTTTTAATTTGTTGTAGGAGAAATGTTGTATGATAATGGTGTAGATTTGGTACTCCCATTCCTCCTAGTTTTTTATGTGAATGTAGAATGTTTGTCGCTATTCTGGGTTTTTTATTTTCCCATATAAATTTGAACATTTGACGTTGAAGTTTATTTATCAGAAATTTTGGGATTGGGATAGGAATAGTTCTTAGGAAGTATAGTATTTTAGGTAATATCATCATTTTATAGATAATTATTTTCCCCATCCATGTTAACATAGTTTTACTAATGATGTTCAATTTCCTCTTGCAAAGATATTACTAGCTCTGTTAAATTGGTTATCGCCATTTTGCTTAGGGGGTTGGTGATTTTGATACCTAAATATATGATTGTGTCTTTTTCCCAGTTAAAAGGGAATTCTGTGTGTATCTGTTTTTGTAGTGATGAAGGTATGTTGAATCCCAATATTAGTGACTTATCTTTCTTTATCTTATAATGGGAGACTTTACTGAATATTTCTAATATGTTCATAATGCTCCTAATTGAGCTTAATGGGTTGGTCAGTGTTAGGATGATATCATCTGTGAAAAGACCTATTTTATGTTGGCGAAGGCCAGCTGGAATTCCCGAGATGAGGGGGTTCATTCTTATTAGTTCGGCTAGTGGTTCCATTACTAAGGTAAAGATCAAAGGTGACAGGGGGCATCCCTGTCTGGTCCCATTTGTTATTTTGAAGGTTTCCGACAGGGTATTATTAATTAGAACTGAAGCCGAGGGACAAGAATATAATGCTTTTATTGCTTCAGAGATTCTGCCTTCAAAGCCAAATTTATTCAAAGTCTCAAAAGCAAAGTTCCAGTTGATCCTGTCGAACGCCTTCTCCGCATCCAAGGTTAGAAGCAGAGAAGGCATCCGAGAGACCTCAATTTTAGATATAAGGTTTATAATTCTGCGAGTTCCGTCCGGGGCTTGTCTGCCCTTAGTAAAACCCACTTGATCATTGTGTACCAATGTGGGAAGGATTTCTATCAATCTTATGGCTATTAATTTAGAATACATTTTTGTGTCGCAGTTAAGCAGCGAGATAGGACGGAAATTTGCTGGTGAAGTTGTGGATTTACCTGGCTTAGGGATAGCCACTATTGTTGCTCCAAGCATTTCTGATGGTAGTTCTCCTGTGTTGGCTGCTTGATTAAAAGCAGGTGTCATATAAGGAATTAGGACTTTATGAAATAACTTAGAATATTCATTTGCGAACCCGTCGGGACCAGGGGCTTTTCGTTTTTTGGAAGATTTTATTACTTTAAGTATCTCTTCTTCAGTAAATGGGGCATTCAGTGAAGATAGTTGTGAGTTCGTTAATGACGGTAATTTACTTTTTTCTAAAAATTTCTTGATGTCCTCTGTAGAGGGTTGAAGAATTGTGGAATCGTCCCTTAAATTATAAAGTTTTGCGTAGAATTTGCTAAAGCAATTTGCGATCTGGTCTGGATGAGTAATCTTAGTATTTAGATTATCTTGTGAAATAATATATGGTATATTAACTTTATTTTGTTGTTTTTTTACTTTCTTAGCCATTAGTCTACTTGGTTTGTTATTTGAGATATAGTGTGTCATTTTCCAAGAAGTCATTTGTCTGTCATGTTCTTCCATATGAAGAGTATGTAAGGAGTGTCTTAATGAGAATAATTTCTCATGTAGGGAGGTAGAGGGAGTATTTTGTAGTAATTTTTCTGTTGTTGCTATATCTGAAAGGGTATTCTTTAATTTTGCATATTTTTGTTTGTTATAGCGAATTTCCAATTGTCTAAGACGGCCTCTAATAAAAATTTTGTGTGCATCCCAAAGTCTCAGTGGGTCTATGTCTGGTGTGTTATTTAATGTAAACCCTTCTATCAGAGCTTCTTCAATAATTTTGCGATGTGAAGTGAGGCTCATTAAAAATGTGTTGTTTCTCCATTGCTTAGAAGTATATGATCTAGGGTGTAAATTTAATTCCAGAAATACTGGGGCATGGGGCATGGGGACAGGATGCTGTGCCAATTGTGGCGGAGTTTGTAATTGTTAGTGTTGATCTGTTAACTAGAATTAAGTCAATCCTAGAGAATGTCCTGTGTCTGGGTTAGTAGAAGGTGAATTCTCTTGAGGATGCGTTTAAGCATCAAAATGTGTCAAAAAGATGTTCTTTATGCAACCATTCCTTTATAGATGGGGTATGCCTTTTCTTATCAGAGGTGGAATCTATTGTGTTGTCTGGTAAGATATTAAAATCCCCACACATTACTAAACGTCCTTTCTGGACCTTGCTAACTTTCGTCAATATCTTCTTTAGAAACCTTATCTGGGATGTATTGGGGGCATATAGGTTTACCAATGTAAGCAAAACATTTTGCAATTCACATATTAAAATTATGTATCTTCCCTTGGGATCTGAATGAACTTCTATTTCTTTGAAGGATAAGTTTCCTTTAATGGCTATACATACTCCTGCGTGCTTTTTCTTTGCATTTGCAGTGTATATGTGGGGGAATTTTGTGTGTTTAAATGAGGGTTCCTTGTTTTGCATAAAATGTGTCTCTTGTAGACATAGTGGGGGTCATTTACTAAGGGCCCGATTCGCGTTTTCCCGACGTGTTACCCGAATATTTCCGATTTGCGCCGCTTGTACATGAATTGCCCCGGGTTTTTGGCGCACGCTATCGGATTGTGGCGCATCGGGGCCGGCATGCGCGCGACAGAAATCGGGGGGGCGTGGCCGAACGAAAACCCGACGTATTCGGAAAAACCGCCGCATTTAAAAACCGAAAATGTGTCGCTTGGGGAGCGCTCCCCTTCACCTTCTATGGGATGGTGCATTCCGGGGCGTTAAGATTATTTTCGGCGCTGCAGCGCCACCTGGTGGACGGCGGAGGAACTACCATCTTAAATCCCAGCCGGACCCGAATCCTGTGCAGAGAACGCGCCGCTGGATCGCGAATGGGCCGGGTAAGTAAATGTGCCCCATTACTTCAGAATGTGTTTTAATAGCTTCTTTCCAAACTGCGGACCTTTTATATGGGGAGTTGAGGCCCTTGGTATTGAGGGACAAAAATGTTGTCATATTGTTTATGTTCAGCTAGCCTGGCTTGCCTTGGGGGGTAAATGGATTAGTTTGTACGACCTTTAAGATTTTTAGGTAGTAGCTACAGGTTGCTGGGATAAGGTCTAGGGGAAAAATTTAGGTTGTATGTTGTTAGTTACTCTTATTGAGAATGTAAATTCAACAGTAGTAAAATGAACAGGTAATAACTGTAAAGTTAACAAATGTCTAACACAGTAAAGACTAACAGATAGGATAAACCTTTCTGTGAAATGTGGGGGAAAAAGTTCTCCTGCAGGTGGTCTTATGGCCTCCTGTAACATTTGTACCTCAGACTTCTGGATGTTAGTCTTGTTCTTGTATGGTGGAAAGTGGTTGTAGATCTTGGAGGTTCTATATACCCAAGGATTTCAATAATTTGATCCCTTCTTCTGGTTTTTTCAGCATTAGAGTTTTCCCGTCTTTCTGGATCAGGAGTTTTGTGGGAAATCCCCATCTATATGCGATGCCTGTATTCCTCAATAGAGCTGTTAATGGTGCAAAGTCTCTTCTAGCTTGGAGAGTTGCTTGAGACAGATCTGCGTATAGTTGAATATTCCCGTATGGTGCAGGAAGCGTTTTCTTTTTGCGTGCAGTGTACATTAAAGCTTCTTTTATGTGGAAAAAATGTATTCTAGATATAGTGGGGCAGATTTACTTACCCGGCCCATTCGCGATCCAGCGGCGCGTTCTCTGCACAGGATTCGGGTCCGGCCGGGATCTATGAAGGTAGTTCCTCCGCCGTCCACCAGGTGGCGCTGCTGCGCTGAAAATAATCTCAACGCGCCGGAATGCACCACCTCGGACCAGGTGAAGGTAGGCGCTTCCCAAGCGACACTTTTTCGGTTTTTAAATGTGGCGGTTTTTCCGAATACGTCGGGTTTTCGTTCGGCCACGCCCCCCGATTTCCGTCGCGCGCAAGCCGGCGCCGATGCGCCACAATCCGATCGCGTGCGCCACAATCCCGGGGCAATTCAGGTACAATCGGCGCAAATCGGAAATATTCGGGTAACACGTCGGGAAAACGCGAATCGGGCCCTTAGTAAATGACCCCCAGTGTCTCTGGGGACATCATCAGGTAAAGATTTAGGTCTTGGGAGCCTGTGGGCCCTGTCAATTATAATTTCTGCTTCTGGAGCCTCTGGTAGCAGAGTTTTGATTAGAGAGATGAGATATTCTCTTAAATCAGCCGTTGTTATAGTTTCTGGTATCCCTCTAAATTTGATGTTATTTCTGCGGCTTCTGTCTTCTATGTCCGCCAGTTTTTCTTTAATAGCTGTTACATCATCTGCTAGGGCTTAGTGTGCATCTATTAGATCATTATGCGATCCAGTTATTTCTCCCATTTTGGATTCCACTTGGCCCACTCTTTCTCCTAGTTCCTCTACATTATTGCTCAAACTCTGAGCTATATATGTTAGATCTTTATGTAGAGAACCTCTCAGGGCTACCATCATTTCTTTAATAAAGTCCTCTGACGCAGCCTGTTTTGAGGAAGGAATAGCAGTGATAGGGTCTTCTGTAAGCTGAAGTGAAGGTAAGTCTGTAATATAATCTGTTGGTGTAGACATGCATGCTTTCTGTTTTGCTGGGCTAGTAGAAGGAGAAGTTGTAGCTTGTGAGGCTTTACACGTGGCGGGCGCCATCTTGGATCCTGTCAGTGTTTTTGCACTTGTTAATGTTCCCTCATCTTCTAGCAAAACCTCTGCATATGATTTGGGATGTATCGGAGAGGATTGCCTACCTGGATTTTGCAGGTAAATTCTTTTATTTGTCGGTGAGGGAGCTCCTCGTACGCTGGCTGGGGAAGATCCTCCTGAGCTCGAGTGTGCGGCTCCGCTCCGCAGCTCCCGGTCCGCTGCTATTTCTTTTATCTTTTTCGGGCCAGGTCTAACAGATTTTCTTCTGGTGGCCATCCTTGTGTGCAGGGATGTAATTTTTTGTAAATCCGGGGGTCCGATAGTTGTTTTTAAGTCGCTTTCGGAGACCTTTGATCGGAGCTCTAGTGATGCACGTCCGTGCTGGAGCTCGTACAGGCCACGCCCCCATTAATTTCCTTTCTTAATGACATTTTCCTCAACCTCAAGTTCACATTCCAATATGACTCAGTATTCCATTAATAGGACATGCAACTACACACAAGAATGCTACCATACTATTTAGTAAGACAACTTTGGGTAACACTGTTCTTCATGCCAATAGTTGCAATTTGATTAAAAATTTTCTAATTGGTGTATGAAGACAAAACATACATAATTCCACAGCATTATGGAAAGAGACAGAAAACAAAATCATTAACACTCGATTACAACAGAAGGACTACAACAATTATTTAATAACCACTTTCCATAAAATGACGTATTATTACGCAGTGGTGCAGCAAATGATGTAGGAAGAGTGTTTATGGGCTGCATAATCTTCATCCATATGGGGTGTTTGCGCCCTGGAGGCGAGGAGGGATAAGCGCTGCTCTCCCCTCTCCATAGACCGCGCCTTAAAACGGCGAAATATAGGGCATGTCGTAAATTTTGCCATGCGTGGTCACTGTGTGGTGAGACAACGCATGCTCACCACACAGTGACCGGCCATCATAGACGTCAATGAGGACCGATCTGCGTTATACGATCCCCATTAGATTAGTGTGAATGAGCCCATAGATATATACTGTATATGTGATGATGCATCATCATGATGCATTTTTACGATTACACACCGTATACCACCAAAGCATCACCCCTAGTGGTGACGAAAACTAAAGAATCCAAACAATATTCACTATGGCAGCTAAAAAAACATGATAAAAATCCCCCCCAGTATACAGGTATACAGTATACAGCACACTGCATCCCCCTCCCCCAGTATATGGGTATCCAGCACACTTCAACCCCTCCCAGTATATGGGTATCTAGAACACTGCAGCCCCCCTACCCAACGCTTATATAGGGAGCCCCCCCTTTGCACTAGAAATAACATGCAAACTGCTTGCACATGTATTTATAAAGTGTCTGCACCAGTTTTGTGTTGCAAAAAAATGTGCATCTAAAGTGGCATGTTCCTTATTAGCCAGGCCGTGCGCCACAATTCTGTCCAACATGCATTGGACAAAGGGGCATTCTGCTGGAGCAGTGCAGTGAGCGCCAAAATTCATGAAGAACGTGCACCACAATTTCTAAATCTTGCGCGCCCTGCACACTACACAGGCAAACTGAACATTTTTGATAAATGTGGGCCCTAGTGTGGCAACGGAGGAACGTACGGAGCAGACTCGTGCACCTGTTGAAAAAGAGGAGAAGACAAGCCCCCCACTTTTTATACTGGGGAAAGTGGGACTTCTGGCGCCCCCTGTTTCTTCCACGGGGCTTGCGCTCGGGTCGTAGACCAACCTGCCCAGTGGGAGAAACTAACCTGAAGTAAACTATATATGATCTAGTTTTCTTTTTTTCTGATTTGTAAAGTTTGTAAAAATGTATGTTTTTGTGCTGAATTATTTTCTCCTCCACATTTCAGAGAAAATATGTGGCAGGACCATGGACAGTGTTTTATGTATTCTGTAGAGGTTCTAGAATTTGGATTGTGGAATTAATGATAATGTGTCACCAAATGACCCATTGTTCACTACAACAGCATATTAAAAACAATATTGGTAATGCTTGATTTAATTTTCCATGTTATTAATTTTATTCTTCAAGATAAAAAACTGCACACTGAACAATGACCTCTACACAGAGCATATCTAGAACACTCCCTTCACCCTCTAGAGGGCAATGATTATCTTTAAATTATTGTCTATGGTTATGACTGATGGCAGCTATGCAGCATATCTCTGTTAAGACAGTTTAGACAGAATTGTCTACAATCACAATATAAAATAAATTCGTAAAATATATAGTGACAACATTCACTTTAAGGGGGAGATTTATCATAAGTTTCTGAGGTAAAATTGCTCTGGTTGCCCATGAGCAACCAATCAGAGCTCAGCTTATGTTTTATAAACAACTTTTGAAAAATGAAAGCTGAGCTGTGATTGGTTGGCATCGCCAACTAGAACAATTTTGCTCTAAGACACTTCTGATAAATCTCCCCAATAGAGTTTATAAGGTCCCAGCCTTCATAAATATGTACAGTTTGTGTTGCTTTTTTAACTATGTTGGATTCACTGTGTATACTTATAATGACTCGTATTTATGCACAAATACAATTTCTTGCAGCTTCACTTCAGCTACTTAGTTAATTTTATTAACACTTATAGAAACATCATCTGAATCACGGGCTTGTGACTAGAGGCACATGGCATAACTAGAGGCACAGGGCAACTTTTCCTTGTGCCCATAAGTTACTTCTATCAACTCACATGACCTATTGGCACAGCCAGGTTATTTGCCAGGGTTTCAAAACTCTTGCAACAAAGGCACAGAGCTATACTTTTCCCCTCATTCCCCCAAATCTCTTTGCATTTTGGATACAATCTATATAACATTATTTTCCAATAAGACAGTTAAGATAAAGCAGCTCAGTTCTATCTGAGATGATGCCTATATAACTAAGCTCTATGAATGGTAGACAACTTTATAATATTTTGTAGAAAACAGCCTAAGCCTGCCGGCACATGAACATGCTCAGCCCAAAAAAATGGAGCCTTCTGCTAATCAGATCTAATAGACCCAGTGCAGTGCAGTGGACACGAGTCAACAGTTTTGGGGCTGCAGTTTGCCTATGGACAGGGAGTCCTTGCATGATATTTCTCAAGTCCATGGCACCATGCTCGGTCTGTGGGAACTGACCAGCACAATTGTTAGAGATCACATTCCAGTAATTTAGTTCAATGAAAACAGAGAACCTTTAGTTGATTGACCAAAATAATTGGTCCTTGATACACATTTCTTACAAACAGAACTTCTCAGGCATTACAGTGCATAGTAGTTTATGGAGACAGGAGGAGGGGGCAGGAGCTGGGTGAGATTATTTTCTTTTCATCCACCAGCTAGAGCCTACAGAGGAAAAATGTACGGTTTATGTTAAATGTTTCATTAAATGAAATCATATTTTTATATTTATGATGCAATTGGTAAGTATCATACATTATTTCATTCAAATAGCCATTTTATAGAGAAAAACGCAAAATAGAGGTTTCTTACATTGTTGCTATGAAAATCTAACATTGGGCATCCTAAGGAGCAGCACTTCTTGAAAAATCATGAGCCATATGCTTCTGCTTGGGAAAGAAGAATGGCTGTAGGGTTTGTAAGGCAGAAGTACTCTCCATAGTGCAGAATTTTGTTACCAAAACTTGCATCAGAGCTCTAAAGAAAATCTACCATCAAAATCCAACATGATAAACCAGGGATACTTACTCATAGATCCAAGCACTGTGACTGTGGTAATCTCCTTATAGTTGGAATCCATAGCCTCCTTCCTTCTAAAATCAACTTTTAAAATTATGCTAATGAAGAAGATCCTTTGGGATCCCTCCATGTGGGTTCCGGCGCTATTTTTTCTTCCAATAATGGAATGTTTAACAGAACTTACTGAACACAAGTGAACCAAATGATACTAGGAAATACACTCACCGGCCACTTTATTAGGTACACCTGTCCAACTGCTCGTTAACACTTAATTTCTAATCAGCCAATCACATGGCGGCAACTCAGTGCATTTAGGTATGTAGACATGGTCAAGACAATCTCCTGCAGTTCAAACCGAGCATCAGTATGGGGAAGAAAGGTGATTTGAGTGCCTTTGAACGTGGCATGGCTGTTGGTGCCAGAAGGGCTGGTCTGAGTATTTCAGAAACTGCTGATCTACTGGGATTTTCACGCACAACCATCTCTAGGGTTTACAGAGAATGGTCCGAAAAAGAAAAAACATCCAGTGAGCGGCAGTTCTGTGGGCGGAAATGCCTTGTTGATGCCAGAGGTCAGAGGAGAATGGGCAGACTGGTTCGAGCTAATAGAAAGGCAACAGTGATTCAAATCGCCACCCGTTACAACCAAGGTAGGCAGAAGAGCATCTCTGAATGCACAGTACGTCGAACTTTGAGGCAGATGGGCTAAAGCAGCAGAAGACCACTCCGGGTGCCACTCCTTTCAGATAAGAACAGGAAACTGAGGCTACAATTTGCACAAGCTCATCGAAATTGGACAGTACAAGATTGGAAAAACGTTGCCTGGTCTGATGAGTCTCGATTTCTGCTGCAACATTCGGATGGTAGGGTCAGAATTTGGCGTCAACAACATGAAAGCATGGATCCATCCTGCCTTGTATCAACGGTTCAGGCTGGTGGTGGTGGTGTCATGGTGTGGGGAATATTTTCTTGGCACTCTTTGGGCCTCTTGGTACCAATTGAGCATCGTTGCAACGCCACAACCTACCTGAGTATTGTTGCTGACCATGTCCATCCCTTTATGACCACAATGTACCCAACATCTGATGGCTACTTTCAGCAGGATAATGCGCCATGTCATAAAGCTGGAATCATCTCAGACTGGTTTCTTGAACATGACAATGAGTTCACTGTACTCAAATGGCCTCCACAGTCACCAGATCTCAATCCAATAGAGCATCTTTGGGATGTGGTGGAATGGGAGATTCGCATCATGGATGTGCAGCCGACAAATCTGCGGCAACTGTGTGATGCCATCATGTCAATATGGACCAATATCTCTGAGGAATGCTTCCAGCACCTTGTTGAATCTATGCCACGAAGAATTGAGGCAGTTCTGAAGGCAAAAGGGGGTCCAACTCGTTACTAGCATGGTGTACCTAATAAAGTGGCCGGTGAGAGTATATCGATGATAACCTTAAATGTGGAACCCACTGCCAATACATATAAGGTTACATGTTATCCAGTTATGGTTACACAACTTATATCATTGTGCATTAATGTTATTCATTGTGATTGAAAAGCAGATAATACAATCTGAGTCACTATATGTATGGGGGAAAAGAAAATATGCCTACAAAAGTATGACAAATACAACGTCAAATAATGAAACAAAAAGTAACAAAGGTCAGAGTCTTTTTGCTATAGCCTGGGGCGAGGCACGAAATAAGGCATCTGTCTTCCGACCTTTTAATTTCCTGTTATATGATGCCATTATAAGTCTGAAGACCAGACATAAGGGTAGTGCAGATTCAGAATTGTAAAAGCAGAAAAATATGATGCATCACAAGTTTTAACATCTATTGAACTGATATTCTGGCAATCCCTTACAGGTGAATGATATAATGCTAATCCTAAAATGCAGTTGCATTTTTGTAATCTAAATTGAATTTAAGATGAACATTAATTAATATTAAGTGGGATAAATATTCTTCAAAATCAATGTATTTCTAGCATGTTGTTGCAATAAGGTTGTCCTGGATAATGCCTCAAGCTCTTCTAACCCTACTTGATGTACTATTAAATTGAGTATCTCAATCCTTTCTTAGACTTCACAGACCTCACCACATGCCATACTAGACACAATCTATTGTATTCTATATTTTCTGAAGGTACATATTACAAAACTCTGATAATCTGTTATCTTCTACATTGGTTACCAAATTAACTGTTCTTCCATTATTTCTACATTGTGCTATTAAAGCTTAGGTCAGACTATATAGCAGACTGCGTATAGTACACTTGCTATAACAATTTCATAGAAACCCGAAATGCATGGCTACTATACTGTAAAATTACAATGTCTGACTGCTATTTTTGTATTTTACTTTCTTTGTTTAAAATGAAGAAAAAAGTAAGTAAAAAGATAAATATATATTAAAAATGAACATAAAGTCTTAATTTTTCTATGTCGGAGGGTTGTACATGATCCATTTACTCCAAGGTAGATGATATCTACGATCTTTCCATGTGATATGTTCTGCAAGTTGTTCCATTTTGAATTTCTATCTTGCTCTATAAGTTCCTAGGGTCAGGAATAAGAGCTTACCATTAAGGCCGACTTGTAGGTGCGTGAAGACTTATAGCCATTGGTGTTAGATTGGGAAATATGGGAAAGTATGCAAGTATGTTTTCCAGGATGGAAAAAGGAAACACGCATCATATGATTAGGCCTCCTGAAAGTCATGCTTGGTATTACGTTTTCCTTAAAGTAGCATATTGCATATTTTCTATGTTCCTGTATGGATGGGATGACTGTGCTCTTATTTTTGCGATTAGGGCTCTAGCTACTCTAAGGATAGCCGACTCCACCTAATTTATCCTATGGTTATCACCAAGAAAAAGATACGATCCGGCGCTTAAGTCCGATAACCTTCAAAGAGTCTTTACTTAATCCATATTACAGACAACTACAACATACATGGCAAGGTGACCTCACAAGTAAAATTGCCAATGCGTTTCAAGCGATACTTCACGTTCTTAATCATGGCTACCACTTTATATTTATCTTTTAGTTCATATGTCTCCTTTAATTTTACAGTTGGTGTTCTGTAATTTTATATCATATTATATCATACCATTTCTGATATGAAAATATAGAATGTGATATACATTTCAGATTTTGTGTATAACTTGCCAGTTTTGGCTGCAAGCTCTGAAATAATTACAATTCCTTGCAAACTGTTAGTAACTGTGACTCTTTTCACCAATTGATGCATGGCGAGTGGGCCAGCGTGGGACGTTCCTGTCCTCGTGCCTGTGCATTTGCTATAGCCTGCAACTGCTCAAGCGATCCAATGCGCTGGTAATAACACAATTCTGTAAGCCTGAGCAGCCACCGGACACATCAGGAGACCGGAGCCTCCGAATGTATCTGGCGTGCCAGTGGGGTGAGGCTGTCTTCATACTCTGGTGCATGATGCACTGGTGTATGATAAAAGTCCCCCAATGTGTACATTTGTCTTGAAAATAATAAAAATGAAAAGTTATAGAAAAATAAAGTCAGTAGGCAGGTGTTGGTCCTTATTTATGTGAATGGGAATCAAAAGTTCAGTAGTTTCTTCATATACATTTCCCTTTTATTAGATCCAGGGTAAAATAGTATTACGTGAGCTTATTACTCATTAATAGCTCATCATTACTCATTAGGTCATCAATATCAGATCAGGATAAATGTATGAATTATTTTTTATCATATTCCACATCTATCTAGTACTAATATCTGATGTAGACACACATATGTGGTTTTCACTTCTTTTATCGTATGTGAACATGACCCTTTTTTAATACCAAGAGTCCCCTAAAATAATTTAATATTTTTTATAAATGTTTTTACCCACATTTGCGGTCAAAGGTCACAAAAGTCTACGTGTTCTCATGGTAGATTATCTTATATATTGTATATGGTTTCATTCAGTATCATTTCTAAAAGAGGGAACTGAGTAGTAGTGTACTTCCTCTTGAGTGGGAGTTATTGTTGTTGATCGACAATGTGATTGTTTTGTCTCTGTTGGTCAGAAATAATCATCATAAAGTGATTGAAAAAGTTACAATATTTTAACCTTTACTCTTTTTTAGGTCATAGAAACTGAAAAAATGTATGTTATCGCAGAATCAGTATGTAAGTATTGCCTTATAAATTTATACAGTTTTTAGACTATTTATACAAATTATACAAAAATGTTGTTTAAACAGCAAATGTTTCTCTTTAATGGATCCTATGGATCACTGGACACCTGAGGTTGAAAAACCCCAATCAAACCTAAATAACTTAGCTAAATCCTCTGCTCAGTCTGGTTTGATTTCTTATTTTTACACCAAGACTCTTGATGCATACAATAGTCAAAAGGTGCCATCAAAAATGCTCCAGCTCTTTAGGAACAGAAGCCTTGACACTGATGTTAACAGATCACCTCTCCAAGGCAGATAACACAAGATTAGATTTCTTTCATTTATGGTTGCAACTCAACTTCCCCTTCTCTTGCCCTTGCACTTGTCATAGGACATGTTTATTATAACAACATAGCAATTACTTATGTCTTCTTTAATCATGAGAACTAAGATCTTGGTCCTGTTTTAGGATGGAATGATGTGGGCACATACTGTAGGCTTATACTCAATTCAGTCTTAATGATACTGAGAGAGCCGTCAAGTACAATGCCACCTTTCATCTTTCCAAACACTCTCACAGATTTAGCATGGAGTGTGACAATGAAAGACCATCACTTCATTCAAACAGGACAAAAGAGGACATCTTGTGGCCCTCCAGTGATATGAAACATATGACCTATCCAATGAGACGCTGGTTTTGTAGCCCATTATCATTAGTAGAAAGTAGGAAACATACAGAAAGTATACAAAAGTATTCAGACAAAAAAAGAGAAGGCCACAGCATCCAATATGTTGAAAAAAGGTTAAACATTTATTCACACAGGCATAGGAAAAACTGCAACGTTTCGATCCGCCATGAATCTTTGTCAAGCATAATCGAAACGTTGCAGTTTTTTCTATGCCTGTGTGAATAAAGGTTTAACCTTTTTTCATCATATTTTATGCTCTTTTTTGTCTTGGACTATGGATCCTGCACACTAGGATCCTGGGCTGTGTGCTGTCTTTTTTTCTTTTTTTTTTTACAAAAGTATTCAGCCCACTTTACATGTTTCCCTCTTTGTTTCATTGCAGCCAATTGGTAAGATCAAAAAAGTAATTTTTTTTTTTGCTCATTAATGTACACTGTACACGACATCATGACAGAAAAAAATGGAAATGAAGATATTTTTGCTAATTTATTAAACAAGAAAAACTGAAAGATGACTAGGTCATTAGTATTTAGACCCTTTGCTCATTTCAAGTACAGCCATGAGTCTTCTTGGGAATAATGCACACCTGGATTTGGGGATCCTCTGCCATTCTTTTTGCAGAACCTCTCCAGTTCCCTCAGGTTGGATGGTAAACATTGGTGGAAGCCATTTTCAAGTCTCTCCAGAGATGCTCAATTGGGTTTATGACAGGGCTCTCTCTTTGCCAGTCAAGAATGGTCACAGAGTTGTTCTGAAGTCACTGCTTTGTTATTTTACCTGTGTGATGGGGTGATTGTCTTCTTGGAAGTTGAACCTTGAGCACAGTCTGAGGTCCTGAATATGTTGGAAGAGGTTTTTTTTTATAGAAAAAACATAACACTTTCAAGAGAAAGTAGAAAAATAAGCCGGCTCACCCAACCATTAGACCGTCCTGGTTGTCCACACTCCGTGAGGGTCCTCTGGTGCTCGGATAACTAGTCCATAGCCATGTAGCAAATCCAGGAAAAAGGCACAAAATACTTCAAGAAGGACGTCACAGGGTGCGATAACAAAGTGTTTTCTTTATTGTTTTAAAACGCCATGACACGAGGACTGATAGGTTGACGCTTTTCGACGGAGACCGTCTTAATCATAACCTGCCAAACGCTCTCTGAGCTTGCACCTTTTAAACTGTGCAGTTGTCACGTGGATCGAGTCACGCCCCCGAATCACATGAATGGGTGTGTTAGCTACCGTGGAACCGAGGGGGTCAATAGGCATTGGTACCTCCATAATCCCTAAATGGAAGAAGTTTGGATGACCACAACTCCTCCTCGACCTGGCCGTCCAGCCAAACTAAGAAATTTTGTAAAAAAAGAGCCTTGGTGAGAGAGGTGAACTGAAAGATCACTGTGAATAAGGTCCAGAGATGCAGTAAGGAAATAGAATAAAGTTCCACAAAGTCACTGCAGCCTCCACCAGTTGTAGCAAAGTGTGCCGCATACAGTTTGCAGAAAGCACAGACTCCCAGACTATGAAAATAAGATTTGTTGGTCTGATGAGGAAGATTGAACTTTATGGTGTTAATCACCTGGCAAATACAATCGCAACAATTAAACATGTTGGTGGCAGCATCATGCTATGGGGGGGGGGGGTTCAGCTCCGGGGATAGAACAACTGATTGCAATTGAAGGAAAGATGAAATATGCAACCAAGTACAGAGATATACTATAAAAAAAAACCTAGGGAAAAGGCACAAAATACCGGCACTTCAAGAATGACGTCACAGGGTGCGATAACAAAGTGTTTTCTTTATTGTTTTAAAACGCCATGACACGAGGACTGATAGGTTGACGCGTTTCGACGGAGACAGTCTTAATCATAACCTGCCAAACGCTCTCTGAGCTTGCACCTTTTAAACTGTGCAGTTGTCACGTGGATCGAGTCACGCCCCCGAATCACATGAAGGAAACTCCTCCCACCTTAGTCACATGACCGGGAACGCAGCTCGAGAATGCACAGCTCAGGTGAGTGAATACATACTTAAAAACCTCAATTACGTAAAAACATTTTGGCAAATCCATTGGTGTCAGTTGTTTACAATGTTTACCAAATGGATGTCAGTAAATTTGTACAAAGGGAACAACCTATGATATAGCGGAATATAATATAAATTATTCTTAATGCAAGTCTCTTATTCAGAAAAAACCTTACACTTATATCATTCTGGTTATCAAAAAGAGTATAAAAATAATGTACTATAGTCTATTCTTTAGTGACATTCCTAGAAGATTTAAAGGAAAAAGGAATATCTATGTACTCAAAATACTTGTGATACATAACCATAGTCTTAGGATCCCCTAAATTTATAAAGTCATAAAGTGGGCTGGAAGTTTTTAGAAGGGCTGAGTCAGGGAGTGTGACAGGGAATGTGACATAACGCTATCTAATATGTTAGAATTATGTCCTGCCTCTTGTTCATACCCTGTGGAGTTCTACTTTCCATTATGAAGATCCAGTAACTTTCCCTGTTTATTAGTTTCCTCTTCATATTGCCTCCTCTAATTGGTTGACTGACTTTTTCAAACCCAGTCCATGTGAAAAAATTTGTAGATTTTTTATGTGACTCTCTGAAATGCCTAGAGGCTGCTGATATTCCTACTGCTTCATTAGTGATGTCTGATAAATGACGACGTATTCTGACCTTAAGGGGGCCTGTAGTGTGTCCTATGTATTGGATGTTGCATTTAGTACATTTAATGGAATATATCGCATTGCATGTGTTGCAATTGAGATATGACCGGATAGGATAACTTTTATTGGTGGTACTCGATGTTATATTTGTGTCTACCGTGATGTAACTGCAGGCTTTACACTGTATGTGTCCACATTTGAAGCAACCTTTGGTATTTAACCATGATCCACTGGAGTTCTGACTCCTGAATAAACTGGGTGACAAAGACCCACCCAAAGTGGGAGCCCTTTTCGCCACACATTTAATGCCATTATTTAATATGGTATATAGAGTTGGGTCCTGTAACAAAATCGGGATAAATTTTTGGACAATCTTAGTTATTTCTTTATATTGTCTGCTATATGTTGTGGTAAACACTATAGGAGTTCCGGATTTATTTGTATCTGGAGCATTGCTATTTTCATCTTTATGTTTATGTTCTTTATCTTTTAATAAATCTTCTTGTTTGATGTGTTTAATCTTACATTCCGCTTTCTCTATGTTATCTTTTTTGTAACCTCTTTGATAAAGCCTAGATTTAAGACTAATTCTCTCCTTTTCAAAGTCATCATTGTCTGTGCAGTTTCTTCTCAGTCTTATTAGTTCTCCGTATGGTATGTTCTGTGTCACATGTGGGGGATGGCAAGATGAGGCTAAAAGAGTAGTATTCCTCGCCATTTCCTTCCTATAGGGTATACTTTTGACTCTTTTATTCTCCCCTATTAAAGTGACATCTAAAAATGGGATGGATCTTCCCCCAAACATAGATGTAAATTTCAAGTTCATGGGGTTATCATTGAGATAATCTACAAAATCTTTAAAGGATGCTTCTGAATCCCTCCAAACCCACACCAGGTCGTCTATGTATCGGCCAAACCATACTATAGACGCCTGGTGTGGGTTGGATGATGAAAAAACATATGCCTCCTCCCACTGTGACATATAAATGTTGGCAAGGGAGGGGGAAAATTTTGCCCCCATTGGGGCCCCCTCCACTTGCAAATAATATCTCCCATCGAAGTAAAAAAAGTTATTCTGAAGTAAAAAATTTGTGGCCAAAATTATATACTCCTTTAAAGCTGAACTATACGTACTATATCTATCCAAGTGTCTCCGTAGGAATATCAATCCCAATTCATGAGGGATAGATGAATATAGTGCGGTGACATCGCACGTAGCCCAGCTAAAGTTTTCATGCCATTCAAAATTTTTCATAATTTGTAATAAATGTTTGGTGTCACGTAAAAAAGACGGAGTGACTCTGGTAATCGGTTGAAGGAAATGGTCAAGCCATTCCCCCAGCCTTTCACCCACTCCCCCGATCCCAGCCACTATTGGTCTCATAGGTGGTGGAAATACATTTTTATGGACCTTGGGGAGTGAGTGGAAGACTGGAGTGACCGGGTCTTCCACATACAGAAAGTCCCTCTCCCTCTGTGAAATGATGCCCGATGTTAGCCCCTTATCTAAGATGTTTAATAGGCGTTTCTGGACTAGGTTAGTGGGGTTGGACTCAAGAGTGTGATAGTTGTTCCCATTCCTTAAGCATGTTTTCATTGAGAAGTTTATATAGGGCGGCATCCATAACCACTATGGCCCCCCCCTTATCTGCCGACCTAATGACAACATCTGGATCCTCTTTAAGTTGTTGTAAGGCTTCTTTCTCGCCTTTACACAAATTCTGATGTGTGCGATGTGAGCCCCTCTTTTTTACTTTCTTATGTAGTGTGACAAGTTCTCTCTCTACTATGTCCTGGAAATTATCCAGAACAGAGACACGGGAGTTAATGGGATAAAAATCTACATTAGAAGTTTGATATTTACTGTTGACTGAATTGTTAACTTCACATTGTTCACATATTAGTGACCTTAGTGTCAACATATTTCCTTGTTCTTGAAAGGAACCCATATTCATATCAGACCTCATCAGATCTGCTATGTATTCATTGTATTTATTATTCGCTGGTTCTGGGCTATCAATTTGACCTGCTGTATCAGTATCAGACACAATTACATCGCTAAAATGTTTCTTTAACGTGATATTTCGTGCTAGTTTATTAATGTCCAGCAGAGTGTTAAACAAGTTGAAGTCCACTGTAGGAGAGAATTTAAGGCCTTTGGCAAGTACTCTTAATTGGTCCTCAGATAGAATCCTGCCGGATAGATTCACCACAGACTGTCATTTGGGCTTCTTGGCCCGAGTTTTCACTCCCATGTCTCCTGTGTTTCCGTCCCGACCTTCTAACCCGTTTTTTGACGGTTTGTTGTGAGGTCTCAGGTCATCTGTTGATTTGGATTTATTCATAATGTTTTTATTTGGATTTTTTGGTCTTGCTCCACTTGATTCTCCTTCTTTTTGAGTCGACATCTGACTAGAGGACAAGCTATCCATGGAGTCATCTGTATCTGAGAAGCTCACTCGAGGATTATAGTTTCTCCTCTTTCCTCTCTTGTTGCGCTTTTTTAAAATTGATCTTGGTGTATTGGTATTTATGTGCGTACCCTGCTCATATCGTTTCCAGACATAGACTTCATTATTGCGATAGTCTATGATATCACGTTCGAATTTCCTTCTTTTTGTTGTAGTGATGATGTCTTCCAATTCTTTAACTTTCTCTTCTATAGCTGATGTTTGTTGTATAAATACTGATTCTGGTAAGTTTTTTTGAAGTGAATCTCTCACCTCATTTATTTCAGTTTTAACTTCCTGCAGGATTGTTCGTTCCTGTTCCACTATAAGGCGCATCAGTTTTATTGAGCATTCGCTCAGGACATCATGCCAACTATCCAGGAATGATTTGGAGTACTCTGTGGTGGGGAATTTCTTGATCCTCAACCCTCTGGGTATCATATTTTTCTCAATATATGAGCTTAGTGTCTCTGCATTCCACCACACTCGAGCCTCCTTTTCACTCAATTTCAGAAGTCTGTCCCATTGTACAAAATCTGTGGACACTGAATTTGATTCTGGGGAGCCTGTATTGAAAATAGCTGCCGCTCTATTTCTTCTAGTGTCATTCGGAGAAGTATTCTGGCTCCTCACTTCTGTGTCCACTTCCTCGTGTTGTGACATCTTGTCTTTTTAGAAAAGCAATGAAAACGCATATGGTCTGGGAATTACGGGGAGACTACGGCTTTTGACTATGTTGTATCACAGAAAAAACATAACACTTTCAAGAGAAAGTAGAAAAATAAGCCGGCTCACCCAACCATTAGACCGTCCTGGTTGTCCACACTCCGTGAGGGTCCTCTGGTGCTCGGATAACTAGTCCATAGCCATGTAGCAAATCCAGGGAAAAGGCACAAAATACCGGCACTTCAAGAAGGACGTCACAGGGTGCGATAACAAAGTGTTTTCTTTATTGTTTTAAAACGCCATGACACGAGGACTGATAGGTTGACGCGTTTCGACAGAGACCGTCTTAATCATAACCTGCCAAACGCTCTCTGAGCTTGCACCTTTTAAACTGTGCAGTTGTCACGTGGATCGAGTCACGCCCCCGAATCACATGACGGAAACTCCTCCCACCTTAGTCACATGACCGGGAACGCGGCTCGAGTATGCACAGCTCAGGTGAGTGAATACATACTTAAAAACCTCAATTACGTAAAAACATTTTGGCAAATCCATTGGTGTCAGTTGTTTACAATGTTTACCAAATGGATGTCAGTAAATTTGTACAAAGGGAACAACCTATGATATAGCGGAATATAATATAAATTATTCTCACTCTTTTTGATAACCAGAATGATATAAGTGTAAGGTTTTTTCTGAATAAAAGACTTGCATTAAGAATAATTTATATTATATTCCGCTATATCATAGGTTGTTCCCTTTGTACAAATTTACTGACATCCATTTGGTAAACATTGTAAACAACTGACACCAATGGATTTGCCAAAATGTTTTTACGTAATTGAGGTTTTTAAGTATGTATTCACTCACCTGAGCTGTGCATTCTCGAGCCGCGTTCCCGGTCATGTGACTAAGGTGGGAGGAGTTTCCGTCATGTGATTCGGGGGCGTGACTCGATCCACGTGACAACTGCACAGTTTAAAAGGTGCAAGCTCAGAGAGCGTTTGGCAGGTTATGATTAAGACGGTCTCCGTCGAAACGCGTCAACCTCGTGTCATGGCGTTTTAAAACAATAAAGAAAACACTTTGTTATCGCACCCTGTGACGTCCTTCTTGAAGTGCCGGTATTTTGTGCCTTTTCCCTAGGTTTTTTTTATAGTATATCTCTCTACTTGGTTGCATATTTCATCTTTCCTTCAATTGCAATCAGTTGTTCTATCCCCGGAGCTGAACCCCCCCCCCCCCATAGCATGATGCTGCCACCAACATGTTTAATTGTTGCGATTGTATTTGCCAGGTGATTAACACCATAAAGTTCAATCTTCCTCATCAGACCAACAAATCTTATTTTCATAGTCTGGGAGTCTGTGCTTTCTGCAAACTGTATGCGGCACACTTTGCTACAACTGGTGGAGGCTGCAGTGACTTTGTGGAACTTTATTCTATTTCCTTACTGCATCTCTGGACCTTATTCACAGTGATCTTTCAGTTCACCTCTCTCACCAAGGCTCTTTTTTTACAAAATTTCTTAGTTTGGCTGGACGGCCAGGTCGAGGAGGAGTTGTGGTCATCCAAACTTCTTCCATTTAGGGATTATGGAGGTACCAATGCCTATTGACCCCCTCGGTTCCACGGTAGCTAACACACCCATTCAGGTAGTTAACACGTTCAAGTTCCTTGGAGTTCAGATTTTAGCTAGAGTCCAAGACTACTTACAGCTTAATTTGGCCCCTCTTATTGCGCAATTTGCTGCTAAAATCACAACATGGTGCAGGCTCCCACTTTCGGTAATTGGCAGAGTCAATTTGTCTAAAATGATATTGATGCCCCAACTGTTGTATATTATACACAACACTCCAGTATGGATTCCCCTCAGATTCTTTCATAAATTCCAGTCCCTGTTTAGAGAGCTGATCTGGAAAAAAGGGGTAGCACGGATTAAATATGAGACTTTGCAGAGGTCTAAAGAGGCTGGAGGTCTGGCGTCCCCAAACTCCTGGATTTATTTTTTGGCCTTCCAATTACAAAATTTGAGGGGTTGGGGAGCGGAGGAGGGATGTGGGGCAGTTGCGGCATTAATTGGTGAAATGACACCCACAGGCCTTTGATGGCAGCCATTGAAGCTGGGTTCTCAGGACAAGGACCTCCACTTTGTCACTTATGGTTAAGGTCTGGGGGAAAATTAAGCAATTGTTGGAGGTCGATGGTTATACCCCTTTCATCCCTATCTGGAAGAATCCAAGATTGCCGGAGTTCTTTAGGCTGGAGGGCTTTACTCCCTGGGAACAGGCGGGTGTGAAATTTGTCCATCAACTGTACTCGGAAGGCACCTTCAAGGCCTTCTCTGACTTGGAGGAGCAGTTTCAGTTACCACATAGCCAGTTTTACAAATTTTTGCAGATACGCCATGCGTGGAATACGCAAGTGACCACAACAAAACTTACCACTGGCACTGCTCCTGTGATCACAATAACAGCTGCTAGGGGGGAGACTTCTGGCCTGATTTCATTATTGTATAGCCACCTGCTGGAAGCTTATTTAAAGAATTTAAAGCAAAAATGGGAGGTGGATTTAGGTCCCATTTCAGATGACCAATGGGAAGGAATTTTATCATCTGTTCCTCAGGTGTCCACGTCTGAAGCCCTAAGAATCTCACATGTTTACCTCATCCACAGGGTGTATAGAACTCCTGCCTTCCTATGTAGCATTGGAACTAGGCAGGATGACACTTGCCCCAGATGTGCCCAGGGCCTAGCTGATCACATGCACATGTTTTGGGGCTGTGCATTCCTTGGTCGCTTCTGGAGCAAAGTGCTCACATATCTGGAAAGCATATTCCAGTTGACTATAACCAAAAATGCTTTGCATTGTGTCCTGGGATATGTTGAGGAGCTACCGGGTAATGAGAGTCTCAGGTTAGCCCACAAAAGATCACTATACCAGGCTAGGAATCTGATTGCTCAGAAATGGTTGAGCCCAGACCCTCCTACTTTAAAAGAATATAAGGACAAAATGCTTAGGCTTATTCAAATGGAAAAGGGGGTTTATCTTAAGAGGAAGGCTATTAAAAAATTTGAAAAGATCTGGGGGGAGTGGCCGGGAGCTATGTCGTAATATATTGGTTATATACAAAGGAGCTATAAAGATGTACTGATGTAACTGAACAACAAATGAAAGGTGCATATTGACAACCAGGCTTTATCTTTTCTGTAAAGGGGTCATTATGTATACTGTAGTATGCTGTGTTTTTGAGACTTTAGGCATAATCGGGGGGGGGGGGGTAGCTGGGGAGTGTTGTTGTATTAATTTATGTAAAAACTAAAACTGTTCAATAAAAATGTATTTGATAAAAAAAACACAGCTGGACTTCAATGAAGGAGCAGAACCATCTAAAGGAGGATTAGAAGGAAATGGAACGCATGTGAGTTAAATATGAGAGTCACATCAAAGGGCTGAATACTTATGACCATGTGATATTTCAGTTTTTCTTGTTAAATAAATTAGCAAAAATATCTACATTTCTTTTTTTTCTGTCAAGATGGGGTGCAAAGTTTACATTAATGAGCAAAAAATAAATAGAACTTTTTTGATCTTACCTAAAAAAGTGAAACATTTAAAGGAGTCTGAAACTTTCTGTACCCACTGTACATACATGTTTGGTGTGAGTAGCCTTCTTTTCATATAGTTCATGAAATCTAACTGGATATTTTCTTTCTGGTTTTATGTTCTCTACCCCAGCAAATGGAACAAAGATTTTCCTGCAGAAAACAACAGGCAACATGCCTGTAGAAAATGGTTTAATAACTATTCGTACTCCTGGATTCTACTTGTTGCATTTGGAGGGCAAAGCCAATGATCCAAATAAAACAGGAATAATCAGCTTTCACTTTAAGCATCAAGGTCGTGATGGAGAGAACATATGGAATGAGACTGTACGGAATGGATCTGTGAGAGCTACTCTGCTGAGAGAACTCTATTACAAGTCAGAAGTTTACCTTACCACATCCACCATATTTTTTGATCGAATACATTTAACAGTAATTTGTATCTAATTGTGCTCACTTTATCAGAGAAAGCAATCACTTGCATATTTTTATAATAACTGATTCCATCAATGTGGAGAACAGCCTGGAGCCAAAAGAACCGAAAACTAGACATAAATTATGTGGACTTGTAATATAAAAAATATGGCAATTTGTTTTGCAACAGTCCAAGTTTCATATAAAGTATTTCACAATTTCACAATTTGTCAACCTTCCCCGAAGTGTTAAAGAATATCCAACTTCCTTTCATTATTTAAGGCTATGAATCCCTCAGAAATACTATTAGTGCATAGGAATACTCCATTACTCCATTAAAGTCAACCCATCTCCTCCAGAATACAGCACCAGGAGTTACCCAAGACTTTACAAGTATGGATTTGAGATGATGTTTCATTGTAGGGCCAATATTTTTTAAGCGTTCCCCAAAGTGATGACTGATCAACAGGAGGAATTTCATCATATCTCCGTCTGTTTTTCATCAAAAATATCCCGGGAAGATATCCGGATAGTGGGTGCAAATGTGTTAGGACGTACTTTCCATTAAAGAAAAAAAGAGATAAAATAAATGGGCGCAAGATCCTAGTGTAAAACGTTCCAACATGAAAAAAGTCAACTGGAATCTTACCTTAGTCACATGAAATTATGCTTCCAGTAATCTTAGATGTCACAGCTGGTATCCACAAATGCTACTAGTGTTCCAGGACATGGAAGTAGAGACAAGCATGGGGATCTATATGTCATCCTTTGTGATGACGGGGGTTTACCTCAGCTGCGGTCTATTGTCACTCTTTGGCTTCCCTAGTGCTAAGGTTACCTGGCAATCTGGCAAAGTGAATTGACTGACAATAAATGCACTGTTTGTTTAAGTTAAATTTAATCAGTTCACTGCCCAAATTTTGGCACTGACATACTTCTTTTAATTTTAATATTTTGTATAGATTTTTTGAGGTTTTTCAAGATTAGTACATTCTTTGAATATATATATATATGTATGTGTGTGTGTGTGCTTAATGTAAGTTATAAGTTTTCCTACCGATCATGCTACCCGAGCAAATGTGACCTAGCTGTGCCCCTGATTCCACTTTCTCATCTCCATTTTGGTACATATATTGGTATATGAACCTTTGTATTATATACCTGGCAAAGGCCTTTTCCACAGCTGAAATGTGCTGCAATCCAAAAATGCATTTGAAAATTTTACTAGACCTTAGATGCTGATTTACATTGAATTTGGGTGCCGGAATAGTTTGCGTCCGCTCATCTCAAGTAGTTGTATAAATGGTTCACAGCCTACAGACCAGGAATGTAACTTGTGGGGAGTGCACAGAATGCAGTTGCCCCAGGTGCCCAGGACTTCAGATGTTGCTTTGGGGCACAGCAACATCAAGTTACTCCTCTGAAAGTGACTTAGTTAGCACTTAGATTTAGAGAATGTTTATTCAGCTTTTACTGAAATTTGAATTTGATAATATAATAGGTATTTTGGTAATGCTAATGTACAGAGTAGAACAGTGGCCTGGCTACTTACATAATTTCATAGTATGGTTGAAAATAGACACAAGTCCATCAAGTCCAACATGCATTTCTACAGTGTTGATACAGAGGAAGGCAGAATCCCTTATGGAATTATCATCAGTTATCAGATATTAAAGGGAAAATTTGTTCCAAACTCCAAATCAGCCAAGCAGAACAATACCCGGATTAACATTTCTATCTAGAAGTCCAATATCGTAGTTTGTTGCATATAAACTCAAAAGACATATTGTGGCCAACATTCATTTTATAAGCAATGACACATCTTAAATGTTGGCATATGTTCTGCTACTACTACATCTTGTGGTATTGCATTGCATAGTTTAAGAACTCTAACTAACTGTAAATAACACCTTCCTAAATTGATGTCTAAATTTCCTTTCCTTCATCCAAAATGCATGTCCCTGGTTCTTTGCACAGTTCTCAGAATAAATTATGTGCTAGATCTTTGTACTCACATGTGTTCCACATTTATAAAAGTGTTTGCTGCAGTTTTCTGTCTGACTTTGCACTAAAAATAATGTGCAAACTGCTTCCACATGTATTTATGAAGTATCTGCGCCAGTTTTTTTTTCGCACACAAAACACAACACAAAATTCTGCACCTTAAGGGGCAATCTGGTGCTGATTTGGACTGTGCACCGCATTTATTATACGCAACAGAGCAGCTGCATGCTAACGGTGAACTAAAAAAAGTTGGTGCACACTTCTTGTACAGTGCAGGCGGCGCCATATTAACGAAGATCGTGCACCAGTATTCAATAATCTGGCTTACTATGCACATTAGTGAGGCAAACTGCACACAGTGCACTGCTTTTGATAAATCTGGGCCACTGACTTGCCAGAATATGTTATTGTAGATTGGATTGTATGACTTGGGGAAATATAAAAAAGCTGTTCGAAGCCTAAATTATTTTGTGAAGTTCTTTAGTTGGCAAGGATTTGGTAAAAACTTTTAATCTTTAAAAATTGTGGTAAGCCTCCAACTTCATGGGGCTTATTTACTAAGGGTCAGCAGACGCACTTTCGTTGGACTTTCCAACGGCAGTGACAGGTATTTAAACGGGGATGGTGTTGCACATGATTGGATTTTGGTGGCAGAGGCATTCATGCAACAGAAATGGCGGGGGGGGGAGCGTGCCGTTGGACGATCCAACTGATTCGGACTGAGCGCGGGATTTAACATTCAAATTGTGTCGCAAGTTCTAGCACTTACATGCACCAAGAAGAAGAGGGTGAACTCCGTCGGACCTGAGTGGAGAAGGGACACATGCAGGATATCGGGCGCACAATATTAATGAATCACGGCAGAGTGTATGATAGTCGGACAATGCACTTTAGGTGAACTCCTCCGGACAGGTAAGTTAATGTGTCTCCATGTGTTCAGGTGGTTTTTTAAAACAATGTTATTTATCTAATAAAGTTGAACAACCTGAATGTAATATATAATGCTAAAAAATGTTTTGTAAGATATAATTATTTAAGAGGCTTTGATGTACTCCGCCATGATGTGTGTGAGGAAGTACATTTATTTATTTATTTGTTACAAAATAAAAATTCTTTTACAGAAATCATCAGCTGACTTTTGTCTTCTCTTCTATTGATAACCTCCAATTATCGGTCAGCTTAAAGGGATTGTCCACTTTCAGCACATGGATATTGTTTGTGTAATGAAAAGTTCTACAATTTTCCAATATACTACAGAACTTTTTATTACACAAACAATATATATTATTTGCCGAAAGTGGACAACCCCTTAACACTGGTTTTAGCGACGCTTACAACTTTCGTTAAGCAAGTATGACAATTTTTCCTTATAGCTGAGTCATGTCATATCTATTTTAAATTTTAGTCAATTATCATTATTAATCAGGACTGCAACCAAATGATGTAATATGATTAGATTCAGTTACATGGTTGCACTACTGAACAAGAGTATTTGTGAAAATAGGTGATTGCTTGAAATATGGTAAGTTTTATTTGTAACATTCCCAGAAGAGTGAAATATTTGCTAATATTTCTTTTGACTTTCAAATCATTTTTTTAATATTGACTTGACAGTGTTAACGCCACAAGACTCATTGTCACTAAATGTCATATTTATTACATTGTTAATGTAAAAATGACCAACCAAACAAATCTATTTACTTAATTTTACAGTTTTGAATTTGTCGTCATTTTTAGTTCTAATATTATCATATATTTAATATAATGTACATTTTATCTTCAAGAAACATTAAATTAGTTTTCAGGATTGGAAACACATAGTTGCTTTGTTCCCAAAACAACACCACATCTGTTCATAGGATGTTTATGATCCAGAGCTACAATTCTATTCACTTCAGTGGAGTGAAGTTTCAACCCCTGAACAGGTACGACTTCTAGAAAAAAAGCACCCATTTTTTTTCATTTTAAACTAGCCCTGCAAGTGGATAGGGAGAACTTATTTCGTCTGGCAGTTGCTGAATGGTGGAGCCGACCGGTAAGATGACGACAACTTAAACACAGAGGTACAAGCAACAGATAAAGACAAACTAGCAGTCAGGCAGAACCAGGTCAAAACAAAGATGATGGCACAGTATCAAATTACTAGAGAGAGGCCAAGTAAAATGTAGCAGAGGTCGGACACAGAGAATAGCAAAGTAATCAAACAAGGCAATAGGGAAAAAGTATAAGGCGGCTACAAGAACCAGACAGGTGTAATCAACACCTTCACGACTGAGGACGAACTATATCGTCCTTGTGCTGCAAAGTGTGTATGGAGAGAGCTCACAAGCTGAGCTCTCTCCATACACAGTGGGTAACAACTGTATAACACAGCTGTCACTGCCACAGTCAGTGCTGGCACCAATCGCAGCAGTTAACCTGTTAAGTGGTCCGACCGCAGCACCTAACTTACCTTTACATGGGCGCGCCCATCTTGGATGGCAAATCGCCGCCCCCTGTGACGTCATTGGAGGGCAGCGATCAGTTGGCATGGCAGCCTACAGTCTCATTGAGACGCGTAGGCTTGCCATGTGCAATGTTCTCTAATAAGCAGCAGATGGCAAGCTATCAGAAATCATTCTAATATTGGTATATACTGCAATACAGTAGTATTGCAGAATATAGTATTAGCAATCGGACCCTGCAGGGTTAAAATACCCTGGAGGATCTGAAATAATGGAAACATTTTTTTTTACCCCCCTTTCCCTAGATCACATATAAAAGCAAATAGACAGTAAGAATCACAAACATGTTTGGTATCATTGCGTCATAAAATGTCCAATATATCAAAATATAATAAAGATTTTTCCCGGCGTTCAACCCCATAACGGTAAATGGCGCCCAAAGTCAAAAGTGCCACTTTTATAAAAAAATTCTATTAAAAGGGATAAAAAGGCCGTGCAGTCCTCAAAATGATAGCATTAAAAACGTCATCAAAAGTCGCAAAAATGACCCCGCCCTCAGCTCCATGCACTGAAGTATGAAAAAGTTATTAGTGCCAGAACATGGCAAAATGAAGAATTTTTTTATTTGTACAGAAGGTTTTAAATTTTTTAAAAGTATGAAGACATTATAAAACCTATACAAATTTGGTATTCTTGTGATTGTACCGAACCAAAGATTAAAGTAGACATGTCATTTGGGGCGCTCAGTGAAAGCTGTAAAATCAAAACCCACAAGAATATGGCGCAAATGCGTTTTTTCATCATTTTAACTGCATTCAGAATTTTTTTTACCACTTCCCAGTACACGGCATGGAATAATAAATACCGTCACTATGAAGTGCAATTTGTTACGCAGAAAACAAATCATCACACAGCTCTTTACATGTAAAAATTAAAAAGTTACAGATTTTTGAAGGTGGGGAGTGAAAAATGAAAACGCAAAAACCAAAAGGGGCCACGTCCTTAAGGGGTTAAACTAGGCAGATATATAAAGATGTTCCTTGATGATGCCCCCAGCAGCTGATTGGATTGGCCATATATCATTCTAGTAACCCATTCGGGACAGGACTGGGCTGCAGAGAACGGGTGAGGCTCAATCAATCCCAAAGAAACACAAATATTACTTCTCTTTTGTCAGGGCTGATCAGCCTTCCTCCTCTTCTTTCTCTTTACAAAGCTTTGAGCAGTGAGTATTAACCATTTCTGCTATCTCAGGCTATAGTATGCTATGAACATTATTTTTAAACATCAAGCTGAAGTGAAGCTGTTGCTTCTCACAGCCCATAGCTATTTAAACAAACACAGGAAGATCCCTCTTCAGGAGAGAGCCTAATTTTCACACAATATCAAAAATTATCACATATGATGGTAATGCTTTAAGTCTCTCTTTTTCTTTATACAATCATTCCTCCTCCAACATATACAATTTATACAGTAGAAACTAAATTATTAAAAAGTTTCTAAATAAAACAGTTAAAAAGCAATAAAAAATAAACATTAAGGTTACAACATATAATAATGTAATATTTCAATAACACATTAGAACTGTAATTTTTATCCTTAACCCCCTTTTGAATTTACCCATTCACATTCTGCACCATACATGTACAGCGCAGAGGTGAGGGTGCTGTGTGAAGAGGGCTCATGGGCTCATATTGTAGAAAACACACACTGCTAATACCCGATATCAGTGCTAGGACTGATTGTTTGTAGTAACCCTTCCAATGCTGTGTGGGCGCCGCCATCTTTGTTCTATGATTGCTGCCACACGGAATGTCATGAGGGAGCGCCAATCTGTTGGGTCTTGGGTCTTCAGGCCTTGGGTCTTCGGGAGATCCGAGGCTGCATGGCATATGCAGTTTTGTTAAAATGAGCCAGTGGCTCAATGTAATGAATACTGTGTAAAAATGTTATATACTGCAATACAGTAGTATTTATGCATAAATATGCATTTCAAAAACAACATGTGACTTGTCTGTGCTGCAGACTTCTCAGCTCTTTGCCCCCACCTTTCTTCTCCTGTACAGCTCCTGCTCCTCCACAGAGCTCACAGCCTGGTGAGCTGACATCAGTGGGAGAGGGAGGAGCTGTACAGGAGCACAAAGGTGGGTGACAAGAGCTGAGCAGTCTGCAGCACAGACAAGTCACATGTTGTTTTTTGAAATGCAGCCAAATCAAATCAAACCCCTTGGACTACACACATGATTCTGTCAGGGTGCAAGGTCATTTATAGCACAGAGTTATAATGTAATAAAAATGCTTAGAAAAGGCAGATGTAATAAGCTTCTGCAACCTGTCTTTAGTGAAAATAAGGTCCCTCGTGACAAGTTCCCTTTAACGGAAATCTACCATCAAAATCAATCATGATAAACCAGGGACACTTTCTCATAGATCCAGAAACTTTCACTGTGGTAACTTTCTTATATTTGTTATTCATGGCCTTACTAAAATCAACTCTTAAAATGATGCTGATGAGACAGAAGGGCTATGGGCTTTACAGACTCCTACATGCTATGGCTTTACAGACTGTTACACTGTCTCACCTGTCCAACCCGCCCCAGTACTTCCCACTCCCTGTGCCCCTGGTTATCAAGTTTTCCTTTAATAGGTAATGCCTTATAAAGTGTATGCATTACCAGAAAAATTAATCACTTCCTTAATAAAACCCATGTGTATTAATATTTCTTGGGATACTTGTGTGCAATCCTTATATACTGAAAATAAAAGCAAATAAGGTTCTTAATCTGCAGATGTTGGGCAGATACAATAAGGATGAGCCAAAAATCTCACTAAATCAGATCCTCATGATATCCATCCATGAGAATAGCTTTCTCTTACAAAACTGTGATGCAAATCCTTGGCCTAAGAGATTATGCTGAATATACTTGGGAAGGAGCAACTTTGGGATTACATGTTATTACTGACTGGAGGAAAAGTGAGGCAATATTAGGGAGTATGTGAACAAGCGGAGGCATTATTATTGAGTCTAGACACAACAGGGAGGAACTATTACAGAGCCTTTGGTGCATTGAGGTCATTATTATTGAGCAGGGTTGCAAAAAAACCCATTGGAAATCAAGGGATAATGAGATGGTATTATATTGAAGTGTAGGAATGTTTACCGCAATATACATGCAATATGGGAAATCATTAACTCCTTGGTGCTCTTCGACGGATATATCGTCGATGACGTATATATACATTGATGACGTGGCACTACTGTGGCAGATGCCAGGATAGAGAAGGGACATCCCCCACTGACAAAAACAGGACTGATGTGATTGGTCCAATTGGTGCAATGTCGATCACTCCCAATGGACAGTGAATCCAGACTGACCAATGACATTGATCTTTGACTGTGCAAGACAGATTTAAGTACTGTCCTGATTTCCAACTCCTCCATCTGTGTTTGGAATTGTTGAAGTGTTTGGGGGAGATTATTGCATGCCATGTTAGGTGGAGGTAGTAGTGCATGGCGTGTTAGGAGGAGAGAGTAGTGCATGTCTTATTTAGAGGAGGGAGTAGTGCACGCCGTGTTTAGAGGTGGTGAGAAATGCACACCATGTTTGGAGAAGGAATTAGTGCACGTCGTTTTCGGAAGAGGGAGTAGTTCATGTTGTGTGTTTGCAGAAGGGAGTAGTGCACGCCTTGTTTGGAGGAGATAAGGAATGCATGTTGTGTTCGGAGAAGGAATTAGTGCACGCCGTGTTTTTGGAGGAGGGAGTAGTGCAAGCCTTGTTCAGAGCAGGTGAGGAGTGCACGTCATGTTTGGAGGAGGGAGTAGTGCACGCAATGTATTTGGATGAGGGAGTAGTGCTGTATAAAGTGTTTGGGGGAGAAGGGAGTGCACAACATGTTATTTGGCGAGGAGTGCACAAAGTGTTTGTAGGAAAGAGGAGTGTACAAAGTGTTGGAGGAGAAGAGTGCACAAAGTGTTTGGGAGAGATGAGAGTGCACACAGTGTTTGGGAGAGAGGAGAGTGCACAAAGTGTTTGGAGGAGAAAGGAGTGTACAAAGTGTTTGGAGGAGAAAGGAGTGTACAAAGTGTTTGGAGGAGAAAGGAGTGTACAAAGTGTTTGGAGGAGAGAGAAGTGCACAAAGTGTTTGGGGGAGAGGGGAGTGCACAAAGTGTTTGGAGGAGAGAGGAGTGTACAAAGTGTTTGGAGGTGAGAGGAGAGGAGAGGCAGGGCCCCATAGCAAACTTCTGAATGGGGCCCTACTTACCCCTTAAAAATATACATGACACAAATATACACCTGTGCATCATTTACACTGAAATACACCATATACACATCACAAATAAACACATTCCGAATTTTCACATCTAATATCCCAGATGCCAGGGCCCCCTGACACTGTGGGCCCATAGCTGCTACCCTTGTAGTTACGCCCCTGCACAAACTGTTTGGATGAGGGAGTAGTGCTGTACAAAGTGTTTGGGGGAGAAGGGAGTGCACAAAGTATATGGAGGTGAGAGGAGTGCTTGTTGTATTAGGAGGAGGTAACAAAAGGTAATAGTGTTGGTGCTCACGTGTTCCAATGCATGAGGAATGTTCTTTATTCAACCATGATAAAAAGCACTAAAAATTACAGCCATGAGAATAAGTGATAAATCTAAAGCACTTTTACCTGTGTACTAAAGAGAGTGGATGGTGTCTCCTGGAGTTGAGCACCTGGGGTTAGAGCAGACCTGTACTTTTTTCTTTGGACATTAGGAGGAGGTAGTAGTGAACAAAGTGTTAGGGAGATAGAGGAGTGTAAGAAGTTTTTGGAGGAGAGATGAGTGCACACTGTATCAGGAGGATAGAGGAGAGCACACATATTAGGATGATCCATTGTCTGTGTTAGGTGTTATGCACCTTTAAGTACTTTTTTAAATTTAGTACTTGTTTTCAGATCAGGGAAAATCATGGCCCACAAAAAATATTCAGCATTGGAGGAGTACAGTTTTGTTGCCTCGCATACAGAATCTTCCACTGGGTATGAATGTCCTTTTCTTGGTCATTCCAGTCATCCAGGGGTGGACTGAGAAATAAAAGTGGCCCTGGAAAAAGTTTTAAAAGTGGCCCCATATTGTGGGTTGGTCCAAATTTTCAGAAGGTGGAGTCAACATAAGTGGGCGGGGTCAGAATATAAACCACAGCCATGTTTGTGGTAGTGTGGCTTATGCACAGCAGGCATGTAGTGCAATGACGACCTTCTTGTGCATGCTCATTGCCTAGCTGAGAACTGCCTGGTGCAAGAGATTAAATTCCATGAGGAATCTAAAACTTTTTCATGACACATGATGATAGTCAAAAATGAAAAAAATGTTGAAGAACCTTTTGTTTTATTTTATGTTTTGTAGGGGTTAAAGTTACAAAAACTGGAGAAAAATGTAATGTATAGTATATACATGTGTATGTTTTATTTCAGTTTTCAAAATGACCAATGTAAATTAGTTCCCTAGTATGGGGCGGGCGTTTAGATATATAATAAGTGTTGTCTGGGGTAATGTTTTTTATAGTGTAAAGAGGGATTTTTTTTATTTTATTAGGAAATAGTAATGTTTATTTCTAAATGTATGTTAATATTTTGTGTATTATGACATTATATTGTAGGATCAATCAGACAACCTAGGGTAAAAGTATCCTAGCGGGTCTGAAAAAAGTGAAATTTTTTTTAAAAAAAGTTTAAAAAAATAAATAAAAGAACCTAAAAATTCAAATCACCCCACCTTTCCTGAGAACTATAATAATAGAAATATAAATAAACAGTAAAAATCCTAAATGCGTTATGTATCGCTGAGTCCGATCAAAATATAATAACGGTTATTCCAGGTGTTTAACCTGTAATGGAAAATAGCGCCCAAAGTAGAACATTTTTTCGCCATTTTGCAACAAAGTATTAAAGTTATTAGCGCCATAAGATGGCAAAATGAATAACTTTTGTAAATGTATGAAAACATTATACAACCTATAAATTGTGTATACCCGTCATCGTACCGACCCAAAGAAGAAGGGAGACATGTTGCTTGGGGCGCACAGTGCACGGCATGGAATATTAAATACCATCACTGCAAAGTGCAATTTGTTACCAGAAAACAAGCCATCACAAAGCTCTGTGATAACTCAAAAACGAAAAAGGGCCTTGTCATTAAGGGGTTAGTGAAGAATTTATTTTGGGTGGGTCAATTTAAAGGGCCGGTTCTTTTTAAGAGCATATTTCTCTGTACTGTACAACATCACTAGGAAACTGAAGGTGATACATACTGCCTGCCAACTATGTGTGTGGTTATATGCTGCCTGCATATGAGCCGGCTGTGCATACACAGGATTTGCCAAGCCAGGTGAAGCCAATGGCTCTCTGTTTGGAGTAGGGGTAGAGAATAAATGAAAACACCTCAGAGCCCCTCCTCTAAATGCTCATTTTCATCAAATTCATCCAATTCCAGGATAAAACAAACAGGTCCACAGGCAAGATTCAGAAACCATGCGTAAAAGTGTGCGTACTAGCTTGCTACTTGCTACCAAGGGACTCTCATGGTAAATTTCCTTTAAAGGGGTTATCCACTTTCAGCAAATAATTTATATGGTTTGTTTATACAATTTTCCAATATACTTTCTGTATCAATTCCTTGTGGTTTTCTATATCTCTGCTTGCTATCCTTCTATAGGAAGCTTCTATGTTACTTCCAGTGGATATGGCGAAACCCAATGAGGAAAATAAGGGATGTTCCAGCGCTTGGTGGATTGTAAAAACATGTGGACGTGCAATGCGTCTCGCCTCAGTACATGAGCCTTCGTCAGGCATATCATGTACTGAGCCGGAATGCGTTGCACGTCTACATGTTTTTAGAATTTAAAATAAAAAAACCTGTTTTGATTTATACTACTAACGAGTAGTGTATTCGAAGATCCACCAAGCGCCGGAACATCCCCTATTTTTCCTCCATGGGTTTCGCCATTGCTTTGACTGGAACGGGATTTGCTGACTCCAGGGGAACACAGGCTGCTGGTACATTCATCCATCCACTTTACATGCGCATCAAGTTCATGTACTAAGGTAAGCGGTTTTCCTGCATTCTATGTTGTTTTCTATGTCCGTAACAAGACATGACTTCACGAGGCAAGCGCACCTGTCTTTCTCGTTTGTGTTCATTGCATTCTCTCATCGGATCGGAGATCTAGAAACTGTGAGGAATTGATTCAAATTGTATAACTTTTTCTTACACAAACCATATCAGTTATTAGCTGAAATTAGACAACTCCTTTAAGCTTGTTCTGAAAAATGCTGCTGCACTTAACCCATGCCAGAGTTTCCAAGGTGATTTCCATTGTATAGCATGTCTATAGTGGTGTACAACTGATAGATGTGATTCATCGTTTTCAGGTCATACAACATTATCTGATACAATAGGAATATATTTAAGCCTTATAGTTCATGTGACTTTTTTGCTTTTACATAGATATATCGGGGCTTGTATGCAATTGACTGGAAACTGGGAAAAAAATTGCTGTAAAATTTCACTATACAATGCTTGACTTTTTAGTAGAGATGAGCGAACATGCTCGTCCGAGCTTGATGCTCGGTCGAGCATTAGGGTACTCGAAACTGCTCGTTACTCGGACGAATACTTCGCCCGCTCGAGAAAATGGCAGCTCCCGCCGTTTTGCTTTTTGGCGGCCAGAAACAGAGCCAATCACAAGCCAGGAGACTCTGCACTCCACCCAGCATGACGTGGTACCCTTACACGTCGATAGCAGTGGTTGGCTGGCCAGATCAGGTGACCCTGGGATAGACTAGCCGCTGGCCGCGCTGCTCGGATCATTCTGTCTCTGGATGCCGCTAGGGAGAGAGCTGCTGCTGGTCAGGGAAAGCGTTAGGGTGTTCTATTAGCTTACTGTTAGGCAGGAGTGATTCTCAAAGAACCCAACAGCCCTTCTTAGGGCTACAATAACGTTCTACTTTTTTTATTTTAATTTGCATCTTTTACCATTTTGTGAGGAATTAGCAGGGGGACTTGCTACCGTTGTGTTTAGCTCTTAGTGGCACACATATCCATAGCAAAGACCGAAGTGGGAAAATTCAGTAGGGGTTGGATTTCTATTAGGCAATAACTCAGTGTCATCTCATCTGGCATAGTAGTGTGCTTCCTTTGATACTTGGCTAGAAAATAGCCATAGGAGAATACAAACAGCTTCTTGAAGCCTACAGTAGCGTTCTATATATTTGATTTCTGGTTGATCTGCTGGTGGCTTTAGTTTCTGCAGTGCATGTACTTGCCAATTCTGAGCAATTTGTAGTGAGACTTGCGACCGCTGTGTTCTGCGCTTAGTGGCGCACATATCCATAGCAAAGGCTGAAGTGGGAAAATTCAGTAGGGGTTGGATTTCTATTAGACACTAACTCAGTGTCATCTCATCTGGCATAGTAGTGTGCTTCCTTTGATACTTGGCTAGAAAATAGCCATAGGAGAATACAAACAGCTTCTTGAAGCCTACAGTAGCGTTCTATATATTTGATTTCTGGTTGATCTGCTGGTGGCTTTAGTTTCTGCAGTGCATGTACTTGCCAATTCTGAGCAATTTGTAGTGAGACTTGCGACCGCTGTGTTCTGCGCTTAGTGGCGCACATATCCATAGCAAAGGCTGAAGTGGGAAAATTCAGTAGGGGTTGGATTTCTATTAGGCACTAACTCAGTGTCATCTCATCTGGCATAGTAGTGTGCTTCCTTTGATACTTGGCTAGAAAATAGCCATAGGAGAATACAAACAGCTTCTTGAAGCCTACAGTAGCGTTCTATATATTTGATTTCTGGTTGATCTGCTGGTGGCTTTAGTTTCTGCAGTGCATGTACTTGCCAATTCTGAGCAATTTGTAGTGAGACTTGCGACCGCTGTGTTCTGCGCTTAGTGGCGCACATATCCATAGCAAAGGCTGAAGTGGCAAAATTCAGTAGGGGTTGGATTTCTATTAGGCAATAACTCAGTGTCATCTCATCTGGCATAGTAGTGTGCTTCCTTTGATACTTGGCTAGAAAATAGCCATAGGAGAATACAAACAGCTTCTTGAAGCCTACAGTAGCGTTCTATATATTTGATTTCTGGTTGATCTGCTGGTGGCTTTAGTTTCTGCAGTGCATGTACTTGCCAATTCTGAGCAATTTGTAGTGAGACTTGCGACCGCTGTGTTCTGCGCTTAGTGGCGCACATATCCATAGCAAAGGCTGAAGTGGGAAAATTCAGTAGGGGTTGGATTTCTATTAGGCACTAACTCAGTGTCATCTCATCTGGCATAGTAGTGTGCTTCCTTTGATACTTGGCTAGAAAATAGCCATAGGAGAATACAAACAGCTTCTTGAAGCCTACAGTAGCGTTCTATATATTTGATTTCTGGTTGATCTGCTGGTGGCTTTAGTTTCTGCAGTGCATGTACTTGCCAATTCTGAGCAATTTGTAGTGAGACTTGCGACCGCTGTGTTCTGCGCTTAGTGGCGCACATATCCATAGCAAAGGCTGAAGTGGGAAAATTCAGTAGGGGTTGGATTTCTATTAGGCACTAACTCAGTGTCATCTCATCTGGCATAGTAGTGTGCTTCCTTTGATACTTGGCTAGAAAATAGCCATAGGAGAATACAAACAGCTTCTTGAAGCCTACAGTAGCGTTCTATATATTTGATTTCTGGTTGATCTGCTGGTGGCTTTAGTTTCTGCAGTGCATGTACTTGCCAATTCTGAGCAATTTGTAGTGAGACTTGCGACCGCTGTGTTCTGCGCTTAGTGGCGCACATATCCATAGCAAAGGCTGAAGTGGCAAAATTCAGTAGGGGTTGGATTTCTATTAGGCAATAACTCAGTGTCATCTCATCTGGCATAGTAGTGTGCTTCCTTTGATACTTGGCTAGAAAATAGCCATAGGAGAATACAAACAGCTTCTTGAAGCCTACAGTAGCGTTCTATATATTTGATTTCTGGTTGATCTGCTGGTGGCTTTAGTTTCTGCAGTGCATGTACTTGCCAATTCTGAGCAATTTGTAGTGAGACTTGCGACCGCTGTGTTCTGCGCTTAGTGGCGCACATATCCATAGCAAAGGCTGAAGTGGGAAAATTCAGTAGGGGTTGGATTTCTATTAGGCACTAACTCAGTGTCATCTCATCTGGCATAGTAGTGTGCTTCCTTTGATACTTGGCTAGAAAATAGCCATAGGAGAATACAAACAGCTTCTTGAAGCCTACAGTAGCGTTCTATATATTTGATTTCTGGTTGATCTGCTGGTGGCTTTAGTTTCTGCAGTGCATGTACTTGCCAATTCTGAGCAATTTGTAGTGAGACTTGCGACCGCTGTGTTCTGCGCTTAGTGGCGCACATATCCATAGCAAAGGCTGAAGTGGGAAAATTCAGTAGGGGTTGGATTTCTATTAGGCACTAACTCAGTGTCATCTCATCTGGCATAGTAGTGTGCTTCCTTTGATACTTGGCTAGAAAATAGCCATAGGAGAATACAAATAGCTTCTTGAAGCCTACAGTAGCGTTCTATATATTTGATTTCTGGTTGATCTGCTGGTGGCTGTAGTTTCTGCAGTGCATGTACTTGCCAATTCTGAGCAATTTGTAGTGAGACTTGCGACCGCTGTGTTCTGCGCTTAGTGGCGCACATATCCATAGCAAAGGCTGAAGTGGGAAAATTCAGTAGGGGTTGGATTTCTATTAGGCACTAACTCAGTGTCATCTCATCTGGCATAGTAGTGTGCTTCCTTTGATACTTGGCTAGAAAATAGCCATAGCAATAGGATAGGATTGTTTGGTTCTAAAAACTCAAAAAAAAACAAAAAACACAAAAAAAAACAAAAAACACAAAAAAACACAAAAAAAAACAAAAAAAAGTAAAAAAAAAAAAAAAGTTATAACTCTCATTTTAAAAATGTTTAACCCCAGGGCTAGGGGTAGAGGACGAGGGCGGGGACGTGGGCGTCCAACTACTGCAGGGGTCAGAGGCCGTGGTCCTGGGCGGGGTGAGACACCACCTGCTGATGAGGGAGCAGGGGAACGCCGCAGAGCTACACTCCCTAGGTTCATGTCTGAAGTTACTGGGACTCGTGGTAGAGCACTGTTGAGGCCAGAACAGTGCGAACAGGTGATGTCGTGGATTGCTGACAATGCTTCGAGCAATTTGTCCACCACCAGTCAGTCTTCCACGCAGTCCACCCATGTCACCGAAATCCCCACTCCTCCAGCTCCTGCACCTCAGCCTCCTCCCCCCCAGTCTGCCCCCTCCCAGGAAAATTTGCCATTTGAACCGGCATACTCTGAGGAACTGTTTTCTGGACCCTTCCCACAGTCACAAACCACTTGTCCGGTTGCTGCTGAGCAATTTTCCGATGCCCAGGTTTTCCACCAGTCACAGTCTGTGGGTGATGATGACCTTCTTGACGTAGTGGAAGTGTGTAAAGAGGTGTCCGACGATGAGGAGACACGGTTGTCAGACAGTGGGGAAGTTGTTGTCAGGGCAGGAAGTCCGAGGGGGGAGCAGACTGAGGGATCGGAGGATGATGAGGTGACAGACCCAAGCTGGGTTGAGAGGCCGGGTGAACACAGTGCTTCTGAGACGGAGGAGAGTCCTCGACCTGAACAGGTTGGAAGAGGCAGTGGTGGGGCCAGACGGAGAGGCAGGGCCAGAGCTGGTGCATCAGCGCCACTGTCAACTAGTGAAGCTCCCGTGGTGAGGGCTCTTGCGGCGAGGGCTAGATCTTCAGAAGTGTGGAGGTTCTTTAAGGAAACACCGGATGACCGACGGACTGTGGTGTGCAACATTTGCCAAACCAGGCTCAGCAGGGGTTCCACCACTACTAGCTTAACTACCACCAGTATGCGCAGGCATATGAATGCTAAGCACCCCACTCAGTGGCAACAAGCCCGTTCACCTCCGGCCGTGCACACCACTGCTCCTTCCCCTGTGTCAGCTGCTAGTCAGCCCCCTGCCCAGGACCCTGGCCCAAAAACCCCATCGTCGCCTCCACGATCCTCCACAGCATCCACCAGCGTTCAGCTCTCCATACCCCAGACGCTGGAGCGGAAACGCAAATATAGTGCAACCCACCCGCACGCCCAAGCCCTTAATGTGCACATCTCCAGATTGCTTAGCCTGGAGATGCTGCCCTATAGGCTAGTAGAGACCGAGGCCTTTCGCAACCTCATGGCGGCGGCCGCCCCTCGGTATTCGGTCCCCAGCCGCCACTACTTTTCCCGATGTGCCGTCCCAGCCCTGCACCAGCACGTGTCAGACAACATCATCCGTGCCCTGACCAACGCCGTTTCTGACAAGGTCCACCTGACCACGGACACGTGGACGAGTGCTGCCGGGCAGGGCCACTATATATCGCTGACGGCACATTGGGTTAACTTGGTGGAGGCTGGGACCGAGACTGACCCTGGGGCTGCTCATATACTGCCGACGCCGAGGATTGCGGGGCCTACCTCGGTCCAGGTGTTTCAGGCCTACTATGCCTCCTCCTCCTCCCACCCCTCCTCCACCTCCTCCTCCGAACTACCATCCGTGGGCACGGCGCCATCAGTCGGTAGCTCTAGGCACAGCAGCAGTGCCGTCGCTAAGCGACAGCAGGCGGTGCTCAAACTGCTGAGCCTAGGCGACAAAAGGCACACCGCCCAAGAGCTATTACAGGGCATCACGGCGCAGACTGATCTGTGGCTGGCACCGCTGAACCTCAAGCCGGGAATGGTTGTGTGTGACAACGGCCGTAACCTGGTGGCGGCTCTGCAACTCGGCAGACTGACACATGTGCCATGCCTGGCCCATGTGTTAAATCTGATAGTGCAGCGTTTCCTCAAGACATACCCCAATCTGTCTGATTTGCTCACGAAGGTGCGCCGCATCTGTGCGCATTTCAGGAAGTCCAGCCCAGATGCTGCCACTCTCAGGGCAGCGCAGCGCCGCCTCCAACTGCCCGCTCACCGACTGTTGTGCGACGTGCCCACGAGGTGGAATTCAACACTGACCATGTTATCCAGAGTTTACCAGCAGCGCAGAGCGATTGTAGACTGCCAGATGTCAACTTCCACCAGAACTGGTAGTCAGGTCAGTCAGCTTCCTCAAGTCTACAATGAGGAGTGGACGTGGATGTCTGATATCTGTCAGGTGCTGAGTAACTTTGAGGAGTCAACACAGATGGTCAGTGGCGATGCCGCCATCATCAGCCTCACCATCCCGCTGCTTGGCCTGTTGAAAAACTCTCTGGTCAGCATGAAGTCGGAAGCTTTGCGCTCGTCACAAGAGACGGGGGAAGAATATTCCCTTGTTGATAGCCAAAGCACCCTGAGGTCTGTTTCTCAGCGCATATCGGAGGAGGTGGAGGTGGAGGAGGATGAGGAGGAAGAGGAGGAGAATGTTGGCGAGACACAAGAGGGGACCATTGTTGAGTCCTTCACTGTTCAGCGTGTATGGGCAGAAGAAGAGGAGTTGGAGGAGTTGGAGGAGGAGGAAATGGACAGTCAGGCCAGTGAGGGGAGTGAATTCTTACGCGTTGGTACTCTGGCGCATATGGCAGATTTCATGCTAGGCTGCCTATCCCGTGACCCTCGCGTTCAAAGAATTTATTCCAGCACCGATTACTGGGTGTTCACTCTCCTGGACCCACGGTACAAGCAAAATCTTGCCACTCTCATCCCTGCAGAGGAAAGGAGTGTGAGAATGCATGAATACCAGCAGGCCCTGGTGCACAAGCTGAAACAGTATTTCCCTTCTGACAGCGCTAGCGGCAGAGTGCGTAGTTCTGCGGGACAAGTAGCGAGGGAGAGTAGGCGAGCAGGCAGCTTGTCCAGCACTGGCAAGGGTACGCTTTACAAGGCTTTTGCCAGCTTTATGTCACCCCAGCAAGACACTGTCACCTGTCCCCAGTCTCGGCAGAGTAGGGCTGATCTTTACAGAAAGATGGTGAGGGAGTACGTAGCTGACCATACCATCGTCCTAAATGATCACACAGCTCCCTACAACTACTGGGTTTCAAAGCTGGACATGTGGCACGAACTGGCGCTGTACGCCTTGGAGGTTCTTGCCTGCCCTGCCGCTAGCGTCTTGTCCGAGCGGGTTTTCAGTGCAGCTGGTGGCATCATCACCGATAAGCGTACACGCCTGTCGACTGACAGCGCTGACAGGCTGACGCTTATTAAAATGAATAAAGGCTGGATTTCTCAGAATTTCCAATCTCCACCAGGTGAAGGAAGCTCAACCTGAATAATTGATCCACTCCTCCTCCTCCTCCTCATTTTCCTCCTTCTCCTCCTCTTTGTACAGTAAAGCAGAGGAAAATGGCTATTTTTTGACAGGGCCCACTGGCTCTTGCTATACTTCATGCATTTAATTTTTCTGGAGGGCCACCTACCCGGTCCTCTGTTTGAAACAATTTTTGTGAGTGCCACATACAGGCACTCAATCTATTCCATTTTTCTGGAGGGCCACCTACCCGGTCCTCTGGTTTGAACAATTTTTGGGACTGCCACATACAGGCACTCAATCTATTCCATTTTACTGGAGGGCCACCTACCTGCTCCTCTGGTTTGAAGAATTTTTGGGACTGCCACATACAGGCACTCAATCTATTCCATTTTACTGGAGGGCCACCTACCTGCTCCTCTGGTTTGAAGAATTTTTGGGACTGCCACATACAGGCACTCAATCTATTCCATTTTACTGGAGGGCCACCTACCTGCTCCTCTGGTTTGAACAATTTTTGGGACTGCCACATACAGGCACTCAATCTATTCCATTTTACTGGAGGGCCACCTACCTGCTCCTCTGGTTTGAAGAATTTTTGGGACTGCCACATACAGGCACTCAATCTATTCCATTTTACTGGAGGGCCACCTACCTGCTCCTCTGGTTTGAAAAATGTTTGGGACTGCCACATACAGGCACTATCCAAATTAAATTGTCTCCATAGCAGCCTCCACACGTTGTCTCCATTGCTACCTCCAAAAGTCGTCCATATAGCTGCCTCCATACATCGTCCCTTTATCAAACGAGGTGTGTCAGGCAGAAATTTGGGTTGTTTTCATGGATTCCACATCAAAGTTGTTAACTTTGTCGCCACCCTGCTGTGTTATCCACAAAATATACTGGCAAACTTTTACCATTTAGGGATATTATTTCAGCGCTTCTTGCGCATCTGTTTACATTCCCCTCACCCGGCATATCCTAAACTTATAAGAACGCTACTACACTTGATCTTATACAAAAGGTTCTTAGAAGTGCTGTTTGGGGAGTAGCCTAGAGACAGGGGCTTGGATTGGCGAAAGCTCGCCTGGCAGCGGAACGCCAGCTCCATGCGCATCATGCGCTTCTTGCGCATCTGTTTACATTCCCCTAACCCGCCATATCCCAAACTTATAAGAACGCTACTACACTTAACTTGGTGCAGGCTGGGACCGAGTCTGACCCTGGGGCTGGTCATATACTGCCGACGCAGAGAATTGCGGGGCCTACCTCGGTCCAGGTCTCAAAGGCCTACTATACCTCCTCCCACCCCTCCTCCACCTCCTCCTCCTCCGAATTACCATCCGTGGGCATGGCGCCATCAGTCGGTAGCTCTAGGCACAGCAGCAGTGCCGTCGCTAAGCGACAGCAGGCGGTGCTGAAACTGCTGAGCCTAGGCGATAAAAGGCACACCGCCCAAGAGCTATTACAGGGCATTCCACATCAAAGTTGTTAACTTTGTCGCCACCCTGCTGTGTAATCCACAAAATATACTTGCAAACTTTTACCATTTAGGGATATTATTTCAGCGCTTCTTGCGCATCTGTTTACATTCCCCTCACCCGCCATATCCTAAACTTATAAGAACGCTACTACACTTGATCTTATACAAAAGTGCTGTTTGGGGAGTAGCCTAGAGACAGGGGCTTGGATTTGCGAAAGCTCGCCTGGCAGCGGAGCGCCAGCTCCATGCGCATCATGCGCTTCTTGCGCATCTGTTTACATTCCCCTCACCCGGCATATCCTAAACTTATAAGAACGCTACTACACTTGATCTTATACAAAAGTGCTGTTTGGGGAGTAGCCTAGAGACAGGGGCTTGGATTGGCGAAAGCTCGTCTGGCAGCGGAGCGCCAGCTCCATGCCAAGATCCAACTAACATAGTTTTAACTGCAGCACCTTTAATCTACTACTAGTTCACTGCCTCCATACATGGTCCCCTTATCAAACGAGCTGTGTCAGGCAGAATTTTGGGTTGTTTTCATGGCTTCCATGTTAACTTTGTCGCCACCCTGCTGTGTAATCCACAAAATATACTGGCAAACTTTTATCATGTACCGATATTATTTGAGCACTTCTTGCTCACCTCCTTTGGTTCCTCTCTGCCACCCATTGGTTTGAAGCCTGAGTCCATTTAGGGTATGTCGCCATGACACTCTCTAGCCTGCTGCCGCTGCCTCTGCATGCCGTCCCCTATAGTGTCAGGGTCAATTATTGCATGTTTTAGATACTATCTAGCTTCATTCTGTCACTCTGTCATGGCCATGCTGTTGCCCATAATTTTGGCATAATGGTGCGTTTAAGCAGCCTCAGAGGCATCCATGCATGCTGCCCCTGCTGTTTCCTGTCCATTTCCGTGGTGTTTCCATCCTTTTCTGAGGTTCCCAGGTGTTTGGCCAAGCTTCCCTGTGCAGAGCCTTGGTCCCCTTGAAAAATGCTCGAGTCTCCCATTGACTTCAATGGGGTTCGTTATTCGAGACGAGCACTCGAGCATCGGGAAAAGTTCGTCTCGAATAACGAGTACCCGAGCATTTTAGTGTTCGCTCATCTCTACTTTTTAGTCATATTTTTATATGTGGCAAAACAGCAAATAAGCAGCAATTTGGTAATTTAGACGATTTTTACCGTTTTCGTATTGACTGCATGGCAGGATCATTTTTCTGTTTTGATAGAGATAGATTATTTATATATGTGTTCTACAGAAAGGGGGGGGGGGGGGGTGATGCCCACTGTGACCTCTGCTGAAGCTCTCTGGATGCTTTACATTAGTCCCAAACTGCTTGTATGTTTGTAATGAATCCTTCTTCCCATTACAACTAAAAATTCTGAAAATCTTATTGACACAGGGACAAAAAAAAATAGTATGTGGTGTTACAATTATAAAATACAGACAGTCCCAGGGTTAAGTACAAGAAAGGTTCTGTAGGTATGTTCTTAAGTTGAGTTTGTGTGTAAGTCAGAACTGTAAATTTTATAATTGTAGCCCTAGCCAAAAATGTTTTGGTCCCTGTGACAACTGGATTTTAAAACTTTTGGGTGGTCATAACAACCAGGATTAACAATAAATATAACTGATAACTGTTGTAGCTGATCATTGTAACCTGGGACTAAAGTACAGTAAATTACCAACATCCAGAGGGCCATTAGCAACTAGGGGTCGTCTGTAAGACGGATGTTCTTAAGGGGGGATTGCCTGTATACATTTCCAAATTAAACTTAAGGGGGTTGTCCACTTTCAGCAACTATTTGATATGGTTTGTGTAAGGAAAAGTTATACAATTCTCCAATATACTTTCTGTATCAACTCTTAACGGTTTTCTAGATCTCTGCTTGCTGTCCTACTATAGAAAGCTTCTTTGCTTACTTCCAGTGGATATAATCTGTCCATGTGATATGATGGACTTTTTTATCATAGAGAGTATTTGAACATATTTGATAATGATGAACCGTGCACCTGCATGTCCGTCAAATCACATGTACAAATTTCTATCCACTGGAATTAAACATAGAAGCTTCCTATAGCAGGACAGCAAGCAGAGATCCAGAAAACTATGAGGAACTAATTTGGAAAATTGGATAACTTTTCCTTACACAAACCATATCAAATAGTTGCTGAAAGTGGACAACCCCTTTAAGGACCTATCTTGTACGTAACTCGGGGACTGCCTCTTTTTTTTAAGCCCTAGGATACTTTAGGGGTAAAGGCTCCAATTTCTCACAAAATATACTGTAATAATACTGTAATGAATTATATTATGAATCTGTTACAGCCGTCACATCATTTTACAATAAAACTTTGAATAACAGGGAGCACAATGTCTGTAGAAAGTAACGGCAGGGGACATGTATAAACAGCATTAGATGCCTGGTGTGGCTAGATTCATCCTTTAGCATGTGACTCTTCCATGCCTTAATTATTAAAGCATGACTGCCCTTTTCAGCCTTACTTACAGCAGTTATATTACTACTTCTGTAAATAAATCTCCATGAATGCTTACAATCAGTAAGAAAATAGACAGAAAAGCTTATCCATCCACTTGACTTGACCACTTGTATAGATAATGACAATTATGCTTGAACAAAATCCTTGAAAATAGTAGCAAGATAGTACAGATGAATATACACAGTACTAGTAAAATATTACGTAACCCCCCCTCCCCCATTGAGTCTGCTTGAGGAAGGTAGAGGAGTGGTCAACTTGCTTTTTAAAATGTTTTAAAGAGGACCTGTCAGTCCCCAAAAAGACCCCCACCAAATATGCTCCTTATAATCCTCTCCCCAGCCCTTACTATATCTACCAATCTTTTTTTAAATTTATGTTTGAGAAGGTGGTTTTAACCGATCCGACCTCTTACCAAATAAGAGGTTGGATCCTCGTATCCTCTACAGTTGAAGCCGGCCTTATTCATGAAGGGGCCAGCCGACACTCCCCCAGGACGCCCCTGTCAGCTACGACCTATAGAAGAAGCCGGTAGCATCGCATATATTGCGTAATCGCTGCCGGCTCTCCGCTGCTGCATCGCTACTTTCATAATGGCAATTTGCATATTCTCCAAAAAGTTATAAAGAGTGATCAGCTTAACAGCAATTAATTGCAAATTCAATATTTGCCTAGAAAATTAACTTTTTCCCCCAAAACACATTTTAACTTCATTGCAGGCGCCTTAAAAGGAGCAGCTAACATCGTTTCAGTGATTGCTCCTGTAACACAGGTGTGGGTGTTAATGAGGACAGGGGTGGAGATAAATCTGTCATGATTACGTAAGAATTACACCACTGGGCACTTTAAAAGGAGGCTGGTGCTTGGCATCTTTGTTTCTCTTCTGTTAACCATGGTTATCTCTAAAGAAACACGTACAGTCATCATTGCTCTACACAAAACTGGCCTAACAGAGAAGAGTATCGCAGCTAGAAAGATTGCACCTCAGTCAACAATCTATCGCATCACCAAGGAATTCAAGGAGAAAGGTTCCATTGTTGCCAAAAAGGCTCCAGGGCACCCAAGAAGGACCAGCAAGCACCAGTACCGTCTATAAAAAGTGTTTCAGCTTGGGGATTGGGCTACCAGCAGTGCAGAGCTTGCTCAGGAATGGCAGCAGGCAGGTGTGAGTGCATCTGCACGCACTGTGAGACTGCGGAGACTCCTGGAGCAAGGCCTGGTGTCAGGGAGGGCAGCAAAGAAGCCACTTCTCTCCCCTTTCCGATTGTTTGGAACATCTGGAAAACAGCTTGTTCGGAGAAGACAAGGTGAGCGATACCACCAGCCTTGTCTCATGCCAACCGTAAAGCATCCTGCAACCATTCATGTGTTTTCAGCCAAGGGAATCGTCTCTCTCACAGTCTTGCCTAAAAACACATCCATGAATAAAGAATAGCACCAGAATGTCCTCCAAGAGCAACTTCTCCCAACCATCCAAGAGCAGTTTGGTGATCATCAATGCCTTTTCCAGCATGATGGAGCACCTTGCCATAAAGCAAGGTGATAACTAAATGGCTCAGGGAGCAAAACATAGAGATTTTGGGTCCTTGGCCTGGAAACTACCCAGATCTTTTTTTTTTTTTTTTTTTAAATCAGATAAACTTTATTAAAGCAGATAATTACAAGTATTGTCTTGCATTTCTTTATACATATACCAAATGAATGGAAACCTTGACAAATAGAACATTGTTATTTTTTTAACTTAAACCCCTACCCAACCAACACCCCCCTCCCCTCACGGTCCATTCCCCTCTCTTCCCATCCTCATCCTGATTGATAGGCTCCATGTCCAGATGCAGGACCCCCTACCTCTCTACATCTCCCCTATTTTCCTCACGTCCCTGATGTCTATCCTAGTTGCCATCTCTCCCATCTCCTGAGAATTTCTGTTGTTCCCAGTCCCGGACACTCCAGCTATTTACACCATTGCTTGTTATACTTCTTAATTGATTTTCATTTTATATATACTCCCAACCCCATTTGAAGCGTAGTATTCACCATTTTCTTAATTTCCCCAAGTCTAGGTGGAGTAGAATCTAACCAGTGTCTGGCAATAGTCTTTCGGGCCTGATATAATATTTTTACTACTGCTAGCTGTTCCGCCCTAGTTATTTCCAAGTTCCCTACACATCCCAGTAAGCATACTTTTGGATCATTTAACTCACCCGTTCAATATACTTTATCCACCAACCTACTCACTCTGCCCCACAGTTCTTTCAGCATCGGACACGCCCAAAACATATGTAGGAGATCCGCCCCTTCTGATAAACATCTCGGGCATTTATCATCCCCTCGAATACCAATCTTTTTCATCAGGACCAGGGTATGATAGGCCCTATGGAGTAGGAACAGTTGGGATCTGCGTTGTGCTACATTCAGGGATAGCTTACTTGGAGCCTCTAGTACCTCCTCCCATTCCTCATCCAGCAGCTCCCCCACATCCCCCTCCCATTTACGACGCACCTCTGTTAGCGGATCCCCCAATATTTTATCCCTGATTTCCCCATACAGTAAGGATATAAGCCCTCCCATATTTTTAGCTTGGACCACTCCTTGCATTACTCCCAAAGAGGAAATAGCCATTTCACCATTCTCGAACTGTGCCTGTAGACTATGCCTCAGCTGCAGGTATCGAAAAAACATGTGCCTGGGTATCTCAAATTCCTCCGTCAGTTGTTGGAACGACTTCAGCGTCGACTCAGTATATAGCTGATTCAAATAGATTATTCCCTTCTGACTCCAGCCCCTAATATCCTCCAGCATATATAGATATATATCCCCAGATCTTAATCCCATTGAGAACTTGTGGTCAATCATCAAGAGACGGGTGGACAAACAAAAACCAACAAATTGTGACAAAATGCAAGCATTGTTTGTGCAAGAATGGACGGCTATCAGTCAGGATTTGGTCCAGAAGTTGATTGAGAGCTGCCAGGGAGAATTGCAGAGGTCCTGAAGAAGAAGGGTCAGCACTGCAAATATTGACTTGCTGCAGTAACTCATTCTAACTGTCAATAAAAGCTTTTGTTACTCATAATATGATTGCACTTGTATTTCTGTATGTGATAAAAACATCTGACAAACACACATAAATACCAGAGGGCAACAGATCATGTGAAAATATAATATTTGTGTCATTCTCAAAACTTATGGCCATGACTGTACTTAGGTACCGTTTTCCCAGGATATACATTAGTCTAATATTCCCATTTAAAAACAACTAGAATTTATAAACTTTGGTGCTGATATATCCTTTTCCCCGATTAATTAATTAATTATTTAATTAACTTGGATACTATCTTGCACTTTGTCCACACACTCACATGCAATCAAATACATCTTACACACCGTGCATCAAAGGCGCATGATACCATTTAATCCAGCCACAATACGCAGATGCATGCTCGCACTGGGTTATTTAAACTTTGAACACAGACCGGAACAGCCATTCACCGCGTCGCTGCCGACCGTGACAGACATACTGCTAAGTAAGTCCATCCTTCTTATTCACTCTATACTGTCACACTAGCTATTGGAGGGCATGGTCTAGGCCTCACAATTCTTCATGGGGCCATACCTTTTTTAATGCTGTTGGGATCCTCAGGACACTGATACTATTACAAGTTGTGGCAGATCAGGGAGCAATAAGTTAAGTTACTTTTTAAATTGTTATGTTGACGCATTGCACAAAAGAGAAAACCGACAAAACAGAGGACGGCGCCTCGGGTGATACATCACGACAAAATTAATATCCCACAGCGGGGCTGCTCACCTTGTTGTTTCTTGGATAGTAGATGATTGTGCTTAGATTAGCAGCCAACTGCCCCAAAAAATGGCCAAACACCCCAAAATCACGTGGAGCCGAAAGTTATAGGACACAACAAACAGGATGTTTGTTAACACATTGGGAAAAGTTAGTGGATTTTGGGTTGCAGTTTAGACACCTGATCTATAAGAGGTTTGCCATCACTGATCAAGTAGTTTTATTAGTCCCCTCACTTACTTTTTTGCTCATTATTAAATAGATTTCGCAACTCTAGCTTTATCTTCCTTCTATACAAAGCCTATAATTAGCAGATTTAACAACTTAAAACCACTGCCCACTGTTTTTTGTGTTTTCATTTTTTGTTCCCCACCCTCAAAAATCCTTGTCTTTTTATTTTTCAGTTAGCAGAGCTGTATGAGGGCTTGTTTTCTACGCAACAAAATGTCCTTCTTAGTGACGATATTTAATATTCTATACCGTTTACTGGGAAGCTGAAACAAATTCCAAATGTGGTGAAATTGGTGAAAAAACACATTTACGTTATTTTCTTGTGGGTTCTGTTTTTATGACTTTCACTGGGAACTCAAAATGACACCTCTCCTTTGGGTCGGTACGATTACAGAGATACCATCGTTTTAAAAAATTAACATAACTTTTTCACAGTTTGGTGTATGGAGCTGTGTATGGTGTCATTTTGCACAACTAGATGACATTTCATTGCGACCATTTTGTGGACTGCACAACCTTTTGATCACTTTTTATAAAAAATGGTATGTGATGCAAAATGGCAAAAAAGTGGCAATTCGGACATTTAGGGGTTTTTTTCCGTTATGGGTTTCTCAGTAAAAAAAAAATAGTTTTTACTGTATCTTTTGACACCCCCCTAGGGTACTTAAAACCAAGGGGGTCTGATCACTCCCACCATATACTGCAATACTAGTGTTTAGCAGAATTTGGGTATTTTGCTGAACATCTGTATTGTTCTGTTCCTCACAGACCATTGGAGATACTGCCTGAAGAGAGGCCTGGGAGTTTAACACAAACTCCCAACTGTCATGGCCACTGATAGCCAGTCCCCGAGATGATGTCATGGGACACACCGATCAAAACCAAGATGGTTGCACCCATTTAAATACCCCAGTTACTCGACACCTTCAGGGGAATTATTGCAGACTTCTGATACCAGCAGTGCTTCCTCTTGGGGGTGTCTATTCTTTCTTTGTGATATTTATGTGCATAGCAATTCCACGTGATTGTTTGAGCTGTTGTTTATTGTTGAATTCACACAATGGGGCACATGCACTGGGAAGAAGCAGGTGAACTCCGGCAGACCTCGGCGTAGCAGCGTCACATGCAGGAAATCGGACGCACGACGTTAGTGAATCGCGCCTGACCCGAATCCTCGTTGGACAACGCACCGCGGGATTGCGACGGGACCGGGTAAGTAAATCTGCCCCATTGTATGGGTCTTTGTGGACAGAAGGAGAACTAGGCCCTAAATGCCTACAGTCCCCCTAATAAATATTGTATAAACATCCGGCATGTGAAAACAATCGACTGTGCTATTACACCTGGACGCTAAGGCCATCCTTACAAGAAGCCACCTAGGGCAGCTGCATGTCATTGCCCCCTGGGGATTCTCCCCGATCTGGGTGGAAACAAAGACTCAAATTACTTGTCCTGCAAGTTTGTCTTATAAGAAGATAAGGAAGCAAGGAGACCACCTATTGACTCATCAATTGGATTGGCCAAGACAGTAGTGGAGGTGGTATGGGGATGGGCAATGTGTGTGAGCTGAGTATATATAAGATTGTATATAAGATAAAGATCCATTAAATATTGTTGTTAATTTAATATTAACTGGCACCCCAAATCCAAGCAGATTTTACATCAACCATTTATGTCTTGAAACTCTAGACACTTTAGATTTATTAGTATATATCCTCCATATTATATGGTGGTCCTATATATATAGAGGTATTGTCAGGCTATAGGGGTAGTGGACCCACTGGACCAACACGGACAATGACGTAAGCCGACACCAGAGACTGGAATCTAAGTGGTACCCGGTTTTTACCAGAGCCAGTCGCAAAGCGGGTTGGACTTGCTGTGTCATGGAACGACCAGGTCGTTACAGAGTTGCGACTTTGTCCGTGGTGGTATGGAGACACAAGCAGAATCATAGTCGGGGACTGGCAGGAAGTCAGATTGGGCATCACAGATCAGAGTCAGGGATGTAGCAGAAGCCTGAAGGCAGGCAGCAGAGGAGCATAGTCAGGAACGGAACCGGGGTCACAACAGGAAATCACAATAACAGCACTCAACAGGCTCTAAGGCACAAAGCACGAAGATCCGGCAGTGAACACCGGAAGGGGCTTGGAATTTAACGAAACTGGCAGGCGCCCAGCGACAATTATCGGAGCGCTGTCCCTTCAAATCTCCAAAAGCAGGCTGGGACGTGCGCCGGCCTGCCGGAGCCAGCACTGGTTCGTGGGGGAGTGAGAGCCGTGGCTGGAGTTCGGTGGCACATAGAGGAGCAAGAGCAGATTAGGGTGCGCCTGCAACCCGGGTCGTGGGTCTGAGCAGTGAAGGGAGCACCATATTCATGAAGAACATGAGCCACAATTCATGAATCTGGCACCCTCTGCACACTACACAGGCAGGTAAACTGCACCTAGTGAAGTTTGCACTATTTTTAATAAATGTGTCCCTATATATTTGGTTTGGTATGCGTATACACCCATAGAAAAAAAGTTTTTGTTATGTAGGTCTGAAGATAAAGGCAGAAATTTTTATTAGAAAAAAATATCAGATTTGCATTGCTTTTTAGATATACTGAACATAAATGGCTACAAAAATCCACCTGTAGGATATATGAAATCTAAAAATGTATTATTGATAACTACATTTTGTCTCAAGAAAAGAACCTATGCAACTATATCGATGAAAAAAAAAAGTCTTATATTATAAAAGGCCTTGATGAAAAAAGATCATTAATTTGGTAAACAGCTGCATAGATAAAGTGATGAAAAATACATTAAAACTTAAACAGGTATTGTTTGTTTTTTTTAAAAAAATTTTAGGCATGTTTTTTTAAGGAATACTATCACAAAAATGCAACAAACTAAACATATGTAAATAAAAAAGATTTAAAAAGTGATAATGTTCTGATACATAAGATATAGGGAAAAATACTGTAAATAACTAGGGATGAAAATGAAGAAATGAGTCAAGTCATAAAGTGTCTGGAATGGAGAATATTTTAGGGTGTTTTTTGGCCAAGAGCAAAAGCAGCAATGAATAATATTTAATATATGATACCTATCGCTAACCAACTTCAAGCAGGGGCGGATTAAGACTGCCATGGGCCCAGGACTGTATGAATATTATAGCCCCTACAAGTCTGGAATGACTTCCTACATAAGGTACTAGGATCAAACTTCTTAGGGAATGAGAATGTGTCCCTTCTGCCTGCTTTCACTTTCACTGTGGTTTCAGAGGTCAAAGGTCCTGAAATAGCTCTTGTGTACATGTGTATTGAGAGCATGAGAGATGTATGAGGACTTATTGGGGCACATTTACTTACGCAATCCCTGATCCGGACTGTCCGACACGATTCACCAAGATCGAGTGCCCGATATCCTGCAAGTGTTGCTTCCCCGCTGAGGTCTGCCGGAGTTCACCATCTTCTTCCCGGTGAGTGCATGTCTTGCGCCACAATTTGAATTTTAAGTCCGAATTAGTTGAGTTGTCTGATGGCCACGCCCCTGCTTTGTGTCGCATGAAAGTCATCGCAATTGCACCAAAATCCGATTGCGTGCACCAAAACCCCCTGTTAAATGCGGTGCAAATTGGAAATAGTCGGGAAACCCGACAGAAATGCGGTCCACGGACCCTTAGTAAATGTGCCCCAATGTGTAAAGGTGTTTCTTAGCATAAAATTTTGTAGATGATTCGGGTGGCAATGGGCCCCGGGCTACAGCCTAGATCACCATTATTATAATCCACTACTATCTTCAGGCCTTAAGCTCCTGGGCATCATAGTAGCTGCTATGTTTTATAATGTAGTAACCATTGTGCATCCATGAAGAAGGTTTATTCTTTATTAATGAAATCTGAATGATATCAGATTTATTAGTTGATTAGCTTATGGTTTTTGATTTTTCTACAATGCTAAATTTATAGATTTGTATAGAGTTGTTGTAGCTATACATTGAGCTTAGGAATTGGTATTGTACAAAGATTTTTGCTTTCAAAAGTTGAATCATATTTAAGTGTCAGTAAGAAAAAAATGTATGCAAAGTCAGCAGGGGAAAAAGATGTAATGAGTCATGACTTTTATCTATAGTATCGGATACTGTCTTAGGGGAAACCTCTCCAAGACCACAAGCATCTCAGCAGTCTGAGTGTGTCTACTTGTAGAAAGGGTGATGTATCTTAAAGGAAACCTGTCGCTAAACCACCCATCAGACCTTAAGGACCGATTGTTTAGTGTCCCAAATCATCCAAACCGCCCCTCTACACGGTTGTATAAAGAAAAAGAAAACATTAATACTTACCTTGCCCCTTGTCCTTCGCACCTGCGCGTTGTGGCTAGCGAAGTCAGAATAGTGCACCTCGGCTTCACTGCGCAAGTGCCATAGGTACGGCACATGTCCAGTGAAGCTGGGATGCTGCATATATTTCTGTTTAAAGCAAAGCTTTCATCAGGAATATCATTTGTTGCTGGTGACAGGTTCAAATAGTCTATGCTATGCTGATTTTAAAAGTGCCTCCTGTCAGCAGCATGTGTTGTGCCTGTGTAAGTCTCCTCATCATCACACTCATGCAGCTCCCTCACCCCTCTCCATTTCCTGTCATGTGCATTAAGCAACCTGATTGTGCCTGTGTCTCCTCATATATCATACCATCACCAATCTCTCCCCTGCCTGGTCAGTGCACATGACAGGAAGGGGAGGGGTTAGTTAGTGAGTGTGGAGGATAGGAGACTGACAATGGCACATAAAGGCTGTGTCTCGTGCCCTGTGTTAAAGTGCTGGGGTGGCAGATTCATGAGGAATGTGCACCACAATTCATGATCCGGGCACACCTTGCACACTTTTCATGAATTTGGTGCACAATGCACACTTTCTATTGCAAGGTGCCAACACAGCAGTTTAGTTCAATAGCGCCACAATACCACTATACAAGAGACAAATAATACTGCCACATTATGACGCCACCATTACAACCACATAAATAGCATAATTCTGGTTATAAAGACCACTATAGAAAGGCCAACATTACCAATAATAACACTATACTAGAAGCTAATATAGTGATGAATACTGTATTACTGCCATCACTGTCGGACTCACATACCTTGGGCCCACCCGAGAAAATTTTTGGGGGGGCTCACCCTTCATGTAATAAGAAAGACTACCAGACTACTCCTAATTGAAGTGTAAAACATGTTCTATCAAACATTAGATACAGAGCCAGAATCGAGGTCCATATATAACTGTAGCATTTAGCCAAGGTTGCAGCCATATATGCGTCCCCACAATGGCAGTGTGAATGCACCCTAACTGTGTCCAATCATCACTGGGAAAATATCTTATTATCTTACAGCGTACTGTGGCTGTAGCTCCATGTATGGCTATGTACTGCTCCTGTAGCTCCATGTATGGCTGTGTACTGCTACTGTAGCTCCATGTATGGCTGTGTACTGCGCCTGTAGCTCCATGTATGGCTGTGTACTGCGCCTGTAGCTCCATGTGTGACTGTGTACTGCGGCTGTAGCTCCATGTATGGCTGTGTACTGCGCCTGTAGCTCCATGTATGACTGTGTACTGCTCCTGTAGTTCCATGTACGGCTGTGTACTTCGCCTGTCGCTCCATGTGTGGCTGTGTACTGCGGCTGTAGCTCCATGTATGGCTGTGTACTGCGCCTGTAGCTCCATGTGTGGCTGTGTACTGTGCCTGTAGCTCCATGTATGGCTGTGTACTGCGGCTGTAGTTCCATGTACGGCTGTGTACTGCTCCTGTAGCTCCATGTATGACTGTGTACTGCTGCCGTAGCTCCATGTATGGCTGTGTACTGCGGCTGTAGCTCCATGTATGGCTGTGTACTGCGGCTGTAGCTCCATGTATGGCTGTGTACTGCGGCTGTAGCTCCATGTATGGCTGTGTACTGCGCATGTATCTCCATGTATGGCTGTGTACCGCGGCTGTCGCTCTTTAAGTAAAAGTTACACAACACAGGAGAAATGCTGCAGCCTTGTGAGTTTAGGGGTAATACCCAGTCCCTCCAGTAGCCAGTATAAAGACAGGGCCTCCCCCCACCCCACTATAGAGACAGGGCCTCAGCCCCACCCCAGGATAAAGACAGGGCCTCACCCCCCACCCCAGTATAGAAATAGGGCCTAAACCCCCCCCCCCCCCAGTATAGACAGACACACATAGAGGGCCTTACCAAGTGCAGCAGCAGCGGAAATGTGCCAAGTGTCGGCGAGGATGCAGTGACGTCGGAGCACAGGAGCAGGCAGGAGGCATCGGGCGCCGGGACCCCACGACTCTGCAGGCAGCAGGACGGGGCTAAGCAGGCGCGAACAAGCATGCAGCGGGACACCGGGGCCGCCGGAGCGCTTGGGACCAGGCAGGCATCGGAGTGAATCGGGCCGTGCAGGTATTGTAGCGCAGGTACCTAGCAGGCATTGGGGCCCTCTTTGATGAGACTGTGGAGATGGTACACATGCCAGCAGAGAGGGCTCTGTGTGCCCTCTCTGGCAAGCTTGCCATAGGTTCTCCACCACTGGTCTAGGGTCTAGGTCATAGCAGGACCCGGCTGTAACTAACTGAGCATGCATCAGTTACATTGTACACTGCAATACATGTATATTGCAGTGTGAAGGCTTGAACAAGCAATCAGATGAACGCTTGTTCAAGCACAATTGTGGAAAAATTAAAAAACTTAAAAAAAAAAGTTAAAATAGTTTTATAATAATAAATAAATAAATTGAATGTCCCCTAATCTTCCTAGTTACAAATAAAATGCAAATAAAGTATATAAAACACAAAAAAAACTACATATTTGGTATCACTGTGTCCATATTAATCTGTACAATAAATCTAAATCAATACTGAACCCACTCTCTGAACGACTTAAAAAAAAACATGAAAACTATCCTCACAAAAAATGCTCTAAAATGTTATCCAAAAAGTTATGTGCCCTAATATGATTTGACTAAAAACCATTTTCCCAAAAAATAAGCCCTCGACCAGCACTGTCAACAGAAAAATACTGAAGTTATGACCCTGAAAAGTGTTCAATAGTAAAAAAAAAATTAGATTTTCTCCCATATCGGTTTTGCTCAGAAAAATTGAGCAAAGACAAGAAAAACTATATATCATATATTCTTGAGTATAAGCCGACCTGCGTATAAGCCGAGGCCCCTAATTTTACCACCAAAACTGAGAAAACCTATTGACTCGAGTATAAGCTGAAATGGGAAATGCATTGGTCATAGCCTCCCAGTATATAGCCAACAAGCTCTCAGTAGTATATAGCCAGCCAGCTCCAGTAGTATATATCCAGCCAGCCCCTTTAGTATATAGCCCCCTGTAGTGTATAGCCAACCCCCTTTAGCATACAACCCCCTGTAGTGTATAGTCAACCCCCCTTAGTATATAGGCAGCCCCCTGTAGTATATAGCCAACCAGTCCCCTTTAGTATATAGCCGGTCCCCTCTAGTATATATCCCAGTGTAATATATAGCCAGCCCAGTGTAGCATATAGTCAGCAAGCCCACAGTTTGCCCAGCACATAAAAAAATAAACTTACATACTCACCTTCTGGCGCCCAGATGCTCCTCTTCTTTCTTCTCTCTGCTGTAACAGCAGGAAGAGGCATGTACATGGGCAGGCATGCACACTATGTCGTAATCAGCAGTGACACTGCCAGCCAGCAGGGCATGCCAGCGCATGGACTGTGACATCACGGTGTTTATTATCTCAGTAGTATGACATCAGTAATCTTTATTATCTTTCTATTATGACATCACTCCGTTTATTATGACTTTACTGTGACATTATTATGATAATTATTCCTGTTCTATGGGCAACATTTACTATCCTCCATGCGCTAGTTTTCTGTTAGACTTTGCATGTTCTTTCTAGAGCAAACTGCTTGCACAGGTATTTAAGAAGTGTCTGCACCATGTTAGTGTCGCATATGACCCTTTTGTGTTGCACCTGCACTATTGTTCATACGACACAAATCAGATTTGCAGTCTGACAGAATAGTGTTGCATGCCCTATGCATGGCTCCGGGCTCTTGCACTGCTGTTGCTGCAGCTAACTAGCTGCTGGGGATTCAATAAACTTGAATCTATCCATGATCTGTTTCTTTCCAAGTCATTTGACCTGCTGGCCATCACTGAAACATGGATACAACAAGACGACACTGCATATCCTGCTGCTCTGTGTTTTAGTGGCTTGCAAGTTTCTCACTCATCTAGACCTGAGAATAGTCAGGGAGGAGGGGTATGCACACTCCTCTCCCCACGGTGTACCTTCCAGGTCATTCCTCCTGTACCCTCTCTCATCTCTCCTTCTTTTCAGGTCTACACCCTTAGGGTATTCTGCCCATTCTCCCTTAGTGTGGCCACAATTTATTGTCCTCCTGGCTCGCCCTACCAGTTTCTCTACCACTTTGCTTCTTGGCTTCCTCATTTTCTATCCTGTGATATTCCAATGCTTATCATGGGAGACTTTAACATTTCTAATAACACCCCCACCTCACATTCGGCCTCTCAACTTTTATCAGTAACTTCCTCTCTAGGACTCTCACAACTCTCTGATTCTCCTACTCACCAGGAGGGGAACATCCTAGACCTGGTCTTTGCTCAACCCTCCTCAGTCTCTGACATCACTAATACTGCCTTTCCACTTTCAGACTATAACCACCTCTCTTTTACTTTTAATAGTTGCTCTTCTTTACAGAAACTGCCCACCTATCACACTTACCGCAGCCCATGTGCCTTTGATACTCATCGTCTCACTCAAACTTTGCAGTTGTCACTGTCCCCCATCTAATCTCTCTCCTGTCCTAACCTGGCTACTAACCATTGTAATCACAACTTTAAAAGTGCCCTGGATGAGGTGGCAACTCCCTCAGTCCGTACATTTAAACATAATCGTCATCAACCTTGGCAATCGAATATCGATTTTCTGTATAGTCAGAATTGACTATTTTGGGGATAAATACTGTTTTGAATGAAATTTTACATATTTGACATCAAACCCCCCTATATAACCAACCAATTTTCATATCTGCACCCCTCAAACTATCAGAAACAGCTTTTAGGAAGATTGTTAACCCCTTGAGATCTTCATAGTAATCAAATAAAAATGGAGGTGTAATTTAGAATGGTCATATTTTGTCAGTTATGTGTTCAATTAGCCCTAAAATTTACACATATCCAAAAGATATAAAGAGAAAACCCATCTTAAAATTTGTTATAATATTTGTTTTAACTATTTTTTTTTGTGTTCACCATATAGCCCATGGGCTATATGATGGGTTGATACGATTACGGGAATACCATACTAAATTTGTCAAATAAAACCCTAATGTGGGAAAAATCTATCATTTTTGCATTGCCGTCTTCTAAGTACCATAACATTTTTAATTTTTGGCTATGGAGCTGGTTGATGGCATGTTTTTTGCGGGGCATGTTGCTGTTTGCAACAGTATCATACTGGAGTACATATGTTTTTTGATCACTTTTTATTGCATTTTTTGTGGGATTGCATTGGTAAAAATCCAAATATTTTGCAGGTTTTTCACAGTTTTTTTTTACGACGTTCATCGTGCGGGTACAATAATTATTTACTTATATTCTACACATTGTTACGGATGTGGTGTTTTAGACTTTTCTGGGGTTATATGTCTCTATATGTTATGGGGCTTATGTTCCTTTTCTATTTATTTATTACTTTATTTTTTATAGAATAACATTTTTTTTTTTTACTTTTTTACTAGTTCCACCAAGAGACATGAACAGGCAATCTTCTGACTGCTTGTTCATGATAATAGTCTGATTGTACTCTGATGTATTGCAGAGTATTAGCAGTGTCAGCCTATGCACATGCATAGGCTGACACTGTGCCTTTTAAGATGACGTCACAGACAGATGACTGATTGGACCCCAGGGCTGTCATAGCAATGATCATCACCCCCCAAAAACAGCGGGGGGGGGGGGGCGATCGTGGGGGAAAGTGACCCTAAAGGCAGTTTAAATGCCGTAGTCGCACTGACCGCAGCATTTAATGGGTTAAACAACTGCGATTGACAGACCATGCTCTGTCTTCACAGGATGTTACACTTTCTCAACATCCCTCGATTTCCCTTAGCACTTCTCCCCGCATACATCGAGCTTAATTTTGTGGCATGTATTTAACAAGGAATCCTGCAGTTATCTCGTCGCATATGTGGTTAAAGCTTCTTGCCTATGAGCAAGTGCGGTCCAAGAAAAACAGATGATGAGTTCAGTCAAGTTATTCGAGGTTTGTTCTGGGAAATCCTTCCAGCCGTTTTCTTGTATTGTACACACTTTTGGGCAAGCAGCCTATGACTAATTTTATATTATAAAGAAACTTGATGGTCTTATGGGAAACCACCAGTAATTTAAAACACGTGCCACAGATAAGATGTTTTTTTCTTGTGTGGATCCTTTGGCCATGTAAAATGTTTGCTCAATGTTATCATGTGCCTCATAAAATCCTTCCAAGAATAACTCAATCCTAACAAAGTTGCAGACATACAAAAGTATTGTGCGTAACAGAAAACATAATTGTTCTAATAATTTAACGAGAGATGTTATGGAGGTTGAATCATGTCTGAGATTTCGTCCAACTTTTCAAAGTACAATATTGAACTTTTGTTTTACTATTGACAGTAAACTAAAGTAGATTTAGAGCAGAGGGCAACAGGTCCTTGGTCAGCATTGTCAGGAAAGAGCAGAATTGGAGAGGCAAGGACTGGTAGGGCAGGAGTGGTAATAAAGAGGTAGTAAAACAGTAGCAACACCCACTTACCATAGTTTTATTTGTATAGTATGGTAGAGTATTGTAGAGTATAGCATTCTCATCTTCACAATTGTTAAGGACCCAGCTTTCAAGAGTGTAACCATGCTTTCCTAAGCAACATGTGGCTAATTCCTCCCTCTGTAGGTTGCATATCCATGTAGAGAAAGAGAAACACAACACAGAGCTGACAAAGCTCCAAGAAGATTTCCCAGGACTGCAGACCATTGTTGCAATGCTGAAGACAGCATTAACTTCTGCATTACACAGGTTTTCCAATCCCAGGGTGTCCATTTTGGGGGATCTGTATACCCCCAAATAGCATTTTTTTTGTTTCTGAAGTGAACAGGAAGAAATCTGTGTAAAAGCCACATACTTTCTGTAGTGATTTCTGCTCTAATCTTAGGGTGTCTGTTTTGGGGAATCTATATACCCCAAATAGCAGTTCTTTTTGTTGCTGAAGTGAAAAGAAATAAATCTGTGTTAAATTCACACATTTTCTGTACAGACAGTTCCAGGGTTAGGTACAAGATATGTTCCATAGGCTTGTTCTTAAGTTGAATTTATATGTAAGTAGATTTGTTTTGCCCCAGTGAGAATTGGAGTTTTACATTTTTTTGCAGTAATTGGAGCAAGGATTATCAATAAAGCTTCATTACAGACACCTTACAGCTGATCATTGCAGTCTGGGACTATAGTAAAGAATCCAGAGAGCTTCACCAGAGGTCACAGTGGGCAGAGGGGTCCGTCAGTAACTAGGGGTTGTCTGTAAGTCGGGTGTCCTTAAGTAGGGGACGGCCTGTAGTAATTTCTGCCCCTATTCCAGGGTGACAGTTCTTGTGCTTCTGTATAACTCAAATTTCAAGTTTTTTTTGTTAGATAAAGTAGATCCGTGTCAAGTCAACATAGTTGATTAACCAATATGTCAGACAGAGAGGTGGCAGGTGGAGCAGGCACAGGTCGCAGAACAGTAAGGGGATGTCGCTGCCGGGCTGTGAGGCTAGAACTGTCTGTGTCATCTAGCGGCAGTGTGTTGATAAATGAGCTTATCAGTTTCTTCAAAGAAACACGGCAGCGCGGACGTGTGGAGCTGTAACTATGGTCAAGGCCAGTACATGTCCTTTACAGCCCACTGGGTTAAGGTGCTTCCGGCCCAGCCACACCAACAACTTGAACATGAGACTCCGCTTTCTCCTCCACCTTGTCAAACTGCTGCTCCTGCGCGAGTGTCCGCCTTCTCCTCCTCCTTCTCCACCACCACCTCAGCCTCCAAGACTCCATCATACCACATGTGCAGGGCACAGCGGTGTCACGCAGTTCTACGCCTGGTTTGCCTGGGCGAACAAAGTCACACAGGGGAGGAACTTCTCCGTGTCATGCAAGAAGAAATCAATCTGTGGCTTTCTCCACGCAACTGAAAATCGAAACCATGGTGACAGACAATGGGAGGAACATGGTGTCCGCGCTGCACAGAGGAGGGATGACCCATGCGCCCTGCATGGCGCACGAATCTGGTTGTCAACAGATTCCTCAAGTCTTCCACACATCTGCAAGACATAGTAAAAATGGCCATGCATGTACTTCAGCCATTCTTACAAAGCCAATCACAGCCTCCTCGAGTTGCAGCTGCAGAACGGCCTCTCCCAACATAGTCTGATATGCGATGTTTCCACCCATTGGAATTCCAGCCTCCATATGTTAGACCGCCTGTATGAACAGAGAAAAGCCATTAATGATTTTTTGATGATACAGGCAGACCGGAGTACTCCCCAGTGTAATTTTGATGTCAGCCACTGGCCGCTCATGCGTGACACCTGCCGTTTGCTCAGGCCCTTTGAAGAGGCCCCATTATTTGTCAGTCACCAGGACTGCGAGATGAATAACTTTATTCCACTGTTTCATGTCCTGGAGCTCATGCTGGAACCATCTGTATGGTCAGGGCACTGTAGAAGTGGTGACTACATCTCAAGGCCTCATGAGTCCGGTAGGGGCTGAGCTGGAGGAGGAGGTGGACATTGGAGCACAAGCAGAGTCTGGTGAAATCAGTTTTTTTTTTCACTCAGGTGACAAGATAGGAGGAGCAGGAGCATCCGGAGGAGGTAGAAGATGAGGAAAATGACCCTGAAGCACCATGGTGGTATACAGTGGAGATGGAGGCTGGGTGTCCCTCAGAGTCACTTGCGCAGATGGTCCGCAGCATGCTGCTTTGCCTAGCTAGTGATGGCCGAATAGTGAGCATCCGGCAGTGGGATGATTTTGGCTTTCCACCTTCTTGGACCTTCGCTACTGGTCAAAAATCGGAGACTTTGCCTATGTGTGGCATTGTCCATCCTCTATCAGGTCTGATCAGGGGTTCCTGGCAGTCATCGCACACGTACTACTGTCACGGCTGCTGTGGGGAGATGGGGGAGGTAGGAGCAGTAGCAGCTTCATTAGCAGCAGCTTATGTCTGGAGTCCTTAATGAGCAACTTCCTTCACCCGCCTAGTGAGGAGGGTAGTTGCCACCAGCAGCAGCAGGACATGGAGCAGACCCTGCTCGAGCAGGTGGTGGCCTACTTGGACAGCACTTTACCACCCCAGGTGGAGGATCCCCTTGACTACTGGACAGCCAAACTTTCGGAGTTTGCAATAGAGAAGCTGTCCTGCCCGGCCAGTAGTGTGGCATCAGAGTCGGTGTTCAGAGTGGCAGGGGTCATCGTTACCCCAAGGCAAACCTGCTTGTCCACCTGTAATGTGGAGAGACTCACCTTTGTCAAGGTGAACCAGGCTTGGAATGGCCAGGATTTCAACACACCAATGCCTTATGCATCATTGTAGATCAGCCATGACTCCTCCCCCAAACGTTGAGAAATGAGTCTGGATTCTAACTACCTGCCTGCCTCAGACATTATTCTGATACTGCCACCTGCCTGATGCCACACATCTGCTGCCAGTTGCTCCATCTGCCTCCCACCATCTTTGCCAGGAACTGGAATTGTCACCCACCTCCATACTCTGTTATTGTAGCACTCTGTGGCCTACCATATTGCTGTCGGCTAAAGAATTTGTCATTGTGCCACTCTCTCACCCCCTGCTGCTGCCGCAAGCTCCACACTCTGTCATTGTGCCACTTTGTGACCTCCCACTGCTGCTGCTGCTGCCGCCTCCACGCTCTATCATTGTGCCACTCTGTGACTTACCATGTTGCCACCACCTCCACTCTGTCATTGTGACACTTTCTGACCTCCTGCTGCTGCTGCTGCCACCTCCATACTCTGTCATTGTGCCACTCTGTGGCCTCCCATGTTGCCGCCACCTCCACAGTGTCATTGTGCCACTCTGTGGCCTACCGTGTTGCCGCCACCTCCACACTGCTGCTGCTGCTGCCACCTTTGCAGTTATTTTTTGGAAAAGACATATTATTTTCAGGGAAATTGTAATGAAGGATGCATGTGGCGTCTCTAATCTTCAAATTGAAATTTAAATCGAAAATTTCAACTTCGAATTCATTTCAAACTTCGAATTCATTTCAAACTTCAAATTCATTTTCAGACTTCAAATTCATTTGAAACTTCGTCATTGAGCCACAGTGTGGCCTACCATGTTGCTGTTACCTCAAGAATTTGTCATCATTCCACTCTCTGACCTCATGCTTCTGCCGCCAGCACCACATTGTGCCACTCTGTGGCGTCTTGCTGCTGCTGCTGCTTCCGCCACCTCCACACTCCAGGCTACTGCTACCTCGACACTCATGGCCTACCATGTTTTCGCCACCTCCATAATTTGTCATTGTGCCACTCTGCAGCTTACTCATGCTGCTGCCAACTGACCGCTGTCTACCTGGAACACCCTGTGATTTCCATAATGCTGTTTTCACCCTCCATCGCTCTATGACATTGCCAGTATGTAACAGAAAAGGTTCTGTCGTAATCTATGGAATCATCTGATGTCAGTGTAAAAAGGAGTGCACTCTTTGATGCTATAGTGGGATCTAGGCCCTCAGGTCGGTCCTTTCGAGCTGGCACAGACGTTAGCTTGTCAGGCTGCGTTCCCGCTTCACTTATTTGGTCAAGTTGGCCTCTGTAAGTGCCCATGGAATTGAAGAGTAAAGCGATTCTAAGAGCGGCCGCTGTCCTGTGCGTGTCATACTAAAACACAGCATTGTTTGAACATTGTTCCTTTACAAACCAGCTCATAGCTTACATTTGCTTCGTACAGGTGGAACAGGTCTCGTCCACGCTGGGCAGGTGTCCAACAAGTGGTTTGCATGAAAAGAAGGGAGATGCCACGGATGGATGGAAACAGTTCTGTCCGGAGCAGTCCCTGTGGTGTATAGATGTATTCCAGGATGACCACATAGATGGTAGAGGAGATCCATAGAGGGGTAGAGCGGCTTCCAGGGATCATGCTGAGACAATGGATGTAAACTCACGGTTCCTTTATTTCAGAACTCAGCAAAGGCAACAGGCCAAGATCGCAGTTCAACTAGTTCAAAGTTGCTGAGAGCTGCAGGCCTTATGCACAGTCCTTGAGTCTGGACAGCAGGTCTCAGACACATGTGCTTTTTACTCCATCTTAGAAAGAACTCTCTGTGGCACACTTACTTCCGCAGTCAATTCGCGTTCCAGCGGTGGCTTCCCTGACGAGCGTTCGGGTCTTCCAGCGATTCATGAAGGTCCTGCGCCCAATGTCCACCAGGTGTCGCTGCTGCGCCGAAGTCCGCCGAGGTGCCCCGGAGTTCATTGTCTTCATCGTGGTGCATGTGAGTATGGCCCGTGCGACCAATTTTTTTTTTAAATGCGGCGGTTTTTCCAACCCCCCGATTTCCGTCGCGTGCATGCCAGCGCCGATGCGTCAAAATCCCGGGGCAATTCAGGGGAAATCGGCGCAAATCAGAAATATTCGGGTAACACGTCGGGAAAGCGCGAATCGGACCCTTGGTACATGACCCCCAATGAGTCTGGAAGTCTCCAGCCACCAGGGAGCCGGGGAGTAGAGAGTTTATAGCTTATCCAACCAGGGATCTTATTACAGATGTGCTAAACATGACATTCCATTGGGCACATTAATAACATTTCCTTCCCAGGCAGATTGTGATGCAGCTGCAATACCGAATATACCCAGTAGCCTTAACATGACCTGACCAGTGGGCTGCTGCACTAGTAAAATATCCATATAGCAGTAAAAGGAAGATTGAGATCTGAGGTTAGTTTAGTTCCCAAATAATAGTGGGCATTCTCTCTGTACCCTCGACAGCTCCAATTATTAGTGATATAGGTCCATAACTTCTAAAACTCGCAGATTATCAGTATTAATTGTTACCTTTAAAATAATACTAATTACAGTTGTGAAGGGGAATATTTGTACATGAGCTTTATAGTTTTATAGTTTTATACATGAAGGGGAATATTTGTATATGAGCTTATAGTTTTATATTTTTATACTTTTATATAGCTGGCAAATACTAAAGTTTTTCCTCCTCAGCAATATGCTCAGATTTGCTACTTAAGATGGCGCCGGCATCCACTGATACTACATAGCCAACACCCTATTTCCGGAAATAGATCAACATGCCCGATTCTAGAAGGCTTCATCACTCATATCGAAACTTAAGGTTTTGACAACGCCCAGGACATTATCTACCCAGATACTGGAACTGACCAATTGGAGTGCACCAGATGTTAGACTGAATTTGCTTAACCCTTGCCCACTATGATGCTATATGATGTATAACCACACCTTTCTCTCTTCTGTATAAAATCTGCTAACACTGAAATAAAGTTAGTCTTGTTGTGCTGAGCAGTAGTACGAGTTTGTTTTGAGACTGAGACTGAACAACCTTGTAACAGTTTCATTCTTAAGAAACGTGCACACTTACTTACTCTATCAAATTTGAGGTGACTGACCGGACCGGTGAATTGTCGATTACGACCCCGACACAGTAACAAGGTAAGGTTCAAATCTGTGGCATGTAGTTATTATATTTTTATTTTTTATAACAGGAAATTCAAACACTGTAGTAAGCTGGGGTTATGTTAAGCCTGACTGCATTTCCTATGGGTTTCCATATTGCTTACACCATGTTAAAGCTTACAGGTACAAAACACCCTGTATCTGGAACAAACTCACTTGTGTACAACCAGCCACAGGTGACCCTCTGGGCTTCTCTGACTTAGTGCCTTAGCCAATATTTGTACCCACCCTATGTAAACGAACTAAACTTTGTAGTTTTGTAGAAAGTCTTTCGTATGTTCAGCCACTTGCCTTATTCAGCTGAATTTAATTGATCTGACCGAGGCTCGAGAACCAGACTGTCTGAACTGCAGCCAAAACTTTGTAGGCGTGTTGAAAGGATTTTAGGTTCCAGCTCTTTTAAAATAAATACTTTTTTTATTGGAAAAAAATAAAATTCAGCAACATGACTATCCATACTAAACAACATGTGTGATTTTGTCTTTTGCCCAAAATGCGTCAGCTGTTTAGTATGGATAGTCATATTGCTGTATTTTAATATGTTCCAATAAAGAAAGTTTTTATTTTTAACAAAGCTGGGACCTAAAATCCTTTGAACCTGCCTAAACCTTGTAGTGTTGTCTGTCTTTGAGTCATGCATGCATCAAATGGAAGAACAGGAGGGGGTTACATTCCACCTTTTGTTCCTCCTCAAGAATTCCAGTCAGTGGCAAAATCAGCAGCTATCAGCATTAGAGGGGAAAAGTTGAAGCCCTCCATAGGCTTATAAGACCTAACAAAGGCGATTCTGATGATGATCACAAGGGTTAAAGGAAGAACATCAAAAGCTCCATCACTATCCAGAATGAATAGTCTCCTGGGTGCAATTATTTCTTCCTACCACTAGATGTCCTCAGCTATCTGCCCCTGCAATGCTCCTCCTTTCCCAATGATGAAAACCCCTAAAAAAGTGGCTAAAGTGTACCCAGAATACAGCTGTAAAAAAACTCACTGACATAAAGATGAGTGAAGTGTTTTGCCACATAAAGAATAATTGCAAATGTGAAACCAGTCAAAACGTCACTTTGTAGATGTTTTGAATGTAATTGCTGACACATGTTGGTGTCAGCAATTAATGTAAAATGTGGACTGAAAGCATTTGTCACTTGTAAAGCTGAGGCCATTTACAAGCCTTCTAAATGGCAGACCGTGCTGTGTTTAAGTAACCACAAACAAGTCCATGGAAGCAGCACTCCAACAAAAAAGGTATTCTTTTTACTCCAGAATTACAAACAGGCAATGTTTCACCTTCTACAATAAGGCATTGTGGATGTTTTATTGTAAAAACTCAAAACAAAGATTTCAAAATGAACATCAAGGCTGATATGCTTGACATTAATTTATACAGATTTTTCTTTTTTTTTTCATTAAAGAGAGCTAATTTATCTCTGAGGACTGCATTATTGGAGGAAGCCCTAAAGTTTGACCCATCCTGATCCAATTGATTTGCGTTTCACATCGGTCTATAACATACTGTACATCTCAACTCTCCTGAAATGTGCCAGAATATTTGAATGCAAAAAGCCTCATTGTGGTGCATGCCATGGTTCCAAAAGGGTAATTTTACTTTTGTGCCAAATTGAAAAAAGGGACACTTATATTGTAGTCCCTTGTCCTCTCCATTATTGTGGCCTCATGTCCTCTTCATTATTGTGGCCTCTTGTCCTCTCCATTATTGTGGCCTCCTGTCCTCTCCATTATTGTGGCCTCCTGTCCTCTCCATTATTATGGCCTCTTGCCCTCTATATTATTGTGGCCTCCTGTCCTCTCCATTATTGTGGCCTCTTGTCCTCTCCATTATTGTGGCCTCTTGTCCTCTATATTATTGTGGCCTCTTGTCCTCTCCATTATTGTGGCCTCTTGTCCTCTCCATTATTGTGGCCTCTTGTCCTCTCCATTATTGTTGCCTCCTGTCCTCTCCATTATTGTGACCTCTTGTCCTCTCCATTATTATGGCCCCCTGTCCTCTCCATTATTCTGGCCTCCTGTCCTCTCCATTATTGTGGCCTCCTGTCCGCTCCATTATTGTGACCTCCTGTCCTCTCCATTATTGTGGCCTCTTGTCCTCTCCATTATTGTGGCCTCCTGTCCTCTCCATTATTGTGGCCTCCTGTCCTCTCCATTATTGTGGCCTCCTGTCCTCTCCATTATTGTGGCCTCCTGTCCTCTCCATTATTGTGGCCTCCTGTCCTCTCCATTATTGTGGCCTCCTGTCCTCTCCATTATTGTGGCCTCCTGTCCTCTCCATTATTGTGACCTCTTGTCCTCTATATTATTATGGCCTCTTGTCCTCTCCATTATTGTGGCCTCTTGTCCTCTCCATTATTGTGGCCTCTTGTCCTCTCCATTATTGTGGCCTCTTGTCCTCTCCATTATTGTGGCCTCCTGTCCTCTCCATTGTGGCCCCGTGCAGAGTGAGACATGAGGAGGCAGTGGTGGCAATCTGGGTCACACTGGGACATTCTCCCAACTGCCCCCAGATGACTAGATAGCTCCAAATAACCATGACTGTCTCGCCAAATCTGGGACGATTGGGAGCTATGCTTGATGCAGTTCTCCATACTATAAAAATTCTTTGTCATGATGGTGAGAAAGGCAGCACCACTATAGGTACCAGTTCACATACTTTGGTGCAAGTGCTTGATACGTCTATGTCAAGGTTAAAGGATATGAATTACCACAATTAAAGGTGATGTCCCTGTTATTAAAAAAAAAAAAAAGGGGTCGCCCGGTGTGCGATGTGAAAAAATAAACTTATACTTACCTTTTCCATGAGTGCCCAGCGCCTGGGGATGGGTGGGCGTGCCTGGTACTCATAAGTTATCAGAGAAGACTGTGTGCGAAACATTTTTTTTTTTTTTTTTTTCAACTTAAATTTTTTTTATTGAATTTTCCACAATATAACAAAGATAAGACATACCGAGTCATGACCCAGTGGGCCACTATATAAACATAGCAAACAAATGAACTTGATCATATTACATCTGGATATAACACTTCTCATTTTTCTTGCTTGATCTTAGTGATCGTTTTCTTATATTCCCCCTGATGCCCCGCTCTGGACCATACGTCTCCAGCCATGGGGGATCCAGCGGAATCCTCCAATATTTGACTCTGCAATCTTAACGTTGCGCCTTTGAAGGCGCCTGGAGTTCAGTATTGTTAATACTTAACGGAACAAATTTTAATAAACATCATAGACAACATATAACAAGCTGGTTAACATCTGTTTAGGCCTAGAGTTACCAGTAAGTTCCTAGCTATTCTTGGTAAAGTGGGCTCTGTGTCCACATGCCCCATTGTGATTCAAAAGCTTTAAGCTTATTTGATTTACACATGTTTCAAGTGTTGTTGTAAGTGCTCTCAAGTTTGCTGGTAGTTCCTGATGTACTACTGGGGAAGTCTAGGGCCCAGAGACTATAATCAAGTAGAATACTATTATATAGAAGATTAGTTTATTTTTAGATAATGTTTTGTCATTTTTATTATCTATTTTTGTCAATTAGACATTTATGGCTTTTTGTTGGTATGGCTCTTACAGATAATTCGTCATTGAACAGAAATGGAAACTTTTACCTTTTTGTGCAACTCTCAGCACTTTTCTAAAAAGAGGATTGGAAGTGGACGTGGCTTTTTAGAATGGAGTGCGTGTTACCTCTTGTCCTAAAAAAAAATGATCATAATATATTCTGATATGAAGTTTGTCTTCATTAACTCCATTCACCATCCTCTTGTATTCCAGATTCGGTACTTTCTTCGATATCTTGTGATTTTAGCTTGACTGGCTACTCATTGCACCTTTTTTTTTTATCTTCGCTACCTGTTCACTCCACCATCCAGCAGCTGCAAGGTGAAAGGACGCTCTACTTTCCTCTTGCAGGGTCACTTAGGCTCTTCAAGCAGCTTCCAAGTAGTGGAATCACCATTATCAGAATAGTTTATCTGGTGTAGACAGGGCCCTAGTTACAGGGTAAGATAGCCTAACATTTTAGCTTCTAACCAGACGGGATCTGATAATAACTTTACATGTCACATGTCAGCTACAGTATTTCAAAGTTAAAGGGGTTGTTGAGAACTATAAAAAAATGACCAGGTATAAAAATAATAAACAGGTATTACCTTCGTGGTCCATCCCGGTGTCCACTGTCGCGGTCTCTCCAGGCCATACCCCTGTTTGTTTACAGGGACACGGAAGCTGCTCACAGTCACACCCACCCATCCCGTTATCCCAGTACATAATACTCCTTTAATGCAAGCCAGAGAAGATTTTCTCACATAAATCTGCCCAGAAAATGTATGTCTCTGTGTGCCTAAATGTAGAGTCATATATTGTAATTCCAAATAGGTTTCTCTAAGCCCTGTAGCCATTTACTATGGGAATTAAGTAAAATGCATGATGTACAGTAGTGAGTACTATGACTTCTGATCACTGTTACTTCTGACTTTATTGGCTTTTATGAGGTCATGGTGACTTATGGATACTGTGGGGAACTGTTACCTCATTGGCTACTGTGGGGGCACTGGGACTGTTGGCTACTATGAGGGAACCGTTACTATATTGGCTACTGTGGGGCGCGGTGACTATATTGCTAACTTTAGGAGTTCAGTAACTTTTGGCCACTTTGGGGATCATTGTTACTGTAGACTACTGTTGGGCACTGCTACTACATCGGCTACCAAGATGCATTTTAGATATTGTAATTGTTTAATAGAGTAGGTAAATATGTTCCCGGGCTGCGTTACATGACATAATTCTAACACACAAATTAGGGAAACTGGGCCTTACTCAAGGATAGAACCTCATCAACCTATTGGTCATTTGTGGAATATCCTATTATCCTGCTATAAATAACTCACAGGGGAAAACCATGGGTGTTGATGGCTGACACAGTTTCCCGACAATAGTACAAAATAACCATAAATATCCAAATACCAGAAGCAGATGTGAAATCTGAAACCATCTCACCACGAATATTGATATTACCTAATTTGTATATGGGAAAGTATTTGAGAGCTGCCTCGGGCTCTTTCAGAAGTGTTGCATCTTGTCGTCAATACATAAGCAATAAACAAAGGTTTACTGTAATAGCACACTTTAGTGATTAATGGTTTAGTGGTTAATTCCATATGTATGTAGAAACAATGGGGCACATCTACTTACAGGGTCACCGGAATTCATTAAAAGTTCATTGTCCGTGTGTAAAGCTGCGTGCGATGATTCACTAAGATTGTGCGCCTGAAATCATGAATGTGTCGCTTCCCCGCTCAGGTCCGACAGAGTTCACCATCTTTTTTGTGGTGCACCTTTAACATAGGGTTTGCAGCACAATTTAAAAGTTAAATAACGCGCTCAGTCCGAATCAGTCAGACTGTCTGATGACACGCTCCCTAATTTGTGTCGCATGGAAGCCAGTGCAGCTGCGCCATAAAAGAGTCGCCTGTGCCACAATCCCAGCACACACACTTAATAAATACATGTGCAAGCCATTTTAGTCCTGAAAAGAGCAGCACAACCCTTAGTAAATGAGCCCCAATGTTTAGAATGCTTACACTAATTCAATGGTGCTATGTGTGTGGCTACCCACTGCAGTTTCCATCATATATTTAGCTGGAAAGGAATCAGTCATCATTGTCCATGAAAAACAATGGGAGGAGATGATTTAAAGGAGATGGACTCAGTTATATACTATAGACTATAGACAGCCATGGACTGGAGCTGACAAAATGAGGTCCGCAGATGGTTTCTTGGAAATATGCAAATATGTTTTTCAGGATGGAACAAGAAAAACAATGCCTCTTTTTTCTACCCTTATGACATGATGTGGGATTTACTCTTTCTTTGCCAAGGACGTTTATCATATGTCTTCACAAAGTGGTACCTCTATGGCCAAGGAAGTTTGAGATATGTACTCCATTCAAAGGCCATAACTTAGAATCTCCTCTTTCATATAAATTTAGACTTCTGTTTTAGGTGCCAGGGATTTGGAGAAATTCATGTCCAAAGTGACAGTTTTTGTTGTGAATTTTATATTTAAAAACTGCACATGAACAGTAAATACCTCTGCTTCTCTGGAACCTAGAAGTTCTAGATTCATATGAAAGAGGAAATTCAACATGGTTGCATCTCTTACAGCATAGGGAAGGCGGCCTTAATTGGCAGTTTTAGTTTTACTTCCTTACCCTAGTCAATAGCCTTTCATTGAGCCAAGCCAGTTCCTTAAGCTGTACTGATGAACACAACCACGTCAAAACAGTGCTGTCTACTGGAATAGATATACTGGTTTGGCTTTAATTCCACATCATGTCATTAGGCTTCTTGAAAGTCACACTTGAAGTTAAGGAAGCTGCCTTTCAAGGTAGATAAAAGGCATTATTTCTTTGTACCATCCAGGAAAACATATTTGCATATATTTTCCAAACCCCCCTAGTGAAGCACCAATGGCTATAAGTCTCTACACACCTACAAGGCGGCCTTAATTGGCAAAGTCTCTGTAAGGAGAAATCTTATGATTGGGTGACTTGGTTCAGTGCCGATAGGAGCCAGTCACCACATTGTTACAGCGCCATGTTTAGGACACTGGCCGTCCAATGAACAAGTTAAACATAGCTAGTAAGCCATGACATCATGCATTATCAGTAATGGGGGGCAATTATGGTGTTTTCTATATAGGTATAGAGTCTATTGTGATTCCAAATCAATTCAAAATTTCATTTTATATAATCAGTATAATAGTATATAAGGTTGGAAAAAAAACCCTCAATTCCATCAAGTTTAACCGTTTTCCCCATAACTTTCTCCAGAAAGTCATCCAAGCCTCTCTTGAACATGTACATAGAGTCCACCATAACAACCTCCTGCGGCAGACAGTTCCATAGTCTCACTGCTCGTACAGTAAAGAACCTTTGTCTATGTTGATGGTAGAATCGCCTCTCCTCTAGGCGTAGAGCATGCCCCCTTGTCCTAGTCACAGGCCTAGGTATAAAAAGATCTTTGGAGAGTTCCTTATACTTACCATTCAGGTATTTGTACATTGTAATGATATCTCCCCTCAGCTATTTTTGCTGGCTTCCATGCGACACAAATTGGGGGCGTGCCGTCGGACAATCCGACTGATTCGGACTAAACTCGGGATTTAACATTCAAATTGTGTCGCACTTACATGCACCACTAAAAAGATGGTGAACTCTGTTAGACCCGAGTGGGAAGGCACACAATGTTAGTGAATCGCGGCACAGTACATTATCGTCAGACAGTGCACTTTTGGTGAACTCCAGCGGAAGGGTAAGTAAATGTGGCTCATAGATTCTTTATAGGTTCTCTCCAGGGTTCATAATGATTCGATTTACCATCTTCGAAAGCATCCACATTGAATCATAGGTACGTTTTTTCCAGAAGGAAGGTGGTCATGTAGCATATCAAGTAAGACCAGAATTGTGTCAGAAATAAATCCTCACAATCAGATTTGCAATCTCACTTGTAGTTAAAAAGTTATCAACACAAAAATGCAACAACAACTGTAAATATTGCCTGTGATACACAGGTATTTGATGAGTTCTATGTGTTGTACATGCTACTCAGCACAGAGCTGAGGTGGAAGACATGTTTCCATTGTAAAATTTCTTCTAATAAAACCTGATTGAATGTAAACATTAAACCTACGAAGAGGGCTGGAAGGTCACAAAAAGCTTAGATCCAGGCAGTAAAAGGATGGATCTAAGTTTCGGATATCCCTAGTGTATGGGTTCTTATTCTACGGGAAACTGTCAATAAGTAGCAGCTTTTAGTTGATAGTTGCTCATCTCCTGGATAGCTGCACATATTATACATCCATTACTTGCAGGATCAAAGTCATGATTTCATCTCCTGTTTTCATTTATTGTTACCCTTGGTTTCCTCTACCAGGAAATATTGATTATGTGTAGGTAATAGTCAGAATGCATTTGTATTATTTAAGCCTTGGGAAGTAAAGTCAATGATTGGAGGAAATGTTAGTGAAATAATTGGTAATATACATTTTTATAATTTTTTTGTCCATTATCAGTATGGTGATATTTTTTGTCTTTATGTGGTGGTAATGGTTTAATGGAAAAAATGCTATTTTTTCTAATATTGTTGCTTTAGTAACAGTGACGGTATTATTTGAGCCTTATATAAAATGTAATCTCTCCCAGGACATCCAGGAGTTTAATGAGAAAGGGGTAAACCTCCTAAGCTCCCAGAAGAAGGGAAAAATGTCCAAGCCCCTTGGGTGTCTACTGCAAATATTTATATGTGATAAAGGTCGGTACTTTATGTGACAATCACAAACCAAACAAACCAAACCAATCCAACTAAAATTTGATGTGATGTAATGAGGTGTTTGGTCAGCCGCAAATAATTTGTCCTTTGCGTGCCCTCCAGCCTCCACTCCAGTACTAAATGCCAACAATTATGGATAATGCTCTGGAAATGGAAAAAATGGTTAAACCACCAGAGACAAAAAAAATCTTACATCTTAAAAATGAAAACTGTTCTGTAACTGGTTTAAGAGTTAAATGCTACATTTTGTTTTGGATATCCCTACTGTGAGGGTTCATATTCTACGAGAAACTGTCAATAAGTAGCAGCTTTTAGTTGATAGTTGTACATCTATTTGGTCATCTCCTTAATAGCTACACATATTGTACATCCATTACTTGCAGGATCAAAGTCATGATCTCATCTCCTGTTTTCATTTATTATTACTCTCAGTTTCCTCTACCAGGAAATATCAATAATTGGGGTAGTTTTGCATCTTTTACGCTTTTCCTGCATGAGATTATAAATATATTCTGCGAAAGCACAAAATATCAAACAATTGAGGAATCTACTATCAGAAGTAGATATAATTGTTGATTCCTCCTGCCTGCCCTAATCTGTAACATATTACTAAAATAAAGTCTTTAGCAAGTTATGTTAGGTTCCAGGCTTATTATATTACAGATTAGGGCAACGTCGGGCAGAAGGAATCTACTGGGAATTTACTGTGCAGACAATACTATTGTTACTCTAGTTCTCATTGAACTCTATCCAGAATAGATCTAACGTTTGTTAATTCGGCCATGTTACCACTTGTACATAATGTACACAAAAAGGAAAAACCAGCAGTGGGGGCCATCCACTACGGGCAACATGCATAGAATATCAGTAATGAGTGGACCTGTGAGTAATGAGGTCCACTCATTACTGATATTCTATGTATCTAATTTTTGTTATTAAAAATTTTTTGCTACTAATAAAATATAAATTTAATATATGAATTTGGTAATTGTTGTTGTTTTGATCAATTTTTTGGTGTTCTACACTTGTACATAATGCAGAATATATTTCAAGACACCTGTAAGATCATTCTCCTATGGTAGGACAATTTTAGCCTGTGCAGAACCAAGACAATAGCTCACAATATTGGCATTTTAAGGGCTGGATGGGGAATATAGAAAGAAAGCTGCAGAAATATATTGCTCAGGATGCTGACTCAACAAACCCTCTCATAGAATGGGACTGCCTTAAGTCATTCCTTAGAGGGATACTTTTTCAGGCAGTCCAGTAGAAGAAACTCTTTTGTGACCGGAGCTCAAAAACGAAAAAGACGATCCATGCAGGTTTCCTCCTTATTTGTGCACCAAACACAAGGGATCACTTTCAGGGATAAGTCACCATTCAGACCAGAAACTGTCAATATTTTCACTCCTGTCCTAGTCTCCTCCACTCACTGCATATAAGAGACATATCCAGACATAGTGTAGACAGTTTCAAACTTTTAAAATTTTTATTTCCAGTTCTACTCACATATGTAGATAAAAAATGCGCATATCACAAATAACTCCACGAGGACGCCAATCCTTGCCCGACCCAGGGTTTCGCCTCTGTGCTTCTTCTGGGGCATGATTAGCGTCCGTCCTCTAGCTTTATTTATACAAAACTGTTTCTCCATAAAATATGTTTTCAATTTCATACATAAATCACATACATTTAAAAAACATACATTTAAAAAACAAGGAACACGGAATACATCTGATTTGAACAAGGTATCTAAATAAGGAAAACACTTTAAGCATACATACACATCAGGCTAAAAAATCCATGTTTGCTAGTTTCTCCAAACCACCTGGAGGGCAATCTCTGTTTTCAAACTATCCTCCAATCACAGGGAGTGCTGAGCCAAGCCCCTCAACCTGTCATTCAAAGTCACATGGGTATTACCCAATTAACCCAAAAATGTGCTTCACTCATTACATAGGGAGTTGGAGAAAAACAAAACCTTCTTTTGTTTTCATTGTGTCTGGGAGATGTTGAGCTAGAGGTGTTGTATAAACTCTAGCGTATTAATAACAGAAAAACATTTTTTACTTTTATATACATATTTTCTTAATACAAAGATTACTACAAATACATTTTGCACATATTCCTATTTTTACAACCTGTGATCACAGACATCCTTAATGTCTAGTGCTACATTATAAAACTAAATTCCATTACGTCTACCCATCATGATACTAAGCGAATATTAAAGTGCATTAGATAAAGTGCTTCATTCATTTCTACCTATATTTTTGTAAAAGTTCTTTTTTTATCCCTACCTATATCACTGTTGAAGTGTTAACGTGCTTCAATGTGGACTAGGTCCCTACCTATATCAGTGTGAACTAGGTCCCTACCTATATCTCTATTCAAATGTTGAAGTGCTTCAGTGTGAACTAGGTCCAATTTATATATCACTGACTCTACTTAGACACATTCAAACGATGTGTCACTCAAAACCCATAGACCTTGATGCATATAGTGAAATCTAGTACTTCTACCATATCCCTATACTCAAATAGATATATTGCTAGGCAGAAATATTTATGTGTCTCTCAAAAAACATTTTAATTCAAAGTCTATATTCATACCTCCTGGTGTTAACGTACCCAGCTTATATATCCACTGACTCTCTCTCTTGCTTAGTACAGTGCTTAAATGTTCCCCCCTCCAATGTGGAAATATTCTTTCAATTGCCCAAAATTGTAGTTTCTCCGGGTTGGATTGATGTGCTTTTTTGAAATGTGCTGAAACACTGTGTGTCATTACCCCTTTTCTGATATTCCTAATATGTTCTCCTATTCTGGTTTTTAATTTTCGTCCAGTTCTCCCTATATGTCCCAAGCCACATGGGCATTTAAGGGCATAAATTACATTACAGGAATCGCAATTCATATGTTCATGCATTTTTATTTTCTGACCATTTATTTCTACGATGTTCTTTTCTCCTCTTTCATTTCGACTACCCTTAGGCCCCTTCCACACTAGCGAGTGTGATGCGATGAACTCGCATCACACTCGCAACGCAAGCTGCCGGGAACGCACGGCCCGAACGCTGCACCGCGGGAGTGAACTCAGCATGTCAGTTCACTCCCGCGGTGCAGCGTTCGGGCCGTGCGTTCCCGGCAGCTTGCGTTGCGAGTGTGATGCGAGTTCATCGCATCACACTCGCTAGTGTGGAAGGGGCCTTAGTGTCTCTACATGGTTTACATCTTCCACAATGGTAGAAACCCGTATGACTCCCTTTTTCCTTTGGTTTTGATTTCTTTATATAACTGTTAGTTAATAAGTCTTTTAATGAGGGGGCTTTTCTGAACACCACTTTTGGTTTTGATTGCAACACCCGACCCAAAACAGGATCTCCGCATATGATGTGCCAATACTTTTGCATAATCGATTTTAGACCTAAAGCCTCTTTTGAATATCTTGTGATAAATATAGGTTCCATAATCTTTTTATCCTCTTCTTCCCCTCCCTTACATTTTGTATTCTCCTTTAGGGTGCCCTCCATTTTGTTCACTAATAAATTCTCGGGATAACCCCTTTCCTTGAATCTTTGCCTAACAATTTCTAATTGTGTTATCCTATCCTCTCTATTCATACAATTTCTCTCCACTCTTCTAAACTGTCCTGCGGGAATGTTCTGAATCCAAGGCTTGTAATGACAGCTATCAAACTGTATATAGCTATTCACGTCAATGGGTTTGAAGTAATTTCTACTCTTTATTTTTGTTTCCTCTTTAAAGAGTTCTAGATCTAAAAAGCAAATACTATCGTTTCCCTTCTCATACGTGAATTTTAGGTTATATTGGTTGTTATTCAAAGATTTTATAAAAGTATCCAAAGTATCTGTGATCACAGGTTGTAAAAATAGGAATATGTGCAAAATGTATTTGTAGTAATCTTTGTATTAAGAAAATATGTATATAAAAGTAAAAAATGTTTTTCTGTTATTAATACGCTAGAGTTTATACAACACCGCTAGCTCAACATCTCCCAGACACAATGAAAACAAAAGAAGGTTTTGTTTTTCTCCAACTCCCTATGTAATGAGTGAAGCACATTTTTGGGTTAATTGGGTAATACCCACGTGACTTTGAATGACAGGTTGAGGGGCTTGGCTCAGCACTCCCTGTGATTGGAGGATAGTTTGAAAACAGAGATTGCCCTCCAGGTGGTTTGGAGAAACTAGCAAACATGGATTTTTTAGCCTGATGTGTATGTATGCTTAAAGTGTTTTCCTTATTTAGATACCTTGTTCAAATCAGATGTATTCCGTGTTCCTTGTTTTTTTAAATGTATGTTTTTTAAATGTATGTGATTTATGTATGAAATTGAAAACGTATTTTATGGAGAAACAGTTTTGTATAAATAAAGCTAGAGGACGGACGCTAATCATGCCCCAGAAGAAGCACAGAGGCGAAACCCTGGGTCGGGCAAGGATTGGCGTCCTCGTGGAGTTATTTGTGATATGCGCATTTTTTATCTACATATGTGAGTAGAACTGGAAATAAAAGTTTTAAAAGTTTGAAACTGTCTACACTATGTCTGGATATGTCTCTTATATGCAGTGAGTGGAGGAGACTAGGACAGGAGTGAAAATATTGACGGTTTCTGGTCTGAATGGTGACTTATCCCTGAAAGTGATCCCTTGTGTTTGGTGCACAAATAAGGAGGAAACCTGCATGGATCGTCTTTTTCTTTTTTGAGCTCCGGTCACAAAAGAGTTTCTTCTACTGGATTATTGAATAGTGGATGTTTGCTGGATCCATCTAGGACCGTTAAGGACAGCTCATAAGAGGGCAGGTGCAGCACCACGCAATTTTTTGTTGGTTTTTACAATCTGATCCAGCAGGTGTATTGCACTCCAGATATTGTTATTGTTGAATTTTGTATTTTAAAGGTATTAATCTGTGTTTTTGTATCGTATGTGTGAGTTTCTGTGGTTTATTCTGCCTTATTCTTAATTCTGAACAGCTTGTGGCAGCAGAACACTAGATTATTGGAACATACTTGTGGGAATGGATATTTTTGAGTTTCGAATTTCCAATTTATCTGAATTCCCTAATTTTTTCCAGACACAAATGGAAAGCTGTTTGAAGACAGATGATTTGGAAACAAATTTTAAAAATTTAGAATTTTTGATGGCTAAGGAATTAAATGTTATGTGGGACATTGCATCACTAGAAAATTTCCTAAAAGAGGAATTGATCCCTGATGGTTTAAGATGGCAGCTACCTTTAAATACTGATAGCAGGGACATCCAGGAACACACAGCCTGGGAAAAAATACTTAACCAATGCTCATTTAGTGTTATGAGATTCATAATTGAGGTACGCAAAAGAAAGCTAGAGAAGATAAATAAAGATATAGAGGAATATAAGCAGAAATTGGAACCCTTTAAGGGCCTGGATGACTACATATAATTTTCTGATGTCTGCCAAAGAAATATTAAAAAAATGGAGCAAGAGGTGAAAGCAAAAAAATATAAAAAGTTGTTAAAGGTTAAAACAGACTACAATGAAAAAAATGTATACAAATGGCAAAAGAAGAACAATGTTATAACAAGCATAGACACAGTTAGGGATACGAATGGGAAAAATCCTTTGCATAATGAGGAACTAGGCAACCAGTCAGATCATGGGTGGAGAACAGTGGAAAATAGAAAAACGGAATACATGAAAGGGAATAAAAATAATCATGCTAACTATGGAGGATATAGAAATGATGGAAGGTATGAAAATAACAAATGGAGAGGGGAATATAGGAGAAACTATTTACATCAAAGTGTTGACTATAATGGTTTTATGGATGATGGAAGGAGAAATTATACTCCAAGGAGACCTTTCATACCTAGAGATACCTATGTCCCGAGGGGATACCATCGGGGAGAAAGAACACCATACACCCCAAAAACAGAAATATATCGTCCACCACAATCTACACGACAAAGATCGTACCCTCATTCTAGTGTATACACACATAATCGGTTTTCACCACTTAGAACACATGACCAGAGTCCGAATAGGAATCAGCAAAATTTTCCCCATCAAGGGATTGGGTATGGGCATCTGGAAAGAGATTTGAGATTAGGGAAAAGAAAATTAGACGGGGTGGAAGGAGAAATAGAAAACAGAGGGGAAAAGAAGAAAGCAAAAGAGATGTAGAACAAACCGGTATTTTTAATTTGAGTGATTTGAAATTGAACGATAACCATACATCCCTATTGAAGAAAGGGTTAAAATATGCCCCTGAGTCCAAATTGGACAAATTCCAGACTTTTGTGGATATAAATAAATTTGTAAGGAATATCAATTTGAAAAAATATTTCATTAATAAAGGAAACAACACTACAGAATACACATCGGGCCATACTGGATTAAAGGCGAAATCTGACTTCATACCACCGCCAATGGGGGGGAATGAATGTATAGATACATTCAAACGATTAGTGTTGAGGGATTTTGAACAAATGAAGAAAACTAGATGGATTGATAATTTGACCAAAGCAGAAAGGATAGCATTGAAAGAGTTGAAAGACAATAAAAATATAGTGATAAAAAGTGCGGATAAAGGGGGGGGGGGGGTAGTAATCATGAATAAAGGTGATTATGACAAAGAAATGCATAGGTTATTACAGGACGCACAAACATATAAAAAATTGAGAGGGGACCCTACCCAGATTTATAAGAAGGAGTTGGAAAAATTGGCTAATTGGGGCAAAGATCATGGTATCCTGAGTGAGAAAGAATATAGATATATAAATATACGGACCCCAAAAATCCCTGTAATATATTTTTTGCCAAAGATACATAAAAGTGTGGATAACCCCCCAGGCAGACCTATAGTTTCGGGTATTAACTCGGTAACTAGTCACCTGGGGGAATATATTGATTATTTTCTCCAACCATTAGTTAAAAATATGAAATCGTACCTTAGAGATTCGCAATATCTTATAGACCTGCTAAAAAATCTGGATCTTGGGAATAAGGATAATGTTATACTATGCTCATGTGATGTTTCATCACTGTACACGTCCATTCCACAGGACCTTGGAGTATCAGTGATTAAGGAAAGACTAGACCGAAGCCAAAACATGGAGGGGATAAAGAAAAAATTTATAGTAGAGGGTATAGATTTTTGTTTAAAACATAATTACTTTTGGTTTGATGACAATTTCTTTTTACAATTAGATGGGACGGCGATGGGGGCAAAGTTTGCCCCGTCGTTTGCGAATCTATATATGGAGAAATGGGAAGAGGAGTATATATATAAGATAAGATAAGATAAGATAATCCTTTATTAGTCCCACAGTGGGGAAATTCACAGCGTTACAGCAACAGAGAGGGTACAGAGAGTGAAGTACAAACTATGACAACAATAATATTAGGGATAAATGAACAAAAATAAAAGGGGGATAAAAAGACATAAAAGAGACAAGCAATGATCGGCAGTTTGATGTTTAGTCTGTGGATGGGACCTGCAGGGACTGGTTAGATGGGGGGCGCAGGTTACTTCTGTTTGGGCCTTGTTTGTTGAACAGCCTGATGGCAGCGGGGAGGAATGACTTACGATAACGCTCCCTCTCACATTTGGGGTGAAGCAGTCGGTCACTGAAGGTGCTCCCCAATGCCACCACAGTCTCATGCAAGGGATGGGAGCTATTCTCCAGAATAGACTTCAACTTACCCAGTGTCCTCCTCTCAGCTACCACCTGCACTGTGTCAAGAGGACCCCCCAGGACAGAACTGGCTTTCCTAATCAGTTTGTCCAGTCTGCTCCTTTCCCTAGCTGAGATGCTGCTTCCCCAACAGACTACACCAAAGAAGAAGGCTGGTGCCACTACAGAGTTGAAGAAGGTCTTAAGAAGAGCCCCCCGCACTCCGAATGCCCTCAGCCTCCTCAGCAGGTGTAGCCGGCTCTGACCCCTCCTGTGAAGTGCGTTTATGTTCTCTGCCCACTCCAGTTTATTGTTGAGGAGGACACCCAAGTACTTATAGGACTTCACTGCCTCAATGTCCGTCCCATGGATGACCACCGGTTGAGAAGGAGGACTGTGCTTACGAAAGTCCATCACCATCTCCTTGGTCTTCCCAGCATTAATCCTAAGGTGGTTTCGCTGGCACCAGTCCACAAATTTCCGGATCAGTTCTTTGTACTCCCTGTCGTTCTCACCTGTAATGAGGCCTACTATTGCAGAGTCATCAGAGAACTTCTGGAGGTAGCAGCTACATGAATTGTACCTGAAGTCTGTTGTGTACAATGTGAAGAGGAAGGGAGCCAGAACTGTACCTTGAGGTGCACCTGTACTACTCATCACAGTATCCGACACACAATCCTGGGCTCTCACATATTGAGGTCGGTTTGTGAGGTAGTCTAGGATCCAACTAGAGAGATGGTGGTCCACTCCAGCCAGATCCAGTTTGTCTCTTAGTAGCCCTGGCTGTATGGTATTGAAAGCACTGGAGAAATCAAAGAACATTATTCTCACAGTGTTCCCAGGTTTCTCCAAGTGAGAAAGAGTTCGATGTAGTAGGTGGATGATGGCATCATCTACACCAATGCCTGGCCGATAAGCAAACTGTAGGGCGTCCATAGATGAGCTCACTAGAGGGCGGAGATGTGTGAGAACCAACCTCTCGAAGACCTTCATCAAATGGGATGTTAATGCCACCGGTCTGTAGCTGTTGAGGTCCGATGGGTGAAGTGTTTTTGGAACTGGTACCACACAAGATGTTTTCCACAGTTGTGGTACCCTTCCCAACTCCAGGCTCATGTTGAACATATGTGCAATGATACCACAAAGCTGATCACCACAGGTCTTGATTAATCTTGCACTGATACCATCTGGTCCTGCAGCCTTGCCCACTTTGAGTCTTTTCAGCTCTTTTCTCACCTGGGCACTTGTAAGGATCAAATTGTAGCCTGATGACTGACAGCTGTGACTGATCTGTGGATGAGGGCTAACAGCAGGGGATCTAGTGGGGCAGACATTGAGTGTGGAGGAGACAATAGAATGGTTTCCTGATGACATGGACTCATGTTGTCTCAGGAGGGAAGCCTGTGAGGTGGGAGAGGCAGGTGTGTGATCAAACCTATTGAAGAATAGATTAAGTTCATTAACCCACTCCTTATCTGCTGTAACCTGAGAGACAGGCTGTCTGTGATCAGATATTGATTTGAGGCTTTTCCACACCCCACTGATGTTTTTCTGTTGCATCTGCTCCTCTATCTTCCTCTTGTATCTGGATTTCCCCTCCCTTATCTGTCGCCTCAGCTCCTTTTGAACAATCCTCAGGTTTTCCCTGTCACCTAATCTAAAAAATCTCTTTTTCTCTTTAAGAAGAGCTTTTATATCAGGGTTAATCCAGGGTTTGTTGTTAGAGAAGCACCTCACCATTTTTGTGGGTACCGTGTTCTCTGTACAGAAGTTAATATAGTCCGTTATGCAGTGTGTTAGGCCATCAATGTCATCCCCATAAGAATCCTGCAGGACTTCACATACAGTTGTATTGAAACAATCCCTCAAAGCCTCTTCAGCCTCCGCAGACCATATCCTCGCTGTGCGGATAGCAACTGGTTCTCTCTGTACAAGGGGTAGGTACACAGGGTGTGAAGGAAACCGCAACGTTCCGGACCCCTGAAGGGTACGTAAGGTCACTCAGTTATCCTTTTACAGACACTCCCAGAACGCACGGGTTCTGAGAGGCGCAGGAAGTGATTTAAAGTTGTCCCCACAACTTCCGGATATGGCACAACCCTAAATCAAATCCCTGAATGGCTATAAGATCCCTCTCACTAGCCGCAGTGAGACAGAATATTATCAGCCTTATGCTGCCACCAGTTCTCCTTTAATATAAGCCCGGTCCGTAACGGGATTATATAGGGTGAGGAACCAACCCGGTAGCATGTATAAAAGCGAGAAACCCGGACGTAAGATTCGTGATCGAGATAAAAGAGCAACACAGATTAGATTTTATATTTAATTGCCTTAAGGGCACACTAGACAATACAGTACACACAATAGATATATACAGTAAACAGAGTACAAATTACAAGGGTAGCACCACAAGTCTAAGCAGTTGGTTAGTTAGTTAGTTACCTTTGTGTGTGGCCTAATGGGGATGGATAGTCCACACTTTTAGATCTTCCCTGCGCTTAGTTGATGTTAGTTTCCCCCAGGACAAAAGACACCGGCCCCTTCAAGGGCGCCCGATTATATCAGGTGTGGACACACCTCTGCCCATCCTAAGGGGGGTCAATGGTCCCTCCTACCTGATATTACATCCAGAGCCCTGGAGAAGCCACAGCTACCCCATGGGAAGGTCCTGGGGTCATGGTTCTGGTATCATTGGATCCGGGTGAATCCCAGGATCGCATTGATACCAAACCTGACCCATTTGCTATGGTCCTATCCAGAGATATTGATATCTCTGGATCTGAGTATCCTAGAGCAATGAACAATGGGTTGTTATGATTTATGGAGAATAATTGATCCAAAAATGTATTCGGTGTTCTGGTGAGACGGACCATAACTTCATAACTGTCTCTATACAACCTGGTGATGTGAAAGTTTTAATGGCTCTTTGTTTGCGTCTGGGGAGGCGAGGGGGGGGGTGAGGCCTGCAGTCGGTTCGTCTGTATAGGTCGTTGAAGCCCAGCCACATGCTGGTTTTGTCAACAAACTGGCTCAATTAGGTAAATTTATGGTGGTGAATACCAGCAGGCCTCCCCTCCCCCTGGTCACATCATCACACCTCCCTCCTATAGAGGGCGCTAAGGGGTAATACCTTTGTGTTTCCCCATGCGCCCACTCACTACCTCTCTATGCCTGAGAGATACCCAGCTTCAGCATCACGTCAGTCACCCAGCTGTGGCACTGTTGCACCTCAGGAGGGACCCGGTATGCTGAAAACTGGGATGGGGTTTGGTCCCCGGGGTCCATGTGATGGACTGCCAACGGGTTCCTCCCAGGTTGGTTGCTGAGCAACTCCCGGAAGGGGTGAAGGGTTGCCCGCAGCTGGGACCTTTGGTCCACCCGGAGCTGCGGGCAAGCCTCTACATCCGCAATGGGTTCCTCTGCCCAAACTGGACAGAGTACCATTGCAGGTGGGTCACTGGGCCATACCTCTGATGTACCCTGCTGAATTGTCCTCTGGTACAGTCGCCCTTGCTCCCAGGCCCGCTTGGAGTCGGAGTCCAAGGGAGACTCTACCACCTGCTTCTCCTTAATTTTCAGGCAAGCGTCAGCGTCTAACGCTGCCGGAAACTCCTGGCTGGACGTGGCAAGAATTGGTGCAACTGCCCCATCTTCTGCTGACTTCCCAGGATCGATCTCCTGGCCTCTGTCTGACTTGGCAGCCAATTGGTCGGAAGGGAGGAAGGCAGTGGACCTCCAAAGGGCCTTGACGCTACGCCTGCACGTCACCGCGGCGATGGTCGCCGTGACCGCAGGTAGTGTCTGCTTCCTCTCAGCTTCCCACCCAGTCTCCAAGGCAGACAGACTGACCTGGTGCTGTGACATTCCAGTTGGGGATGGGTCATGTAGCGAGTCCTTGCCGTGAAGACCTACCTCTACCGGCACTTTCCCGTCCTCGCTGACAGGCCCTCCCTCCTGAGACCACTGACTCGACGTGGTGAGAGTAGAAGAAACCCCCACGCCTTCTGCCAGTTCCCCCGGATCTGTCTCCTGGCCTCCATCTGACCTGGCAGCCACTTGATCAGAAGGGAGGAAGTCGGCGAGCCCCCGAGGGGCTACAACGCTCCAGCTGCGCGGCCCAGCGGCGATGGTCGCTGTGACCGCAGGTAGCGTCCGATTCCTCACTGCCTCTGACCCAGTCGCCAGGGCAGACAGGTGGGCCCTGTCCTGAGACAGTTCAGTTGGGGATGGGCCATGTAGCGAGTCCTTGCCATGAATACCTACCTCTCCCGGCACTTTCCCGTCCTCGCTGTCAGGCCCTCCTTCCTGAGACCACTGACTCGATGTGGGGAGAGTAGAAGAAACCCCCACATCTTCTGCCAGCTTCCCCGGATCTGTCTCCTGGCCTCCATCTGACCTGGCAGCCACTTTATCAGAAGGGAGGAAGTCGGTGAGCCCCTGAGGGGCTACAACGCTCCGACTGCGTGTCCCAGCGGCAATGGTCGCTGTGACCACAGGTAGCGTCCGCTTCCTCTCCACCTCTGACCCAGTCGCCAGGGCAGACAGGTGGGCCCTGTCCGGAGACAGTCCGGTTGGGGATGGGCCTTGTAGCGAGTCTTTGCCGTGAAGACCTACCTCTCCCGGCACTTTCCTGTCCTCGCTGACAGGCCCTCCTTCCTGAGACCACTGACTCGGCGTGGTGAGAGTAGAAGAAACCCCCACGTCTTCTGCCAGTTCCCCCGGATCTGTCTCCTGGCCTCCATCTGACCTGGCAGCCACTTGATCAGAAGGGAGGAAGTCTGCGAGCCCCCGAGGGGCTACAATGCTACGACCGCACGTCCCAGCAGCGATGGTTGCTGTGACCGCAGGTAGCGTCCACTTCCTCTCCACCTCTGACCCAGTCGCCAAGGCAGACGGACGGGCCCGGTCCGGAGACAGTCCGGTTGGGGATAAGCTCTGCACAGAGTCCTTACCTGGGCACTTCACTAGTCCCGGTATTTTCCCGTCCTCCCCTGCAAGCTTTTTCCCCGCAGCTGTTAGCCCCCTGTCTCTCCCTACTCTAGGAGTGTCAGAGGACAACAGGTAACCAGAGGCTGACAGGCCACTCCCTATAGTAGCCTGACCCTCTGCTTCGATGGTCCCCTCCCCCAAGGGCAAAGTGGGACCCATGACCCTACCCACCCCCACATTCCTGGCAGTAGGTAGGTCACACACATCAGTATTATCATTGACAATATCAACATCAGAGTCATAACAATCAATCTCAACAGTTACAGCGGCCGGCTGCATATTGCTGTCTGAGCGATCAGTCCCTGATGATTCTGGGGTCACATACTGTGACACTAGTCGGCCCAAGTCTGTTCCCAGCAGAACACTCACAGGAAGGTCAGGTGACACGCCCACCTCCCTCATGCCCCTCCCCGCACCCCAGTCCAAATACACCTTGGCAATGGGCAGTGCTGGTTCTGTTCCTCCAATTCCAGAAACCGTGAGTGTTTCCCCAGGTATCAAATCCTGTGGGGACACCAGTTCAGGCCGTACGAGGGTCAACCCAGCACCAGTGTCTCTCAGTCCCATGGCCCTAGCCTGGCCTATGGTGACGGGCTGCAAATTATCAGGGGACCTCCCACCACCCCCACCCACAAACAAAACAGGAGATGGTGTCAGGGACGGTCCTGGGCCTCTCTGGCGCTGTGGACACATGGCCTTGAAGTGTCCTGGTTATCTGCAGAAATGACACAGATGGTTTTCGCCCACTGATGTGAAGAGGGGAGCATGGGCAGGTGCCCCCTTGGGTGCAGGGGCAGGGGTAACAGGGATGGTGTTCGTCTTACCCCCTCTCCAGCCAGCAGGTCTCCTGGTCTCCAGCGTCCGGTTGTTGCTGTATTCATCTGCCAGGCCAGCTGTTTCCAAAGCATCCTTGGGTTTCCGGTCACGAAGGTGCTGCTGTAACTCCTCCGGGCAATTCCACAAAAACTGCTCGATGGCGATTAGCTCCTTCAGCTGCTGGAAGGTGGTAAGCCCCAGTCCTGAGGTCCACTGGTCCACTGCTCGGAGAAGAGCCCTCATGTGATCAGTCCAGCTGTCAGCAGACCCCCGCTGCAAACTCCGGAGCTTCTTCCGGTAAGTCTCAGGGGTCAGGTTGTATTGACGGACCAGAGCCTGCTTGATATCCTCATAGGTCAGGGTGGTCTCACTGGACAAATAGCCAAATATCTCCAGGGCCTTCCCTCTGATACGAGGGGTAAGGTACCGAACCCACTGGTCCGCAGGCACATGGTACTGTTGGCACGTTTTTTCAAAAGCCAGCAAAAAAGTGTCCAAGTCAGTACCTTTATCCAAAAGGGGAAAGTCCTCAGTCCGCAGCTTTGGGACATGGCTCTCTGGCAACACTGGACTAGCAGGAGCAGGCTGTTGTAGCTGGAGCATCTGCAGTTGGTGTTCACGCTCCCGTTGCCTTTCTGCAGCTTGTGCTCGCTCTCGTCGCTCTGTAGCCTCTACTTGCTCTCGCCGCTCTGCAGCAGCCATGAGGGTCTCATATGCAGCATGGTTCCCCGCCTGTAAACTGGACAAGGCAGCTTGCAAGATGGCCGCCGAGCCCATCAGACCATGTGGGTGGGCGGGCAGTGGGCGGTCCAATGTGGGACTGACCACTGGCGACTGGCTCCTTGGGGAGTCTGGGCAGCGCCCCCCACCTCCTCCTGGTCCAACTGCGGTACTGCATCGTCCTCTGTAATGTCCACAGCACTGGCAGCATTCTTCCTGCCTTTGTTCCTACCGGCCATTATCACAGCTGTTGGTAACTAACAAAGAACTGCAACTTGATGTACCTCACACCTTACTGTAATTGCACTCTGCTTGTATCTAGTGCTGAATTGGTCTTAAGATCCCAACACAAAAGCTGCTGTTGGCAATCTTTAGTATTTGAGAGTATGGATTACACAATCAAACACTATTATCTCGATTATCCCACCGCTTGCCACCAATGTGAAGGAAACCGCAACGTTCCGGACCCCTGAAGGGTACGTAAGGTCACTCAGTTATCCTTTTACAGACACTCCCAGAACGCACGGGTTCTGAGAGGCGCAGGAAGTGATTTAAAGTTGTCCCCACAACTTCCGGATATGGCACAACCCTAAATCAAATCCCTGAATGGCTATAAGATCCCTCTCACTAGCCGCAGTGAGACAGAATATTATCAGCCTTATGCTGCCACCAGTTCTCCTTTAATATAAGCCCGGTCCGTAACGGGATTATATAGGGTGAGGAACCAACCCGGTAGCATGTATAAAAGCGAGAAACCCGGACGTAAGATTCGTGATCGAGATAAAAGAGCAACACAGATTAGATTTTATATTTAATTGCCTTAAGGGCACACTAGACAATACAGTACACACAATAGATATATACAGTAAACAGAGTACAAATTACAAGGGTAGCACCACAAGTCTAAGCAGTTGGTTAGTTAGTTAGTTAGTTACCTTTGTGTGTGGCCTAATGGGGATGGATAGTCCACACTTTTAGATCTTCCCTGCGCTTAGTTGATGTTAGTTTCCCCCAGGACAAAAGACACCGGCCCCTTCAAGGGCGCCCGATTATATCAGGTGTGGACACACCTCTGCCCATCCTAAGGGGGGTCAATGGTCCCTCCTACCTGATATTACATCCAGAGCCCTGGAGAAGCCACAGCTACCCCATGGGAAGGTCCTGGGGTCATGGTTCTGGTATCATTGGATCCGGGTGAATCCCAGGATCGCATTGATACCAAACCTGACCCATTTGCTATGGTCCTATCCAGAGATATTGATATCTCTGGATCTGAGTATCCTAGAGCAATGAACAATGGGTTGTTATGATTTATGGAGAATAACTGATCCAAAAATGTATTCGGTGTTCTGGTGAGACGGACCATAACTTCATAACTGTCTCTATACAACCTGGTGATGTGAAAGTTTTAATGGCTCTTTGTTTGCGACTGGGGAGGCGAGGGGGGGTGAGGCCTGCAGTCGGTTCGTCTGTATAGGTCGTTGAAGCCCAGCCACATGCTGGTTTTGTCAACAAACTGGCTCAATTAGGTAAATTTATGGTGGTGAATACCAGCAGGCCTCCCCTCCCCCTGGTCACATCATCACACAGGGCATAGGTGCACAATGTTGTGATCTGCTCTTCCCAAGGGAGGTAGGGCTGATGACTTATATGCCTCCTTTATGTTGGCAAAAAAGAGGTCCAGTGTTTTATTTTCCCTTGTGTTGCAGGATACATACTGTGTGAAATTTGACAATACAGATGTTGGACAAGTGTGGTTAAAATCTCCAGACACCAGAAAGAGGGCCTGGGGGTGCAGTGTCTGCAGCCGGCTCAGCGCAGATTGTAGGACGTCACAGGCAGTATCAGCATCCGCAGAGGGGGGCACATAAGCAGCTGTGACAATGACGTGGGATAGTTCCCTTGGCAGATAAAAAGGTCTCATACTCATAGCTAACAGTTCAATGTCTTTACAGCAAGTTTGCTCCTTAATCGTAATGTGCCTAGGGTCACACCATCTGTCATTCACAAATATTGCCAGCCCTCCTCCTATCCTCTTACCGCTATCCCTTGTCCTGTCTGCGAGAAAGAGTTTAAAACCTCCCAAGGAGACAAGTGTGTCCGGAGTAAGTCCAGTAAGCCAAGTCTCTGTAAACAGCATCATGCTGCACTCCCGAAACTCCTGTTGATACCGGGTCAGCGCCGACAGTTCTTCCATCTTATTTGAGAGAGATCTTACGTTGCCCATAATGACGGAGGGTAGAACGGGTCTATGACGTCTCCTCCTGGCTCTCCGAAGAGCTCCAGCCCTACAACCTCGTCTCCTTCTTTTCCTCAGTTCTTGGGGGATGTCAGGTCTGATAGCATGCTGCCCTGATGTGTCACTGAGCTCCAGCAGCTGTTCCCTAGTGTAGACTATAGACCCTCGGCCCATAGTTCAATCTCTCTTAAGTAGAGTAATAGAAGTAATAAAAAAAGAAAAAAAGAGAATAAGCTCATAGGTGAGCAGGAGCTGCTGTAACAGGCTGCCACTCCAGGCGGCGCCCAACTGTCAACAGTTCCCTATGGCTTAGGGAATATGTATAAAGAAAATATAATACTTTACAAAAGGTTTATTGATGATTGTATCATTATATGGAAGGGGGATGATGATACTTTGGATACTTTTATAAAATCTTTGAATAACAACCAATATAACCTAAAATTCACGTATGAGAAGGGAAACGATAGTATTTGCTTTTTAGATCTAGAACTCTTTAAAGAGGAAACAAAAATAAAGAGTAGAAATTACTTCAAACCCATTGACGTGAATAGCTATATACAGTTTGATAGCTGTCATTACAAACCTTGGATTCAGAACATTCCCGCAGGACAGTTTAGAAGAGTGGAGAGAAATTGTATGAATAGAGAGGATAGGATAACACAATTAGAAATTGTTAGGCAAAGATTCAGGGAAAGGGGTTATCCCGAGAATTTATTAGTGAACAAAATGGAGGGCACCCTAAAGGAGAATACAAAATGTAAGGGAGGGGAAGAACAGGATAAAAAGATTATGGAACCTATATTTATCACAAGATATTCAAAAGAGGCTTTAGGTCTAAAATCGATTATGCAAAAGTATTGGCACATTATATGCGGAGATCCTGTTTTGGGTCGGGTGTTGCAATCAAAACCAAAAGTGGTGTTCAGAAAAGCCCCCTCATTAAAAGACTTATTAATAGAGATGAGCGAACATACTCGTCCGAGCTTGATGCTCGATCGAGCATTAGCGTACTCGTAACTGCTCGTTGCTCGGACGAGTATTTCGCCCGCTCGAGAAAATGGCAGCTACCGCCGTTTTGCTTTTTGGCGGCCAGAAACAGAGCCAATCACAAGCCAGGAGACTCTGCACTCCACCCAGCATGACGTGGTACCCTTACACGTAGATAGCAGTGGTTGGCTGGCCAGATCAGGTGACCCTGGGATAGACTAGCCGCTGCCCGCGCTGCTCGGATCATTCTCTGTCTGGATGCCGCTAGGGAGAGAGCTGCTGCTGCTCAGGGAAAGCGTTAGGGTGTTCTATTAGCTTACTGTTAGGCAGGAGTGATTCTTAAAGAACCCAACAGCCCTTCTTAGGGCTACAATAACGTTATAATTTTTTTTTTTTTTTTTATTTGCAGCTAGTACCATATTGTGAGGAATTAGCAGGGGGACTTGCTACCGTTGTGTTTAGCTCTTAGTGACACACATATCCACCTCAAACACCAAAGTGGGAAAATTTATTAGGTGTTTGAGTAGAATTAGGCACAGTCTGCCAGTTTCTTTTTATTTTACGTTTATTTTTTTCATAACTCAGCGTCATCTCATCTGGCATAGTAGTGTGCTGTAATACTTGGCTAGAAAATAGCCATAGGAGAATACAAACATCTTAATTACGCCTGCAGTAGCGTTCTATATATTTGATTTCTGGTTGATCTGCTGGTGGCTGTACTTGCTGCAGTGCATCTACTATCAAATTGGGAGCAATTTGGAGTCAGACTTGCGACCACTGTGTTTTAGTGACGCACATATCCATCGCAAAGACCGAAGTGGGAAAATTTATTAGGGCCCGGGGTTGTATTTCAATTAGGCACAGTCTGCCAGTTTCTTTTTATTTTACGTTTATTTTTTTCATAACTCAGCGTCATCTCATCTGGCATAGTAGTGTGCTGTAATACTTGGCTAGAAAATAGCCATAGGAGAATACAAACGTCTTAATTACGCCTGCAGTAGCGTTATATATATTTGATTTCTGGTTGATCTGCTGGTGGCTGTACTTGCTGCAGTGCATCTACTATCAAATTGGGAGCAATTTGGAGTCAGACTTGCGACCACTGTGTTTTAGTGACGCACATATCCATCGCAAAGACCGAAGTGGGAAAATTTATTAGGGCCCGGGGTTGTATTTCAACTAGGCACAGTCTGCCATTTCCTTTTTTATTTTACGTTTATTTTTTTCATAACTCAGCGTCATCTCATCTGGCATAGTAGTGTGCTGTAATACTTGGCTAGAAAATAGCCATAGCAATAGGATAGCATCGTTTGGTTTTAAAAACTAAAAAACACAAAAAAAAAAAAAAAATACAAGTTATAACTCTCATTTTCAAAATGTTTAACCCGAGGGCTAGGGGTAGAGGACGAGGGCGGGGACGTGGGCGTCCAACTACTGCAGGGGTCAGAGGCCGTGGTCCTGGGCGGGGTGAGACACCACCTGCTTATGAGGGAGCAGGGGAACGCCGCAGAGCTACACTCCCTAGGTTCATGTCTGAAGTTACTGGGACTCGTGGTAGAGCACTGTTGAGGCCAGAACAGTGCGAACAGGTGATGTCGTGGATTGCCGACAATGCTTCGAGCAATTTGTCCACCAGTCAGTCTTCCACGCAGTCCACCCATGTCACCGAAATCGGCACTCCTCCAGCTCCTGCACCTCAGCCTCCTCCCCCCCAGTCTGCCCCCTCCCAGCAAAATTTGCCATTTGAACCGGCATACTCTGAGGAACTGTTTTCTGGACCCTTCCCACAGTCACAAACCACTTGTCCGGTTGCTGATGAGCAATTTTCTGATGCCCAGGTTTTCCACCAGTCGCATTCTGTGGGTGATGATGACCTTGTTGACGTAGTGGAAGAAGTGTGTAAAGAGGTGTCCGACGATGAGGAGACACGGTTGTCAGACAGTGGGGAAGTTGTTGTCAGGGCAGGAAGTCCGAGGGGGGAGCAGACTGAGGGATCGGAGGATGATGAGGTGACAGACCCAAGCTGGGTTGAGAGGCCGGGTGAACACAGTGCTTCTGAGACGGAGGAGAGTCCTCGACCATAACAGGTTGGAAGAGGCAGTGGTGGGGCCAGACGGAGAGGCAGGGCCAGAGCTGGTGCATCAGCGCCAAATGTGTCAACTAGTGAAGCTCCCGTGGCGAGGGCTCCTGCGGCGAGGGCTAGATTTTCAGAAGTCTGGAGGTTCTTTAAGGAAACACCGGATGACCGACGGACTGTGGTGTGCCACATTTGCCAAACCAGGATCAGCAGGGGTTCCACCACTACTAGCTTAACTACCACCAGTATGCGCAGGCATATGAATGCTAAACACCCCACTCAGTGGCAACAAGCGCGTTCACCTCCGGCCGTGCACACCACTGCTCCTTCCCCTGTGTCAGCTGATAGTCAGCCCCCTGCCCAGGACCCTGCCACAAAAACCCCATCGTCACCTCCACGATCCTCCACAGCATCCACCAGCGTTCAGCTCTCCATACCCCAGACGCTGGAGCGGAAACGCAAATATAGTGCAACCCACCCGCACGCCCAAGCCCTTAATGTGCACATTTCCAGATTGCTAAGCCTGGAGATGCTGCCCTATAGGCTAGTAGAGACCGAGGCCTTTCGCAGCCTCATGGCGGCGGCCGCCCCTCGGTATTCGGTCCCCAGCCGCCACTACTTTTCCCGATGTGCCGTCCCAGCCCTGCACCAGCACGTGTCAGACAACATAATCCGTGCCCTGACCAACGCCGTTTCTGACAAGGTCCACCTGACCACGGACACGTGGACGAGTGCTGCCGGGCAGGGCCACTATATATCTCTGACGGCACATTGGGTTAACTTGGTGGAGGCTGGGACCGAGTGTGACCCTGCGGCTGGTCATATACTGCCGACGCCGAGGATTGCGGGGCCTACCTCGGTCCAGGTGTTTGAGGCCTACTATGCCTCCTCCTCCTCCCACCCCTCCTCCACCTCCTCCTCCGAACGACCATCCGTGGGCATGGCGCCATCAGTCGGTAGCTCTAGGCACAGCAGCAGTGCCGTCGCTAAGCGACAGCAGGCGGTGCTCAAACTGCTGAGCCTAGGCGATAAAAGGCACACCGCCCAAGAACTATTACAGGGCATTCCACATCAAACTTGTTAACTTTGTCGCCACCCTGCTGTGTAAGCCACAAAATATACTGGAAAACTTTTTTCATTTACGGATATTATTTCAGCGCTTCTTGCGCAGATGTTTACATTCCCCTCACCCGCCATATCCCAAACTTATAAGAACGCTACTACACTTGATCTTATCCGAAAGGTTCATGGAAGTGCTGTTTGGGGAGTAGCCTAGAGACAGGGGCTTGGATTGGCGAAAGCTCGCCTGGCAGCGGAGCGCCAGCTCCATGCCAAGAACCAACTAACATAGTTTTAACTGCAGTACCTTTAATCTACTACTAGTTCACTGCCTCCATACATCGTCCCCTTATCAAACGAGCTGTGTCAGGCAGAATTTTGGATTGTTTTCATGGCTTCCATGTTAACTTTGTCGCCACCCTGCTGTGTAATCCACAAAATATACTGGCAAACTTTTATCATGTACCAATATTATTTGAGCGCTTCTTGCTCACCTTCTTTGGTTCCTCTCTGCTACCCATTGGTTTGAAGCCTGAGTCCATTTAGGGTATGTCGCCATGCCACTCTCTAGCCTTCCGCTGCTGCCGCTGCCTCTGCATGCCGTCCCCTATAGTGTCAGGGTCAATTATTGGATGTTTTAGATGCTATCTAGCTTCATTCTGTCACTCTGTCATGGCCATGCTGTTGCCCATAATTTTGGCATAATGGTGCGATTAAGCAGCCTCAGAGGCATCCATGCATGCTGCCCCTGCTGTTTCCTGTCCATTTCCGTGGTGTTTCCATCCTTTTCTGAGGTTCCCAGGTGTTTGGCCAAGCTTCCCTGTGCAGAGCCTTGGTCCCCTTGAAAAATGCTCGAGTCTCCCATTGACTTCAAAGTTCGTCTCGAATAACGAGTACCCGAGCATTTTAGTGCTCGCTCATCTCTACTTATTAACTAACAGTTATATAAAGAAATCAAAACCAAATGAAAAAGGGAGTCATACGGGTTTCTACCATTGTGGAAGATGTAAACCATGTAGAGACACTAAGGGTAGTCGAAATGAAAGATGAGAAAAGAACATCGTAGAAATAAATGGTCAGAAAATAAAAATGCATGAACATATGAATTGCGATTCCTGTAATGTAATTTATGCCCTTAAATGCCCATGTGGCTTGGGATATATAGGAAGAACTGGACGAAAATTACAAAACCAGAATAGGAGAACATATTAGGAATATCAGAAAAGGGGTAATGACACACAGTGTTTCAGCACATTTCAAAAAAGCACATCAATCCAACCCGGAGAAACTACAATTTTGGGCAATTGAAAGAATATTTCCACATTGGAGGGGGGAACATTTAAGCACTATACTAAGCAGGAGAGAGAGTCAGTGGATATATAAGCTGGGTACGTTAACACCCGGAGGTATGAATATAGACTTTGAATTAAAATGTTTTTTGAGAGACACATAAATATTTCTGCCTAGCAATATATCTATTGGAGTATAGGGATATGGTAGAAGTACTAGATTTCACTATATGCATCAAGGTCTATGGGTTTTGAGTGACACATCGTTTGAATGTGTCTAAGTAGAGTCAGTGATATATAAATTGGACCTAGTTCACACTGAAGCACTTCAACATTTGAATAGAGATATAGGTAGGGACGTAGTTCACACTGATATAGGTAGGGACCTAGTCCACATTGAAGCACGTTAACACTTCAACAGTGATATAGGTAGGGATAAAAAAAGCACTTTTACAAAAATATAGGTAGAAATGAATGAAGCACTTTATCTAATGCACTTTAATATTCGCTTAGTATCATGATGGGTAGACGTAAAGGAATTTAGTTTTATAATGTAGCACTAGACATTAAGGATGTCTGTGATCACAGGTTGTAAAAATAGGAATATGTGCAAAATGTATTTGTAGTAATCTTTGTATTAAGAAAATATGTATATAAAAGTAAAAAATGTTATTCTGTTATTAATACGCTAGAGTTTATACAACACCGCTAGCTCAACATCTCCCAGACACAATGAAAACAAAAGAAGGTTTTGTTTTTCTCCAACTCCCTATGTAATGAGTGAAGCACATTTTTGGGTTAATTGGGTAATACCCACGTGACTTTGAATGACAGGTTGAGGGGCTTGGCTCAGCACTCCCTGTGATTGGAGGATAGTTTGAAAACAGAGATTGCCCTCCAGGTGGTTTGGAGAAACTAGCAAACATGGATTTTTTAGCCTGATGTGTATGTATGCTTAAAGTGTTTTCCTTATTTAGATACTTTGTTCAATTCAGATGTATTCCGTGTTCCTTGTTTTTTAAATGTACCGTATATACTCGAGTATAAGCCGACCCGAGTATAAGCCGAGACCCCTAATTTCAACACAAAAACTGGGAAAACCTATTGACTCGAGTATAAGCCGAGGGTGGGAAATGCATTGGTTACAGCCTCCCAGTATATAGTCTGCCGGACCCTGTAGCACACAGCCTGCCCAACCCCTGTAGTAGGAAAAAAAAATAACACTGTACTCATTCTTCCGACGTCCCCCATAGGTCCTCTTCTGTCTCAGACTGTCTCAGACAGAAGAGGACCTACGGGTGACGTCAGAAAGGTGAATTTGTTTTTAGTTGACTCGAGTATAAGCCGAGTTAGGGTTTTTGAGCACAAATTTTGTGCTGAAAATCTAGGCTTATACTCGAGTATATAAGGTATGTTTTTTAAATGTATGTGATTTATGTATGAAATTGAAAACGTATTTTATGGAGAAACAGTTTTGTATAAATAAAGCTAGAGGACGGACGCTAATCATGCCCCAGAAGAAGCACAGAGGCGAAACCCTGGGTCGGGCAAGGATTGGCGTCCTCGTGGAGTTATTTGTGATATGCGCATTTTTTATCTACATATGTGAGTAGAACTGGAAATAAAAGTTTTAAAAGTTTGAAACTGTCTACACTATGTCTGGATATGTCTCTTATATGCAGTGAGTGGAGGAGACTAGGACAGGAGTGAAAATATTGACAGTTTCTGGTCTGAATGGTGACTTATCCCTGAAAGTGATCCCTTGTGTTTGGTGCACAAATAAGGAGGAAACCTGCATGGATCATCTTTTTCTTTTTTGAGCTCCGGTCACAAAAGAGTTTCTTCTACTGGATTATTGAATAGTGGATGTTTGCTGGATCCATCTAGGACCGTTAAGGACAGCTCATAAGAGGGCAGGTGCAGCACCATGCAATTTTTTGTTGGTTTTTCCAGGCAGTGCCAAATATAAAAAATAACTCCAAACAAATAGAACTTGGCCTAGTTAGAAACATCTTAATAGCAGAGGAGAATTCTATTTCAGATCCTACTGTTGCTCATGGAAAAATTTGGCAAAATACACAGAAGCAGTTGTCAGAATATGTTCTAACTTGAGCTAATAATAAACACTTTTTTTGCAAACAGGGATATTTTGAAGAAGGGGAAAAAGCTGGTCATCTCTTAGCTATTATGGCTTAATCCCAGAGAGGGGTTGCTCATGTGTCAGCTTTACAGTCGGAGAGTGGTGCTATAGTAACAAAATCTAAAGTGGATCCTTATCAGGAGCATTAAGACTTTTTTTCTTGCACAGGTATTTAAGAAGTGTGTGTGCTGGGATTGTGGAGCACGCAACCATTTTTGTGGCACAGCTGTGCTGGCTTGCATGTGGCACAAATTAGGGGATGTGCCGCCGGACAATACGACTGATTCGGACTGAGCGACGTATTTACGGTAAGTTTCAAATTGTGTCACAAGCCCAAACACTTAGATGCACCACTAAAAAGATGTTGAACTCTGTCGGACTTAAGTGGGGAAGCGACACATTCATGATATCGGGCGCACGATCATGAATCGTGGCACAGATTCCGTAGACTCTGTAGATTTTGTGAAGAAATCCTCAACCTAATTGATAGGGTTTATACGACTTATGTTCCAAGACTACCTCTAACATGAATTTTGGGGATATGTTGCTGATCTTAATACACCAGAGTGTCACAAACATGCCATTTTACATTTACTAAATTTAGCTAAAAATGAATTGCCTTGCACTGGAATGATGTAAATCCTCCATGTCATTCAGAATGTTTTACTAGAGTTTACTTATCCCTACGATTGAAAAAAAATGTTTTTTAGAAAAGATACGCCCTTAACACATAGAACATTAGAGAAATAATGATTGGTAGAATCTCTAGAAATTACGTATAATAGTGAAACGTGATATAGTAACACTGTGACCCTGTAGTGTATTAATATACATCTATATATTTATTCTAATATACATTTAGCAATTTACCAAACTCTGTATTTAACCTCTGTGAAAAAAAAAAACGCTTAGATATGTGATTAGAAGATATGTAATTGGTTAATTATATCCAATGCAAACTTGGTAGTCGCTTGAGGGGGGAATGATGGGAATGTTTTTTAATGTTCTGTTTTGTATTTTATGCAAAAAAAACTTTAAATAACAATATATCTGAATGAAAAAAAGAAGGAATCTACCATCAGATCTACTTCTGATGGTAGATTCCTCATGGTAGGTTTTCTTTAAATATATGATAACATAGTCATTGAAAATTGCTGCATATGTTACATTACTCTTTCTGTAAGTTCTAAATATACAGTATTTTATAGCTGATGAGCATCTTCCGTATGACCATGTTCTGCATGTCCACAAGTCTGGGTGATAAAGGGTAGGCCTGTTACTATTAACTGAAATTGAACATGCACTATAGGGAAGGGGAGAAAAAAAGGGGTAATAAGGATTGCCAGTGCAAAGAATCCACGGTAACGTAATTAGCCTTCCCTGTAATATACCTCATGGGGCTTGTTGGAAAACATTAATCAAAACCTATCTTTCAACCCCCAAACAAAGAGGGGTGAAAAAGACCAACATGAACAGCCGGAAAACGTTGATAATAGTACAAAGTATAAATTTTATTGGGTCAAATGACAACAAGAGTGGTTAAAAGTGAACCCACTATGAGAGGGGACACAAGCAAGAGTTGCATCGCAGGCAACTGATCATAACACCTAGATGCATGGTATGTAAAGACAACAATGGCCAAATGAGGGTGTAAAAACAGTCATAATGGGAAGCGTTGAAAATAAAGAATTGGTAACCTAATAATCAGTACATAAGAACCTTGTAACGAGCTTACCCATATTGTGATCGTTGCCCAGGATAGCAGCAACCCCGACACGCGTTTCGGCTGATGGAGCAGCCTTCGTCTGGGGAGACGAAGGCTGCTCCATCAGCCGAAACGCGCGTCGGCTGATGCAACTCTTGCTTGTGTCCCCTCTCAAAAGAATGAAATACCTTTTTTACTGGTTGTTTGGTCTTGTAGAAAGTTGAGAACCTGTTTGTTTATTAGTAGGTTGTCGGGGTTGAGGTTCATCATGAGTTTACGAATTTTAAGGTAGTTGAAAATTTCCTCAGGGGGGAGGTTGTATCTACTATTTAGGCTATAGAAAGGTGCTAGTTTTTGTTTGTTCATTAAGTCTGCAAGGTTTATAATGTTATGTGACCGCCATTGATGGAGGTTTGTGTTTGGGATATTGGCTTCAAGTATATCTAGAGGGATGTATTCCGGTGCGAGTTGAACTAGGTCATGGTTGTTTGCAGCTAACAATTCAATCCATGCTTGTTCCGTGGCCTGCATGGTGCTTAGTTTTGGTGTTGCTGATTGTATCTTACATAAAGAATTTATGAGACGGGTTTTTAAGGGAGAGTTATTATTATAATGTTTTTCAATCTCACACCATTTATTGTTTGAATTATTATGCCACCAGGATTTAATTTGGCTTAATATAGAGGCTTTGTAATAATCTTTTAATTCCGGGACTCCTAACCCTCCTACCAGTTTTGGCTTGGATAGAATTTGTAAAGCTACTCTTGGACTTTTCCCTTGCCATATAAATTTTCTTAGTTGAGTTCTAGCTGTTCTAAAGAATGGTTCCGGGATTGGAATGGGGACAGTTCTAAAAATATATAAAAATTTTGGGTCATCATTTTGTAGGACGCTATACGTCCGCACCATGATAGGAGTACCTTTGAGTATTCTGATAATTCTTTATCTATTTTATTTAATAAAGGGATGTAATTAAATTTGTATAGGTTTTTGGTCGGATAAGCCAGTTCGATCCCTAGGTATGTTAAATGTTCTGGTTGCAGTCAAAATTGAATTTCTGTTTTAGTTTTTGGGTCATTTCTGCTTTCATGTAGACTGGGAGAGCTTGGGATTTGGAATTGTTTACTTTGTAGTATGAAATTTTCCCAAATTCGTGCAGGGAATTTAATGCCTGTGGAATGGAGATTTCCGGGTTTGTTAGTGACAAAATTATGTCGTCCGCGAATAGAGATATTTTATATTCTTGCTTTCCGACTTTTACCCCTGTAATTGAGTGGTTTTTTCTGATAGTCTCTGCTAGTGGTTCTATGGAGAGGATGAAAATAATCGGTGAGAGGGGACATCCTTGTCGTGTGCCATTTGACAGGGTGAACTTCTGAGACAACCTGCCATTTATGAATACCCTTGCTGTAGGGTTTGAATACAGCGCTTTGATAGCCACCAGAATAGTACCATTGAATCCGAACTTGTTTAAAGTAGCAAAAAGATAGTCCCAGTTCACCCTGTCGAATGCTTTCTCAGCGTCAATTGTTAAGAACGAGGCCGGGGTTTTTTCTAGTTCGCATACTTGTAGAAGGTCGATTAGTTTCCTAGTATTATCCGAGGCCTGCCTACCTGGGGTGAATCCTGATTGGTCTTGGTTGATAAGTGAGGGGATTACGTTTTTAAGTCTGTTTGCTAGGATTCTGGCATATATCTTAATGTCTTCGTTTAACAGAGAGATAGGGCGGAAGTTAGCTGGGTTATCTGTGTTTTTATTAGGTTTTGGGAGGGCTACTATAATAGAGGTGAGCATGGCTTCTGGAAATTCTCCTCGGGAAGATGCAGCTTCATAGACTCTAGTTAGGTAAGGGGCAATAATATTTGAGAATTTTTTGTAGTAAGCCCCTGGGAGGCCATCTGGACCAGGTGCTTTGTTAGCCTGAGATAATTTTATGGTCTTTATTACTTCGTCCGTTAGTATAGGAGAGTTAAGTTTAGAGAGTTGTTCTGGTGATAGTTTGGGGAGTGAGAGAGAATTTAGATAGTTCTGAATTTGATCCGGGGTGGGAATAGTTGTGAGGCTGTCTTGTTTTATGTTATATACAGGCAGTCCCCGGGTTACGTACAAGATAGGGTCTGGAGGTTTGTTCTTAAGTTGAATTTGTATGTAAGTCGAAACTGTATATTTTATAATTGTAGTTCCAGACAAATTTTTTTCTTGCCCCAGTGACAATTGGAGTTTCAAAATTTTTTGCTGTAATTGGACCAAGGATTATCAATAAAGCTTCATTACAGACATCTTACAGCTGATTATTGCAGACTGGGACTATAATAAAGCATCCACAGAGCTTCACCAGAGGTCACAGTGGGCAGAGGGGGCCGTCTGTAACTATGGGTCGTCTGTAAGTCGGGTGTCCTTAAGTAGGGGACCGCCTGTAATTTCTCATAAAATCTCATGAATGAGTTAGCTATGTCTCTTGGATTCATTATTTTATTTCCTGTCTGTGGGTGGTTGATGTATGGAATGTTAGCTTTCAGTGCTCTATTTTTAAGTTTATTAGCTAGGAGAGATCCAGCTTTTTGGTCCTGGGAGTAATATTTCATTTTGAGTTTGTGGAGCATTCGTGTGTGTTTGTAAAGTAGGAGGTTTCTCAGATGATCTCTTTCTTTGTTTAGTGCTTCAAGTGAGGATGTAGTAATAGCCTTTTTATTAACATTTTGTAGTTGTTGAATTTTTCCTAAAGACAGTTTTATTTCTGCTTCTCTTGCTTTCTTAATTTTGTGTTCTAACTTCCTAAGGTCGTCTTGAATGTAACCCTTATGCATTAGCCAGATAGAGAATATATCTGCCTCTCCATTGTCGTTAAATGTTAAAAACTCTCTAAGTGCCAGTTCTATTTTGGCCAAATTTAGTGGATGGGCTAAGGCAGACATGTCTGCTTTCCATATATAATCATTATGGTTTGAGTGTTGATCTAGAAGTGTGATTTTAATGGGGGCATGGTCAGACCATTTTATTAAGCCAATAGATGAGGATTTCACTTGATCTATAAGATTTTTGTTAATAATAAACATGTCAATGCGAGAGTACGTTTTATGTCTAGGTGAAAAGTATGTATAGTCCTTTTCGGATGTATGCTGTATCCTCCATATATCATATAGGTCGTTCTCCCAGAGGAGATTACTTAGACTATGGGGTCTGTAAATCCTAGCTGATGTGGTGTCTTCTGTGGGGTGTAATGTGGTGTTAAAATCCCCGCATAGTATTAGATTACCTTTTTTAACTTTGTCCACTCTTCTCAGTAATTGTCTAATAAAGGAAACTTGACCGTTGTTAGGGGCATACAGGTTGACTATAGTATATGTTACGCTGTTGATATCGCATACAAGTACTATGTATCGGCTGTCTGGGTCTATTTCTAGATGGGACACCGTTACAGAAAGGGATGATTTAAGGGCTATAAAGACCCCTCTTTTTTTCTTGGGGAATGTGGACATAAAAATGTGTGGGTAAAGAGGATTAGATATTTTTGGTGGATTCAGAGAATTCGCATGTGTTTCCTGAATACGCATAATGTCGCATTTTTCTTCCCTGGCTTCTTTCCAGAGAAGAGATCTTTTGTATGGGGTGTTCAGCCCCTTTACATTAAGCGACAAAATTGTTAGTCCGATTATGGTTTAACTTTTTGGTAGCTATATATAATACTATATGTTCCATCAACAGCTGTAACAGAAACGTTATGGAATACCTTGGAGTACATTCTAACTAGAGTGTAGCATTCTAGGCCTATAGAGATAAACATGTTAAACATCAAATACAAAAACATGAAAACAGTTAACAAAACAAATTTTTTGGTACCAGTAGAAACGAGTACTTCTTTGGGGTGAACAGTTCATGTGGATACATGAGAAGAGACCGTCAGACTCCTTGCTTGAAGAGTATTCTTAGGGACTGCTGGGCGTAGATCAATATCATTTGGTGTTCCACTCCGGATCCAGACGATTTTGTCGTTGTGGTTTTGGATTGTATAGTTCTTCATCGTTAGTTAGACCCCAGGATTTCATCACCTCCAAGCCTTCTTCTACTGATTTAATAGCTTCAATGGTATTTTTCCATTTCACCAGGATTTTAGTGGGAAAGCCCCATCTGTAGGGGATTCCTTTTTCTCTTAGGATTGATGTGATAGGATACAACTTTTTCCTGGCTTGCAACGTTGCCGCAGAGAGGTCTGTGAAGAGTTTTATAGCCTCGTAGGGTGCCGGGAGGGTTTGTAGTTTTCTTGATTCAGAAAGCAGTTGGTCTTTGACATGGTAGAATGTGTATCTTGCTAATACATCCCGAGGCACCGAGTCCGGGAGATTGCTAGGTTTGGGCACTCTGTGGGCTCTATCTATACAGAGCTCATATTCTGCCAGGTTAGGGAGAAGTGATTTAGTTAATTGCTGGATGTATGCTTTCAAGTGGGCGTTGGGCACGGTTTCTAAGATGCCTCTAAATTTGACATTGTTGCGTCTGTCTCGATCTTCTGAGTCAATAATTTTAGCCTGGATTGCAGACACTGAGTCTTCTAATGAGTTATGAGAGTCCAATAATTCGTTATGAGCTTGCACAAAAGAGGTTAGTTTATCTTCTGTTTGAGATACTGTCTCCCAACTCTTGAATAGATGTTTGAATAGGTTTCACAATTGAAATAATATCTTTCTGTAGTGAGCTACGGAGAACTTCAAGCATGTTTTTAAGAGTGTGTTCAGAGACCAGCTTTTCTGTGGCTTGAAAAGCAGCAAAGCCATCTATTTCTTGTTTATTTGGATCAGAGTTTTCAGAGAAGCATTAGACAGTTCTCCCTGTGAGGAATTATGTTGTTTAACTCTTTGCTTAGCAGGACTGCTAGTAGCAGATCTTGTTTCCTCATATATTTTCTGCTGGAGGGGAGAACATGAGGAGTCAGTGCTGCCACTTAGCTGCAGAGTCAGGGGTGGCATGCTTATTTCATCTATTATGTGAGCTGGGGATAGCTGTAGCGGCGATTTAGAAGCCGATGAGTCTGTTCCCCAAACCCCTAGGGGCTTTTGCATTGTAGGGGGGATCTTTGCCCCGTTTCTAGTAGTGGGTACCTAGTTCGGGGTTGCCATCCTGCGCAGGGTAGTTGCGCCATGTGTCCCGTCTGCTCCATGCTGCTCGGCGCTTTGCTCGGGGCCATTTTGTGACCGGCCCGCGGCTCCATTAAAGAAGTGAGCGATCGGCTTATTCACCGACTCCTTCGCTCCTCTTTTTCTCCCTGGTGCACCGAGGGTTGGACCGGAGGTTTTGCTGGGCATATCGTCCTCCAATTGCTGTGTGAAGGAGATCGGGTCGGAGCTCTCTCCTCACGCGGCCATTCCAGACAGCGGCCAAACCACGCCCCCTACTTTCATAATTTTTTACATGTCTGGATAATTTATTTTGATGTCACGCGGCTTACAAATAGAATATTGATTTTCTGTATTTTCTGAATTTACTATTTTGGGGATAAATACTGTTTTGAATGACATTTTAAATATTTAGCATTAAAACCCCCCTACATAACCAAACTATTAGAAACAGCTTTTAGGAAGATTGTTAACCCCTTGATATCTTCATAGTAATTGAATGAAAATGGAGGTGACATTTACACGTTCATTTGGCCCTAAAATGTATACATTTCCAAAAGATAAAAAGAGAAAACCCACCTTAAAATTTGTTATACAATTTCTCCCGAATAGAGAGATCCCCCCCACATGTGGCCGTGACTTGTTTTATGGGCGCACAGCGAGACGCAGAATGGAAGGAGCGCCCTGCAGCTGCCAGGATTTTAGGTTTCTCATTGGCCCCTTTTTGTAGGCTATAAAATTTTAGCTTTTTTGTTATTGGGCCCGTGTGATGGCATTTTTTTTTTGCGGGATGAGATGTTTTTTCCAGTGTTACCATTTTGGGGTTGGTATCTCCTATTGGTCAGTAGTAGAAAGGCATCAATTCTGTACTGGATTTTTAACTTTTTTTTGGTGTTCATCGTATAGCCTAATAATGATGTTATCTTTATTCTATAGGTCTATACGATTATGGAGATATCCTACATGAATATTTTTTCTTATGTTTTACTGAATTTGACAAATAAAACCTTTATGTGGGGAAAAATCTATCATTTTTGCATCGCCGTCTTCCAAGTGGCATTGTTACTTTTTTGGCTACAGAGCTGATTGATGGCTTGTTTTTTGTGGTTGTACTTTGCAACAGTATCAATCTGCAGCACAAATGTTTTTTTGATCACTTTTTATTGCATTTTTTGTGGGATTAAATAGGTAAAGATCATAATTTTTGGCATTTTTTATTTACGTTTTTTTTCTCCGGTGCAGAGCCGAACCAGCATCGTCTGAGCACCAATAGCGGGAGCCAGCGAAGTACTAGTACGACGCAGAGCGCTAAGGGGTTAAAGTGAGAATGAGAAGGCATATGTCTGACGTTTCTAATGAGGCTGTCAATATCTCAGCCATCTCCACACATTTTAAGGCTGAGGACGGGGGATCCCTTTTGGGGTTTGATTGGAAAGGTATCAAACAAGTATGAAGACCTCCAAGAGGGTTAGATTTGAAGCGTATTATTCTAAATCGGGAGTTATATTGGATGTTCGTGCTGAACACAGTTTAAATTTCAGACAAGACCTAATTCTGCAGTATTGAATTGTTAATACCCATTTTGATAGTAGGGGTCTTGTTTAGCAAGTATTGCTGCTTGTCTTTCCTTTCCTCTTTCCACTCTATGCCTGAACATAACCATAGTTTGCCGTGCGTTTTTTCGATCCTTTAGTTTCTCTGTCTAAACATAACCATAGTTTGTCATGCATTTTTTCGATCCTTTAGTCCAGGGGTCAGGAACGTTTTTGGCTGAGAGAGCCATGGACGCCACATATTTTAAAATGTTATTCCGTAAGAGCTGTACCATATGCACATGCCCCCCAGTAGATAGGTAGTCCCAGTGTCACGGCTGCCACCACTTTCCATGTCCCGTCCCGGCTGGCCAGCACTCATGGATTTAAAGGTCCAGTGTGCCGCTGATTGGCGCTGTCCACTTCCCGGGTTCCTTTAAAGACCGGCGGTAGCCATAGCACATGTCCCCCAGTATATAGGTAGCCACTGCACATGCCCCCAAGTAGATAGGTAGCCACAGCACATTCTTCCATAAGATAGGTAGCCCCAGCACATACTCCCAGTAGATAGGTAGCCACAGCACATGCCCTCAGGTATATAGGTAGCCACAGCACATGCCCCCAGGTAGATAGATAGTCACAGCAAAAAAAAAAAAAGAATATTCCAACACTCCCTGCAGCCAACTCCCACACTCTTCTCTTAGACCCAGGCTTAGACGATGGCGCCTGGGTCGTACAAAGGATGTAGGCAATGGTAACATTACTGCCTGTGTCCAGCAGCCATCACTATTTATTAAAGATCTATCTGAGAGCCAGTTGCAGCAAACAAAAGAGCCATATCTGGCTCCCGAGCCATAGGTTCCCTACCCCTGCTTTAGTCTCTGGGTCTGAACATAACCATAGTTTTCAGTTAGATTTTTTGATCCTTCAGTCTTATTCACTACTGCCACCTGATGGCACGTAATATGCATAACATTTATTAGAGCTTGTCTCTAGAGAATATAAATATATCTATTGTGTAGTGAATACGATATGTGCTGATAACAGCTTTTTGTATATGAATTTACTGCTCACCTATGGTGGATTTGGAGCAGGGAAGATCCGTAGGCCCCGGATCAGCTCATCTCTAAAATCCAGCTGTATTCCTGGAAGAAATAAATTAATTTCTCCCCCCCCAGTAAAATTCATTGTTGAATGATTTATCTGTTGGTATATGGGTTTGCAAGTGAGAGTTCTCCACCTTGTAGGTGTGTCAAGAATTATAGCTATTTATTTTTCCTAGGGGACTCTGGGTAATATGCAAATACATTTCCATGATGGGACAAGGAAAACAATGCATAAGGACATGATGTGGGATCAAAGTCAAACCAGTATCTCTATTCCAAAAGGAACAGATTGCCAACCATGGATAGCACTGTTTCGATGTGGCTGCGTCTCTTCAGTACAGTGTAGGGAGCTTGTTTGGCTGGGTGTTGGTATATGGAATTTGTGTGTAGGGAAAAGAAAGGGGAATGCAAAGAGTGTTTACATGACAGACGGTTAATGAAAGAAGCTCTCAGTATGTTACAAAGTTTTCAATTGCATTATAGTTATACAAAATTTAAATAATAATTTAAAAATCTTAGCCAGTGTCTGAAATTATACAAGATACTATCATTGGACATGTTATTTTCCCACAAACAATAAATGACCAATTGTTGGGACCATTTTACACTTGTATCCAGAGTTCTACAAATTCACCATCTTAAAAACCAGTGATCAATGTAAGATCAGTTGGGGGTCCATCATCAGGCTGATCGTCAGTTAGCAGCTCACAGGACAGTGATGTCAAATCTATTTCTCTCTGAGGCCTGTTTTCAGTTCAGTCCTATTTTAGTGAAGGGGGGTAACCTGCATTACCAAGTAGACAAAACAGACACACTGAGACATCAGGTTGTTTCCCTGTTTAGTTTCTCTGCACAGGGGGAAAACTAAATTGCACTGAGGGTGAGAAGCATCTAAACAAGAGAAACTGAGAAAATTATTTTTATCTATTTTTGCATTGCAAAAAATTGCCTGAAGGTGTACTTAGCCTTTAACACCTTTTTGCATAATCACGGATAATCGACATAAGCTGCTCCTTTCTTTTTTAAAACAAATCTACTATCTACATCCATCAGGGACACTCATTACTCATTACAGGCACTTCTTATATTTGTTATCCATGGCTTTTTTACTTATAAAATCAACTTTCCTTTCTCCCTTCTGCAGATTCACAAGTGGTTACAATGGGGAAGATTTACTTACCCGACCCATTCGCGATCCAGCGGCGCGTTCTCTGCGGTGGACGTCAGCAGCGGCGCGTCATACTAGGCGCCGTCCGGGGGAGAACAATGGCGGCGCCCAGCACAGAGTTAGAGAAGACAGAAGCCGGGAGCAGAAGCCAGAAGAGGACCCGCGTGGACATGGGGGGAGCAGCGCTGCACGTCGGGGCCACCAGAGGGTGAGTATATAAGTTTATTATTTTTAAAATATTTTTTGAGTATATGTATTGTATTGACTCGTGTATAAGCCGAGGGGACGTTTTTCAGCACATTTTTTGTGCTGAAAACTCGGCTTATACTTGAGTATACCGTATATACTCGAGTATAAGCCGACCCCTAATTTTACCATCAAAAACTGGGAAAACCTATTGACTCGAGTATAAGCCGAGGTAGGGAAATGCATTGGTCACAGACCCCCCCAGTATGTAGCCAGCCTGCCCCCAGTAGTATACAGCACTGCCCCCAGTAGTATACAGCACTGCCCCCAGTAGTATACAGCACAGCCCCCAGTAGTATACAGCACAGCCCCCAGTAGTATACAGCACAGCCCCCAGTAGTATACAGCACAGCCCAGCCTGCCCCCAGTAGTATACATTTTTTGTGCTGAAAAACTCGGCTTATACACAAGTATATCCGGTATACGGTATAAGAAGATTACCACAGCCACAGTGTCTGGATCTATGAGTAAGTGTCCCTGGTTTATCATGATGGATTTTGATAGTAGAACTCTTTAGAGACTACAACATATAAAAACTTTGCTAGTCTCTCTCTTTCCATGATCTGCTCCTTTGACCTACCTGCAGGAGGTTTCAATTATCTCCATGGCAGCACAGTCTTAACAAGGACTCTGAGTATACCATCAGAAAAACCCTATTAGACCCTCCTCAAAATAAAAAGCACCTTTGCTAGCAGCATTTAAATGGTTAACACCCATGATCGGTGCCAACATCCAAATTCAGGAAGCGGTTGAAATCAATATGTGGACAAACAGTATAAAAAAGTTTCAATTTTGGTGCAAAAAAACTCCAGCCCTAAGCAGATGTAGGCTTGATAAACTTTAGAAGAAGCTTGCAAAAGAATCTGCAACTTTTTTGAAAAAGGCGCAAAAAAACAGACACACAAGTGCAACATCCCCCACCGGGGCCTAGCTTTTTCTTGGGGCCTGGAGGCAGCCGGGCCCAGAATACCGGAGTGATTGGCTAGTGCGGACTAGGGCACGCTGTGGTCACAGTGCTTGGTATGGGGACCGGAGGGCTGACCTACAGCCTGGCAGGAGGGAGGGAGAGGCTGATGTACTTTTTCTCCCTGTAAGATAGGACCCTGGGTAAAGGATAGGCTGGACTCGGAGCGTAGTGGAGAGGTAGGCCGGCAAGACGGGCATAGAGGGCCGAGTCAGTTGCAAGGGGGCTGGCGTTTTTGGTTACTAAGAGGGGATGATAAAAATAGTGCACCGCAGCGGTCGGAACCATTTTTTTAATAGTAGCCGCCATTAGGAGATCCCGCCCGCACTAAGTTTGGTGGGAGGGTGGAGGGTTACAGGTGGGGGAATTGATATATAAAAAAGGGGGGATTAAGGGGAAGAATAGAAGGACTTAGTGAAGACGAGGCGTCATAACAGTATAGGCGGGTCAGCGGGTCCTTGGTGTTGGTGGTGAGGGGTAAAAGAGGGGACAGGGCGGCCTGTCACGGAAACCCCTATTCTTAGTGGAATAAGGTGGGATGGCGTTTTGGGCTCCTGCTGGGTGGTGTACCATGGAGCAAGGGTAAGAAAAGGGTTGTCAAATAACTAAGCTAAGTTGACATTGCCACGCTGATGGATGCACAGGGGTTTTATACTTCCACTAATCGGATGGTGACACCTCTCCGATCACATTCCAGTTTACACCTTACATCTTACACCCATTTAACTATTGTCTTTCCAGGCACGGGCTACAGCTGCTATTACATAATCTCCCAGTGCTAGAAACTTACTAGAGGGTTCATGACTCCCTCCGACAGCTCCTAACCTGGAGAGGGCACTATTCACAACTACCAGCCTGTCTATATATTGGCAGGGGTGTTGCACATGCCTGATAAATGAAACAAGTCCAAAACCCAGACAAAGCAAAAAAAGACATTCACAAATGTCCTGACTAAAGATAAATGACCCCCAATAAGTTACAGAATAATATGTCTGCAGCTCATATTACTGTGAAATGCAGACAATCCATACAGTAACAGCAGCAATGCACAATTGACCGTGCAGAATAGTGCAATGTACAGTGGACTGCATGTCAGTTGCACAAAGCTGTAGCAAAGTTTCTTGAGTGAAACTTCCTTTTACCCATTAAAGTAAAGCGAGTTTATTTTGTCTCGCCAAATGCTTCTGCAATATCAGTCCTTTCTTCTAGAGCCTGGTGTAAATTTTTAGGTATTTCCCCTCTTCGGTTTCATAGATGTTTGTTTTTCATGCTGACGCTCCAAAGGTCTAATCTGAAATGGAAACCTAAGAAAAGCGAAAGTCCTACAACCAGAAAGATTAACATAATGAACAAGTAATCTTTGTTTCATCATCGCTTCTGCAAATGCCAACAGAAAATAGTTTCAGTGGAATTCCACACGTGGGCTCTGATACCTGGGATCTGGATAAATATTAATACTAACAGCATGTTTATATATATTTCTCTACGACATACTGTATGCTATTCTACATGATACTGTATTGGCCAGCTGTCTGGTGTTCACTTCGAATTTTACAATCTTTTGCAAAACATCTGTCTTACTGTTTTCTGTTAGTTCATTTTAAAATTAGTCCTATGTAGCTTCTTGGCTTATAATTGCATTAAATTTTTGGGTTGGTGTGGGGTTTTTTTGCGTTTTTTTTCTTGCACATTTTTTACCTTTTACTTTAACTTTACTGCATCATACGAGTTTTTCATTGGCATTGTTTTTCTGCCACAAGCTTGGTTTTCTCCTTTTGCACTGCATCATCTGTTGTTTTTTTTTACTTGATTTTACTGATTGTCTGATTTATTTTCAGCGTTTTTTAAACTTGCGCTTATGCTGGTTAACATGCTAAAATACACCTATATCTAGGCAGCTTACAGAGCACGGGCCGACTGTCTGAGACCAGGAATTCTAACTGAATGTTGTTTTAGTTTGGATAGTTCTGTGTATCGCGGGGGATGTGTTGGACCAGTCTGAAGACCTGTGCACACATTGGGGCACATTTACTAAGAACAGTGCAGTGTGTACTATGTTGCGTTTGCATGTGTAGTGTGCAGAGAGTGCCAAATTCAGGATTTCTGGTGCACATTCTGCATGGATCTTTGGGCGGCTGGGTGGCTATGTTGTTGTGTTTTTCATCACCTGTATCTGTAATGTTCTTCTTCCTGTCCCCTCACCCGTCCTCCATGAAATCTTCTTCCTGCACTCTCTGCTCATCTCCGAGTCCACAAGTGTATAGTTGCGTCCCAACCTGGATTTTCTGTCTCCATACACCTACTGATATTTTTTTTCCTTTATAGTTCTGCTCGTTGTCTAGGTAATGTTTGCGGCAGGTAAGGGGCACTGTTCTTAGTAAATGTTCCACAATGTGTGCCCAGGTCTCCAGACTTGTCCTACACATCCCCTGCAAGACACAGCATTATCCAAACAAAAACAACGTACAGTTAGGATTGCTGTTCTGGGACATCCGGCCCAGGCTCTGTAAGCTGCTTCGGGTAGCTTTATTAGAGTGCCAACATAAGTGCAAGTTTAAAAAACACAAGGAAAAAACAACTGACTGGAAGATAGATACAGCGCAATGGAGGAAACCAAGCTCACAGAACAAAATTAGCAAAATTTTAAAGTTTTTGCTCAATTTTATGTTTTGAGGTATCTGAGAATTTCCTTTGCAAAAACATCGCAAAAAGGCAGAAATTGAGCAGATGTGGTCAATATACGTGAAACAAGTACAGTCTATTCCCACATAGCTGTAATTTTGTGTGTCCCAGAGGAGGAGCTCCAGTAATCCAGTTGTGTTGCTTTAAAATTGTCCTATTCATGGCACATCCTGGGTGAACCAGGACTGCAGGAGAAGGCCTTGAGTCTTGTCTCGTGAACCCTAGTTGACAGCTTGGTTGCCCACAGAGAGGGCTCTGAGTGTAACCTCTGGCCCATTGGGTTTCCACCACTGGCCTATGACAGTAACTAAAGAGGCTTACCAGGATTACCAATGTTTATACTTGGCACCACGTGGAGGCATGAAAATGGCAAACGGTATATACTCACTGAAACATCTGTGGCAGCGTCACCTTCAGTCCGTGATGTATGACTGAGGAGACGCTGATTTGGTTTCTTTCAGATGCAGCCTCGGTAGGCCTGCTTCCAGTGAAGCCATGTGGTGGCATAAAAAAATTCAACTCTAACAATTCAAACTAACTAAAATATTCCCTATTTATTATTCCCAACAGCCCTATTATGGATATTTTATATACAGCCCCATCATGGTTCTATTATATAAAGCCTACCATGGATTTACAAAATACAGCTTCCCTCAACCCCCAAAAGGCACTGCCAGGTTTCTGGGGACTGAGAATAGGCCGCGTGGACTCCCCAAGCAGATCTGGGCCCCGTCACTTAGGCAGGTATGCCTGGTGATGGTGCCGACCCCGGTCTCTTTCATTGCATTTTTTGTGAACAAATTTGTGTGAACATGGGTTTAGCTTGCTCGCTGTTTAGGAGTTGATTGTAACTGACTGAGCTCTGCTCCAATCATTTCTGGAGCAGAGGCTTTGGTTTCCAATAAGTATTTTGTTTACATCCAGTTCAGTGCCAATTACAATTTATCTTAACCTGCTCCAGATTTGGTTTACTGCATTCCTGGTATTTTGCTCTTGGCTTTAGTTCTGTGATTTTGTACTTCATGCTCGTCTCTGTCATGACCCAGCTTGTTGGCTATTCTTCCAGGTTTGTGCCGTTTGGCCTCTTAAGGTGTCATTAGGCCGAGTAGTTCAGGAGAGAACAGTTAGGGATAAGTACAAGTACTCATTGCTGCTTATCCTTGTAAGAAGATTGAAAAGATTGATATAGACCCAAGGTCTCTAATAATCTAACACACATTTTGCTTCCTTTGAAATAATATCTTGGTAGTTTTAACTGTAGCTTCTAAGTTTAGATTCCTGTGTTTTTGTTTGTGGTTTAATACATTAAGATATTCTTAGGGTGGGACTTCAAGCACAATGTTTTACATTATTCCATTTTTATTATTTAACTTTTCAATAAATAATACAGGCAGTCACTGGGTTACGTACAAGATAGGTTCTGTAGGTTTGTTCTTAAGTTGAATTTGTATGTAAGTTGGAACTGTATATTTTCTAATTGTAACCCAAGTTAAAAATGACTTGGTCTATGTGACAATTGGATTTTAAAAAAGTTTTGTTGTCATTAGAACCAGGATTAACAATACATTTTAATTGCAGACACCTTTGATAACTGTTATAGCTGTTAAATGTACAGTACAGTAAATTACCAACATCCAGAGGTCCATTTGTAACTAGCGGTCATCTGTAAAATAAAAAAATGGGTGTTCATAAGTAGGGGACCATCTGTAAAAGAAAAAAATAGTTTACACGTAAAAATGAAATGTAATTTATTCTTGTTTTTTTTTTTTTTTAAATAGGCAACATTGAGGAGCGACTCTCAAAGAAACACAATGAAGATGAAGAGGATATAAGCTCTCAACCTTTTAAAAAATACTTACCGTATTTTTCGGACTATAAGGGGCACAAAAAATCCTTTTTCAGAAATCAAAGGTACACCTTATAGTCCAGTGCGCCTTATATATCAACTTTACTTACAGACAACAGCTGCCTTGAACTGTGCACAGGTCTGCCACCCGCTGGTCATTCATTGGTCATTCATCCTTATAATCAGGTGCGCCTTATACTCTGGTGCGCCTTATATATGAACCTAGACATTTTAGCAGGCTCTAATGAAGGACCAGCCAAGTTCATGGCTTTTTAATGAAGAATCTTTAATGGCAATCTACCATCAGAATGAAGTATCTTTTAGTATTTTGGACAATACAAAGTTATTTTAATATTTCATAACTATCTTTATTTATATAGCGCAATCAAATTCTGCAGTGCTTTAAAAGTCATATTTAATAATTTATAATAACTTATTTGCCATGTTTATTTTTTTCTGTGTACTGTTGTTTAACCCCTTAGGTGACCACAAATACGGATTTCTCCATTGGTCACTAAGGGGCCTTAAGCTAGGCCAATGGGTTTCTCTGTCGGTCTAACTTAAAGGAAACCTACCATTTAGAATGGTCGGTGTAAGCTGTAAGTACCGGGCACCAGCACGGGCCCCTTTGCATGGAAGAGGAGCGCCCTAGCTTTATTATGACAGCCGGGACCTTGCTATAACAGTCCAGATCGGAGTGAATTCCAATCCAGCCTGTTTAACCCGTTAGATCCTGCGGTCAGTGCTGTGACTGAGGGATCTACATACCTGCTAATGGAGGGGGCTCCTTCCTTCTCCTACTGGCACCACTCAATGCGATCAAGGGGTGCCATCGTTACTGCCTAATGAACGTCTCTGGGTCTGCCATTGACATCTGCATGCATGCTCGGTCCAGCCCCTGCCTGTGATCCTATGAAAGTATACTTTTAATGCACTGCAATACTTGGTTGTTGCAGTGCATTAGTATGAACTGGTGATCACATGATAGTATTGTAAAAAATAAAACACAAAAAATAAAAAAATATTTATAAAAATTTCAAATAAAATTTATTAAAATGTCTCAAAAGCCCCTAAAACATGTAAAACAAAAAATAATTAAAAAAATTGGAGAAAAAACTTTTTTGCCATTTTGCAACATGTTAAAAATGTAATAAAAACTGATCTAAAGGTCGCACAATTCCCAAAATGATACCAATGTAAACATAAGGTCGTCCCATTAACCAACTCTGTATGCCTAAGTATGAAAGTTATTGGAATCAGAATATGGTAAAAGTAATAATTTTCTTTTTGGTGCAAAAACGTTAAATTTTTTTGTAAAACATATTAACGCTTAATAAAACCTACATAAATTTGGTATCCCTGTGATTATACTGAACCAAAGAATATATTAGAGATGCCATTTGAAATGTACAGTGAAAGACGTAAAAACAGATCCCACAAGAAAATGGCGCAAATTTGGGTTCTTGTCAATATTACAGCATTTTGAATTATAGTTCCACTTCCCAGTATAGGGATGCAATATAAAATACTGTCTCTAGGAAGTAAAATTTGTTTCGCAGAAAACAAGCCCCCGCTCAGCTCTGTACACGGAAAAATAAAAAGTTAGTGATTTTTCTGGGATAAGGGTTTGTGGTACCTGAGGTCACATTCACAAGTGGCAGTGGTTTGGAAATGCAATCCAAAGGTTCCCTTTGCGACAACACATTTTGGTAACTTTGCGTTTCCAACACATTAACTAAACACAAAGTGAATGCAATCTTACCTCAACGTGCCTTTCGATTGTGTTTTAAAATGCAACAAAAATGTCATGTGTGAACGTGGTCTCAGGGGCTCTACAAACACATCATGGCACCTGAAATCTATTAAAGCTCAATGACTCCTTCCCTTTCGCGCTTCACCATGTGCCCAGACAGCGGGTTACATTAACATATGGGGTGATGTGTGGGGTTTCTATTAACAGAACTTATAAAATCCCTATAGAAATGAAATGGTCCTTGATAATTGATAATTGATTCTAAAATTTTCTTGAAAATCTTGAGAGAATGCTGTTCCATTTGTGATCTTTCTAATGTCCTAATAAAACAAAAGGACACAAAGCTGCAATATGGTTAATGTTAGTCTTACTAATTTGGGTAGTAAGACTGTCAGTTTGAAAAACAGAACATTTTGAAGCATGAAAATAGCTAAATATATAACCCAAAATTTTCCACTTAAAGTACAAAATGTCATGAAAAAAGAAACACAAAAACACTTGAGCAAGTGTTCTGCATGTATAAACAGATACAGTTACACATGCTGGTATTTGAAAAATAGAAACACACTTTATCTTGATCCAGCGACAGGCCAAAATTCACAAGGCTTGTTAAGAACAATGCTTCATGCTTTATTTAAGGACCATCTTTCCAACATTCTCATATCTTGATAGCTTTAAAATGAGAGAATGTTGTAAACATATCATAATTCTTAACAAGCCTGGTGAATTTTGTCCTGTTGCTGGATCAAGATAAAGTGTATTGGAGTTTGTTTCCTCGTATCCAGGAGGGATCTCCTGGAAAATATAGGTTTTCGTCATCAAGGCACAAATGAGCTTGGTCACTAAGGGGTTAAAGTTTATAAGAAAGTTATTTAAAATAATGTTACTAAAATTTGAATAGATTCCGAATGTACAAATGTGAGAAGCTTACAACACGAAGAATATTTTTTTTTAATGAGCTACCTTAAAGGTAACCTTGCACCAGATTTTATTTAATAATCATACTGACAAGTAACCTGAATGTAGGACAGTCCAGCATTTGTATTGCTGGATGGACTGGGGAAGAACAGACATTAGGTGAGAGATACACTAATTTACTTGAATAACACCAGACCTCGGTATTCAATGCTAGTGCATATTGTGTTCCAGGTAAGTTTACAAAGTTCATTTTCGGGTGATCGATACTATGATTTTTTGCAACAAGCAATATGGGCCTTAGTTAGTATACTTGTACCGCTTACTTGTAAGTAGCATTCATATTTGCAATGTGGTGACTGGTTCCCATTCAAAATACTACATTTGTGTAAACACTTCAAAATAAATTTTTCAATTATAAATGTATTTACTTGAAGTTGTAATTATTTAAACAAATCAAGTATAAAACATTTCAATGATAGATAAATGATTTAAAACCACAACTACCCATAAAGTAACTAATGAAATACACAATCTGAATTTAGGCAATCATCCAACATGGAGTACAATTATTTGTTACTTGGAATTAGAAATCACGGCACTCCCCATTTTGCTATTATTATCTTCTTGATTTGATGAGCAATGCATTAGGACGTGTTTGAGATTGTCCAACACCCTTTGTGCAAGCAGGGTTGTAGATAGGCATTTTTACATTATTAATCTTTAACACATACATTGAAAACAAGAAGGTGAGTCCCATGATTTGTATTCTATAGTGATAACCACATGACCGACTATTCCTTAAGCACCGCCAAAAGGCATTGTTGTCAAGGCACCTATTGCTAGTCAAATATATTAGTCTTTGACTAATCTAACTCAAAATTCAACCTATTTGCAAATACAACCTATTTAGTTGTTGTTTAAAATTTTTCTCCCCTTAGCCGAAAAATGTTATTGACATATAATGGATGCTCATCACATGTCCATATCACATGTCCTACACCTGCCTGGACAAGTCATGTGATTGTCACTATGTTTGGCTCTAGTCGCTTGGTTGCAGTTTGGATCCAGTATGGCCAGTGTTGTGGTGAGACGTCATCTCAGTGAGACTAGGTTCAGTGATGGCAGTTACACACATCATCACTATGTCAACAGAGCAGGACAGTCTGTTAGATCTTTACTGGGAGCCGAGCATAAGAGGGAGGAGCTGTTACTGAGGGATCATGGGAGTTGTAATTGAAGATTGTGGCCATCTTGGAGATAACTCTGCCTACTTTACAAAGCCCATAAAATATAGTAAAATATATAAAAGCAAACTATTTAAGCTCCTTTTTGTGATTAATGACGTGTTGCTGTCCATTTAACTGATTGCAGTCATGGGAGAAAATAGATTGTCCTAATTAGTGTGTTGTTGCCACATTAGGATGATCTATATGATCTAGGATGCCAGCCAATCCACAGCAGGAGATCGGCTATTACATACATCCTCGCTAGGCACGGTTCCCTCTGTCACTCATCCGGGCCGTGCAACACGATCCCGGGGTGCTGGGGGGGTTACTGTGGCTCTCGCAGGTCTAACAAGGACCTCCGTGTCTGCCTATTAGGCCAAAAAAATACTGACAGATACAATACATTGCAGTAGAGAAGTACTAAAATGTATAATATAAGTGATCAAGGTATGCCCAGTGTAAGTCCCCTAGTGGGACAGTAAAAAAAAATTAAGTAAAGCTTAAAAAATGCAGATATTTCATTGTTATTGTGAAGGGTATAAATATAAAAAATAATAAAAAATTGCATTTTTATGTCTTAATTTATTTGTATATGTTCCCATGGAACATGGATTTTGATGGTGCTATATAAATAAAGGATTATTATTAGAGATGAGCGAACACTAAAATGCTCGGGTACTCGTTATTCGAGACGAACTTTTCCCGATGCTCGAGTGCTCGTCTCGAATAACGAACCCCATTGAAGTCAATGGGAGACTCGAGCATTTTTCAAGGGGACCAAGGCTCTGCACAGGGAAGCTTGGCCAAACACCTGGGAACCTCAGAAAAGGATGGAAACACCACGGAAATGGACAGGAAACAGCAGGGGCAGCATGCATGGATGCCTCTGAGGCTGCATAATCGCAACATTATGCCAAAATTATGGGCAACAGCATGGCCATGACAGAGTGACAGAATGAAGCTAGATAGCATCTAAAACATCCAATAATTGACCCTGACACTATAGGGGACGGCATGCAGAGGCAGCGGCAGCAGGCTAGAGAGTGTCATGGCGACATACCCTAAATGGACTCAGGCTTCAAACCAATGGGTGGCAGAGAGGAACCAAAGGAGGTGAGCAAGAAGCGCTCAAATAATATCGGTACATGATAAAAGTTTGCCAGTATATTTTGTGGATTACACAGCAGGGTGGCGACAAAGTTAACATGGAAGCCATGAAAACAACCCAAAATTCTGCCTGACACAGCTCGTTTGATAAGGGGACCATGTATGGAGGCAGTGAACTAGTAGTAGATTAAAGGTGCTGCAGTTAAAACTATGTTAGTTGGATCTTGGCATGGAGCTGGCGCTCCGCTGCCAGGCGAGCTTTCGCCAATCCAAGCCCCTGTCTATAGGCTACTCCCCAAACAGCACTTCTAAGAACCTTTTGTATAAGATCAAGTGTAGTAGCGTTCTTATAAGTTTAGGATATGGCGGGTGAGGGGAATGTAAACAGCTGCGCAAGAAGCGCTGAAATAATATCGGTAAATGATAAAAGTTTGCCAGTATTTTTTGTGGATTACACAGCAGGGTGGCGACAAAGTTAACAAGTTTGTTGTGGAAGCCATGAAAACAACCCAAAATTCTGCCTGACACAGCTCGTTTGATAAGGGGACCATGTATGCTTACAGTTCATGCCAGTCACTGCACTGGCTGCCAGTCTCCTTTCAAATACAGTTTAAAATAATAATAACCCTCATCCATAAAGCTCTGTATAATGCTGCACCCCCCTACCTCTCCTCTCTTATCTCAGTCTATCGCCCAACCCGTGCTCTTAGATCCGCCAGTGATCTTAGATTAACCTCTACCCTAGTGCGGACCTCCCACTTGCGTCTCCAAGACTTCTCTAGAGCTGCACCAATTCTATGGAATGCTCTGCCCCGGACTATCAGACTAATACCTAACCTCCAAAGTTTCAAACGTGGTCTTAAAACCCATTTCTTTAGGCAAGCCTATAACACTCATTAACTGCATGAAGTTTTAACTCTTCTACTAACCCGTCCTGTGTCGTCCTCCCATCTGTTATCCAGCAACCAACAGGCACCAGACTTCTCTGCAGTCCCATTCACCCTGGACCTGGTATATAAGATGACGGCTGAGTGGTTCAAGCGACAGCAATTCCATTTATTATATTTTGTTCTATTCCCTAAGAAGAATGGCTTGACCATTAAATATTCTTTTACCTCGTGTTACCCCATCATCTTCATAAACCGTAAGCTCTGGCGAGCAGGGACCTCACTCCTGTTGTTCCATACAAATGTTGTGCTCTGTTACATTACATTTGTATTTGTTTCCTATGATTTGTAAAGCGCTACAGAATATGATGACGCTATATAAATAAAGATTATTATTATTATGGAGGCAGTGAACTAGTAGTAGATTAAAGGTGCTGCAGTTAAAACTATGTTAGTTGGATCTTAGGATGGAGCTGGCGCTCTGCAGCCAGGCGAGCTTTCGCCAATCCAAGCCCCTGTCTCTAGGCTACTCCCCAAACAGCACTTCTAAGAACCTTTTGTATAAGATCAAGTGTAGTAGCGTTCTTATAAGTTTGGGATATGGCGGGTGAGGGGAATGTAAACAGCTGCGTAAGAAGCGCTGAAATAATATCGGTTAATCATAAAAGTTTGTCAGTATATTTTGTGGATAACACAGCAGGGTGGCGACAAAGTTAACAACTTTGATGTGGAATCCATGAAAACAACCCAAATTTCTGCCTGACACACCTCGTTTGATAAGGGGAGGATGTATGGAGGCAGCTATATGGACGACTTTTGGAGGTAGCAATGGAGACAACGTGTGGAGGCTGCTATGGAGACAATTTAATTTGGATAGTGCCTGTATGTGGCAGTCCCAAAAAGTTTTCAAACCAGAGGAGCAGGTAGGTGTCCCTCCAGAAAAATGGAATAGATTGAGTGCCTGTATGTGGCAGTCCCAAAAAGTTTTCAAACCATAGGAGCAGGTAGGTGTCCCTCCAGAAAAATGGAATAGATTGAGTGCCTGTATGTGGCAGTCCCAAAAATTTTTCAAACCAGAGGAGCAGGTAGGTGGCCCTCCAGTAAAATGGAGTAGATTGAGTGCCTGTATGTGGCAGTCCCAAAAATTTTTTAAAACAGAGGACCGGGTAGGTGGCCCTCCAGAAAAATGGAATAGATTGAGTGCCTGTATGTGGCACTCACAAAAATAGTTTCAAACAGAGGACCGGGTAGGTGGCCCTCCAGAAAAATTAAATGCATAAAGTACTATAGCAAGAGCCAGTGGGCCCTGTCAAAAAATAGCCAGTTTCCTCTGCTTTACTGTACAAAGAGGAGACGAAGGAGGAAAATGAGGAGGAGGAGGAGTGGATCAATTATTCAGGTTGAGCTTCCTTCACCTGGTGGAGATTGGAAATTCTGAGAAATCCAGCCTTTATTCATTTTAATAAGCGTCAGCCTGTCAGCGCTGTCAGTCGACAGGCGTGTACGCTTATCTGTGATGATGCCACCAGCTGCACTGAAAACCCGCTCGGACAAGACGCTAGCGGCAGGGCAGGCAAGAACCTCCAAGGCGTACAGCGCCAGTTCGTGCCACATGTCCAGCTTTGAAACCCAGTAGTTATAGGGAGCTGTGTGATCATTTAGGACGATGGTATGGTCAGCTACGTACTCCCTCACCATCTTTCTGTAAAGATCAGCCCTACTCTGCCGAGACTGGGGACAGGTGACAGTGTCTTGCTGGGGTGACATAAAGCTGGCAAAAGCCTTGTAAAGCGTACCCTTGCCAGTGCTGAACAAGCTGCCTGCTCGCCTACTCTCCCTCGCTACTTGTCCCGCAGAACTACGCACTCTGCCGCTAGCGCTGTCAGAAGGGAAATACTGTTTCAGCTTGTGCACCAGGGCCTGCTGGTATTCATGCATTCTCACACTCCTTTCCTCTGCAGGGATGAGAGTAGAAAGATTTTGCTTGTACCGTGGGTCCAGGAGAGTGAACACCCAGTAATCGGTGCTGGAATAAATTCTTTGAACGCGAGGGTCACGGGATAGGCAGCCTAGCATGAAATCTGCCATATGCGCCAGAGTACCAACGCGTAAGAATTCACTCCCCTCACTGGCCTGACTGTCCATTTCCTCCTCCTCCAACTCCTCCAACTCCTCTTCTTCTGCCCATACACGCTGAACAGTGAAGGACTCAACAATGGTCCCCTCTTGTGTCTCGCCAACATTCTCCTCCTCTTCCTCCTCATCCTCCTCCACCTCCACCTCCTCCGATATGCGCTGAGAAACAGACCTGAGGGTGCTTTGGCTATCAACAAGGGAATCTTCTTCCCCCGTCTCTTGTGACGAGCGCAAAGCTTCCGACTTCATGCTGATCAGAGAGTTTTTCAACAGGCCAAGCAGCGGGATGGTGAGGCTGATGATGGCGGCATCGCCACTGACCATCTGTGTTGACTCCTCAAAGTTACTCAGCACCTGACAGATATCAGACATCCACGTCCACTCCTCATTGTAGACTTGAGGAAGCTGACTGACCTGACTACCACTTCTGGTGGAAGTTGACATCTGGCAGTCTACAATCGCTCTGCGCTGCTGGTAAACTCTGGATAACATGGTCAGTGTTGAATTCCACCTCGTGGGCACGTCGCACAACAGTCGGTGAGCGGGCAGTTGGAGGCGGCACTGCGCTGCCCTGAGAGTGGCAGCATCTGGGCTGGACTTCCTGAAATGCGCACAGATGCGGCGCACCTTCGTGAGCAAATCAGACAGATTGGGGTATGTCTTGAGGAAACGCTGAACTATCAGATTTAACACATGGGCCAGGCATGGCACATGTGTCAGTCTGCCGAGTTGCAGAGCCGCCACCAGGTTACGGCCGTTGTCACACACAACCATGCCTGGCTTCAGGTTCAGCCGTGCCAGCCACAGATCAGTCTGCGCCGTGATGCCCTGTAATAGCTCTTGGGCGGTGTGCCTTTTGTCGCCTAGGCTCAGCAGTTTGAGCACCGCCTGCTGTCGCTTAGCGACGGCACTGCTGCTGTGCCTAGAGCTACCGACTGATGGCGCCGTGCCCACGGATGGTAGTTCGGAGGAGGAGGTGGAGGAGGGGTGGGAGGAGGAGGAGGCATAGTAGGCCTGAAACACCTGGACCGAGGTAGGCCCCGCAATCCTCGGCGTCGGCAGTATATGACCAGCCCCAGGGTCAGACTCGGTCCCAGCCTCCACCAAGTTAACCCAATGTGCCGTCAGCGATATATAGTGGCCCTGCCCGGCAGCACTCGTCCACGTGTCCGTGGTCACGTGGACCTTGTCAGAAACGGCGTTGGTCAGGGCACGGGTGATGTTGTCTGACACATGCTGGTGCAGGGCTGGGACGGCACATCGGGAAAAGTAGTGGCGGCTGGGGACCGAATACCGAGGGGCGGCCGCCGCCATGAGGTTGCGAAAGGCCTCGGTCTCTACTAGCCTATAGGGCAGCATCTCCAGGCTAAGCAATCTGGAGATGTGCACATTAAGGGCTTGGGCGTGCGGGTGGGTTGCACTATATTTGCGTTTCCGCTCCAGCGTCTGGGGTATGGAGAGCTGAACGCTGGTGGATGCTGTGGAGGATCAAGGAGGCGACGATGGGGTTTTTGTGGCAGGGTCCTGGGCAGGGGGCTGACTAGCAGCTGACACAGGGGAAGGAGCAGTGGTGTGCACGGCCGGAGGTGAACGGGCTTGTTGCCACTGAGTGGGGTGTTTAGCATTCATATGCCTGCGCATACTGGTGGTAGTTAAGCTAGTAGTGGTGGAACCCCTGCTGAGCCTGGTTTGGCAAATGTTGCACACCACAGTCCGTCGGTCATCCGGTGTTTCCTTAAAGAACCTCCAGACTTCTGAAGATCTAGCCCTCACCGCAAGAGCCCTCACCACGGGAGCTTCACTAGTTGACACATTTGGCGCTGATGCACCAGCTCTGGCCCTGCCTCTCCGTCTGGCCCCACCACTGCCTCTTCCAACCTGTTCTGGTCGAGGACTCTCCTCCGTCTCAGAAGCACTGTGTTCACCCGGCCTCTCAACCCAGCTTGGGTCTGTCACCTCATCATCCTCCGATCCCTCAGTCTGCTCCCCCCTCGGACTTCCTGCCCTGACAACAACTTCCCCACTGTCTGACAACCGTGTCTCCTCATCGTCGGACACCTCTTTACACACTTCCACTACGTCAAGAAGGTCATCATCACCCACAGACTGTGACTGGTGGAAAACCTGGGCATCGGAAAATTGCTCAGCAGCAACCGGACAAGTGGTTTGTGACTGTGGGAAGGGTCCAGAAAACAGTTCCTCAGAGTATGCCGGTTCAAATGCCAAATTTTCCTGGGAGGGGGCAGACTGGGGGGGAGGAGGCTGAGGTGCAGGAGCTGGAGGAGTGGCGATTTCGGTGACATGGGTGGACTGCGTGGAAGACTGACTGGTGGACAAATTGCTCGAAGCATTGTCAGCAATCCACGACATCACCTGTTCGCACTGTTCTGGCCTCAACAGTGCTCTACCACGAGTCCCAGTAACTTCAGACATGAACCTAGGGAGTGTAGCTCTGCGGCGTTCCCCTGCTCCCTCATAAGCAGGTGGTGTCTCACCCCGCCCAGGACCACGGCCTCTGACCCCTGCAGTAGTTGGACGCCCACGTCCCCGCCCTCGTCCTCTACCCCTAGCCCTCGGGTTAAACATTTTTAAAATGAGAGTTATAACTTTAATTTTTTTTAACTTTTTTTTGTGTTTTTGGTTTTTTTTTGTGTTTTTTGTTTTTTTTTTGTTTTTTTTGTTTTTTTTTGTTTTTTTTTGTGTTTTTGAGTTTTTAAAACCAAACGATGCTATCCTATTGCTATGGCTATTTTCTAGCCAAGTATGAAAGCACACTACTATGCCAGATGAGATGACACTGAGTTATTAAACAAAATAAACGTAAAATAAAAAAGGACAAATGGCAGACTGTGCCTAATTGAAATCCAACCCCTACTAAATTTTCCCACTTCGGTCTTTGCTATGGATATGTGCGTCACTAAGCGCAAAACACAGCGGTCGCAAGTCTCACTACAAATTGCTCAGAATTGGCTAGTACATGCACTGCAGCAAGTACAGCCACCAGCAGATCAACCAGAAATCAAATATATAGAACGCTACTGTAAGCGTAAGTAAGCTGTTTGGATTCTCCTATGGCTATTTTCTAGCCAAGTATCAAAGCACACTACTATGCCAGATGAGATGACACTGAGTTATTAAACAAAATAAACGTAAAAAAAAAAGTTAATGGCAGACTGTGCCTAATTGAAATCAAACCCCTACTAAATTTTCCCACTTTGGTGTTTGAGGTGGATATGTGTGCCACTAAGAGCTAAACACAACGGTAGCAAGTCCCCCTGCTAATTGCTCACAAAATGGTACTAGATGCAAATAAAAAAAAAAAAGTAGAACGTTATTGTAGCCCTAAGAAGGGCTGTTGGGTTCTTGGAGAATCACTCCTGCCTAACAGTAAGCTAATAGAACACCCTAACGCTTTCCCTGACCAGCAGCAGCTCTCTCCCTAGCGGCATCCAGACACAGAATGATCCGAGCAGCGCGGGCAGCGGCTAGTCTATCCCAGGGTCACCTGATCTGGCCAGCCAACCACTGCTATCGACGTGTAAGGGTACCACGTCATGCTGGGTGGAGTGCAGAGTCTCCTGGCTTGTGATTGGCTCTGTTTCTGGCCGCCAAAAAGCAAAACGGCGGGAGCTGCCATTTTCTCGAGCGGGCGAAGTATTCGTCCGAGCAACGAGCAGTTTCGAGTACGCTAATGCTCGACCGAGCATCAAGCTCGGACGAGCATGTTCGCTCATCTCTAATTATTATCATCATTATTGTGAGTGCTTCCTACCTCCCAAAAATATGTAATGGAAAGCGGTCAAAAAGTCAGATGTACCCTATAATAGTACCAATCCAATCATTACCTTTTCCCGCAATAAACCAGCCATAATAATCCTGTTTTAATTGAGGAATAAAAATGTTATAGCTCATAGGCACATAGGCTAATGAGGTTTCCCATAAAAAGTGTTTTTTTGCTTAAGTAGAAAAACATAAGAAAACCTGTATATGGTATCTCTATAATCGTACTAATCTACAGAACAGTTTTCTGGAGTTAATTATACTCTACAGTGAACCGTGTAAAAGTTTTACTTAAAAAAAAAAAACAAGTGGCAAAAAAGCAGTTCTATTCCGTTTTGCTGCATGAAATAAATTTTAATCATTGTGCTATTTTTACCATAAAAACAAACCTATTTTACACTCACCGGCCACTTTATTAGGTACACCATGCTAGTAACGGCTTGGACCCCCTTTTGCCTTCAGAACTGCCTCAATTCTTCGTGGCATAGATTCAACAAGGTGCTGGAAGCATTCCTCAGATATTTTGGTCCATATTGACATGATGGCATCACACAGTTGCCGCAGATTTGTCGGCTGCACATCCATGATGCGAATCTCCCGTTCCACCACATCCCAAAGATGCTCTATTGGATTGAGATCTGGTGACTGTGGAGGCCATTTGAGTACAGTGAACTCATTGTCATGTTCAAGAAACGAGTCTGAGATGATTCCAGCTTTATGACATGGCGCATTATCCTGCTGAAAGTAGCCATCAGATGTTGGGTACATTATGGTCATAAAGGGATGGACATGGTCAGCAACAATACTCAGGTAGGCTGTGGCATTGCAACGATGCTCAATTGGTACCAAGGGGCCCAAAGAGTGCCAAGAAAATATTCCCCACACCATGACACCACTACCACCAGCCTGAACCATTGATACAAGGCAGAATGGATCCATGCTTTCATGTTGTTGTCGCCAAATTCTGACCCTACCATCCGAATGTCGCAGCAGAAATCGAGACTCATCAGACCAGGCAACGTTTTTCCAATCTTCTACTGTCCAATTTCGATGAGCTTGTGCAAATTGTAGCCTCAGTTTCCTGTTCTTAGCTGAAAGGAGTGGCACCCGGTGTGGTCTTCTGCTGCTGTAGCCCATCTGCCTCAAAGTTCGACGTACTTTGCATTCAGAGATGCTCTTCTGCCTACCTTGGTTGTAACGGGTGGCGATTTGAGTCACTGTTGCCTTTCTATCAGCTCGAACCAGTCTGCCCATTCTCCTCTGACCTCTGGCATCAACAAGGCATTTCCGCCCACAGAACTGCCGCTCACTGGATGGTTTTTCTTTTTCGGACCATTCTCTGTAAACCCTAGAGATGGTTGTGCGTGACAATCCCAGTAGATCAGCAGTTTCTGAAATACTCAGACCACCCCTTCTGGCACCAACAACCATGCCACGTTCAAAGGCACTCAAATCACCTTTCTTCCCCATACTGATGCTCGGTTTGAACTGCACTGAGTGCCTAAATGCACTGAGTTGCCGCCATGTGATTGGCTGATTAGAAATTAAGTGTTAACGAGCAGTTGGACAGGTGTACCTAATAAAGTGGCCGGTGAGTGTATAATACAAATGTTACCGCAAAAAATAATCCCTCATATGTCTATGTTGGATAAAAAATAAAAAAGTTGGAATTTGAAAGTGAATAAAAATGTTGAGCCCTGAAGGCCATTTTAGTTTGTTTCCTTAAGGTGTTAAGACAAACCAATCTACATAGTGGATATGAAACAATAGAACAGTGATCCTCTTTTATGGTGTTGGTTTCTGTTGCAAATATTGGAAACCTCCTGTAATTCCAAAACCTCTGCAGAGTTTTGTGGCACATTACCTTTAAAAAAGCATCAGTGTGGGAGCTTGGTGGCGAGTGTGCATTGATCCGAAGTGTGTGCAGAGTCCTAAGTGTGACTTAGGTTTAAAGGACTTAAGTTTGAGGGGCTTTAGCAGGTAACTGCTGTATTTTGTGTTACTTTGACTGTAAATTCTTCTTTCCTTCTTTCCGTGCATATTTCTATTGTAATCCCCATTAGAACAATGGACTCCATAAGCGGCATTGCTACACAGTGTACATCCTGTGCCATGTATGCTTTCCTTGAACAGCCGTTTGAGGGGGAATACTGCTGTGTGGGATGTGTGAAAATTGCTCATCTGGAAGCCCAGATTCTGGATCTAAATGAGCAAGTTTCAAGGCTGCGGGAAATTGACAATATGGAGCGAAGTTTGCTGCTCCTGGAGCACAAACTCTCTGGGGAAGATGGGTGTGGGGAGGGAAGTATGGAGGTGCAGAGTGAGGGGGCAGCTAGTTGGGTAACATGTAGAAGGCATGGTAGAGGGAAGAGTTGTAGGGAGTCTAGTCCTGATCTGGTGCACCCCAATAAGTTTGCCAGGCTGGCGGATGAGGGGGATATCAGCTCTGGGGTAGCAATACTGCAGCAAGACATGGCCTCTAGCAACCAGGGGACTGTCTGCTCCGGTAAGAAAGGTAATGGGAGCACAGGCAAGGTCAGACAGGTGCTGGTAGTGGGAGATTCGATTATTAGGGGAACAGACAGGGCAATCTGTCACAAAGACCGTGCATATCTCGAACAGTGTGTTGTTTGCCGGGTGCTCGGGTTCGGCATGTTGCGGATCGGGTTGACAAATTACTGGGAGGGGCTGGTGAGGAACCAGCGGTCATGGTCCACATTGGCACTAATGACAAAGTAACAGGTAGGTGGAAGGTCCTTAAAAATGATTTCAGGGATTTAGGCCATAAGCTCAGGGCAAGGACCTCAAAGGTAGTTTTCTCCGAAATACTGCCTGTACCACGTGCCACACCAGAAAGGCAGCGGGAGATCAGGGAGGTAAATAAGTGGCACAAAAGTTGGTGTAGGAAGGAGGGTTTTGGGTTCATGGAGAACTGGGCTCACTTTTCTGTCGGCTACAGGCTCTACAGTAGGGATGGGCTTCACCTCAATGGGGAGGGTGCAGCTGTTTTGGGGGAAAAAATGGCTAGAAGGTTGGAGGAGTGTTTAAACTAGAGACCTGAGGGAAGGGCAACTACACTTGTGCATGGCAAATAGACAGTGTAGATAGAGAGCTGGGAAGAGTCATAGTCCATGGGGGAGGAAGGGGGGCTGGAATGAGATTGAGGAATAAGAACAAAAGGAATACGGATAGGGAAAACCATATAAAGTGTATGTACACAAATGCCAGAAGCCTCACAAACAAAATGGAGGAACTGGAACTCTTGATGTTGGAGCGGAAATATGATATAGTGGGTATCAGCGAGACATGGCTGGACAGTAGCTATGACTGGGCGGTTACTATAGATGGTTATAGTCTTTTTAGAAAGGATCGTATAAATAAAAAAGCGGGAGGGGTTTGTTTATATGTGAATTCTTGCCTCAAGCCTGTCTTGCTAGATGACATCAGTAACGCAAATGCAAATGTGGAGTCCCTATGGGTGGAGATAAGGGGAGGGAAAAAGAATAATAAAATATTACTAGGGGTTTGTTAAAAGGCTCCAAATATAATGGAGGCAACATAGGAAATGCTGATAAGTGAAATGGATGCGGCTTCAAAGCATGGTGAAGTACTTATCATGGGGGACTTCAATTACCCAGATATTGACCGGGGGGCAGAAACATGCAGGTCCTTCAAAGGTAGCAGGTTCTTGTCAACAACAAAAGACAATTACCTGTCGCAAATAGTCCTGGAGCCAACAAGAGGGGGGGCACTGCTGGACCTTTTCCTAACCAACAGACCTGATAGGGCAGTGGTGGCGAACCTATGGCACGGGTGCCAGAGGTGGCACTCAGACCCATTTCTGTGGGCACTGGGGTTGTCACCCCAGGACAAAGTTCACCCGAATGGAACAAATCCTCCAAATCTTCCTGCAGTCCCAGGCAACTTAAGAGATGCTGCTCTCAGCGCTATTCTGAAGCAACACTTCATTGGCTGTTTGGAACTGCGGGAAAAGTGAGAAGGTGTGGACAGGGCTGCATTATCTTTGGAGATCCTACTACTGGACTTTCAATTCTTCCTCTACAGAGAGTCCCTGGAGAGAAGCTACAATGAGAGTCTGTGGCCTCTAGGGCTGATACGATTGAGAGATGTGGAAGAACAGGTGGCAATAAGTTACTGGTTAAAATTTCATGTTGGCACTTCACGGTAAATAAGTGGATTTTGGTTGTAGCTTGGGCACTCGGTCTCTAAAAGGTTCGCCATCACTGTGATAGGGTATCAAAACTACAGGTTGAGGGGAACCTGGGGAATAGTGATCATAATATCATTGATTTTGTACTACGGTTTACTAAGAACGTTAGGGAAGGGGCAACCAACACTCTAAACTTCAGGAGGGCAAATTTTCAGCAACTAAGGGAAGACCTTAAAGGCATAGACTGGGATAATGTTCTCAAAGACAAAAGCCCCCCCCCCCCAAAAAATGCGAATTTTTCTCTTATATTCTGAAAAAGTCCTGTGAGAAACACATACCTTATGGGAAAAAGCATAAGAGGAACAAGAAACAGCCAATGTGGCTAACTAGTCTTGTAAGGAAAGCAATAAGCGAGAAAGATAAGGCGTTTAAGGTGCTAAAACGTGAAGGTAGCGATGAGGAATTACAGGATTATAGAGAGAAAAATAAATCCTGTAAAAAGCAGATAAAGGCTGCAAAAATAGAGACTGAGAGAAAAATTGCCAGAGAGAGCAAAAATAATCCCAAATTATTTTTCAAGTATATAAATGATAAGAAACTAAAAACAGAAAGTGTGGGTCCCCTTAGAAATAACATGGGGGTCATGATGGAAGGAGATGAGGAAAGGGCCAGTCTACTGAATGTCGCCTTCTCAACTGTCTTTACTCAGGAAATCCCCTGGTGGAAGACACAATGAGGAATAATGTAAATTCTTTTTGGAATGTCAACAGTTTAACCCAGGAAGAGGTACGGCGCCGCCTCGCAAGCACTAAGATAGATAAATCACCGGGGCCAGATGGCATACCCCGGGTTCTGCATGAACTATGTACCGTGATAGACAGACCGTTATTTTTAATATTTGAAGATTCACTGAGGACTGGTTATGTTCCACAGGACTGGCGCATAGCAAATGTGGTACCAATATACAAAAAAGGATCAAATAGCGATCCTGGAAACTACAGACCCGTGAGTCTAACTGCTGTGGTGGGGAAAATATTTGAGGGGTTTGTTAGAGATGCTATCCTGGAGTATCTCACTGTGCACAACCTTATAACCCAGCGTCAGCAAGGGTTTATGAGAGATCGGTCATGTCAGACTAATCTGATTGGTTTCTACAAGGAGGTAAGTTCAAGACTGGATCTGGGGGACGCTGTGGATGTTGTATATCTGGACTTTTCAAAGGCATTTGACACATAATAAAAGGTTGGTATATAAAATGAGACTGCTGGGAATAGGAGAAAATCTGTGTATTTGGGTAAGTAATTGGCTTAGTGATAGAAAACAGAGGGTCGTCATTAATGGCACATTCTCAGATTGGGTTGAGGTTACTAGTGGAGTGCCACAGGGGTCAGTATTGGGGCCACTTCTTTTTAATATTTTTATTAATGACCTTGTAGTCAAGTTTCAAGATTTGCAGATGATACCAAGCTGTGTAAATAAAGTAATAAATACTGAGGTCGATAGTTTAGCATTACAGAGGGATTTGTGGAAGCTTGAGGAGTGGGCAGAGAAATGGTTGATGAGATTTAATGTAGATAAATGTAAAGTTATGCACTTGGGCCATGGAAACAAAAAGTATAATTATGTTCTAAACGGTCAATTACTTGGTAAAACTGGAGCTGAAAAGGACTTGGGGGTATTGGTGGATGGTAAACTAAATTTTAGTGACCAGAGCCAGGCAGCTGCTGCCAAAGCAAATAACATTATGGGATGTATCAAGAGAGGAATAGATTCTCATGATAAAGACATAGTTTTGCCCTTATACAAATCGCTGGTCAGACCACACATGGAATATTGTGTACAGTTTTGGGCACCAGTGTATAAAAAGGATATAGTAGAGCTGGAACGGGTGCAGAGGAGAGCAACCAGGATTATTAGGGGAATTGGGGGATTAGAATACAATGACAGATTACAAAATTTGGGATTATTCAGTTTAGAAAAAAGACGACTGAGGGGAGACCTCATTACAATGTACAAATACCTGAACGGACAGTACAAGTATCTCTCCAAAGATCTTTTTATACCTAGGCCTGTGACCAGGACAAGGGGGCATCCTCTACGCCTAGAGGAGAGGCAATTTTACCATCAACATAGACAAAGGTTCTTTACTGTAAGAGCAGTGAGACTATGGAACTCTCTGCCGCAGGAGGTTGTTATGGCGGACTCTATGTACATGTTCAAGAGAGGCCTGGATGCCTTTCTGGAGAGAAAAAATATCACGGGTTATGGGGATAAAACATTTATTTAATTCTTAAAGGTTGGACTTGATGGACTTGCGTCTTTTTCCAGCCTTAAATACTATGATAGTTTTCCTCTAATTATACAGATTACCACTTTAAAGGTATTTTACCAGCTCCCAGATTAAAATGTATTGTGAGTGCACTGTATTAGCTTTGTAGATGCCCATGGCCTGTGTCACATGAATCCGTGATTTTAGACCAGGGGTACAGCCCTATTTTTCTATTATTACTAATTCTTACCCCTTTAAACAATGATTAACGTTTTGAATATAAAAAAAGTGCATAGAAATAAGAAAACAGATGTACCTGCAGACACCCCCACACACCTAGTGTAGTAAGATAAAAATAAAATGTGGAGCTAAAATTATAGATTGCTGGGAAACAGGATATATGTGTCTGGCATGCTTATAAAGTGCCCCGCTCACTGCTGGTATTACTTGTGAGGTGGTGTAGAAACTAGTAGACTACATTTAACAAGAACAAAGAGATCATTCTAATCAATATGACATGAACAATTAAAAGTGTAGGTGTAGCTATGATTTCTAAATGATTACTTATCTTGTCTAATTTGCCTTAAAGGGCAACTAAACATTCTTCTACTGTTCTATTTCTACAATTAATCCAAGGCCATCACTAAACATGTAGGGATCTGTGCATTGGCTGTAACCCAAATAATTGTTGTGGGAAGAGGAATTTGTTGAGTAAATTATATTGTACAGATTAGCTGGCCAATTATCAAGAATGAAAATATAAGCTTGAGAGAGCAATGCAGGAATTTTATTTATGCTTAATAGAAATGTAGCTAAAAGATGAAATCCCCTATTCATAAAAGCTAAATTTCAGGATTTACGTATTAACCACTAATCCTTAGCACAGGTGATCGATATCAGATCAGCAAGAATCCCAGGGGTTCAACATCCAACCCCTGCTGATCATATTTTTGGATGAGCTCTGCGACCTCTTCACAGTCTGCCATGCATTGTGTCATTGAAAGTAAAATGCTTGGTATTTGTCATGGGTGCTCCTGTGATCCCAGTCTCAGATCGTGGGTGCACCAATGCTCTTTCGTGCTCCCCCACTGGTTTAGCTGCACTGGACTTACCCGTCCTACCTCAGGCTGTTGTGCACGTGCGTGATATTCCTGCGTTCCTGTGTCTCCTGGGTTCCTGTGTCTCTGTGTGTGCCTGTGTATCCTACGTTCCTGCTCCAGTGTGTTCCTGCTCCTGAGTTCCTGTGTCCTGCATTCCTGTGTGCCTGTGTTCCCGTTCCTATCTCCCTGGACCTCCCGTTGCTGACCCCGGGTTGGACTTGAGCTTGCATCTCTGCCTCCTTCCCTGACCCTGTGCCTGGACCTGACCTTAAACCGTCTCCTGCTAAGGTATCTCAACCTCGGCTGTTGTCGCCGGCTAGTCGCACCTATGGAACGACCTGGTGTTACCCTGCCGCAACAAGTCCATTCCGCTTTGCTGCGGACTCTGGTGAAGACCAGGTGCCACTTAGATTCCGGTCCCAGTTGTCGGCTAGTACCACCTCCCACGGTGGTCCAGTGGATCCATGTATCCCATATCCTGACAGTATTGCTGCTATGCTCCACTTTACATAAATTGTACAGAGCTGAAAACAGACCATGTGCCAATCATATATGAGGTCACCAATGGTGGATCCTCATAGGTCCGTTTTATGCTCCCTCATTGGGGTCCCAGGCCCAGGGGGGCCCATGGCTGTCTAAAACATTCATTTAGTTAAAAATCTGCCTGCCACTACTATATCAGAGGAGTGACAGATAGATCTGCCTATACGTGTGTGGAGCAGGAGAAGAGAGGGATCAATTAATCTTCCTCCTCTTTCTGCTGCTGTCGGCCATGCCAGAGGAGGAGGGGTCACAGCACAGGCTCCATGTGAAGAGCAAGAAGGAAGCTGTAAGACTGCTCATCTCTTGGACCCCACCTTAGAGCTCCTGTACAGCTCATCCCTCCCCCACTGATGTCAGCTCACCAGGCTGTGAGCTCTGTTAAGGAGCAGGAGAGAGGAGCTGTACAGGAGCACAAAGGTGGGGGCTGAGAATTGAGCAGTCTGCAGCACAGACAAGTCACGTGTTATTTTTTGAAATGCAGCCAAAACCAGAGCCCAATCCCTGGGGCTACACGGGGGATTCTTTTAGGGTGCATGGTAATTATAGTTTGATGCAAATGCTTAGAGAAAGCAGAAAGACATATTTGCAAAGCAGCTGTAATGTGCTTCTGCAACCTGTCTTAAGTGAAAATGAGGTCCCTGATGACAGGTTCCCTTTAACTATAGTCCTTTCTCAAAGAACTTTCTCATGTGCTATCGGATCTCTCATAGTTTCATTTACAGGAGACATAGAACGATTGCAAATGAGTTGATAAAATCAGACATTCAGAGTAGAAAACTACCGAAACAAGCTTCCTTAAAGACACAAAAAGAGGTACGTATTCATGCTTAACTTGCTAACATTGTTTGTCAATTAATAAAGGGAATACAATACAACATCTCGTGAAAAGTAGCACAACAGACAAAAGGATTTTACTGTGAGAGCCACAGTAATGAGAGCCAAAATTTAGTGTATGCGCTAAAATGCCTGTGCGGTATGGAATACATAGGAAAAACAGCAAGGATTATAAAAATAAGGCTAAATTAAAATAAATCAGCGATAGGACAATACCTAAAAAAAGATAGAGATCACATAGAAAAATGAACAGAGTAATAAAAAATAAGGAACTGGGGTAGTCAGACATTTTTTAGCAAAAGGTCATACATTAAGTGACTTATGCTGGATGATACTTGAACAAATAGATGGTAGAGACAACTAACAGTTGGGTGCGAAGGGTAATATATTGAATTACACAGCTACAGTCTGTGAGTCCTTTCGGATTAAAAGAACAATATAATTTTAATGTCCTTTTGTAATAGACTCCTCTGTAGGAATACATTGAACAGATATCATAAATGATATGTTGTTTTATAATAATTTGTTATAATTAGATTACACGTTGAGAAAGGGGAGGGTATATATACCTACCTGGAATGAGAATGTGCATGCCTGAGTAAGCAGCCATGCCTCCAAAAAGTTGCAGCCTTGCACGTAGCTCACCTGGACGACAACCCATGTGCTAAACCGTGAGAACTTTTATATTATTGAATTTCTGGACTTTTACGAACTTTGTGCAATATTGTGATTATACCAAAGTTGTTCTGTACATGAAAGTCCGTCAATCAAATAATAAAAAAAAGATAAAGAATGAGTTTACAATATGAAATGAAGTGCCGGAGAGCATGACTTACTGCCTGATTAGATAGATTCGACATTTGTGGGCATGGCGATGCCATAACAGGTTTATAATTTTACTTGTTTATTTTTATATCAGTTCTAGGGAAAGACAGCTAATTTGAACTTTTAGGGTTTTTTTTTTAAATGTAATTATTAGAGATGAGCGAGCACTAAAATGCTCGGGTACTCGTTATTCGAGACGAACTTTTCCCGATGCTCGAGTGCTCGTCTCGAATAACGAACCCCATTGAAGTCAATGGGAGACTCGAGCATTTTTCAAGGGGACCAAGGCTCTGCACAGGGAAGCTTGGCCAAACACCTGGGAACCTCAGAAAAGGATGGAAACACCACGGAAATGGACAGGAAACAGCAGGGGCAGCATGCATGGATGCCTCTGAGGCTGCATAATCGCACCATTATGCCAAAATTATGGGCAACAGCATGGCCATGACAGAGTGACAGAATGAAGCTAGATAGCATCTAAAACATCCAATAATTGACCCTGACACTATAGGGGACGGCATGCAGAGGCAGCGGCAGCAGGCTAGAGAGTGGCATGGCGACATACCCTAAATGGACTCAGGCTTCAAACCAATGGGTGGCAGAGAGGAACCAAAGGAGGTGAGCAAGAGGCGCTCAAATAATATCGGTACATGATAAAAGTTTGCCAGTATATTTTGTGGATTACACAGCAGGGTGGCGACAAAGTTAACATGGAAGCCATGAAAACAATCCAAAATTCTGCCTGACACAGCTCGTTTGATAAGGGGACCATGTATGGAGGCAGTGAACTAGTAGTAGATTAAAGGTGCTGCAGTTAAAACTATGTTAGTTGGATCTTGGCATGGAGCTGGCGCTCCGCTGCCAGGCGAGCTTTCGCCAATCCAAGCCCCTGTCTCTAGGCTACTCCCCAAACAGCACTTCTAAGAACCTTTTGTATAAGATCAAGTGTAGTAGCGTTCTTATGAGTTTAGGATATGCCGGGTGAGGGGAATGGAAACAGATGCGCAAGAAGCGCTGAAATAATATCGGTAAATGATAAAAGTTTGCAAGTATATTTTGTGGATTACACAGCAGGGTGGCGACAAAGTTAACAAGTTTGATGTGGAATGCCCTGTAATAGCTCTTGGGCGGTGTGCCTTTTATCGCCTAGGCTCAGCAGTTTGAGCACCGCCTGCTGTCGCTTAGCGACGGCACTGCTGCTGTGCCTAGAGCTACCGACTGATGGCGCCATGCCCACGGATGGTAATTCGGAGGAGGAGGAGGGTTGGGAGGAGGTATAGTAGGCCTTTGAGACCTGGACCGAGGTAGGCCCCGCAATTCTCTGCGTCGGCAGTATATGACCAGCCCCAGGGTCAGACTCGGTCCCAGCCTGCACCAAGTTAAGTGTAGTAGCGTTCTTATAAGTTTGGGATATGGCGGGTGAGGGGAATGTAAACAGATGCGCAAGAAGCGGCTGATGCGCATGGAGCTGGCGCTCCGCTGCCAGGCGAGCTTTCGCCAATCCAAGCCCCTGTCTCTAGGCTACTCCCCAAACAGCACTTCTAAGAACCTTTTGTATAAGATCAAGTGTAGTAGCGTTCTTATAAGTTTAGGATATGCCAGGTGAGGGGAATGTAAACAGATGCGCAAGAAGCGCTGAAATAATATTGGTAAATGATAAAAGTTTGCCAGTATATTTTGTGGATAACACAGCAGGGTGGCGACAAAGTTAACAACTTTGATGTGGAATCCATGAAAACAACCCAAATTTCTGCCTGACACACCTCGTTTGATAAAGGGACGATGTATGGAGGCAGCTATATGGACGACTTTTGGAGGTAGCAATGGAGACAACGTGTGGAGGCTGCTATGGAGACAATTTAATTTGGATAGTGCCTGTATGTGGCAGTCCCAAAAAATTTTCAAACCAGAGGAGCAGGTAGGTGGCCCTCCAGTAAAATGGAAAAGATTGAGTGCCTGTATGTGGCAGTCCAAAAAAATTTTCAAACCAGAGGAGCAGGTAGGTGGCCCTCCAGAAAAATTGAATAGATTGAGTGCCTGTATGTGGCACTCCCAAAAATTGTTTAAAACAGAGGACCGGGTAGGTGGCCCTCCAGAAAAATTAAATGCATAAAGTACTATAGCTAGAGCCAGTGGGCCCTGTCAAAAAATAGCCAGTTTCCTCTGCTTTACTGTACAAAGAGGAGGAGAAGGAGGAAAATGAGGAGGAGGAGGAGTGGATAAATTATTCAGGTTGAGCTTCCTTCACCTGGTGGAGATTGGAAATTATGAGAAATCCAGGCTTTATTCATCTTAATAAGCGTCAGCCTGTCAGCGCTGTCAGTCGACAGGCGTGTACGCTTATCGGTGATGATGCCACCAGCTGCACTGAAAACCCGCTCGGACAAGACGCTAGCGGCAGGGCAGGCAAGAACCTCCAAGGCGTACAGCGCCAGTTCATGCCACATGTCCAGCTTTGAAACCCAGTAGTTGTAGGGAGCTGTGTGATCATTTAGGACGATGGTATGGTCAGCTACGTACTCCCTCACCATCTTTCTGTAAAGATCAGCCCTACTCTGCCGAGACTGGGGACAGGTGACAGTGTCTTGCTGGGGTGACATAAAGCTGGCAAAAGCCTTGTAAAGCGTACCCTTGCCAGTGCTGGACAAGCTGCCTGCTCGCCTACTCTCCCTCGCTACTTGTCCCGCTGAACTACGCACTCTGCCGCTAGCGCTGTCAGAAGGGAAATACTGTTTCAGCTTGTGCACCAGGGCCTGCTGGTATTCATGCATTCTCACACTCCTTTCCTCTGCAGGGATGAGAGTGGAAAGATTTTGCATGTACCGTGGGTCCAGGAGAGTGAACACCCAGTAATCGGTGCTGGAATAAATTCTTTGAACGCGAGGGTCACGGGATAGGCAGCCTAGCATGAAATCTGCCATATGCGCCAGAGTACCAACGCGTAAGAATTCACTCCCCTCACTGGCCTGACTGTCCATTTCCTCCTCCTCCAACTCCTCTTCTTCTGCCCATACACGCTGAACAGTGAAGGACTCAACAATGGTCCCCTCTTGTGTCTCGCCAACATTCTCCTCCTCTTCCTCCTCATCCTCCTCCACCTCCACCTCCTCCGATATGCGCTGAGAAACAGACCTGAGGGTGCTTTGGCTATCAACAAGGGAATCTTCTTCCCCCGTCTCTTGTGACAAGCGCAAAGCTTCCGACTTCATGCTGATCAGAGAGTTTTTCAACAGGCCAAGCAGCGGGATGGTGAGGCTGATGATGGCGGCATCGCCACTGACCATCTGTGTTGACTCCTCAAAGTTACTCAGCACCTGACAGATATCAGACATCCACGTCCACTCCTCATTGTAGACTTGAGGAAGCTGACTGACCTGACTACCAGTTCTGGTGGAAGTTGACATCTGGCAGTCTACAATCGCTCGGCGCTGCTGGTAAACTCTGGATAACATGGTCAGTGTTGAATTCCACCTCGTGGGCACGTCGCACAACAGTCGGTGAGCGGGCAGTTGGAGGCGGCGCTGCGCTGCCCTGAGAGTGGCAGCATCTGTGCTGGACTTCCTGAAATGCGCACAGATGCGGCGCACCTTCGTGAGCAAATCAGACAGATTGGGGTATGTCTTGAGGAAACGCTGAACTATCAGATTTAACACATGGGCCAGGCATGGCACATGTGTCAGTCTGCCGAGTTGCAGAGCCGCCACCAGGTTACGGCCGTTGTCACACACAACCATGCCTGGCTTCAGGTTCAGCGGTGCCAGCCACAGATCAGTCTGCGCCGTGATGCCCTGTAATAGCTCTTGGGCGGTGTGCCTTTTATCGCCTAGGCTCAGCAGTTTGAGCACCGCCTGCTGTCGCTTAGCGACGGCACTGCTGCTGTGCCTAGAGCTAACGACTGATGCCCACGGATGGTAGTTCGGAGGAGGAGGTGGAGGAGGGGTGGGAGGAGGAGGAGGCATAGTAGGCCTGAAAAACCTGGACCGAGGTAGGCCCCGCAATCCTCGGCGTCGGCAGTATATGACCAGCCGCAGGGTCAGACTCGCTCCCAGTCTCCACCAAGTTAACCCAATGTGCCGTCAGCGATATATAGTGGCCCTGCCCGGCAGCACTCGTCCACGTGTCCGTGGTCAGGTGGACCTTGTCAGAAACGGCGTTGGTCAGGGCACGGATGATGTTGTCTGACACGTGCTGGTGCAGGGCTGGGACGGCACATCGGGAAAAGTAGTGGCGGCTGGGGACCGAATACCGAGGGGCGGCCGCCGCCATGAGGTTGCGAAAGGCCTCGGTCTCTACTAGCCTATAGGGCAGCATCTCCAGGCTAAGCAATCTGGAGATGTGCACATTAAGGGCTTGGGCGTGCGGGTGGGTTGCACTATATTTGCGTTTCCGCTCCAGCGTCTGGGGTATGGAGAGCTGAACGCTGGTGGATGCTGTGGAGGATCGTGGAGGCGACGATGGGGTTTTTGTGGCAGGGTCCTGGGCAGGGGGCTGACTATCAGCTGACACAGGGGAAGGAGCAGTGGTGTGCACGGCCGGAGGTGAACGGGCTTGTTGCCACTGAGTGGGGTGTTTAGCATTCATATGCCTGCGCATACTGGTGGTAGTTAAGCTAGTAGTGGTGGAACCCCTGCTGAGCCTGGTTTGGCAAATGTTGCACACCACAGTCCGTCGGTCATCCGGTGTTTCCTTAAAGAACCTCCAGACTTCTGAAGATCTAGCCCTCGCCGCAAGAGCCCTCGCCACGGGAGCTTCACTAGTTGACACATTTGGCGCTGATGCACCAGCTCTGGCCCTGCCTCTCCGTCTGGCCCCACCACTGCCTCTTCCAACCTGTTCTGGTCGAGGACTCTCCTCCGTCTCAGAAGCACTGTGTTCACCCGGCCTCTCAACCCAGCTTGGGTCTGTCACCTCATCATCCTCCGATCCCTCAGTCTGCTCCCCCCTCGGACGTCCTGCCCTGACAACAACTTCCCCACTGTCTGACAACCGTGTATCCTCATCGTCGGACACCTCTTTACACACTTCCACTACGTCAAGAAGGTCATCATCACCCACAGACTGTGACTGGTGGAAAACCTGGGCATCGGAAAATTGCTCAGCAGCAACCGGACAAGTGGTTTGTGACTGTGGGAAGGGTCCAGAAAACAGTTCCTCAGAGTATGCCGGTTCAAATGCCAAATTTTCCTGGGAGGGGGCAGACTGGGGGGGAGGAGGCTGAGGTGCAGGAGCTGGAGGAGTGGCGATTTCGGTGACATGGGTGGACTGCGTGGAAGACTGACTGGTGGACAAATTGCTCGAAGCATTGTCAGCAATCCACGACATCACCTGTTCGCACTGTTCTGGCCTCAACAGTGCTCTACCACGAGTCCCAGTAACTTCAGACATGAACCTAGGGAGTGTAGCTCTGCGGCGTTCCCCTGCTCCCTCATAAGCAGGTGGTGTCTCACCCCGCCCAGGACCACGGCCTCTGACCCCTGCAGTAGTTGGACGCCCACGTCCCCGCCCTCGTCCTCTACCCCTAGCCCTCGGGTTAAACATTTTTAAAATGAGAGTTATAGCTTTAATTTTTTTTTAACTTTTTTTTGTGTTTTTTTTTTTTTTTTGTGTTTTTGAGTTTTTAAAACCAAACGATGCTATCCTATTGCTATGGCTATTTTCTAGCCAAGTATGAAAGCACACTGCTATGCCAGATGAGATGACACTGAGTTATTAAACAAAATAAACGTAAAATAAAAAGGAAATGGCTGACTGTGCCTAATTGAAATCCAACCCCTACTAAATTTTCCCACTTCGGTCTTTGCAATGGATATGTGCGTCACTAAGCGCAAAACACAGCGGTCGCAAGTCTCACTACAAATTGCTCACAATTGGCTAGTAGATGCACTGCAGCAAGTACAGCCACCAGCAGATCAACCAGAAATCAAATATATAACGCTACTGTAGGCGTAAGTAAGCCGTTTGGATTCTCCTATGGCTATTTTCTAGCCAAGTATGAAAGCACACTACTATGCCAGATGAGATGACGCTGAGTTATTAAACAAAATAAACGTAAAATAAAAAAGGACAAATGGCAGACTGTGCCTAATTGAAATCCAACCCCTACTAAATTTTCCCACTTCGGTCTTTGCAATGGATATGTGCGTCACTAAGCGCAAAACACAGCGGTCGCAAGTCTCACTACAAATTGCTCACAATTGGCTAGTAGATGCACTGCAGCAAGTACAGCCACCAGCAGATCAACCAGAAATCAAATATATAACGCTACTGTAGGCGTAAGTAAGCCGTTTGGATTCTCCTATGGCTATTTTCTAGCCAAGTATGAAAGCACACTACTATGCCAGATGAGATGACACTGAGTTATTAAACAAAATAAACGTAAAATAAAAAAGGAAAAATGGCAGACTGTGCCTAATTGAAATCCAACCCCTACTAAATTTTCCCACTTTGGTGTTTGAGGTGGATATGTGTGCCACTAAGAGCTAAACACAACGGTAGCAAGTCCCCCTGCTAATTCCTCACAAAATGGTACTAGATGCAAATAAAAAAAAAAAAAAGTAGAACGTTATTGTAGCCCTAAGAAGGGCTGTTGGGTTCTTGGAGAATCACTCCTGCCTCACACTATTCTAATAGAACAGCCTAACGCTTTCCCTGACCAGCAGCAGCTCTCTCCCTAGCGGCATCCAGACACAGAATGATCCGAGCAGCGCGGGCAGCGGCTAGTCTATCCCAGGGTCACCTGATCTGGCCAGCCAACCACTGCTATCGACGTGTAAGGGTACCACGTCATGCTGGGTGGAGTGCAGAGTCTCCTGGCTTGTGATTGGCTCTGTTTCTGGCCGCCAAAAAGCAAAACGGCGGGAGCTGCCATTTTCTCGAGCGGGCGAAATATTCGTCCGAGCAATGAGCAGTTTCGAGTACGCTAATGCTCGACCGAGCATCAAGCTCGGACGAGCATGTTCGCTCATCTCTAGTAATTATATTTTCAACTTCTTTATTTATTTTACAATTTTTAGACCTCTTAGGGTACTTTTATCGTACGGTTATGATGAGTGCATTTGCTTTTGCATTAGCAGCCTGTGGTAACTGTACTTCAAGTAGAGATTGCAAAAGTTTGAATAAGATAATTAAGAAGGCATCTCCAATAGTGGGTGTGTCCTTTGAGAAATGGGAGGAACTGGTAGAGTGTGGAATATTGAGAAAAATAGATAAAATTAGAGATAATATCAACAACCCCATGTATGATGTACTCCAGACGCAGATGAATGGTTTTAGCTCCCGTTTTATTCTTATGCGGTGCAGGTTGGAGAGGTTTAAGAAGACATTTATACCAGCTGCTCTCGAGCTGTCAAATACTATGAACAAAGGTAGACCAAGTCAGGATTATGTGTAACGTATTTTAGAAATGTAAATGGGGGGATCTATTTATGTATTGCATATATTTACACTCACCGGCCACTTTATTAGGTACACCATGCTAGTAATGGGTTGGACCCCCTTTTGCCTTCAGAACTGCCTCAATTCTTCGTGGCATAGATTCAACAAGGTGCTGGAAGCATTCCTCCGAGATTTTGGTCCATATTGACATGACGGCATCACACAGTTGCCGCAGATTTGTCGGCTGCACATCCATGATGCGAATCTCCCGTTCCACCACATCCCAAAGATGCTCTATTGGATTGAGATCTGGTGACTGTGGAGGCCATTTGAGTACAGTGAACTCATTGTCATGTTCAAGAAACCAGTCTGAGATGATTCCAGCTTTATGACATGGCGCATTATCCTGCTGAAAGTAGGCATCAGATGTTGGGTACATTGTGGTCATAAAGGGATGGACATGGTCAGCAACAATACTCAGGCAGGCTGTGGCGTTGCAACGATGCTCAATTGGTACCAAGGGGCCCAAAGAGTGCCAAGAAAATATTCCCCACACCATGACACCACCACCACCACCAGCCTGAACCATTGATACAAGGCAGGATGGATCCAGGCTTTCATGTTGTTGACGCCAAATTCTGACCCTACCATCCGAATGTCGCAGCAGAAATCGAGACTCATCAGACCAGGCAACGTTTTTCCAATCTTCTACTGTCCAATTTCGATGAGCTTGTGCAAATTGTAGCCTCAGTTTCCTGTTCTTAGCTGAAAGGAGTGGCACCCGGTGTAGTCTTCTGCTGCTGTAGCCCATCTGCCTCAAAGTTCGATGTACTGTGCGTTCAGAGATGCTCTTCTGCCTACCTTGGTTGTAACGGGTGGCGATTTGAGTCACTGTTGCCTTTCTATCAGCTCGAACCAGTCTGCCCATTCTCCTCTGACCTCTGGCATCAACAAGGCATTTCCGCCCACAGAACTGCCGCTCACTGGATGTTTTTTGGCCCATTCTCTGAAACCCTAGAGATGGTTGTGCGTGAAAATCCCAGTAGATCAGCAGTTTCTGAAATACTCAGACCAGCCCTTCTGGCACCAACAACCATGCCACGTTCAAAGGCACTTAAATCACCTTTCTTCCCCATACTGATGCTCGGTTTGAACTGCAGGAGATTGTCTTGACCATGTCTACATGCCTAAATGCACTGAGTTGCCGCCATGTGATTGGCTGATTAGAAATTACGTGTTAACGAGCAGTTGGACAGGTGTACCTAATAAAGTGGCCGTGAGTGTATATGTATAGTTATTTATGTGTAATCTGTGTTTTTTATTGTGTTTGTGGTTTTATGTGCGTTTTATTTTTTGTTAATACTTTTTTATTTGATTTGTGTAAGGTTTGATTTGTGTAAGGCCAGAAAGGGTCATTAGTTATTTAATAAGCTTTAGGCACCATTTTGGTGCAATTGAAAGATAATAACAATAATTTGCAAATTATCCAGCAAAAAACAATCCTTCATATAGTAATGGTGACAGAAAAATAAAAAAAGTTTTGGATTTAGAAGAAGGACAATGAAAACAATTAAGAACATGCTTTCTTATAAGGTGAAAAGTATATTTATTGGGGCACATTTACTAAGGGTCCGCGGACAACATGTCCGTCGATTTCCGATTCGCGACGCATTTAACAGGGGATTTTGGCGCACGCGATCAGATTATGGTGCAATCGCGCCGGCTTTCATGCGACACAATTCAGGAGGCGAGGTCGTCGGGTGATCCGACTGATTCAGACAAACCTTGGGATTTACCATTTAAATTGTGTTGCAAGCAATGCACTTACATGCACCGGAAAGAAGAAGGTGAACTCTGGCGGACCTGAGCGAGGAAGCGACACATGCAGGATATTGGGCGCACGCTGTAAGTGAATCGCGGCAGCTGTTCATCCTCGTTGGACAACGCACCTTGGGGATCGAGCAGGGAGGGGTAAGTAAAGCTGTCCCTATGTGCAGTTTGCCTGTGTATAGTGCAGGGGGGTGCCAGATTCAGGATTTCTTCAGAAGTCTGGCACCCCCTGGACTGCTCCTTTTTTTTTTTTGGTGCACCTTTAACATTGGCCATGCAACACATTTCTGTCAGACTTTGCATGTTAAATGTGGTACACAGTCCGACTGAGCACCGAAACGTTTCTCCAGTCCATGGTTAAATTGTTACAAAGCTTTTTCACACATCAAAATATTGGGGCTTATTTACTAAGGGTCCCACGGCTGCATTTTTGTCGCACAAGGTTGGATTGTGTCGCAATTGCGCCGGCTTTCATGCGACACAAATCAGGGGGTGGGCTGCCGGACAATCCGACAGATTTGAACATCCGACAGATGTCGGGAAGCGACACATGCAGGATATCGGACGCACAATCTACGTGGATTGCAGATTGGGGATCCTGTATCGGATGGATAAGTAAATGTGCCCCATTATATTTTTCAATTAATGTTTTCAGGAAGAAATCCATAGAAAAGACACAGCTATAAAATAAATTACTATTAAAATAGCGCTACAGCTTAATCTCTACAAACCTGTCCCTCCTTTTCTTACTTTATTGTGATATTTTATCAAAGAGACTTTGAGACCTTTTCTTACTACATTGTGATATTTTATCAAAGAGACTTTGAGACCTCGGACATGTATTTTTTTCATAAAGTTTAATATACTTTGAACATAGCACATAGCAGTGATACCTGGGGGTGTGGATGTATCACAAGAAGGACTGTTTACAGTTTTAATACTACAGCTGTCACATAGTGACATAGAGAGACAGGTGTAACTTATATGCGAGTGACATAGCATTCTAATACTGATGCAATACTCAATATCCCATTTTTTTAAATAAGGGGAAATAGTTATAAACACAAAAATTTAGTTTTTACAGATCATCACCCTGCTTTGTAAATTACATTTCATGTACCGTATCCTGACCTATACCGATAAACTTGCACCTTGTAACTGCAGAATGTACTGGACCAAAGCTACAACTGCCGAGTTCTGAGTTCTGTTCAGCAGTTGTAGGTTCATAGAGCGAGTTTGTCGTAAAAAACGTATTTGTTACCAATGGACCAAAGCCTGCATGAAGCTGTATATTACAGAAAACTGAGACCACAGACTTTCGCTGGAGAGCAAGCAATGTGGTCACGAGGCATGTGACAATTGTGACATTGTCTCTGAAAAGTTTCTTATAAAATGTTACAGAGGGAAAACAGTTTAAAGCAGTGCCCTGGACTTCCCCTGCCTGCTCTCTCTGGGCAATACAGGGTGAAAGAATGTGAGAGCCTAGATAGTCTTATAATTCTAACAAAATAATTAGTTAAAAATAAAAAGTAGTTTAAAATATTAGTCAACAATTTACTATTCAATTTGTCCATAGCTAAAACTTAAAAAAAATTTCTAGTCAAGAAGAGGGTAAAGCTTCTGGTCAGAATGTGGTAAATTAACTGATTAATAATAATAATAATAATAATAATAATAATAATAACTCCTTTATTTATATAGTGCTCACTGCAAAGAGCTTGTCACATCAATCCCTGTCCCCAATGGGGCTAACAATCTAATCAACCTACCAGTATGTTTGGAAGTGTGGGAGGAAAGCATAGGACCCGGAGGAAACCCAGGCAACCACAGAGAGATTGTACAAACTCTTTACAGATGTTGACCTGGATGGGACTTGTACCCAGGACTCCAGTGCTGCAAGGCTGTAGTGCTAACCACTGAGCCACTGTGCTGTCATAAACCCATTTTCTAAGTCAACGGTCCACTCTTGTATATGTACTGTGCACCTAATGCTTACATCAAAAAACTGTTTTGTGTCATATTACTATATTTTAATATCTTATGCAAGTGTTCTTATGCTCCACCACTATATTTCGGATCTCTGCCATCTCGTTGTTTGCATGAAACCTTACTGATGACTAACAGCTTAGGGAAGCAGCATTAAAGAGGATCCAAACTTAGCTTGTTTCTTACATTATCCGAAAGTCTATTGTCTGTGTGAAATAAACAAACCATAAATTGTGGAGACATCATTACAGTAAGTTCATTGTTGGAACTGTGAGTTGTTTCTACATAAACTTGTGGAGCGTGGCATGCTTTCCTACGCATGGAGCTCAACTTACAACTTGTGATATAGTGAAACGACCTGCTTAGCAGGACCTTTAAAAGACAAATAAACAATTATGTGGGTAGGCTACTTTCTGTTTCTGCTTAATAGACTGTTTAGGTTGTAAATGAGATCTTTCAACTTAGTGATGCAAGCTCTTATGCACCAGCGATTCCCCAGTGAGCAGATGTGTGCAAGGAGCTCCCTATGACAAATAGTTTTTCTTGGATTATGTTATGCTAATTATATTAATCCAAGAAGAAAGGATTACTTTTTGCCATTTTTTTTATAAAACATTTCATCTATTAAAGTTACATTTTTTGAACTTGAAATAAACATAATGGGGGGAATTTATCAATGCCAGTTTTTTGGCGTAGAAGCAAGGATATAACTGCAAGAAATTGTGATTATGCCAGCGACTATGCCAACTCCATGCCGTGTGAGCATGCAGAGGTAGGGCTGGTGAAGTGGGCATCCTACCCCGTTCCTGTACAATTTTTAAAAATCAGATTTGGTGTAGTTTTTTCCGCCATCTAGAAGGGCGGGGAGGAATGTGGCTCTAACATATGCCAGTACATGAACACCAGTGTATGAAAAATATCCTCCAACAAAGCAATGAGTAATTCCAGTTCAGGACTAAAATGTTCAATACTTTATTGAGTTACATTGTAAAGTTGACTGCATACAGACAGAATGGCTGACACGCCATAGTTTTTTTTTCTGCCCGTCTGTCTGTAGTCAATTTTATAATGTAACCCGATAAAGTATTGAACAGTTTATTCCTGTGCTGGGATTCCCCGACGCACTTAAGATGTATACATCTAAAGATTGACAAAAACTAAAAAAAAACACATACATTTTTTTTTTTAAGATCCATGTTTTGATGGATTGGTGCATAGGCATGCTTTCCCAGACATGGAGTTGAACTTAAACCTCGTGATATACAAAAAAAAAAACCTGCTTGGCGGGATCTGCAGAAGGCAAATAAATGATTACGTGTTTGGTGACTTCCTGTTTCTGCTCACTAGACTGTTTTGGTTGAAAACTACATCTTTCGCCTTAGTTATGCAAGATCCTGTGCAGCAGAGATTTCTAATTGAGCAGATGGTTATGAGGAGCTCCATGTATTTTTCTTGAACTAAGTTATGTTCTTGATATAAAATAAGACATTATTAACAAAGGTTGGATGATATTCTCAGTTTTTTAACCAGAATAAATAAAGGATTGCTTTTTTTTTGTCTAATAGATTTCATCTGTTTACAAAGTTCCTTTTTTCTAAACTTTTGTCTATTGTGGGGTCTAGAGTGAGGTTAAGGTACCCTCCTAACACAAGTGTACCTTTGATAAGGGGGGTAATGTTATCTATGAGTTGAGTGAGGAAGGGGACCTGATTTTGGTTAGGGGCATATACATTGAAGATGGAGAATGGGTGCCTGCCTATGTTCATGTTAAGGAGAATATATCTGCCATTGGGATCTGTGTTGCAGTCCATTATTGTGTGGGTAAGGGATTTGTGTAGACCGACTAGATCATGATGGGGGATGTTGGCAAAAAACCATGAGGTATAGTGTTTACGTTTGATTGTAGGGGCATGGTTGGTCTTGAAGTGGGTTTCTTGTAAGCTCAGTGCTTCCTCATGCTGCCATGTTCAGGCCATGCCCCCAGTTTACATTTTTTTTAACATGTATCACAGCTGTGGAATCACTGGATAGACACCCCCAGGGCTATGAGCAAAGAAAGACATGACTTTGGGAAAAGGACCTTAAAGGGACCTTAAATATCTCGTACTTCATGTCCTGTATCTTTTTTTTCCCACCATTAGAAAGGGAGAAAACATGTCCAATTATTTAACTACTATATGCAGAAGAATGTTTTATTGTTTGTTGCCTAGAGGTTTCCTCCACTGTTTTTTTCCTTTCCTGGGCACTGGGGCATGACTCTTTGTGAGTTGAAGGTTTGACAGATTTTATAGCTTTTTTGGACAATACTTTATAAGATTAATATTCATGACATTCGTTTAAAAATATATGAATAAAAACATATTTAAATGTAAAATGTATGTAATAACATATATCAGGTTCTTCTTTTAGTCACAGGTTTTGCATTGGAGGAATTTATGGTAAAATCTCCACGGACAGTGAAGTACTGGAGGATCTATACTAGGATCATTGGGTGTCCATAAAGTGTACTGGCTCTACTAGAATAGCGACCCAGATCAGCCTTTATCAGGGTCAGGCAGCTGGGGATCTCAAAGTATTCATTAATACCCCGAGCACTTCACCTGATTTCTCTTCTGATTCTTTCAGTCATGTGATTTAAATAAAACTGTGGTCATTTTGACACCATGGTTTCTGGAAGTGTGTATCTGCAGTACTTGAGGTAGTAACAGGATTAACACCTACAATGAGGGGGTTATGGGGTTAAGGTCAGGTGAGTTTGCTGGCCAGTCAAGCACAGTGATATTGTGGGTATTAAACCACATATTGGTACTTTTGGCATCGTGGACAGTTGCCAAGTCCTGCTGGAAAATAAAAATTCCATCTCCAAAAAGCTTGTCAGCAGAGGGAAGCATAAAGTGCTTTAAAATGTTTTGGCAGACAGCTGCGCTAATGAAACACAGTGGACCTACACCATCAGATGACATTGCTCCCCGACCATCACTGATTGTGGAACCGTTCACAATAGACCTCCAGCAGCTTGGATTGTGTCTCTCTACTCTTCCTCCAAAAATTTTCTCTGACCTTGATTTCCAAATGAAATGCAAAATTTGCAATAATCTGAAAAGTACATTCAGTTATTCTTATTAAGGCAGCAAAGGCACATGAGCAACTTATCTAAAAAAGAGTGGTCAACTATTTTAATACAGGCATTTGAGGAGTTAGGGTCTTTAGTGAATTTGAAACTTTAGCTTTAAGCTATTTTTCTATGCCTGGCTGGGGGCAGTAATGAATTTTCTGCAATTTGTTTCCAAGTTTGTGACTTTTTTTAAAAAAAAGTGGCAACTTTCACATCTAGTTTCAGGTGATAACTAAGGGGACACTGCTCAAAACTAGACAAAACAGAACTTTGAAGGGAGACTGTCTTAGGGAACAAAAAAAGTCACAAAAGTGCAAATGCACCTCAAAAACTCTCAAAAATGGAAGAAAAAGCCAAGACAAAAATTAGATACATGCGTCCCAAGGAATTAAGAGCTTAAATGAAGACTAGAAGCAAAGAAGCTTATTATAGCCATATGCCTACTATGTTAGTGTTATGTAATAGCCCATGTTGGCAGCAGCTGTTATTTGTTCACAGTCCCGGTGAGAATGAAAGCATATCTGTCATCTAGTGAGAACAAGTCTCTTACATGATGTGGCTGTCACCTGTCGATTGTGTGATTAGTATCGTAGCGGTAGCAGCAGAGAGCACTGAGTAAATAGTTATAAAGATACAACAATAGCTGTACAATAGTTATAAAGATACAACATACATTAACCGGTTAAGGACCGGGCCCTTTCCCGTTTTTTCATTTCCATTTTTCACTCCCCACCTTCAAAAATCTATAACTTTTTTATTTTTACACGTAAAAAGCTATGTGATGGCTCGTTTTTTGCGTAACAAATTGCACTTCATAGTGATCACATTGAATATTCCATGCCATGTACTGGGAAGCGGGAAAAAAATTCCAAATGCAGTGAAAATGGTGGAAAAAAGCTTTTGTGTCGTATTCTTGTGGGCTTGGATATTACGGCTTTCACTTCACGCCACAAATGACGCATCAAATTTATTCTTTGGGTCAGTACGATTACAGGGATACCAAATTTGTATAGGTTTTATAATGTTTTCATACATTTACAAAAATTAAAACCTCATGAACAAAAATTTTTTTTTTATTTTGCCGTCTTCTTGTGCTTATAACTTTTCCATACTTTGGTGTATGGAGTTGAGGGTGGTGTCATCTTTTGCGACTTTTGATGATGTTTTCAATGATATTATTTTTAGGACTGTACAACCTTTTAACAACCTTTTGTACTTTAACCCTAGGTTGTCTGATCGATCCTACCATATACTGCCATACTACAGTATGGCAGTATATGGGGATTTTACTCCTCATACATTACAATGTGCTGATAGCACATTGTAATGAATGGGTTAACCCGAAGTAGCTTCGGGTCTTCGTGAGACCCGAAGCTACCATGGCGACGGATCGCCGCTCCCCGATGACGTCACGGGGAGCGGCGATCCTCGGAAAGATGGCGGTGCCCATGCGCCCTCCTACCTAGTTACATCGTTTATACGGTTGAAAAAAGACACGTGTCCTTCAAGTTCAACCAAGGAAAGGAATGGATTGGATGAGGAAGGGATTTAGGGGAAACATAACCATCAATGTTATTTAGATTAAAAAAGGCATCTAGGCCCTTCTTGAAGTTCTCTGCTGTCCCTGCTGTGACCAGTGCCTGAGGCAGGCTATTCCACAGATTGACAGTTCTTGTAGTAAAAAAAAGCCTTGTCGCCTCTGGTGATTAAACCTTTTTTTTCTCAGACAGAGACAGAGATTTAGCCTGGAACAATTTTCCCACAATATTTTTGTTTATATTGTACATATATTTATATAAATTAATCAAGTACCCTTTTAGTCGTCCATACCCCTTTTGATACATGAGAAGATCTTGCTGGCTTTAGAGGCAGCTGATTGACATTGCATGCTGTTATTTAATCTGTGATCTACTAGTACTCCCAGGTCCATCTCAACAAGGGATTCTCCCAGATTTACTCCCCCAAGGACATATGGTGCATGTAGATTATTAGCCCCCAGGCGCATAACCTTACATTTATCCACATTGAACCTCATTTGCCAAGTGGATGATCAAACACTCAGTTTGTCCGAGTCAGCCTGCAGCCTATGAACATCCTCCATAGACTCTATCACACTACACAGTTTGGTGTCATCTGCAAAAATAGACACAGTGCTATTAATTCCTACCTCCATATCATTAATAAATTTATTAAATAGTACTGGGCCAAGCACAGAACCCAGGGGAACACCACTTATAACTGATGAAAGGTGATAGGGTTTTTTCTATCTAGACTATTGATGACATTCTCGCGGATGTATGACATATTTATGGAACCCAACACACATAAATCATTAAGCAGTTCTACAATGTCATTGTGACTTGCATGAAATCACACTTCACAGCAATAGGATGAAGTAATAAGATGAATCATTATCAGGCCAAAAGGTAGTCCTGCACAAAAGTATTTTGAGGTTATTACCTCCCTATGCGATTCAACCCGACTGGGAAGAGAACTGACTCTCTCAGTAAATTTCCCCACTGTGTGACCAATACAAGAATATCTTGTCCTCTGTAGGCTTAAAGTAATTTACAGAAGTAAAATCTTTTTACTTGATCTTTGGTGTTTTTAACACAACACCGGAAGATATAAAACTATTATTATTATATTAATATTTTAAGTAGTGTTTTATAAGTATATTAGTATTTTATGATCAGAGGTCAAGCATTTCACAATTTTTAAAGAATAAACTGAAGGGAGGTAAAACAAAGACAGATATTTTCTTTGTTTTGCCACTTTCTTTAGAGCAAATTAGAGACATTTAGGTGGAAATTTTTGTACAACTGACCCCATTCTTAGTTCTATAAATACATCTAAAAAGTAAGAAAAAAAAATTGCAAAACAGAGACAAAGAAAAAGACGTTTCACAATGGCAAATTTAGAAAGATACATAACACTCCTAAAGTATCCGAATTCAGTCAACTTTAAAAAGTAGCAAAAGAAAACAAATGATATATGTTCCCCATTGGGTTCTTCTTTCTGCTGTCCCAGAGTGTCGATGGGCTATGTCCGATTTTGGTTGTGGCTCAACAACAAAACTGTATTTTATTGATCTAGCAGGGGCCTTCTGTACAATTACAATGATTATTATGGTAATAAAACTACAGCATACATTACAAATAGGTTCATCTGCATAAGTAATCTTGTTAAATAATATTTTTTTACATGTTGACATGGGAGTTTGATTGAAGGGCATTTTACTAACTTTTTTCTTTATGCAATATCATCAAATCCAATGCAGAGTATTGAAGCTGAACCCACTGGTCAGTGTCACGGAGTATGTAGAGGGTCTACCTCAGTTACAAGTAGAGAAACACCCTCGCTGTGAAGTAAACATATACACATAACCACTTCTTCACTTACTAATAAAAAATATAATAAATATTTTTTGAATGCCCACATTATAACATTTAATATGTAGGGTTCTCCATAAGAAAACTCAAAGTAGGTCTAGCATGTAGTTGGTTCCACTGTCACAGAAATAATATCCTCTGAAACCTTTCAGAGAATCCTACCAAGGGAATGTATAGTATTCCCTTTGAAAACAATTGCCTCTGGGAGTACCTCTCTAGGGAGTAAATACTTAAATGTAAAAATCCTAAAGAAGTTGGGAAGGTTTTAAAAGTGACAAGGAAATAAGTGATCTTACTGTACTAAATCAAAGAGAAACTGTCGCAGATGATTTTTATATATCCATATTCATCAATATAGAATCAAAGTTGCCAGACAAGAAAACTGCAATTTTTTATCAAAATGACTAGAGGACTTCCCTGTTCCCCAAACTTCCTGTATACATGTGTTCAAGCAATAATTTTACATACTGAGTCATTTAGAAGCTGTAGGAAAGTTTATTCTTCATTTTCTCTTCTGAAGTCAATCATTTTGGATATGGGATCTCTTACCAATTGAAAAAAGCCCTATTTAAATAAGCATTGCATCTGGACTAAATGCAGAAAAATATGTTTTTATTGCCAAAGCTTAATTTAAATTGTAGGATGATAAATGCAATGGATGGTGTTCTTTTCTATATAAAACGCAAAGTGGAACACGTAGCTGGTTCCGTTGTCACAGCAAAATCATCCTCTAAAACTTCATCAAAGGTTTCAAAACACTCACTAAGGGGATAGTGAAGGAAACGCTAAGGTTCTGGACCCCTGAAGGGTATGCAAGGTCACTTAGTTATCCTTTTATAGATAAACCCAGAACACACGGGTTCTGAGAGGCGCAGGAAGTGATTTAAAGTTGTCCACACAACTTCTGGATATGGCACAACAATAAATCACAGCCCTGAATGGCTATAAGATCCCTCTCACTGGCCTCAGTGAGACAGAATCTTATCAACAATGAGAAGCTGCCACCAGTTCTCCTTTAATATAAGCCTGATCCATAATGGGATTATATAGGGTGAGGAACCAACCCGGTAGCATGTATATGCGAGACTTGGGGATGCGTGGATCGAGATAAAAGAGCAACACAGGTTAGATTTTATATTTAATTGCCTCAAGGGCACACTAGACAAAACAATATATATAGTACAGATATATACAGTTACACAGAGTACAAAATACAAGGTAGCTCTACAATTAACAGCAGTTCAAGAAGTTCGATACCTTGTGTGTGTCCTAATGGAACTTTAAGATGGAACACTTTAAGATCCTTCACTGCCCTTGATGTTAAAATGGTTCCCAGACAAAAGACAATGTGGCCTTAGAGGTGCCTGATTATATCAGATGCAGTCACACCTCTGCCCACCCAACAAGAGGAGTAATGGGTCCCTCCACCCTGGTATTACAACATTGGATCCGTATGAATCCTTTGATCACATTGATACCAAACCTGACCCATTTGCTATGGTCCTATGCAGAGATATTGATATCTCTGGACCGAAGGGTGCTAGAGTCCCAGGAATTGCACCATGTGATCTCCTGAAGATAACAAATCAAAAAATATATCTGTCCTTGGTGTGAGATGGACCATAACTCCATAACTGTCCCTATTCAACCTGTTGGTTTAAGAGTTTTTATGGATCTTTATGGGGGAAAGTGGGGAACTTGAGGATTGAACTTGAACATTTATCACAGGGATGTATCGTGTCCCCCTATAGAAAATGGGCTTCTTCCACGACAAGGTCTCTGGAGTTCACCTAAAGTGCATTGTCTGTCTATAATGCTGCGTACGGCGATTCACTAAGATAGTGCGGCAGATATCATTAATGTGTCGCTTCCCCATTCAGGTCCGACAGAGTTCACCATCTTTTTTTGTGGTGCTTCTTTAACATAGGGCTTGAGAGCCCCATTAGCTATCCCTTCCCTTATCACTAGATACAACATTAAAATGAAAAGACCCCTGTAGGTAACAAAGTTTATATTATAGATTTATATTAATGCTTATATTGTTGATGTATATACAAGCTTATATTGTGGATGTATATACAATCTTATATTGTGGATGTATATATAATCTTATATTGTGGATGTATATACAATCTTATATTGTGGATGTATATATAATCTTATATTGTAGATGTATATACAAGCTTATATTGTAAATGTATATTCATGTTTATATTGTAGATGTATATACAAGCTTATACAGTAGATGTAAATTATTTCTAATATTGTAGATATTTTTTCTGATTATTAGTTATACTGTATGAGTGACTTGCCTTGTTATAGGCTGTACTAACCTTATTATCAAACGTTTCTCTGTAGTTTGTGTGTTTTTAAAGGCAAAAGTGAGATAAAATGATTTTACCCTTAACAGTATCAACATATCCAGCTCTGAAATGTTAGTCATACTGGGGATCACATGAAAAGTTGACCCCTATGAAAAGTGTTCAAAAGCAGTGCAAGGAGGGTTCAAAAAGGGGATTTCAGAGAAGCGCTAAATGTTGATGATATATTTCTAGGTCTGTTAGTGATATCCTGTCTGGAAGAGCTCTGGATTAGTAGTCATACCGGAGACGAGCATGGCTGACCCGAATTAAAGAGTTCAATGTGTAATGATGCAACTTAGCTGGAAGGAAACAATTTACACGGCTACAATACTGTTGCTGAGATACCATTGTACGTGCAAAAGGAAAAACCCCTACAGGCTTAATTTAAACTTTTCACCTGCATCAACAAGCGATAATTTTATGGTTCATTTTGAAGCTGTCGGAAAATTAATTCTGAATTAATTTTCTGAAGTCATGGATTTCGGATATAGGATGAAATCTCACTTCACCATTAAAACAGCCTGTTGAAAGTTAACATTACCTCTGGAATAACTGTATGAAACCCCTTTGTTTGGGTTTCAACGTGGCTGAAGCTTTATTTAATTTACAGCACTTTAAATGGAATGATCAATATTCTTCTAATAAAAATGGTCCATCCGGCTGCCAATTTCAAGTTAAAACTTTATTCTCCATTTTCTCCATTCCACATTAGCTTGTTTCTCCATGAGGATAGGTTTTACTGTATATACTGAACCTGCTACATGCAGAGGATGGAGTTATGGTGAACGTTCATGAGCTTTATGTGTTACCTAGTAGAAATAATATTAATTATATATATGATATGTTAATATTACTAATAATAATAATGAGTAGCTCTAATTCCACAGTCCAGATCCTGCCATAAGTAGACCCATTTGTACCCATCAATGTCCAGTTTAGTGACTTTCGTCTTATTGCTCCAAATCACTTGTTTTCAATCATCTACTGTCCATTTCTCTTTTTTGCAAACTTGAGTTGATGCTTCATCTGAATTTATAAATTTATATATATTTATAAATTTAAGTCTTTTCTGGACAACCAAGGTCTTGTTATCTCTGTCTCAGGTGGTAGGACTGACTGTGTACTCTCCATTCAGGTCAACTGGATACACTAAAAATAGCCAAACAAACAGACTTGTCTCCTTCTGGTGCAACAATTGACTAGAAGGAACAACGTACATTCAGTCAGACCAATCAAGAAGCTAACAAGATAGGTCAACAAACCTTTGTTCCCAAGATAGATGCAGGGCGCTTGTTAGCTTCCTGCTATTAAAAATATATAGTTGGACTGCGTGCTACAATGGGGATATCTTATATGGGAATGTTCTTTTAGGTAGGTATTTAATTTATAAAAAAACATGTTTTTAAATTTTTTTGTTTTCAGGTTTTTTTTATTTCAATGTGATGTATTTGTAATTATTTAATATGGTGCTTACCAGAACAATGACTTAAAGTTGTGATCTTATGTCCAAGATTCCTTTTACCTGGGTCATGCTTAATTTTGAAACATTTGTTCAACTGCATTAACATCCACCCCCTCCTTTCACAAAGCTAATATATATAGCTCTAAAAACAAGCATTTATTTTAGTGTAATGTGCCACCCCGTCCTTCCTTCTGCCATAGGCAACTTATTATAAGTAGGGTATCGACTGGTCATTAGAGTAGCATGCAGCCATAATGCTACTATAATTAATATACTGACTGCTGGACTAATGCCTAGAAAATCTTGACCGTACTTGTCTCCAAAAAGAAATCATGTAATGTCACCCACATATTTTGGCTTTTTCCGTATTTTTATTCTGAAAATATTGACAAATATAAAATGAACATATAAAGTTTAATTCACAGACCAAGTGCCAGTATCCACTCATTATATATGAGGCAGAATTATTTTAACCCTACCCCTGTCCCATAATAGAAACACAACCCAGAGCTGCACGAAGGTGGCTGTGTGTATTTATTATGTCAATTTTTGTTGATGTTGAGTATTGTGATATACATAAAACTGTTCACTTTCACTTATTTTTACATCCATTTCGTGTCAAAACCTCAGCTTTGAGTTTTATATGGAATTATTTGTGTAATCTAGATATTTTGCCCTGGATCACTAAACTGTAAACGTTTGTGGACATTTCAACATTTCCCCTATGTGAACTCACCACTTCTTAATTTATTTTACATCAACGGTTAACTTACATTAATCTAATGGGCCACATTTATCTATAACAGGGCAAACTGCACTATGTGCATGGTGCATCAGATTCAGGATTTGTGGCACCCATTCTTCATTAATATGGTGCTCCCCGCACCACTCCACTACTCCAACAGGGTGCACCTTTAACACTTCTATCGGACTGTGCACCGTAAAGCTCATTTCAGTGCAGAAATGCGTTGCATGCGGCACATGTTGGTCACAGACACTTCTTAAATACCTGTGCAAGCAGTTTGCACTACAAAGAAGATGCAAAGTCCGACAAAAAACTGGCACAAAGGCCTTAGTAAATGTGGCCCATAGTGTTTTGTTATTTACATTAATTATTACTATATCTATATAGACTAGTTGAAAGGGTTATCGAACATTTAGAGATAGCAATAGTATGGGACTCAGTGTAAGTCTATAGAAAAACGCTTTGTCATTGTGTCTGTGCAAAATGTAACCAAAATGTAAATCCAAGTTCTTAGACTCTGCACTGAGGGAACAGAGCTTGGAGGAGAAGACTGCCAGTCTACCTGAGCAACAAGAAGAAAAAACTAAGACAGGGATACTCTACCATAGATTTTGGGCTCCTACCCTGTGACCAGGGTACCAGCCTTCTGAGAAAGTGAGACAGCTGCCAAGTTCTCTCCTTTTTCTGCCAGCAAGGAGATTGGAGAGGTCAGCCATTTGGAAACTGTTCACTGCAGACCCTGGCTCTGTGGGCTTATTTCCCATTGCGGTGCACCAGGCCTTACCATACGTTCCAGAGAGCAGCCATTTGTGTTGATACCAAAACGGTGCCTGGCCGATCCAGCAAAGAGTTGCTAGTCTTTTTGCTGCCTGAGGCGAAAAATTTAATGTTGCCCTATCCTCCGCCCTAGCACTCTATACCCTGATCCCCTGCTGTTTTTGGCACACTGAATTTACAGACAAAAAAGCATCTACAGAACGGTCAGAACACGCTGATAATATACCCACACAGCCCAGTGTGGGTATATTATCAGCGTGTTCTGACCGTTCTGGCTTACTGACAATACACAGGCTGTCGCTGTGTCACACATTAGTATCAGTCAGCGAAAGACGTTAGTAACATCTAGTATCTTAGATGTGACTATCAGCTACATCAGGAAGAGAACCTCATTACCACTTCTCCCTACCATGACTTATCACTGTTGCATTCGACAGCTGATGTTTTCAGCTCCGTGCAGAACATTTCCACACTGCACCCATAAAAATCCTACAGTCATTTGCAGTATAATGTCCCCTGGATAATAATGTCCTACACTATGCTAGCGATATATGTATAGCCCCCATAGAAGTAATATGTATAGCTTCCATATCTCACTACTATGGGGCTATATGTATCACTACTATAAGGGCCCCCGATAATAGTAAAATATATAGTAATATATAAATAAATAGCCTCCCATTGTTAAATTCTCTACTTTAATAAGTATACATGCCCCCCCCCCCCCCTGCCCCCGAATTTTTTAAAAAACCAAGCCAGGAAGAAAATAATAAAGTAATAAACACCATGGTTTTCCCTAGCCGCCACAGTCTGCTCTTCTCCCGGCAGCAACACATTGGGGCAAATTTACTTACCTGGTCCTGTAGCGATCCTCGATTCGGACGGTCTGACGAGGATTAAGTCCGACACGATTCATGAAGATCGTGTGCCCGAGTTCCAGCATCCGTCGCTTCCCCGCCGAGGTCCGCAGGAGTTCACCTTGTTCTTCCGAATTCGTTGGGTTGTCCGACGGCCCGTCCCCTGATTTCTGTTGCGTGCAAGCCGATGCACCAAAATCCGATCGCGTGCGCCAGAATCCCCTGTTAAATGCGGCGCAAAACGGAAATCGTCGGCAGATGAGACAAAGAACTCAGGCTCTTAATTCTTACCTGCCCCAGCCCATAACTGTTAGCAGGAGACAAGGTAAGTGAAGTGGTTCTGAATAGGTGCACCAGCCAGGTAGACAAGCCATTCTATAGCATAGAGTTGTCCACTGCGCCGAGTATTGTTTTCTCTGCTATTTTTCATGTCACAGTAAAAGAAAAAGTCTCACCCCCAAGACTGCCTTCAACTCTTTCCTGATTGCCCTGAAATTGTCTATGATTCAAGTGGTCCTACGTGAAGATCTGTTGATGCTAATGCAAAAATGTATATGCTATAAGCAATCATCATCATAGTTTGTACTGGGGGGCAGGCTGTGTTTACTGGGGGAAGGGGAGGCTGTGTGATACTGGGGTTGGCGTACCTCCTTATACTGTCTATGGGGGAATCTGTATATAGGGGCTGGATTTTAAATAAACTGGATGTTCTTATATGGAGTACTGTATATAATTTAACCCCTTAATGCCGAAGCCACTTTTCACCTTCCTGACACGGCCTATTTTTTCAAATCTGGCCTGTGTCACTATGAGTGGTTATAACTTCGGAACGCTTTAACATATCGAAGTGATTTTAAAAAATTTTTCTCGTGACACTTTGTACCTCATGTTAGTTGAAAAGTTTTGGTGGTATGTTTTGCATTTATTAATGATAAAATCAGATATTTGGTGAAAATTTGGAAAAATTCTTGATTTTCGAACTTCAAAACGTTCTATTTTTTCCATACATAGTCATAACCACAAAAAAACTTAATAACTAACATTAACGGAATGTCTACTTTATGTGGACATGGTTTTTTATGCATACTTATATTTCTAGGATGTTATGGGCCTTTAAATGTTAGGTGCGATTTTTCACATTTTCATAAAAAACGCAAAATGCTGCTATTGAGGGACCTGCTCAGGTTTCAAGTCACTTTGAGAGACCTAAATAAAAGTAAAACCCCATAAATTACCCCATTATAGAAACTACACCCTTCAAGGCACGTGAAACAACTTTTATGAAGTTTGTTAACCCTTTAATTGTTTTACAGGGGTTAAAACAAAATCGGATGCAATTTTGAAAGTAAAATTTTTTTGCTAAATGAATGTGTTTTTCAAAAAATGTACAAATTCTCAGTGGATAAAATACCAAAACGCTCCACAAAATTTGATACCCAATCCCTCCCGCGTATAACAATACCCCATATGTGGAGGTAACCTGCTGTATGGGCACACGCCAGGGCATCGAAGGGAAGCTGCGCCATTCAGAGAGATTATGCATTGTCACTTTTTATTGGCTATACAATCTTTATTTTTTTGGCAATTTGGACAAATAAGGGCTTATTTTTTGCGACATGAGATGCACTTTACAAATACTTCTTTTTAGTGGGTCATTAGCTTATTGATGAGATTTTATTAACTCTTGAATGTATGGGTGAAAAGAAAATTGTCAATTTTGGTTTCCTTTCTTTTTGTATTTTTGGGGGTAGTACACTGTTCACTAGAAGTACTATATTATCTTTATTCTATAGGTCACTATGATTATGGTGATACCTCATTTATATAGTTTTTCATTTATTTTTACAATTTTACTGGATAAAAACTAATATAGAGTAAATCTCATTTGTTTTTGCATTGCCATCTTTTCGGAGACGTAACTTTAATATTTTTTGGTTGACAGAGCTAGTTTAGGGCTTATTTTTTATATGTTGAGTTGTTCTTTTAAGTAGTACCATTTTGGTGCGCATAACTTTTTTGATCACTTTTTAGAACATTTTTGTGTAGAGATTTTATGAAAAATGTACATTTTTGGTGTGTTTTTCAGGTTTTGTTTTTTACGGCGCTCAATGAGCGGGTCCAATAATGTTTCTGGGTTATTGTACGGATTGCTATGGACGCGGCGATACCAAATATGTGGGGGTTTTGGCGATTTTGCGTTTTTTTCACTTTATTGAATGTGTACAGGCGGTCCGCTACTTAAGGACACCTGACTTACAGACAACCCATAGTTACAGACAGACCCCTCTGACCTCTGGTGAAGCTTTCTAAATGCTTTACTATAGTCCCAGATTGCAATGATCAGCTGTAAGGTGTCTGTAATTAAGCTTTATTGATAATCCTTGGTCCCATTACAGCAAAAAATGTTTAAACTCCAATTGTCACTGGGGCCAAAGTTTTTTTTGTCTGGATCTACAATTATAAAATATACAGTTTCGACTTACATACAAATTCAACTTAAGAACAAACCTCCGGGCCCTATCTTGTACGTAACCAGGGGACTGCCTGTATAGGGAATATTTGTGTTTAGGGGACTTTAACTTTATTTAATTCTTTTTATTAAAAAATTATTTTATTTTAATGTTTTTAACTTTTTTATTATCTTTTACAGGTCAGCTTGAACAAGCGATCCACTTATTGCTTGTTCAAGCTCTTCTTCACATTACCCGGCTAACGGAGGAGGATCGCGCAGCCCCGGGCACTGGCAGTCCCGGGGCTACAATCGGAGGGGGGTCCGATTCTTCTCAAATGCCCTTTGCACGCCGCGGTCAGGGGTTAACACAGGGGTTAACACTCGCGATCAGAGAAATCTCCGATTGCGGGTGTTCAGGAGCCGGTGCCAGAAGCATGACGTACTGCATTTTGCGGGAATGCACCTCCCACGATGCAGTACTATTACGTCAAATGTCGGGAAGTGGTTGATTTGAGTATATGTATATGGGGGCTGTTATAAATAAATTAGGGAAACTGTATATTAATTGGGTGTGTATATAAATTAGCAGGGTGCTGTAGATAGTATAAATTATTTAGGAAAATATAAAGGATGCTTTATGTGGGGAATAGTGAGTCCAGTCGTGTTGTGAGGATAATATGTATTAGGAACACACTACATGATAGTGACTGTGTTTTTTAAGGGCACAGTGTGGGTTTGTGCTGCACGGAGCTGAAGACATTTGACTGTGAATTCATCAGAGATAAACCATGGCTGGGAGAAATCATAAAGAAGCGCTCTTTCTAATGGAGCAGATCAGCAGATCATCACCTCTAAGGTACACATTAGTGCATTGCAATGTCTATCATCCTATGCATGGAGGTGTGTAATAGTATTATTTTTTTTTTTAAACATATTTTATTGGAGATCATAAATATACAGTACAAGCATTACAGATGGTAAAGCAGATCATATCCATCATCCCCAGTTTTACATTGAATTACAAACTTCAAACTAAAGTTCAACATTTAAGAGGGCATTTAGATACTCTTTTCTTATCAGGCTAGGAGGTGTATGGATCAAGTATAACATATTGCTACTAACTCAATTAGTGTACATTATAGGTATTTCACTCTTCAGATTCAGCAATGGCATAGTGTTTGGATGCTCGATAGTATATAGATGTCTTCCACCTTTCCCAGTTTTTGTTATATTTGTCCTATATTTTCCTGCTGTGTATGCAGGGGCTCTTTCTCTCTCTCAGTGCTGTCCGACAGTTTTTTGCAATCATGCTGTAGTGGTTATATGGTATGTCACTGTCCTCTCGCACAGAGATAGTTCTGCCAGGCTAACACCCAACAGTGCCAACGCCGGGGACAGTGAAAGTTGGGTGCTCAATATGTCTTGGAGAAGTTTTTCTATTTGTGTCCAAAAGCTTGCTATATTTGGACAATACCAAAAAAATGTGTAGGATTAATCCCGTGTTTATATTGCATCAACCAACATATGTCTGATACCGCCGGAAAATCCTGGCTAGTTTGGGTTAAAATACGGCCTATACAGAATTTTACATCTAGTCTCCAAGTGGAGAGCACACCACGACAAAGATTTTGTAAAGTGGAAGACTGAAGCACCATATGTTATCGTCTATTTTAAGAGATCTCTTTCCCAATGTTTAACCCCCTCCTGCAGCAGCCCTTTTTCCTTTTCATTTTTAACTCCCCACCTCCAAAAATGTATAACTTTTTTATTTTCCCATATACAGAACTGTGATGGCTTGTTTTCTGAGTAACAAATTGCACTTAAAATGGTTGTATTTTATATTCCATGCCATGTACTGGAAAAAAAATTACGAATGCAGTATTCTTGTGGGCTTGGATTTTACAGATTTTACTTTACACCCCAAACGACATGTCTAATTTATTTTTTGGGTCTGTACAATTACAGGGATACCAAATTTGTATAGGTTTTATAATGTTTTCATAGATTTACAAAAATTAAAACCTTCTGTACAAAAATGTTTTTTTTTTATTTTGCCATCCTCTGGCGCTAATAACTTTTTTTTAAATAATTTTTTGTGACTTTTGACGACGTTATTAATGTTACCATTTTAATGACTGCACAATCACTTTTTATAGAATTTTTTATATTTTTTAAAATGGCTTAAAAGTGCCATTTTCGACTTTGGGCACTATTTTCTGTTACAGGGTTAAACACAGCAAAAACCCGTTATTACATTTTGATAGATCGGGAATTTTCAGACACGGCCATACCTAATGTGTTTATAATTTTTACTGTTCATTTATATTTATATCAGTTCTAGGGAAAGGGGGTTGATTTGAATTTTTAGTTTTTTTCATTATAATTTTTTTTAACTATTTTTTTTACTATTTTTCAGACTCCCTAAGATACTTTAACCCTAGGTTGTCTGATTGATACTATCACATACTTCCATGCTACAGGCAGGGATTTTCCTCGTCATACATTACAATGTGCTGATCGCACATTGTAATGAAAGGGTTAAAACGAGACAGCCTCGGGTCTTCAGAAGACCAGAGGCTCCGCTATGACATCACAGGGATTGACGATCCTCGGCAAGATGGCAGCGCCCCTGCACAGCCTTGCTAGCACGGAATACAGGCATTACCGGTAAGCCTATCACGCAATACGCAGCAAAGACTTAATGGCTATGGAGAGGGCTCAGCCCGTGATCATGTGATCATGACTAAGAGGTGCTGCATCGAAACGCTTTGATCTTCCACACTAATGTTGTAATGTTCCTGTGACAAGAATAAAGAGAACTGTTTTTTATCCATCCTGGTGGCTTCTCATGAGTGCTGAGCTTCGTATACAAGTGTTCTTTATCCTCCTTACATCTGCAAAATCCATCTCCCTTCTTTATATAACAATAGGCGTTGGTGGTCACCTCCCATGTTTGGGATGGATACATGTTCTATCCCTGCAAGGAGCAAAGCCTTGGGGTTTGAGTTATGACACATCTTTATGTGTTCTCTCAGTCTTGGAGTTCAGTTTCCTGTTTTTATCGATATGATATGTACACTGAACCTTATGTGTAAACTTTGTATTGCTTCTCCTATGTAGAATATTTTGCATTCACAAAGAATTTTATATACTATATAGGCTGTTCTGCATGTGATTAGTTGTTTCACCATTATTTCATTACTGCCACAAGATATTTTCTTTGGTCTCCAAAATTGGGTACAATGGTTACAATTGCCACAAGTGAAATTACCTTTTAAAAAACAATCTGGTGCCCTATGCTTGCAATACCATTCTTTACAAGGAAGAAGAACGGCGCAAGGAGGAAAAAAATGGTCAAAAGGTCCAAAGAACCACCACGTTTCAAACAGAATAAATACAGTTAATCCTCCGCCTCTACGTTCTCCTGTTCTGCAGAATGTAAGTAAACCAACATGGTACCTTTCCGATATAAGATCTCGGTACTCACGGATATGGAGACTGTCTTTACTTTTAGCTCAGCGTCCTGAATCTTCAACATTTAGAAGAGCATTTAAGTCCCCTTCTGATATTCCTACTTCGACGCAGCGTCTCTCCTGAGCGTCTCGGAGGTAATCAGTGGTTTGTGTGTTGCTGCCTATTCCTCCCACCGGGGAACTCAGTCTCCTCCACGATCGTTCTGCTCTCCTTGGCTCCTCTCCCGTTTGTCACTCAATGAAAAGAAAGGACACACGATGGTGCAGTAGGTTCACAACTAGTTAAAAACTTTTTTATTCAAAATACTCACAAAGATAAAGATATAAAAAGGCCTTATGTATAAAAAAACGCTCGGTACAGTATGCCCGACTCCGAGTTTCGCCTGGGATGGCTTCTTCCGGGGCTTACCGGCGTGTTGGGATACGTGTCTTTTATACAAAAAATTATACAAATATTATAATCCATGAAACAAAACTTCATAGTCATCCTATACATCTTACAATAAAAAGCAATCTTTACCGTTACTCTAATATATAAATTTCAACAATTTTTTAATATTTATTAAATGATTTTTTAAAATCCCATGATCAAAAATGTTATATGCGTACAAGTACCCATAGATGAGACTGAAGTGCTTAATGGTGTTACCCATATTCTAAGGTGCTAATTTAATTTCAAACTAACGACAGTGCTCTTAAAGGAAATAAGGTGCTTATTAGTATTGACCATATGCTAAAGTGCTGTTGTACATGTTATTTTATTAGCTGAAAAACAACTTAAAGTGTTTTTATAAAAAAAACATTTGATTTCGAAGTCAGCATTTAGTCCAAGTGGGGCCAGGGTTTTTAAATGAAAAATCCAAAAGGACTCCCTTTGACCCATTTTTTAAATTAAATCCTCACCCCTCCAGTGTGCAGAGACCCGTTCTAAACTAAAAAAAGAAGTACCTGTGGGAATTTTTTGGTGGTGTTGTGCATAGTGAGCGAACAAAGAAGGGTCCAACCTCCCTTTTTTATATTGCTAAAGTGCTCATTTACCCGTGTTTTTAGTTTCCTTATGGTTCGTCCTATATGTTTCAAGCCACATGGTTTGGTGTGTGTAAAGCTACTGGATACTAATTCTGTTCTAATTGTTCTTTCCCTGCGAAATGTAATTTGCTTTTTCCATACCTTGTTTTTCAAGAGTATGTCATTGCACAAGTTTACATATACAGTAGGTCTATTTCATGTTTTGAAACTGTAGCTTTCTTATGAACTGATTTTGTGAATGTCTTTTATAAAATTACTTTTTGTGAATATATTCATGAATATTGTTTCAAAATTTGTTCTCAGCTTGAGGCATAGACAGGCTGAAATTAGTCTCCGTCTTTAACTCTGTAACTTTCAGAACAGAAAATGCCATAACTTTGGAAAGAAAGGGGTGATAGAGCACAAAATTGGAATCATTCAGTTTTTTTGCTTTTTTTTAAGGGGAAATCACATCTAATAATTTGGCAAAATGATTGTAATTTTACAGTTACACTTTAAAGGATGTATTCATTGTGGCAAACATTCATAAAGGTCAAACTATAAAAGTTAAGTAGGCAGTGGGTGGTTAACGGATGTGTTTATGGACTCAGTAATTCTTTCTCACATCAGAGACAGGGATACATAACTTACAGCTGGGATTGTGTGACCTTTGCTATTACTATTGGAAAGGCTTGGCAGCGTGTGCACATTCTCTAACTGAGATAAGTCTCTCCAGTGCCACCTATAGGCTACTGACATGAACATGAAAAGAACACAAGGAATTAGCAATTAGCATTTTTTTAATTGTCATAGTTCAAAAGTTTTTGAATTAAATTTTACATTTAATCATGAGACAATCACTTTAAATAGTTGTTTTCTTTTCCTTTTTTTATTTAGTTTCACAGAGAGCTGTGTTTTTGTCTAGATTTCCTGTGCTAGCTTTAATCTTGGAGCCTGCTATAAAACTTATCTTCTAATACTATCTATGTTTTTAGGGTGAACCATTTTCTGTTCAGCCGTACGGTCAGGTACTGTACATAGTGAAGGTGAAATAATGGGTAGGTCCTTTTTTTGGTCCCCTTCACCTCTGTTTAACCTAATTTCCAGTCCTCTTTGGTTGTTAGGTCCATTTAGCCCATTCTAGGTGTCTGCTGGGCATGGGGATAGCGTCTTTGTAAATGGTTTCCTTTAATAATGTGTTTATGTTTCTGTAATAGGTCGTAAACTTATGTGTAATAATAAGTCCCTGTGACCGTGACTGTAAGGAAAACATTATCTTAAATTTCCAGGTATTTCTCTATCTGCAGTTGACAGGGCAATGATATTTTTATATGTATCTAGACCATTATTGTGGTCTTAAGCATATGAACTAGAACTAGGGTGCATGTAAATACAGGCAGTCCCCGGGTTACGTACATGATAGGTTCTGTAGGTTTTCTCTTAAGTTGAATTTGTATGTAAGTCGGAACTTTATATTTTATACTTTTAACCCCAGACAAAATTTTTTGGTCTCTGTGACAATTGGATTTTTTTTTAAATGTTGGATTATCATAAGAACCAGGATTAATAATAAAGCTTAATTGCAGACACCTTTAATAACTCCTGTAGCTGTTTATTGTAGCCTAAGACTAAAGTACAGTCAATTACCAACATCCAGAGGTCTGTTTGTAACTAGGGGTCATCTGTAAGTCGGGTGACTTAAGTAGGGGAGCGCCTGTAGTAAAGTATATTTTACATTTTACTATAGTATTTAAATTGTCAATAACTTTGAACAAATGAATAATATACAACTAAGTTTCCATGTCTTTTTCATGCAGATTTTGAAGCCAAAATCAGGTCAAGATCTTTAAAGGAAATCTACCACCAGGATCAATGATTGTAAACCAAGCACACTGACATGCAGATGTGTGCCCCCTTTGGTGGGATCTGCTATTCTTTTAGCTTCTTAAGCCCTTATTTTTACAAAAAAAATCATGAAATTTAGCCCGAGGGGCTCTGGGTTTAATTAACATCTATGGAGCCTGCAGCTCCTCAGGCTCATTTGCATAATTGTAAAGCCTGTTAGATTGCCAGGTTCCCAACAGTCGGATTTATATCTCGGTGTGTGTGCAGTATCAGCTGTGTGTGCTCTATGCGAATAGACTGCACCAGTCGCACGTATGTTTAGGATCTGCTCAATTTTTGCCTTTTTGCTATGTTTTTGCACAGGAAATTCTCGGATACCTCAAACACAAAATTGAGCAAAAACTTCCCTCTGTACTAGCAATGGACCAACATGTTCCACCTCCTATGTGGTGTAGTTTTGCCATTAAATTTGCGTTCTCTTGAAAATTCTTAGTTGATAAATGTAGTGTTGCACTGTGTTGCACACTTTGTGGTGTATTTTTTCCACCATTGCATGCATTTAGATTTGCGATTTTTTTCTCACTAAAAAGACCGCAAAAACGATGCCTTTGCAAAAATTTATATGCGCCAAGAAGCTACATAGGACTAATGATAAATCTCCCCCATTATGGATGAGGAGTAGTGAGTCAGACGACGGTTTTAGTGATAGGGACTGTTAGGCCACTTCATGCGTCCAACTCATCAAATTCGCAGCGTGTGCTGGCTGAAACAACCATCCCAAACGCTGAGCAGCTGGAACTGAACTGACATGCTGAGTTCAGTTCTGGTTGCTCAGAGTTCGGGCCGGACGTTCCAGCCAGCACACGCTGTAAGTTAGATGTGAGTTGGATGTGTATGTGTTAGAGAAAATGAAGATTGCAAGTCATCAGAACCAGTGTTGCTCCGCTTATAAGCACATTGTACTACTTATTACTGAAGGTTTTTGAAAGGTGAGGTGTGCTTTAAATAATTTTTTACTTTTTACATGTTTATGTATTTTTTGTTTGGTGGAATCTTTATATATACAGACAGGTTGGAGGCTTTGTCTGACAAAGAAAACAGCACTCTTACACTGTGCATGATTTGTATAGGGGGTTCCCTCTCACATTTCAGACTCTATTTATAGCCTTGAATAACTGGATTCCTCAGAGTTACGTTATATTATTCTTTTTCTTACTGTTTGGCAGGCATGTGCACTTCTAGTGATTTTGTAAAAAGAGTGGGGAGCGTCTATCACAGTAAGGCCCCTTTCACATGAAAGTATGATTAGTCTAGTTCTGTATATCTGTGCCATATGAATCTGTGTATATGTGACATTTTTCATTATATGCACGTAAGTTATTGTATCCGATTATAATACGGTGGGTTGGCTAATGGCTGGCTGACTATTGGCCGGCTGACAGAATGCTCCTCCCACTGGTTCTGGTCTCCCTGGATATTATATGACAGCATACGGTGCACAACCGGATGCAGCACAAATGTGCGGCATGGAAATACTTGAGAACATAGATTGCTCTACATTGATTTAGTATGATACAGTGGACAATACGGCAATGTAAATGAATGGCCGTATTGCCCTATGTTGGCTACCTTTATGAAAACAGTACGGTACGGGTCGTATACTGCCATTTTCATACATTCGTGTGAAAGGGGCCTAAATGAAAAGCCTTTATAATTTTACAGTGCTTGTCCAGTTAAACAAAGGATAACAAAGGAAGCACAGCAGAAGGGCCCCTACCTTACATGCAAGTCTATGGGAACTAATGGTAAAGAAGGGCTTCTGTTTACCATCCACATTTGATTCCTGTTATTCCATAACCATAGAACTTAGCCTAAGGCCCCAGCACATCAGAATTTACTGCAAGGACTCCTGTCCACTGGACTGTGCTTGATCGATGGCATCTGACCTTGCACACAGGTCCATGTCTACGGGATGAGCAGATTTGTGTGCAGGGGGTCTACATGTGCATATATAGTGCTTTCTACCTGAGGGGTTGTCTATCACTAAACTAAGTTGTAGATTTTTAACAGTGCATTCAGTAAAGTTGAAAAAACTGAATCTTGAATGTTACATTATCTCTATGATGTCCTTATGTCTGACCAACATGAAGATGCCTGCTTCTCCTCCATAACAAGAATCAGTCTATGGGCTCTGTTGTCTTTGCACACCTGGGGTAATTAGGTGAATTGTCCTTTGCAGCCTACAGTCTGCAAAGAGATCAAAGATTCAGCCATTTCCAAGTAGCTCTAGAGAGTTTGAATTGATTTTACTCTGTCATAGTAAATGTAAAACAAATGTAGACTTATTTTTTCTCTTTTCTTACAGTACAGAATGTTACAATTCAGCATTGCGTAAGCTCCAGCCATTGTCATGTTACGTCAGCTTACTTTGGCCACATTCCAGCTGGAGTGTGGTTTCATCACGGGGAAACCTGGCTTATCTTCAAATGACTTCCATGACAGCTAAACGAAAGAAAAGGGAATCCCACACACAACCCCTCCTCCAGCAGAAATAAATAGCAGCAGCACTTCAGATTGCTGTCACTTCTAACAGACTAGTAAGAAGCAACAAGTCCATATTAACTAGGAATCAAAGATGTCTCTTCAACGTGAAGAACAGGAACAAATCAGGATCAATGTGCCTGATGGAAACATTTTAGCCCCCCAAAACCACAACTCAAAATTTATCACCTGTGTTGTCTTGCTGGCATTAACTATTGCTGGGATGTTTTCTTTCTGCCTTATATTATTCCATCACTCGGTAAGTCACAATATGAACTTTTATGAACTTTTTTGGGAAAAATATATAGATCAGAACCCACAGGAAAAGTGGGAGAAGGGGTGCCACACATGATTTTTTTTTGTTAAGGAAAATGCGTTTTAGACACTTTTTTTAAAGGAACTCTACCACCAGGATTAAGGATTGTAAACCAAGCACACTTATGAGCAGGTGTGTGCACCTCTTTTAGGACCTTTAATTTTTTTAGTTTCTTAAGCCCTTGTTTTTACGGAAAAAGGTTTTTAAAAATTATGCAAATGAGTCTGAGGGGCTCCAGGCTCAATAGATGGATCCACCCAGACTCATTTGCATATTTTTAAAAAAACCTTTTATTTCATAAAAACAAGCGCTTAAGAAGCTAAAAGAAGAGCAGATCCTGCCAGAGGGGACACACACCAGTATGTCAGTGTGATTTATGCACATTCTGCAAAAACAAATATAAAAATAATATGTAAATGATAATAACTAGATGATTTGAGAACATACATGTATTTGATTTACAAGAAGGTAATATTTTGTCACTTAGAATTCACAATGGCCTCTGCATTACTAAACTGAGAATGAATGAACATGTGCACTTCAATGTGGCCTGTAAACTGTATATTGGATGCTATGCTGCTTGATGATGCTGTGTCACGTGCCATTTGTTGCCTATTAACATGCTCGACGCAGTCTTTGTACAGTGAGACTTTACAATTTTAAATATTAGGTGACAACTTCAGCCAGCGTAAAGTCTTACTTAAAGGGGTATTCCAGGAATTAACATAATTCATATAAAAATGGGTACTTAAAATATAAACTAATATGTAATTAGTTGTTAATTAAAATTTTGCTCCCCTTAGCAGCAAAAATATTGTGGACATAGACTGTAATGAAGAATGTGCCCGCCGTGCTACGGCACGGCGGGCACACGTTAATGTGAATGTAGCCTAACAGGGAGGAGGAGTAACTGAGCACTAAAGGATCATGGGTCTTGTAGTGTCCAGTGGCGTCCATCAGGGTGATAACATTGCCTACTTAAGAGAGGCCATAATATTTTGTGAATCATAGAATCAAACTATTTAAGCCTAATGACATGTCTAATGACATTGAGGTATGTTTTATGTATTTATTTGTATCAGACGTTCATATTCCCGGAATACCCCTTTAAGGCATTCCTCTAGACTACGGCTAAACAGTAGCAACATTCGGTTATTTAAAAAAACCTGTAACAATGAGTCATATTGGGTGTATGAATGTCCTGTAGCTTACATCGGGTTTCTTATATGAATTAGAGATAGCTTCATGACTTACCAGAATCTTCTGGGATTATTTTGCATAAATCAGCACATTTTTCTATTGAAATTCTTCTGCTCTAAATTATTAGGGCAGATGTCACATCTTGAAATGCAAAAAAAAAAAATAATAAACTGCTGCTAATTTTTAGTTTTATGTAGACGCTAAGGTAGTTAATTACCTTATATACTCGAGTATAAGCCTAGTTTTTCAACACAAAAAATGTGCTGAAAAACCCAAACTCGGCTTATACTCGAGTCAAAAAATAAATATATCTAAACTCACCTTTCCGACGACCCCTGTATATCTTCTGTGCGATCTGTCCGGCAGGGTCTGGCAGGCTATATACACTGGGGCAGGGTCTGGCAGGCTATATACACTGGGGCAGGGTCTGGCAGGCTATATACACTGGGGCAGGGTCTGGCAGGCTATATACACTGGGGCAGGGTCTGGCAGGCTATATACTGGGGAGGCTGTGACCAATGCATTTGCCACCCTCGGCTTATACTCGAGTCAATATGTTTTCCCAGTATTTTGTGGTAAAATTAGGGGTCTCGGCTTATACTCGGGTCGGCTTATACTCAAGTATATACAGTATATTTATAATTATAATGTAGTTAAAATATTTAGCTAGATAGCATATTTATCAGATTTATCCACTATTTTTCCTCTATTCAGTGAGTTATGCTGCATGCACAATTTCAGTATTGCCAGTTTGCTTCATATTTTAAAGGGGCTGTCCCATTGTAGCAAATTAGGTCCTATCCACAGTCTCAGTAATGGGACCCCCATGGATCACAATAACGGGGGTCCAATGTATTCCTGTAGCACCCGAGATGACCAGACCACACACGCAGGCTGCCCTGTTCAACTCTCTGGAGCGGACAGAGATAGCCGAGCTATGTACTCCAGCTCCATAGAGATGAACAGGGCAGCCTGCGCATGCACGACCGGCTGCTTTGGTCATCTTGGGGTGCGACGGGAGTACATCGGACCACCTTTCTTGTGATCCGTGGGGGTGCCATTACTGAGACTCCCACAAATCAGCAAGTTAGGCCCTATAATGTGGCCACCCCATCATAATTGATATGAATACAGTACCGATACAGTGACATACATGCTCATAAAGATGAAAAACATAATGTATACATGGATTTATACGGCAAGTACTTTTGTTCACTGCACTGGGCTCCATCCATGGGATCTGACCACACAGGTGTCAGTTTCCACGGACCGAGCACATTTATGTGCAGGGAGTCTAAAGCTGAGCCTTTTATCACTAGAGACACCAGAAGCAATAACTCATAGGGTAATATAGATTTTGCAATGATATTGAATATGTAATATTAAAAGGCTCACTTGACACGGCTGTGAATTACACAGGCACAACACTAGGAAAAACCGTACTAACAGAGGAACTGCCAAAATGTGGGATCCCCTGCTCAGTTAGGGGTCAAACAATATGGAAGTTTGGGTTCATGGACAAAAGTTGCACACCAAACATCAAGAAGATGGATTCCTTTAAAAGAGATTCATTTCAAATGCCTCTTTGGGTCTCATTTATCATAAGTGTCTGATAGCAAAACTGTTCAGAGCTCAGCACTGAAAAAATAAAAGCTGAGCTCTGATTGGTTGCCATAAAAATGTTAAACAGTTTTGCTTTCAGACACTTTTGATAAATCTCCCCTGTTTATTTTGGGGCCCTTTTTCAAGTGTCCAAGACTAAAAAAAGGAATTATTATTAATTTCATCCAAAACATCTTGCATTTGAAACCATGGCAGGTTAGGACATACTCACTGTAAAACATGCATGATACAAACTTCAGCAGAGTTTTCCATTGCTAATACCAGGAGGCAGTTGCACACACAAAAAGACACTTGCTTTTTTCTTACATTTCTACCTTCTTGACCTAGTCAGTAGAGATGAGCGAGCACTAAAATGCTCGGGTACTCGTTATTCGAGACAAACTTTTCCCGATGCTCGAGTGCTCGTCTCGAATAACGAACCCCATTGAAGTCAATGGGAGACTCGAGCATTTTTCAAGGGGACCAAGGCTCTGCACAGGGAAGCTTGGCCAAACACCTGGGAACCTCAGAAAAGGATGGAAACACCACGGAAATGGACAGGAAACAGCAGGGGCAGCATGCATGGATGCCTCTGAGGCTGCTTAATCGAACCATTATGCCAAAATTATGGGCAACAGCATGGCCATGACAGAGTGACAGAATGAAGCTAGATAGCATCTAAAACATGCAATAATTGACCCTGACACTATAGGGGACGGCATGCAGAGGCAGCGGCAGCAGGCTAGAGAGTGGCATGGCGACATACCCTAAATGGACTCAGGCTTCAAACCAATGGGTGGCAGAGAGGAACCAAAGGAGGTGAGCAAGAAGCGCTCAAATAATATCGGTACATGATAAAAGTTTGCCAGTATATTTTGTGGATTACACAGCAGGGTGGCGACAAAGTTAACATGGAAGCCATGAAAACAACCCAAAATTCTGCCTGACACAGCTCGTTTGATAAGGGGACCATGTATGGAGGCAGTGAACTAGTAGTAGATTAAAGGTTCTGCAGTTAAAACTATGTTAGTTGGATCTTGGCATGGAGTTGGCGCTCCGCTGCCAGGCGAGCTTTCGCCAATCCAAGCCCCTGTCTCTAGGCTACCCCCAAACAGCACTTCTAAGAACCTTTTGTATAAGATCAAGTGTAGTAGCGTTCTTATAAGTTTAGGATATGGCGGGTGAGGGGAATGTAAACAGATGCGCAAGAAGCGCTGAAATAATATTGGTAAATGATAAAAGTTTATTAGTATATTTTGTGGATAACACAGCTGGGTGGCGACAAAGTTAACAACTTTGATGTGGAATCCATGAAAACAACCCAAATTTCTGCCTGACACACCTCGTTTGATAAAGGGACGATGTATGGAGGCAGCTATATGGACGACTTTTGGAGGTAGCAATGGAGACAACGTGTGGAGGCTGCTATGGAGACAATTTAATTTGGATAGTGCCTGTATGTGGCAGTCCCAAAAATTTTTCAAACCAGAGGAGCAGGTAGGTGGCCCTCCAGAAAAATAGAATAGATTGAGTGCCTGTATGTGGCAGTCCCAAAAAGTTTTCAAACCAGAGGAGCAGGTAGGTGGCCCTCCAGAAAAATTGAATAGATTGAGTGCCTGTATGTGGCAGTCCCAAAAAGTTTTCAAACCAGAGGAGCAGGTAGGTGGCCCTCCAGAAAAATTGAATAGATTGAGTGCCTGTATGTGGCAGTCCCAAAAAGTTTTCAAACCAGAGGAGCAGGTAGGTGGCCCTCCAGAAAAATTGAATAGATTGAGTGCCTGTATGTGGCAGTCCCAAAAAGTTTTCAAACCAGAGGAGCAGGTAGGTGGCCCTCCAGAAAAATTGAATAGATTGAGTGCCTGTATGTGGCAGTCCCAAAAAGTTTTCAAACCAGAGGAGCAGGTAGGTGGCCCTCCAGAAAAATAGAATAGATTGAGTGCCTGTATGTGGCAGTCCCAAAAAGTTTTCAAACCAGAGGAGCAGGTAGGTGGCCCTCCAGAAAAATGGAATCGATTGAGTGCCTGTATGTGGCAGTCCCAAAAAGTTTTCAAACCAGAGGAGCAGGTAGGTGGCCCTCCAGAAAAATAGAATAGATTGAGTGCCTGTATGTGGCACTCCCAAAAATTGTTTAAAACAGAGGAACGGGTCGGTGGCCCTCCAGAAAAATTGAATAGATTGAGTGCCTGTATGTGGCACTCCCAAAAATTGTTTAAAACAGAGGACCGGGTCGGTGGCCCTCCAGAAAAATTAAATGCATAAAGTACTATAGCAAGAGCCAGTGGGCCCTGTCAAAAAATAGCCAGTTTCCTCTGCTTTACTGTACAAAGAGGAGGAGAAGGAGGAAAATGAGGAGGAGGAGGAGTGGATCAATTATTCAGGTTGAGCTTCCTTCACCTGGTGGAGATTGGAAATTATGAGAAATCCAGGCTTTATTCATCTTAATAAGCGTCAGCCTGTCAGCGCTGTCAGTCGACAGGCGTGTACGCTTATCGGTGATGATGCCACCAGCTGCACTGAAAACCCGCTCGGACAAGACGCTAGCGGCAGGGCAGGCAAGAACCTCCAAGGCGTACAGCGCCAGTTCGTGCCACATGTCCAGCTTTGAAACCCAGTAGTTGTAGGGAGCTGTGTGATCATTTAGGACGATGGTATGGTCAGCTACGTACTCCCTCACCATCTTTCTGTAAAGATCAGCCCTACTCTGCCGAGACTGGGGACAGGTGACAGTGTCTTGCTGGGGTGACATAAAGCTGGCAAAAGCCTTGTAAAGCGTACCCTTGCCAGTGCTGGACAAGCTGCCTGCTCGCCTACTCTCCCTCGCTACTTGTCCCGCAGAACTACGCACTCTGCCGCTAGCGCTGTCAGAAGGGAAATACTGTTTCAGCTTGTGCACCAGGGCCTGCTGGTATTCATGCATTCTCACACTCCTTTCCTCTGCAGGGATGAGAGTGGAAAGATTTTGCTTGTACCGTGGGTCCAGGAGAGTGAACACCCAGTAATCGGTGCTGGAATAAATTCTTTGAACGCGAGGGTCACGGGATAGGCAGCCTAGCATGAAATCTGCCATATGCGCCAGAGTACCAACGCGTAAGAATTCACTCCCCTCACTGGCCTGACTGTCCATTTCCTCCTCCTCCAACTCCTCCAACTCCTCTTCTTCTGCCCATACACGCTGAACAGTAAAGGACTCAACAATGGTCCCCTCTTGTGTCTCGCCAACATTCTCCTCCTCTTCCTCCTCATCCTCCTCCACCTCCACCTCCTCCGATATGCGCTGAGAAACAGACCTAAGGGTGCTTTGGCTATCAACAAGGGAATCTTCTTCCCCCGTCTCTTGTGACGAGCGCAAAGCTTCCGACTTCATGCTGATCAGAGAGTTTTTCAACAGGCCAAGCAGCGGGATGGTGAGGCTGATGATGGCGGCATCGCCACTGACCATCTGTGTTGACTCCTCAAAGTTACTCAGCACCTGACAGATATCAGACATCCACGTCCACTCCTCATTGTAGACTTGAGGAAGCTGACTGACCTGACTACCAGTTCTGGTGGAAGTTGACATCTGGCAGTCTACAATGGCTCGGCGCTGCTGGTAAACTCTGGATAACATGGTCAGTGTTGAATTCCACCTCGTGGGCACGTCGCACAACAGTCGGTGAGCGGGCAGTTGGAGGCGGCGCTGCGCTGCCCTGAGAGTGGCAGCATCTGTGCTGGACTTCCTGAAATGCGCACAGATGCGGCGCACCTTCGTGAGCAAATCTGACAGATTGGGGTATGTCTTGAGGAAACGCTGAACTATCAGATTTAACACATGGGCCAGGCATGGCACATGTGTCAGTCTGCCGAGTTGCAGAGCCGCCACCAGGTTACGGCCGTTGTCACACACAACCATGCCTGGCTTCAGGTTCAGCGGTGCCAGCCACAGATCAGTCTGCGCCGTGATGCCCTGTAATAGCTCTTGGGCGGTGTGCCTTTTATCGCCTAGGCTCAGCAGTTTGAGCACCGCCTGCTGTCGCTTAGCAACGGCACTGCTGCTGTGCCTAGAGCTACCGACTGATGGCGCCGTGCCCACGGATGGTAGTTCGGAGGAGGAGGTGGAGGAGGGGTGGGAGGAGGAGGAGGCATAGTAGGCCTGAAACACCTGGACCGAGGTAGGCCCCGCAATCCTCGGCGTCGGCAGTATATGACCAGCCCCAGGGTCAGACTCGGTCCCAGCCTCCACCAAGTTAACCCAATGTGCCGTCAGCGATATATAGTGGCCCTGCCCGGCAGCACTCGTCCACGTGTCCGTTGTCAGGTGGACCTTGTCAGAAACGGCGTTGGTCAGGGCACGGGTGATGTTGTCTGACACGTGCTGGTGCAGGGCTGGGACGGCACATCGGGAAAAGTAGTGGCGGCTGGGGACCGAATACCGAGGGGCGGCCGCCGCCATGAGGTTGCGAAAGGCCTTGGTCTCTACTAGCCTATAGGGCAGCATCTCCAGGCTAAGCAATCTGGAGATGTGCACATTAAGGGCTTGGGCGTGCGGGTGGGTTGCACTATATTTGCGTTTCCGCTCCAGCGTCTGGGGTATGGAAAGCTGAACGCTGGTGGATGCTGTGGAGGATCGTGGAGGCGACGATGGGGTTTTTGTGGCAGGGTCCTGGGCAGGGGGCTGACTATCAGCTGACACAGGGGAAGGAGCAGTGGTGTGCACGGCCGGAGGTGAATGGGCTTGTTGCCACTGAGTGGGGTGTTTAGCATTCATATGCCTGCGCATACTGGTGGTAGTTAAGCTAGTAGTGGTGGAACCCCTGCTGAGCCTGGTTTGGCAAATGTTGCACACCACAGTCCGTCGGTCATCCGGTGTTTCCTTAAAGAACCTCCAGACTTCTGAAGATCTAGCCCTCGCCGCAAGAGCCCTCGCCACGGGAGCTTCACTAGTTGACACATTTGGCGCTGATGCACCAGCTCTGGCCCTGCCTCTCCGTCTGGCCCCACCACTGCCTCTTCCAACCTGTTCTGGTCGAGGACTCTCCTCCGTCTCAGAAGCACTGTGTTCACCCGGCCTCTCAACCCAGCTTGGGTCTGTCACCTCATCATCCTCCGATCCCTCAGTCTGCTCCCCCCTCGGACTTCCTGCCCTGACAACAACTTCCCCACTGTCTGACAACCGTGTCTCCTCATCGTCGGACACCTCTTTACACACTTCCACTACGTCAAGAAGGTCATCATCACCCACAGACTGTGACTGGTGGAAAACCTGGGCATCGGAAAATTGCTCAGCAGCAACCGGACAAGTGGTTTGTGACTGTGGGAAGGGTCCAGAAAACAGTTCCTCAGAGTATGCCGGTTCAAATGCCAAATTTTCCTGGGAGGGGGCAGACTGGGGGGGAGGAGGCTGAGGTGCAGGAGCTGGAGGAGTGGCGATTTCGGTGACATGGGTGGACTGCGTGGAAGACTGACTGGTGGACAAATTGCTCGAAGCATTGTCAGCAATCCACGACATCACCTGTTCGCACTGTTCTGGCCTCAACAGTGCTCTACCACGAGTCCCAGTAACTTCAGACATGAACCTAGGGAGTGTAGCTCTGCGGCGTTCCCCTGCTCCCTCATAAGCAGGTGGTGTCTCACCCCGGCCAGGACCACGGCCTCTGACCCCTGCAGTAGTTGGACGCCCACGTCCCCGCCCTCGTCCTCTACCCCTAGCCCTCGGGTTAAACATTTTTAAATGAGAGTTATAGCTTTAATTTTTTTTTAACTTTTTTTTGTGTTTTTTTTTTTTTTTTGTGTTTTTGAGTTTTTAAAACCAAACAATGCTATCCTATTGCTATGGCTATTTTCTAGCCAAGTATGAAAGCACACTACTATGCCAGATGAGATGACACCGAGTTATTAAACAAAATAAACGTAAAATAAAAAAGGACAAATGGCAGACTGTGCCTAATTGAAATCCAACCCCTACTAAATTTTCCCACTTCGGTCTTTGCAATGGACATGTGCGTCACTAAGCGCAAAACACAGCGGTCGCAAGTCTCACTACAAATTGCTGACAATTGGCTAGTAGATGCACTGCAGCAAGTACAGCCACCAGCAGATCAACCAGAAATCAAATATATAACGCTACTGTAGGCGTAAGCCGTTTGGATTCTCCTATGGCTATTTTCTAGCCAAGTATGAAAGCACACTACTATGCCAGATGAGATGACGCTGAGTTATTAAACAAAATAAACGTAAAATAAAAAAGGACAAATGGCAGACTGTGCCTAATTGAAATCCAACCCCTACTAAATTTTCCCACTTCGGTCTTTGCAATGGATATGTGCGTCACTAAGCGCAAAACACAGCGGTCGCAAGTCTCACTACAAATTGCTCACAATTGGCTAGTAGATGCACTGCAGCAAGTACAGCCACCAGCAGATCAACCAGAAATCAAATATATAACGCTACTGTAGGCGTAAGCCGTTTGGATTCTCCTATGGCTATTTTCTAGCCAAGTATGAAAGCACACTACTATGCCAGATGAGATGACGCTGAGTTATTAAACAAAATAAACGTAAAATAAAAAAGGACAAATGGCAGACTGTGCCTAATTGAAATCCAACCCCTACTAAATTTTCCCACTTCGGTCTTTGCAATGGATATGTGCGTCACTAAGCGCAAAACACAGCGGTCGCAAGTCTCACTACAAATTGCTCACAATTGGCTAGTAGATGCACTGCAGCAAGTACAGCCACCAGCAGATCAACCAGAAATCAAATATATAACGCTACTGTAGGCGTAAGCCGTTTGGATTCTCCTATGCCAGATGAGATGACACTGAGTTATTAAACAAAATAAACGTAAAATAAAAAAGGAAAAATGGCAGACTGTGCCTAATTGAAATCCAACCCCTACTAAATTTTCCCACTTTGGTGTTTGAGGTGGATATGTGTGCCACTAAGAGCTAAACACAACGGTAGCAAGTCCCCCTGCTAATTCCTCACAAAATGGTACTAGATGCAAATAAAAAAAAAAAAAAGTAGAACGTTATTGTAGCCCTAAGAAGGGCTGTTGGGTTCTTGGAGAATCACTCCTGCCTAACAGTAAGCTAATAGAACACCCTAACGCTTTCCCTGACCAGCAGCAGCTCTCTCCCTAGCGGCATCCAGACACAGAATGATCCGAGCAGCGCGGGCAGCGGCTAGTCTATCCCAGGGTCACCTGATCTGGCCAGCCAACCACTGCTATCGACGTGTAAGGGTACCACGTCATGCTGGGTGGAGTGCAGAGTCTCCTGGCTTGTGATTGGCTCTGTTTCTGGCCGCCAAAAAGCAAAACGGCGGGAGCTGCCATTTTCTCGAGCGGGCGAAGTATTCGTCCGAGCAACGAGCAGTTTCGAGTACGCTAATGCTCGAACGAGCATCAAGCTCGGACGAGCATGTTCGCTCATCTCTACTAGTCAGCATACCACATGTACAGTTATTTTATGTATTTGATATCATCATGAGCACCTCATTTGGCTAATGGCAGAAAAAGAACAGTACCGTAAGTTACTGGTAGGGATTTGGGGATACATACCATTGACAGTTTTGCTTTGAGGGTTTTTTTCTGTATAGAAGGTCAAAAATAAAAAAAAACAATGACAGTGGGAAAAGTTTTCTATTTGAAAATGTTCAAATTTTTTTCAAATTTACCCCATAATAATTGGATTGTGCACATTTATTTATGGTTTTTAAACACTTTCATAGAATTTCTCCAGGAGGTGGAGCTGATTAGAAAGTTTTAGACAACATCTAGTCTAAACTTTAAAATTTAATTCTGACCCAATATTTTTAAAGAAGAATGATTTCTAATATTGACTGTCTCTTTTTATTACAGGTTAAAGACCCCTGTTATTCGCAAGCCACACTTGGTAAGTATGTTATTGCATTGCTATTACATCTCACAACTTATTTGATGCAACTTTTCTGCATGTTTTTGACACCAATAAATGTTCTTTATATATTTATATATGATGATAGATAGATGATAGATAAATAGATAAATAAATAAATAAATAGATAAACCATATTGGTCAAGTCTGGCACTTGTAAGGAATAAATGCACTTGTGACCATTCAAAGCTGCAGACCGTGTTAGGTTGAAGCCCCAGATGGCTGTGAAACCAAACCTTTGTATATATTGTCAGTAGTATCATGACTGTGCAAAAATGAATTTAAATTCCATTATAGTAGCTGGACTTGGTACACTATGGGAGTATCACTGCTCTACTATTAAATCAAAAGCCTACTACAACAGAGAGGAGGGTATATCGAGAAGCTTATTGCAGAGACCAAATAACAAAGATTTTTAAGGAAACTATTCCCGCTACAATCCTATGGTATACAGTAGATGAAAATATACACAGGTATGAGTAACCCCTTAGCTTTTTAATTTTTTAAAGATGTATGAGGGCAAATTGTGCTTCCCAGGGGCACTATTTAATATTAAAATAGAAAAAAAGACAGTAGTAAAAAAGTAAAAAAAAACTAGTCACACAATTTTCTGACATTTTCTGCTTTATAATTTTTTCGGGGGCGGACTCCCCTTGTAGTATAATTACATAATTATACAAGGGGAGTGGGGTACACTGTGGGTAATAAAAAATACATATGTACATTCTACCCCTCTCCCCTTGTACATTTATACTGGCCCTGACGGACAGACCCGAAATGCATTGTCCCGCTATTGAATATTGCAATAAAGAAATGCTATACATTAGAGATGAGCGAGCACTAAAATACTCGAGAGCTCGTTTCGAATAACAAACCCCATTGAAACCAATGGGAGACTCGAGCATTTTTCAAGGGGACCAAGGGTCTGCATAGGGAAGCTTGTAAACTTCAGAAAATGATGGAAACACCACGGAAATGGACAGGAAACAGCAGTTGCAGCATGCATGGATGCCTCTGAGGCTGCTTAATCGGACCATTATGCCAAAATTATGGGAAACAGCATGGCGATGACAGAGTGACCAAAATAGGCTAGATAGCATCTAAAACATGCAATAATTGACCCTGACACTATAGAAGACGGCATGCAGAGGTAGCGGCAGCAGCGGCAGGCTAGAGAGTGTCATGGCGACATACCCTAAATGGACTCTGGCTTCAAACCAATTTAAAAAATTCCTTTTGGCGAGGATAACGTGTAGCACTGTACGTATCAGTATTTGGCCTGGTTATGGCGGCAGAAAGGAACCAAAGGAGGTGAGCAAGAAGCGCTGAAATGATTTCCTATGTGAACAAAAGGTCGACGGTATATTTAGTCGATAACACATCATGGTGGCGACAGAGTGACCAAGTTCCATAACGCATCTGGTGAAACACCCGAAAAATGAGCCTGACACAGCTCGTTTGCTAAGGGGACGACATGTGGAGGCAGCTATGGAGAAGACATGTGGAGGCTGCTATGGAGACAACGTGTGGTGGCAGATACGGAGACAACGTGTGGAGGCTGCTATGGAGACAACGTGTGGAGGCAGCTATGGAGACGGCATGTGGAGGCGGCTATGGAGACGGCGTGTGAAGGCAGCTATGGAGACGGCGTGTGGAGGCAGCTATGGAGACGATGTCTGGAGGCTGCTATGGAGACGATGTGTGGAGGCATGGGGGGGGGCGCGCACTCAGTCATACAGCTTTGCATCCATTGTCAAAATGTCAAAAACCGTATTAGATTACGCCACACGTGACGTATAGTACGCTTCACCGGAGAGAATGTGGATTGGGATTTCTGGAGACTAGCTTGCTAAGCAGTAGCAGGCAGACCCACTGACAGCACACAAAAGGATTTTGTGCTGTGACTTTCACTTTCACTTTTGAAAAAAAAAAAAAATCGGCAGACTGTGCCTAATTCAATCAAACCCCCAATAAATTGTCCCACTTAGCTGTTTGAAATGGATATGTGTGTCACTAAGAGCCAAAAATAATGTTTGCAAGTCTCCCTGCAAATTCGTCACAATGTGGTAGTAGCTGCACTACTAGTGCCAGCAAGCCCAGCCACAAGCATATAAAAAAAAAAAAATAACACTATTGTAGCCCTAACAAGGGCTGTTGGGTTCTTGTAGAATCACTCCTGCCTAACACTAATCTAATATAACACCCTAACGCTATCCCTGCAGCAGCAGCAGCTCTCTCCCTAACGGCATCCAGACAGAGAATGATGCGAGCAGCGCGGGCAGGGGCTAGTCTATTCCAGGGTCACCTGATCAGGCCAGCCAACCACTGCTATCGACGTGTAAGGGTACCACGTCATGCTGGGTGGAGTGCAGAGTCTCCTGGCTTGTGATTGGCTCTGTTTCTGGCCACCAAAAATCAAAACGACGGGAGATGCCATTTTCTCAAGCTTGCTCATCTCTATTATACATCTATTGTGAAGTAGACATACTGGAGACAGTGTGTTGATGAACCAGTTTTTTTATTTTCTATATATACACAATCAATAAGTAGAACTGCATTGAATTGCCAAGTGTAGGACTTTCAGCAAAATGTTTAATGCGGGTCCTGTAGAGCTCCATTTTTTCCTGCATTAGATGTGGTATGACTCTTAGGTTCATGCCACTGGTCATCTTGCATAATGTAAAACTTGGCCATAAAGGAGATTTTATAATGTGTAATTACTGCCACAAGTCAAAATGCAGTCTAGTATAAATGCTATACTATAGCTATAGCATGCAGTATGCTATACTATGCTATAATCACTGACCCCCGTCATTCCTAATTTTTAGTATAAAACCTCAAATTAATGAGGTTTCAAATTAATTAGTCAATCAGTGGCAGGGGCGTAACTACAGGGTTAGCGCCATAGCATTGCTATGGGGCCTGCAGTGTCCGGAGGCCCGACCACCTGACCTGCCACACTGACAAGGATACTGAAGACACTGGAGGATATGCACCATAACAATAGGCAGAAAGTTGGGAAGAGGACTGCAGGAATAGGAATCTTTCATCTCTACTTCCTGCTTTCTAGTTCCCTCATGTGAACAATGTACAATTCTAATACCCCCAGAGCTGAAGACCAGGCCTAATTTAATACCTTGGTCCTTAGATACATCCTCTGAGGTGACAACCAATGGAAAGCCTGGATTACACAGGGAAGCTATAAAATTGCTTCAGTTAGGGTAAACAACATAGAAGTTGCACGCATGTATTCCTATTCCTGCCATCTGGCGGTAGTGCTAATCTATGCAGCCTAACTAAAGGGAAGACAATTATAAAGCAATTATAACCACTAGTTTGGCCTTAAAGGGGTATTCTTGTCTGGGCATTCACATTCAGTTTCATTAATCTGCCATTTATATAAACATTTCTTCAATTAGATGTTATTAAAAAAAAATGTACCTGGGTGAAGATAATTTCTCATAAATGTAGTCATATGGTCCCTTAGAAACAAGACTGTGTCACTGGATACGACCACCTCTGCTGGAGTGATTGCACCAGGAAACAAAAAGTTTCTGAATGTTAAATGTCCGAGGAGTTACTGCATATACTACAGCCATCCTGTGGTAATGAACACTGAATCCAGGTGGTCAGGCTGGGCTCAATAGTGGATGTCTGGCCACTGCTGCCAAAATGTGAGGTGGTTGTATCCGAGGAAGCTATCTAAGGATCAACATGGCAACATTTACACAGGAACATTTTTTTAAATAACATCCAATTCAAGAAATGTTTATATATGGCAAATGAATTTAAATAAATGTGAATGCCCAGATGGGAAAACCCCTTTAAGCGTGAACCTGTGAAGCCTACTTGTGAGCTTCTGAACCCGAGTTCCTTATAACCTGAGTGGGGTGATCAGTCCCACTGGATTAATTTAACATTGAATTCCAGTTGTGGATTCATAGCGGCCTAACTACTACATTACATATGTGTGCATATATGGTGTGTATACACTGTATATGTGTGTAGTTATATCCTGTGTGTATATATGGTACTGTATGTATGTGTATATGATGTATTTGTGTATATATGCATTGTATATACTGTATGTATGTGTGTTTAAGTTTTATGTCTGTATATCATTCTGGATGTGTGTGTGTGTGTGTATATAAGATTTTTGTATACTTTATGTGAAATAATATTTTTCATATTTACCATGTGTTTGTGTATCTGATGTGTATATACTATATGTTTGTATATATAATGTATGTGTGTATAAAATGTATATATGCTACATGTATAAATGAGTACAACACCAAGTATTACAGACAATTATACTAACAGACTAGAGGCCAAGAAGTGCCTCTCCTATTAAATCATAATAACAAAACTCCATCAAGATCTACAAAACCCCCAAAACACTCAGAGTATAATGGTCCAACAAACACTTATGGAATAGAACTCCAAATAAATATACCATCAAACCCGGGGACACATACAGAAGTAAATTCCAAATATTATAAGTGCATAGTGCATGTAAACTCATGAGTAAACATCTCCCGAGACTAAGTTCTTACTAGAAAGATAAATATAGTGTAAAAGGACTAGTGTCCATAACTTTCTAAATAATCATACTATCACAGCAGTCACAGTAGTCATATTATTGCACATACCCATAAGAAACTCAATGGTCCCCGTCGTGGTTAATAATCCCAACGCGCGTTTCGTGTTACCTCCGCTTCCTCAGGAGGCATCATTCATGGCAGTGCTTACCAACTATGTGACTGTAGGTGATGAGAGAGGAGGGAGAAGTCATAAACAGAAATAAGATGTTTGTCAAAAAGGCATAGTAAAACCCCCTAGTCATGGGGCCAATCCAAGAGGCTTCCAAGTCATGATTGGGAAGCCCCGTGTATTGGCCCCATGACTGGGGAGGGGGGGGGGGTACTTTGCCTTCTCTGTCAGTTAATTAGTTGAGAAAGTATGTAATTAGCCCCTTCTTCACCACATTGAATATGATGGGTCAGAGAACAGAGCTGAGTCAGGGGGCAGCTTTTTGGTGCCATATTTACAAAGGTAGTCTCCAACACAAAGCTGGAGGTGGAGACTAAAGCTGAAATCTCAGCTAGGTCAGGTTTGGTATAAACAGATCCGACCTTGCAAAAAAGGATTCCCCATGTACTAAGAGGCCAAAGCTTCTTGGTAGATCTGGCAACCCATGCACCGGCGGGGAGATATTATGACTGCCATTAAGATATTGGGATACTCTCAGTTTGTCTATTGTGGCGTTTTCCTACATAAACAAATTAAGTTAAAGTGTCTTGTTAAGTTTGTAACGTCATAAACATAAGATGTTGTAAAAGCAGTAGACTTTAACATCCTTTCCAAGGCATCAATAGCATCGCTCGAGGGTGAGGCCTTATGTGCAGTATACATGTAGGGCACAAGGAGTCACGGACAAGGCATAGATTTATCTTGTTTCTCCTGCACCAAGAAAAGCTAAAGTAAAACCAATTTCAGTCTATAGTGTTCCCTTAAATTACAATATTATGGCTTATTATATGGCTTATAATAAGTAATACATGGCTATAATACAGCACTTTGGGCTGCTTATGATTACGAAAAGTTTACAGAATTTCTTAGACAATATTGCCTAGTCATTTGCTTTCTTAGAATTCAGCTTTACTTATCTCTTTGCTGTGGCATCTGAAATGACATCATAGGCAGCAGTCAGAAATATACTAGTCACATAGATCTTTTTAAACTTCTTTATAAAATCTTCTGAGTGCTGTAACTTTTCTTTCTCCACAGATAAGAATGGATGGACATTGAGCTCAGCTTACTGTGTTCAACAAATAGACAATGTTACACTGGAAATAAGAAGTGCCGGAGTCTATCTCATAGACATTCAAGTGCATGCCCAAAAAGAAACTGGAATCACAGATCTGGTGCTGAAAGTCAACAAAAAAGAATTCATTGGGGGCGCGTTTCAAACTCCACATAGAAATGAATGTTACGGCAAACTGAGTCAAACTCTCCAGCTCTATGAGGGAGATCAATTGCTTTTGACAATAAACGGTTTAAGAAGAACCTTCTCATTCGATAACAGAACCAATTATTGGAAGATGGTAAAGGTTTTAAGATAATAGATACATTACTTGCAGTTGTCGCAAATGGTAACTTCACATTCAACTTGTCATAAGTTTCTAACTAAAAGGGTTTTTTGTAGTAATGTAAATACATAGTGAAGTTCTTTACAATGTGTCAGCTGTCATTCACATTAGAAAGTATTTATATAGGAGCTGTCAGAATGGATGAATGTTTTTTTCTGTTCGATGCTACCTGAACAAGCCTAGTTCTGAGACCGTAGTCTAAAGCCGCTCACAAGCAGGCTTGGACTGGCCCACTGGTGTACAAGTGAATCTACCAGTAGGCCCTAGAACTTGGTGGTCCTCCAGGCTCTGCAGGAGTTGTGCAGAACGCTCACAATATGTCATGCAGATATTATTCAGCATTTCAACCGCCCTGAAATAAATTAATATTGGATGAATGAGATAATGTATGGGTCTTCTCAACATGCTCTGGAGCCCATGTATGGGCATGTATTCCTGGTTCACACAGCAACATTGTGATTACATCATTCTATGAAGCAGTGCATAATTGGAGTAAGAGAGAAAGCGACGAACCAGCCACAGGAGCAATAGAGCCTCATTATCATAATTGTATAATTGTTTTTTAGCAAAACCACTCAGTCCAGGGATTAAACAAGATATGTTTCTGCCTCAGTGTAGCTACAGCATTCTCAAGGTATGTTTGGTTCACAATACATAAAAAAATGGTAGATTAGCACAGCTGGAGAGAGCTTTTGTTATTTCCAAAAATACTGGTATTGTGTTGCGAGCTCCTTCCTAGGCTGAGATATGTCTGGTATATATAACATCCATTCTTATTAAATCATATTCAGATTTAGTGGGTGGGCACTTCCTGGTTGTGATATCAGCTTAGGGCACTGAAGCCAGAGCAGGACAGCATGCTTGTAATTGACTGATCTGAAGCATGTAATGAGTCACCAACTTGTGACATCATTGAAGGCCTTTTGCCAGAACACTTAGGCCTTTCACATAAATCAGGCAGCATGTTTGTAATTGGACAACCTAAGGCATGTGATGAGTCACATGCTTGGGATACCACTCAAGGTCCTATTTTTTTGCACTCCTCTTTTGCACTAATGACACTCCCAACAAACCTACTGTTGTCTCTAGCTGTTCTGTATGGTTTCCCATGGTTACCAGGAAGCATGGCAAATGGAGATTAGCCTGGGGGGACACGGTAAAGCCTATGCTAGCTGCTTAACACCTGCTGATGCAGTTGTATTTAAACACCATAGTTCTCCCACTCCACAGAGAATGGGGTTGTTCTTCCAGGCTCATTTTCTGTGTATATACTGGCAGTGGAGAAATCTGTAGTAAGCTGATAAGTCTGGGGTTTCAAGGGTATTCTATGGATATGTAATCAATATTTAACCCTTAAAATGGAAAAACTCCTCAAGGACAAAATTACTCTTTAATTATTAATAAAAAAATAAAGAAGCAGAATTTTGAAGCAGAAGGTTGAATTCCACATCCACATGTAATTACACTGAATTTAGTATTTTATTAATACAGTACACTGTATCGCAAAGCTTTACAGCTTCCCATAGCTCAGGTTTCCATGGAATTTGACATTGTTTGGAGTGGGGCATTGGTCTTAACTTCTATATATTTTAACATTATATATTTAGGTTTTGTATAGAGTTATGTTGTAGTGGTTGGTTGATATTGGGTGTGGGGTCCCAATTTATGGTGATTTATACCTGTTTTTAAATAATGAAAGCTGTAAATATGTGGCAACTACTATTTATTGATTGTAAGAAATTTAGAATATATAGGAACGTTATTGAACACTGTTGTATATTTACCTTTAGGTGGTTGTGCTTTCATAAATTTTTTACAAAATAGAAATGAAAAAAAACAAGGATTCTATTACAGTATTTATACGGCCTTTATGAATATATTGCTGAAAAATACTATAATTGATAATTTAATATGTTTATGAATATGAAACAAATTCTAACAACTTGTTACTCACAGATGGTGGGATTGTAAGTGTGACTATTTTGTAACACAAAAATTCTTGAATGTATGTCTGAAAAGGTTTTTTTAATAGAGATTTGCATGAGTGAATGAAGTTAAGGTGCTGACACTGTATATCTTTGTAGCTGCATAAAGCACAAAAAAGAATTTAAAAATAAATTAATTTATTTTAAAAACTGAAAGTCAAAACACTCCATTGTAAAAACAACTTTGTAGCCACTTCTTTATTTCTTATTGAATAGGTATGAGAAATATTTGAAACATGCTCTGTATTTTAAGGGGGGTTTTGCATGAAATAAGATAGGCCCTATCCACAGGTCTGTTGGGCCCCTCGTTGCTCCTGGAGATGAGCAGAGCCAAAAGCCGTGCAGGGCTACCCCATTCATCTCTATGAAGCTGATGGAGATTGCCGAGCACCATATTCAACAATCTATGTCAGCTCCATAGAAATGAAGAGGGCATGCGCAACTGGCTGCTTTTCTTATCGGATCCCCCACCCCCTGTTCTCGTGATTACTGAGACCCCACGATCAGCAAGTTATACCCTATTCTGTGGATTGGAACTAACTTGTTTTGTCGGAAAACCCCTTTAACTCACGCTGACTTTGGATAGAAACATAACCGGATCTCCGGGTGTCTCTCACTGTAGGGAGAAGGGAGATGCAGTTTATTACTGCTTCTCCCTTCTCTACTACTAACAGCATTACACTTAAGTAGCACCATGCACAGAGGAACAGAGCTGCCACCGGCTCTATAGACTCGATGGTCATGTAACTGCCAGGCCTGAAGTGGCCCTCACAGGGGGTTGCTTCCCCACTGTAACATGGGCTCTTAAAGACTCCCGGTTACAGGGGAAAACTTGTAAAAGAAGAAAAAAAACCCTGTAAAATTAAAAAAAAAACTTAAAAAAAACCCCCTGTAATCCTGGGGTCTTTTATTTAATAAATATACATAAAAATACATTCATATTACTCCATATAATTAAAAAAAAACCCTCACTACACAACAAAAATCATTGCCATAGTTGCCCCATTTGCCCAAGACTACACATATTATATATCGAAACAAAATAGGGAATCCATAAATAATGTTCATTTTGAGTTAATTTGAAAACTGAAAAAAAAGTGTACCATAAATTGCAAAAAAACGGCTTTTCCCACTTTTAACCACAATTAAAACAAAAAAAATGTATTTAAACGTTTATTATGTTTTAACTAGCTCTATGTGTCCCAAAAAATGCAGCAACATTTTTTAAGGTAGCACACAAAAAAAGAAGTTATGGCTCTTTAACCGCCTCGTATGAAAATTCTCTAAAAATGCCTTGGTCACTAAAGCCTTTTCAGGCCGCGTCACTAAGGGGTTAAAGACTATGTCCACATCCACCTACTGTTTTTTTTTTGCTAAAAATCAAGTGTTTTTTCCCAAATTCCCTAGCAGCTCTCTAATTTTAATGTAACACACAAAAAATACAGCCTGTATAGTCGGATCCTTCCTCTCATCCGTCCCCAGCTATTTTGCTAGCAATAAGCTAAAAATGCTTTATTTTTTATTTCTATATGTATTTATTCATTAAAATCAAAAACTGTTATGATTGTGACATTGACTTAAATTTTTTTTTTATATTCATCAACTTTGTAACTTTTCAATTTATTTCACATGTATGTCTTATATAAATAAATGATTTTTCTTGAAACTGTTTGATTGATTTTTTGTATTTTAGTCTTTATGCTCTATGCAGTATGTTGTATTTGTTAGGTGGATGTTAAATGTTAATATTGGAATGCAGCAATTTAGCTCTGTTAGCTCATACAAAAAAATCTGTAAAAAATCCAGAGCAGAACAGCAACCAAACAAGTGTGGAAGCTCAGCTACAAGGTTCTTAAAAGCAAACCTGTTTCATAATCCACAGAAGAGGAAGGAGCTTTATTCCATGTCAAAGTGCTATGTTTCAGTCATAAAAACTGATTTAAAGGCTGAAATGTTGCACTTTGAAATGGAATGAAACCATTTTTTATTTTTTTGGAATATGGAGTGCCGCCTCTTATGTGGATATACTGTATATCAGTGATGGCGAACCTTTTAGAGACTGTTAGGGATTTTTATGCAGGGCCCCAACAGCCCTCTTGACTTTTGTAAGGCGAGCCCTAATTAACCCTTTCATGATTGAACATAAAGACCAAGACATACACGTCAATCTCTTAGTCAAGATCTTCTCCCCTTTAATAATCAAAATGCATAATATATATCAGACAGAAGAGTCATCAAAGGGGCGTGAATAGTATACTCCAAAACTATTGGTCATCAGCACATTCTGGGAAAAAAGTTAATTAATTGTGCTCAGTTCTCAGAGACCTTGTACACAGATATTGTTTATACTAATGCTGAGAAGGAGATGATAAGTGGCTCCAGAATCATATTATTATGCAGCTTCGAGGACAGACTGGCTTCTCATTAAATGTCAAAGGGTATTAGCTGACAGGCGAGCAAACATGTTACATAAAATGAAGTTTGAATCATGACATTAACTTGACAATGGTTAGGGAACATGGCCGCTGTATCTAAGATGTCGGACAGTAGTCAAGATGGCGTCCGAAACCAGTGCGACCTCCTTAACAAGACCGAGTGCCCAAATTGCAACCAAGACTCACTTATTTATCTCAAAGTGCCAACACATAAATTTAATTTGAGATTTATACTCCCTTCTGTCACAGCTTTCATTGATACCACCACCCTGAGGACACTAATAAAGCTTAAAATAGAAGAAATTTGGATGATCATTGTAGCTTTGCTCCAGGGTCCCCTATACAGGAAGAATTATCAGGTCAGGAGCTACAATGATAATTCAGATCTGTCCACACCTTCCCACTCCTCCAATAGTCCCAGGTAGCGCTGTCACTTTAAAATATATCTGTGCACAGCAAGTCCTGGGCTGTCTGGGACTGCAGGAAGATAGTTGGAGTCTTCTCTGGTGATGGCCCGAGTGCCCACCGAAAGGGCTCCGAGTGCCACCTCTTGCACCAGTGCCATAGGTTAGCCATCACTGCTGTATATCAACAACAAGCTGCTTGGAGATCTGGAGAAGAATGGAACCTAGTTACTGTACCTCTTATCGTCCCCAGGATCCTGTAGTTTTCCTCACAACTGGTTCATGGGGTAATATGAGCAACTAAAGTTTATTTTGGTTGTTTCCCAATGCTTTGGTCTTATTTTTGGCTGATTTCAGAAGAACGTATGCACACCAGGCTGTAGCGGGGGCCTAACTTTTCCCCGTGTACGGAGAAGTATGGTGCTGCACGTGTGCGGCCATTGCCATTGCAAGCTTGCGGCCATACATCCGTCCCCCATACGGTCATGTGAATTCGGCCTTACATAAATTATTGACCATGTGAAGTCCATTGATTTTAATGTTACAATATAAGCAATTCAATTGATGGACCAAATTTTTTACTGACTGTGTGATCGATCCATTATAAAGTGTAACTTTATAATGGATCTATTTTTTCACGTTTTTAAAAATCAGTTCATACACAAATTTGTTCATATAAAAATTCCGGTCCTTTAAAGGCAGTGACAACCACAGGATTCTTGGTAAGGCCCTGGCTGTCAACAAAACAGGTTGATGTCCTAGTGATGTCAATGGATCACTGACCACTTACATGATGGTGGCGCTAATCTCCACCATGTATTAGCCAAACACAGCAAAACTTTCGATAGATGAAGGGCTCTCAGCCGTAAACTTACATTACATGGCAGTAAGGTGTTAATGATGAGATATGTGTAACTCAAAATGGTACCTTTAAACACTACATTTTGGCCGCAAAAGACATCACTACTATCGTAGCTCCTGCCCTCACCCTGCCCCCCCTTAAAGCAAGCATAAGCTGCCACTGTGCTGGAAGTAAATCTCTCTGAGCTCATGTCTGTAGGAGGGGAGGAGGTAAGAGGAAGTAGCGGTGTAAGAGCAGGTAATGATGATGACTCCATGACTGGACTCACGGTAAAATGGCAGGTAAAATGTTATCAACTTTTCAAAGTAACCCATAGTGTTAGTGTACCCCATGACTGAACTCAAGAGTGGGGGTTCATCACAGTTATACTGTTTTTTTAGGTAACATAGTCATTTATAACCTAACAGAACTTACTACATTATAATGGAATGCCTCTGTTTGTCCGATTGTTATTGTACATTACTTATACAGTATAAGATATTATCAGACACAAAGATCATGTTCTGCTTCATTTGTTGCACTGATAGAATTATATATGTAATGCAAAAGGTGTTCAAAGCTGGATTTTCACACCTACAACATGGCTGTAAAATGGGGGAAGTAAGGGCTAGAGGGCTAGAAAACGGTGGGAATAATAGGGCAGTTGACCTGCCCAAAGTGAGTTAGGGAAAGTACTTAAAATAATAACAGACAGTCTCCTGTCTGCAAATGTGATCCTGCTCTTATATTGAAGAGTTATATGTCCAGCCGGGGCAATCCCAGGCATGCCTACTGAGGAAATGCCTGTTTCTGCTAAGCGGCTGTAAGCTGATTATTTGGCTGCTCAGCAGTCTATCAAGCAGCTTGGTGCTTTTTTCTGAATGTCTCAATAACTTGTCATGTTATCTTAGGCATCAGTTAAAGCTTGACAGCGATGTTTCATGCTGTTCACAAGTCGGCTAAATGTCTGCTGATGCTTTGCATCCCACTCTTACTGGAGAGGGACCCTTAGGTCATAGAGGTTCCGGGGAACAGAGCTACAAGCCTTCACACGGCAAATCAGTGTATCCCATAGGTCTCTATGAACTGCTCTCTAGTTGCCCATGGCAACCAATCAGAGCTCAAGTTTCATTTATGCACAGCTGATCTCTGATTGGTTACCTCAGATATTTCTAATAAATCTCCCCCTATCTCTGTATCCCTATCCATCGTATCTCACACAAAAGCATCTTATATTCATTGCTTATAGTAACCAATTAAAGTTCAGAGCTCATATTAATGACCTGTGGCATAAAAGCAACCAATCACAGCTCAACTTCCAACTGCCACAGCAGCAGCAGACGATGGCTCCTGTATATGGTGGCTAATACGTGGATTTTGGAAAGTGCTAAAAATTTTGGCTCAAAATGACATTCCCTGAGTCACAGAGAGCGGCTGTACAAAATTTGGTGATTGTAAACACGACAGTACAGATTCCTATAGCGGTCATACATACATACCTACATACACACATACACTCAGCTTTATATATTAGATAGGGAAGGTTGTCAACTATTTAGACAGTTTTTGTACAAAATGTTGCATAGCAAATTAGTTCTCTACCTGTTTCCAAAAGAAGCAGGGTATTGCATCTAAGACTTTTAATACTACATGGAAGGTTTCCCATAAATCAACAGTTCCTTGTAAAAAACCATAGCATATATGCATACTAGAGTTCATTGTCCCCTTCTCTATCTTGAGTCCAGGCACATGTATTATAATCTGTATACATGCAGCAAAGAGGGATCCCAGCAAAAATGTTATCAGCAAAGTCCATAAAAGTGTTCATAATATTGCTACTGGGGTTCAAAGATGCATCCACTGTGAGTAAAAAAGGAAATGTGATATGACTGTGTGGGGGAGATTGTAAGTAGTAGAATCAGAGGAAGTTGTAAATATTTCATGACGTCTTTATTTAGACAGTTATAAACGTCTGTAGCACTCAAGTATGCTTGTGAGTTACATAAGAAACTTGTGTCTGCCAAGTTTCAGGCTACACCAAGTTTTCACAGAAATATTATGACATGGAGGCAGCACTTCTTTTCCCCCACCAAGACAAGGAACATGTCCAAGAAAGAGCAAAATGTTTAGACAGGCTTCACCTCACTATAAGATTAAATCTAAGCTATAAAATGTAAAAGTAATTTCCAGGATCAGTGTTATGCAAGGTTACGAACTGGAGACACAGACATAGACCGTGGGCCCTGAGACCTGCCCCTAACCTGCCTACTTGCCTCCTGCCTACTTGCCTCCTTTAACCTAGGTAAAAAGGGACAACTAGTTAATGTTCCTTATCTGCACCAAAGTGTAGACATTAGACAAATGTCAGGATTCATAGTCTGTGGACCCTTTGGACCACCGATGGAGATGGTACTAGCCAACATTTGGGACCAGAGTCTAAGTGGCACCCGGTCTTCACCAGAGCCCACTGCAAAGCAGGATGGGCTTGCTGCGGTGGGATACCACCAGGTCGTTCCACAGGTGCAACTAGCCCACGGTGGCAGCCAAGGTAGCAATACAGGATGCAGTCCGTACCCGGGGTGACAGCGGAAGAACAACACAGGAAGGCACACTAGGACTCACATCAGGAACACAGGAGCTGGCACAAGGATATGGAACACAGCAATGGACTGGCACAGGGATCAGAAACGCAGAATACACGGGAATACACAGGAACGCTGGAGACACACAGGAACGCTGGAGACACAGGAGGGCTTCCTCTTCAGAGGAATGGCTTGAAGATCCAGCGGGGCATGATGGGAGCCGCTGGTATAAATACAGACCCATAAGTGGCCAGTGTCAATCATCAGTGCGCTGGCTCTTTAAATCTCTGAGAACCACTGCGTGCGCGCCCTAGGGGAAGAGGACGTGCGTGGGGTCTAGCCCGGATGGGAGCGAGAGCATGGAGAGGTAAGTCCATCACCGGGAAGCAGGGCCAACATGGGGGGCACCGGACATGGATCGCGGGGGTACCCATGACAACAAAGACAAGACAAAACAGAGAGGGATAGTCGCCATGTATGGGTGAGAGCAAGGAAGACAATACAAAACAAATTTGCTAGACAAATGGAAAGTCAAGAATACAAGCAATGGGTCAAACACACAAGAATACAGAATAATAGAATAACACAGCTACCCATGTAAAAGATTATAGAAGGCAAATTGTACTGATCCACAACAGCTTATATGAAAATCCATAGTCTCGATGCGTGGAAGGTGAATGGATCAGTACTCTGACATCAATACAGCAGTCAGTAAAAATTACTTAAAAAAAAAAAACAACTTATATACTCACCCTCCTGTGGCCCCGTCTTCTTTCTTCTGCTCGGCGCTACCATTGTTTTTCTCCCGGGCAGCGCCTAGCATGACGTCAGCAGCGGCGCGTCATACTAGGTGCTGGCCCGGGAGAGAGCAATGGCGGTGCCCAGAAGAAGAAGGAAGACGGGCACAGAAGCCTGAAGACGAGCCCCGCGGACATTGGGCCCCCACCGGAGGGTGAGTATATAAGTTTATCTATTCTTTTTATGCTGTATACTACACTGGGCAGGCTGTATACTACTGGGGGCAGGCTGGGCTGGGCTGTATACTACACGGGGCAGGGTGGGGTGCTGTATACTACTGGGAGTAAGCTGTATACTACTGGGGGCAGGCAGAGGTGGCTGTATACTACTGGGGGCAAGCTATATACTACTGGGGGAAAGCTGTATACTACTGGGGGCAGGCTATATACTACTGGGGGCAGGCTGAGGTGGCTGTATACTACTGGGGACTGGCTGTATACTACTGGGGGCAAGCTGTATACTACTGGGGTCTGGCTGTATACTACATGGGGCTGGCTGTATACTACATGGGGGCAGGCTGGCTGTATACTACTGGGGGCAGGCTGTATACTACTGGGGGCAAGATGGGCTGGCTGTATACTACTAGGGGCAAGATGGGCTGGACTGTATACTACTGGGGCAGGCTGGGCTGGCTGTATACTACTGGGGGCAGGCTGTATACTATAGGGGGCTGGCTGGCTATATACTGGTGGGGTCTGTGACCAATGCATTTCCCACCCTCGGCTTATACTCGAGTCAATAGGTTTTCCCAGTTTTGGTGGTAAAATTAGGGGCCTCGGCTTATACTCGGGTCGGCTTATACTCGAGTATATACGGGTATATATACTGTATATACTGTATGTATATATATATTAATTAGTAGTTCATACTTTCAAAATTATTTACACTTGCAAATATACAAAGATACAATTAATTTAGAATGTAAACTTATATCATTGATATACTCATATACTCATAGGATGGGTCATCAATATAAGATTCTGTCAGCATTTTAGTAGTAGGCAAAAGTGTCAGACCCATTCTATGAAATAATCTTAAATATTAGAGATGAGCGAACACTAAAATGCTCGGGTACTCGTTATTCGAGACGAACTTTTCCCGATGCTCGAGTGCTCGTCTCGAATAACGAACCCCATTGAAGTCAATGGGAGACTCGAGCATTTTTCAAGGGGACCAAGGCTCTGCACAGGGAAGCTTGGCCAAACACCTGGGAACCTCAGAAAAGGATGGAAACACCACGGAAATGGACAGGAAACAGCAGGGGCAGCATGCATGGATGCCTCTGAGGCTGCCTAATCGCACCATTATGCCAAAATTATGGGCAACAGCATGGCCATGACAGAGTGACAGAATGAAGCTAGATAGCATCTAAAACATCCAATAATTGACCCTGACACTATAGGGGACGGCATGCAGAGGCAGCGGCAGCAGGCTAGAGAGTGTCATGGCGACATACCCTAAATGGACTCAGGCTTCAAACCAATGGGTGGCAGAGAGGAACCAAAGGAGGTGAGCAAGAAGCGCTCAAATAATATCGGTACATGATAAAAGTTTGCCAGTATATTTTGTGGATTACACAGTAGGGTGGCGACAAAGTTAACATGGAAGCCATGAAAACAACCCAAAATTCTGCCTGACACAGCTCGTTTGATAAGGGGACCATGTATGGAGGCAGTGAACTAGTAGTAGATTAAAGGTGCTGCAGTTAAAACTATGTTAGTTGGATCTTGGCATGGAGCTGGCGCTCCGCTGCCAGGCGAGCTTTTGCCAATCCAAGCCCCTGTCTATAGGCTACTCCCCAAACAGCACTTCTAAGAACCTTTTGTATAAGATCAAGTGTAGTAGCGTTCTTATAAGTTTAGGATATGGCGGGTGAGGGGAATGTAAACAGATGCGCAAGAAGCGCTGAAATAATATCCCTAAATGGTAAAAGTTTGCAAGTATATTTTGTGGATTACACAGCAGGGTGGCGACAAAGTTAACAACTTTGATGTGGAATGCCCTGTAATAGCTCTTGGGCGGTGTGCCTTTTATCGCCTAGGCTCAGCAGTTTCAGCACCGCCTGCTGTCGCTTAGCGACGGCACTGCTGCTGTGCCTAGAGCTACCGACTGATGGCGCCATGCCCACGGATGGTAATTCGGAGGAGGAGGAGGTGGAGGAGGGGTGGGAGGAGGTATAGTAGGCCTTTGAGACCTGGACCGAGGTAGGCCCCGCAATTCTCTGCGTCGGCAGTATATGACCAGCCCCAGGGTCAGACTCGGTCCCAGCCTGCACCAAGTTAAGTGTAGTAGCGTTCTTATAAGTTTGGGATATGGCGGGTGAGGGGAATGTAAACAGATGCGCAAGAAGCGCATGATGCGCATGGAGCTGGCGTTCCGCTGCCAGGCGAGCTTTCGCCAATCCAAGCCCCTGTCTCTAGGCTACTCCCCAAACAGCACTTCTAAGAACCTTTTGTATAAGATCAAGTGTAGTAGCGTTCTTATAAGTTTAGGATTTGCCGGGTGAGGGGAATGTAAACAGATGCGTAAGAAGCGCTGAAATAATATCCCTAAATGGTAAAAGTTTGCCAGTATATTTTGTGGATAACACAGCAGGGTGGCGACAAAGTTAACAACTTTGATGTGGAATCCATGAAAACAACCCAAATTTCTGCCTGACACACCTCGTTTGATAAAGGGACGATGTATGGAGGCAGCTATATGGACGACTTTTGGAGGTAGCAATGGAGACAACGTGTGGAGGCTGCTATGGAGACAATTTAATTTGGATAGTGCCTGTATGTGGCAGTCCCAAACATTTTTCAAACCAGAGGAGCAGGTAGGTGGCCCTCCAGTAAAATGGGATAGATTGAGTGCCTGTATGTGGCAGTCCCAAAAATGTTTCAAACCAGAGGAGCAGGTAGGTGGCCCTCCAGTAAAATGGAATAGATTGAGTGCCTGTATGTGGCAGTCCCAAAAATTCTTCAAACCAGAGGAGCAGGTAGGTGGCCCTCCAGTAAAATGGAATAGATTGAGTGCCTGTATGTGGCAGTCCCAAAAATTGTTCAAACCAGAGGAGCAGGTAGGTGGCCCTGCAGTAAAATGGAATAGATTGAGTGCCTGTATGTGGCAGTCCCAAAAATTGTTCAAACCAGAGGAGCAGGTAGGTGGCCCTGCAGTAAAATGGAATAGATTGAGTGCCTGTATGTGGCAGTCCCAAAAATGTTTCAAACCAGAGGAGCAGGTAGGTGGCCCTCCAGTAAAATGGAATAGATTGAGTGCCTGTATGTGGCAGTCCCAAAAATTGTTCAAACCAGAGGAGCAGGTAGGTGGCCCTGCAGTAAAATGGAATAGATTGAGTGCCTGTATGTGGCAGTCCCAAAAATGTTTCAAACCAGAGGAGCAGGTAGGTGGCCCTCCAGTAAAATGGAATAGATTGAGTGCCTGTATGTGGCAGTCCCAAAAATTGTTCAAACCAGAGGAGCAGGTAGGTGGCCCTGCAGTAAAATGGAATAGATTGAGTGCCTGTATGTGGCAGTCCCAAAAATGTTTCAAACCAGAGGAGCAGGTAGGTGGCCCTCCAGTAAAATGGAATAGATTGAGTGCCTGTATGTGGCAGTCCCAAAAATTGTTCAAACCAGAGGAGCAGGTAGGTGGCCCTGCAGTAAAATGGAATAGATTGAGTGCCTGTATGTGGCAGTCCCAAAAATGTTTCAAACCAGAGGAGCAGGTAGGTGGCCCTCCAGTAAAATGGAATAGATTGAGTGCCTGTATGTGGCAGTCCCAAAAATTGTTCAAACCAGAGGAGCAGGTAGGTGGCCCTGCAGTAAAATGGAATAGATTGAGTGCCTGTATGTGGCAGTCCCAAAAATGTTTCAAACCAGAGGAGCAGGTAGGTGGCCCTCCAGTAAAATGGAATAGATTGAGTGCCTGTATGTGGCAGTCCCAAAAATTTTTTAAAACAGAGGACCGGGTAGGTGGCCCTCCAGAAAAATGGAATAGATTGAGTGCCTGTATGTGGCACTCACAAAAATTGTTTCAAACAGAGGACCGGGTAGGTGGCCCTCCAGAAAAATTAAATGCATGAAGTACTATAGCAAGAGCCAGTGGGCCCTGTCAAAAAATAGCCATTTTCCTCTGCTTTACTGTACAAAGAGGAGGAGAAGGAGGAAAATGAGGAGGAGGAGGAGGAGTGGATCAATTATTCAGGTTGAGCTTCCTTCACCTGGTGGAGATTGGAAATTCTGAGAAATCCAGCCTTTATTCATTTTAATAAGCGTCAGCCTGTCAGCGCTGTCAGTCGACAGGCGTGTACGCTTATCGGTGATGATGCCACCAGCTGCACTGAAAACCCGCTCGGACAAGACGCTAGCGGCAGGGCAGGCAAGAACCTCCAAGGCGTACAGTGCCAGTTCGTGCCACATGTCCAGCTTTGAAACCCAGTAGTTGTAGGGAGCTGTGTGATCATTTAGGACGATGGTATGGTCAGCTACGTACTCCCTCACCATCTTTCTGTAAAGATCAGCCCTACTCTGCCGAGACTGGGGACAGGTGACAGTGTCTTGCTGGGGTGACATAAAGCTGGCAAAAGCCTTGTAAAGCGTACCCTTGCCAGTGCTGGACAAGCTGCCTGCTCGCCTACTCTCCCTCGCTACTTGTCCCGCAGAACTACGCACTCTGCCGCTAGCGCTGTCAGAAGGGAAATACTGTTTCAGCTTGTGCACCAGGGCCTGCTGGTATTCATGCATTCTCACACTCCTTTCCTCTCCAGGGATGAGAGTGGGAAGATTTTGCTTGTACCGTGGGTCCAGGAGAGTGAACACCCAGTAATCGGTGCTGGAATAAATTCTTTGAACGCGAGGGTCACGGGATAGGCAGCCTAGCATGAAATCTGCCATATGCGCCAGAGTACCAACGCGTAAGAATTCACTCCCCTCACTGGCCTGACTGTCCATTTCCTCCTCCTCCAACTCCTCCAACTCCTCTTCTTCTGCCCATACACGCTGAACAGTGAAGGACTCAACAATGGTCCCCTCTTGTGTCTCGCCAACATTCTCCTCCTCTTCCTCCTCATCCTCCTCCACCTCCACCTCCTCCGATATGCGCTGAGAAACAGACCTCAGGGTGCTTTGGCTATCAACAAGGGAATATTCTTCCCCCGTCTCTTGTGACGAGCGCAAAGCTTCCGACTTCATGCTGACCAGAGAGTTTTTCAACAGGCCAAGCAGCGGGATGGTGAGGCTGATGATGGCGGCATCGCCACTGACCATCTGTGTTGACTCCTCAAAGTTACTCAGCACCTGACAGATATCAGACATCCACGTCCACTCCTCATTGTAGACTTGAGGAAGCTGACTGACCTGACTACCAGTTCTGGTGGAAGTTGACATCTGGCAGTCTACAATCGCTCTGCGCTGCTGGTAAACTCTGGATAACATGGTCAGTGTTGAATTCCACCTCGTGGGCACGTCGCACAACAGTCGGTGAGCGGGCAGTTGGAGGCGGCGCTGCGCTGCCCTGAGAGTGGCAGCATCTGGGCTGGACTTCCTGAAATGCGCACAGATGCGGCGCACCTTCGTGAGCAAATCAGACAGATTGGGGTATGTCTTGAGGAAACGCTGCACTATCAGATTTAACACATGGGCCAGGCATGGCACATGTGTCAGTCTGCCGAGTTGCAGAGCCGCCACCAGGTTACGGCCGTTGTCACACACAACCATTCCCGGCTTGAGGTTCAGCGGTGCCAGCCACAGATCAGTCTGCGCCGTGATGCCCTGTAATAGCTCTTGGGCGGTGTGCCTTTTGTCGCCTAGGCTCAGCAGTTTGAGCACCGCCTGCTGTCGCTTAGCGACGGCACTGCTGCTGTGCCTAGAGCTACCGACTGATGGCGCCGTGCCCACGGATGGTAGTTCGGAGGAGGAGGTGGAGGAGGGGTGGGAGGAGGAGGAGGCATAGTAGGCCTGAAACACCTGGACCGAGGTAGGCCCCGCAATCCTCGGCGTCGGCAGTATATGAGCAGCCCCAGGGTTAGACTCGGTCCCAGCCTCCACCAAGTTAACCCAATGTGCCGTCAGCGATATATAGTGGCCCTGCCCGGCAGCACTCGTCCACGTGTCCGTGGTCAGGTGGACCTTGTCAGAAACGGCGTTGGTCAGGGCACGGATGATGTTGTCTGACACGTGCTGGTGCAGGGCTGGGACGGCACATCGGGAAAAGTAGTGGCGGCTGGGGACCGAATACCGAGGGGCGGCCGCCGCCATGAGGTTGCGAAAGGCCTCGGTCTCTACTAGCCTATAGGGCAGCATCTCCAGGCTAAGCAATCTGGAGATGTGCACATTAAGGGCTTGGGCGTGCGGGTGGGTTGCACTATATTTGCGTTTCCGCTCCAGCGTCTGGGGTATGGAGAGCTGAACGCTGGTGGATGCTGTGGAGGATCGTGGAGGCGACGATGGGGTTTTTGTGCCAGGGTCCTGGGCAGGGGGCTGACTAGCGGCTGACACAGGGGAAGGAGCAGTGGTGTGCACGGCCGGAGGTGAACGGGCTTGTTGCCACTGAGTGGGGTGCTTAGCATTCATATGCCTGCGCATACTGGTGGTAGTTAAGCTAGTAGTGGTGGAACCCCTGCTGAGCCTGGTTTGGCAAATGTTGCACACCACAGTCCATCGGTCATCCGGTGTTTCCTTAAAGAACCTCCACACTTCTGAAGATCTAGCCCTCGCCGCAAGAGCCCTCACCACGGGAGCTTCACTAGTTGACAGTGGCGCTGATGCACCAGCTCTGGCCCTGCCTCTCCGTCTGGCCCCACCACTGCCTCTTCCAACCTGTTCAGGTCGAGGACTCTCCTCCGTCTCAGAAGCACTGTGTTCACCCGGCCTCTCAACCCAGCTTGGGTCTGTCACCTCATCATCCTCCGATCCCTCAGTCTGCTCCCCCCTCAGACTTCCTGCCCTGACAACAACTTCCCCACTGTCTGACAACCGTGTCTCCTCATCGTCGGACACCTCTTTACACACTTCCACTACGTCAAGAAGGTCATCATCACCCACAGACTGTGACTGGTGGAAAACCTGGGCATCGGAAAATTGCTCAGCAGCAACCGGACAAGTGGTTTGTAACTGTGGGAAGGGTCCAGAAAACAGTTCCTCAGAGTATGCCGGTTCAAATGCCAAATTTTCCTGGGAGGGGGCAGACTGGGGGGGAGGAGGCTGAGGTGCAGGAGCTGGAGGAGTGGGGATTTCGGTGACATGGGTGGACTGCGTGGAAGACTGACTGGTGGTGGACAAATTGCTCGAAGCATTGTCAGCAATCCACGACATCACCTGTTCGCACTGTTCTGGCCTCAACAGTGCTCTACCACGAGTCCCAGTAACTTCAGACATGAACCTAGGGAGTGTAGCTCTGCGGCGTTCCCCTGCTCCCTCATCAGCAGGTGGTGTCTCACCCCGCCCAGGACCACGGCCTCTGACCCCTGCAGTAGTTGGACGCCCACGTCCCCGCCCTCGTCCTCTACCCCTAGCCCTCGGGTTAAACATTTTTAAAATGAGAGTTATAACTTTTTTTTTTTTTTTACTTCTTTTTGGTTTTTTTTGTGTTTTTTTGTGTTTTTTTTTTTTTTTTGTGTTTTTTGTTTTTTTTTGAGTTTTTAAAACCAAACAATCCTATCCTATTGCTATGGCTATTTTCTAGCCAAGTATCAAAGGAAGCACACTACTATGCCAGATGAGATGACACTGAGTTAGTGCCTAATAGAAATCCAACCCCTACTGAATTTTGCCACTTCGGCCTTTGCTATGGATATGTGCGCCACTAAGCGCAGAACACAGCGGTCGCAAGTCTCACTACAAATTGCTCAGAATTGGCAAGTACATGCACTGCAGAAACTACAGCCACCAGCAGATCAACCAGAAATCAAATATATAGAACGCTACTGTAGGCTTCAAGAAGCTGTTTGTATTCTCCTATGGCTATTTTCTAGCCAAGTATCAAAGGAAGCACACTACTATGCCAGATGAGATGACACTGAGTTATTGCCTAATAGAAATCCAACCCCTACTGAATTTTGCCACTTCGGCCTTTGCTATGGATATGTGCGCCACTAAGCGCAGAACACAGCGGTCGCAAGTCTCACTACAAATTGCTCAGAATTGGCAAGTACATGCACTGCAGAAACTACAGCCACCAGCAGATCAACCAGAAATCAAATATATAGAACGCTACTGTAGGCTTCAAGAAGCTGTTTGTATTCTCCTATGGCTATTTTCTAGCCAAGTATCAAAGGAAGCACACTACTATGCCAGATGAGATGACACTGAGTTATTGCCTAATAGAAATCCAACCCCTACTGAATTTTGCCACTTCGGCCTTTGCTATGGATATGTGCGCCACTAAGCGCAGAACACAGCGGTCGCAAGTCTCACTACAAATTGCTCAGAATTGGCAAGTACATGCACTGCAGAAACTACAGCCACCAGCAGATCAACCAGAAATCAAATATATAGAACGCTACTGTAGGCTTCAAGAAGCTGTTTGTATTCTCCTATGGCTATTTTCTAGCCAAGTATCAAAGGAAGCACACTACTATGCCAGATGAGATGACACTGAGTTATTGCCTAATAGAAATCCAACCCCTACTGAATTTTGCCACTTCGGCCTTTGCTATGGATATGTGCGCCACTAAGCGCAGAACACAGCGGTCGCAAGTCTCACTACAAATTGCTCAGAATTGGCAAGTACATGCACTGCAGAAACTACAGCCACCAGCAGATCAACCAGAAATCAAATATATAGAACGCTACTGTAGGCTTCAAGAAGCTGTTTGTATTCTCCTATGGCTATTTTCTAGCCAAGTATCAAAGGAAGCACACTACTATGCCAGATGAGATGACACTGAGTTATTGCCTAATAGAAATCCAACCCCTACTGAATTTTGCCACTTCGGCCTTTGCTATGGATATGTGCGCCACTAAGCGCAGAACACAGCGGTCGCAAGTCTCACTACAAATTGCTCAGAATTGGCAAGTACATGCACTGCAGAAACTACAGCCACCAGCAGATCAACCAGAAATCAAATATATAGAACGCTACTGTAGGCTTCAAGAAGCTGTTTGTATTCTCCTATGGCTATTTTCTAGCCAAGTATCAAAGGAAGCACACTACTATGCCAGATGAGATGACACTGAGTTATTGCCTAATAGAAATCCAACCCCTACTGAATTTTGCCACTTCGGCCTTTGCTATGGATATGTGCGCCACTAAGCGCAGAACACAGCGGTCGCAAGTCTCACTACAAATTGCTCAGAATTGGCAAGTACATGCACTGCAGAAACTACAGCCACCAGCAGATCAACCAGAAATCAAATATATAGAACGCTACTGTAGGCTTCAAGAAGCTGTTTGTATTCTCCTATGGCTATTTTCTAGCCAAGTATCAAAGGAAGCACACTACTATGCCAGATGAGATGACACTGAGTTATTGCCTAATAGAAATCCAACCCCTACTGAATTTTCCCACTTCGGCCTTTGCTATGGATATGTGCGCCACTAAGCGCAGAACACAGCGGTCGCAAGTCTCACTACAAATTGCTCAGAATTGGCAAGTACATGCACTGCAGAAACTACAGCCACCAGCAGATCAACCAGAAATCAAATATATAGAACGCTACTGTAGGCTTCAAGAAGCTGTTTGTATTCTCCTATGGCTATTTTCTAGCCAAGTATCAAAGGAAGCACACTACTATGCCAGATGAGATGACACTGAGTTATTGCCTAATAGAAATCCAACCCCTACTGAATTTTGCCACTTCGGCCTTTGCTATGGATATGTGCGCCACTAAGCGCAGAACACAGCGGTCGCAAGTCTCACTACAAATTGCTCAGAATTGGCAAGTACATGCACTGCAGAAACTACAGCCACCAGCAGATCAACCAGAAATCAAATATATAGAACGCTACTGTAGGCTTCAAGAAGCTGTTTGTATTCTCCTATGGCTATTTTCTAGCCAAGTATCAAAGGAAGCACACTACTATGCCAGATGAGATGACACTGAGTTATTGCCTAATAGAAATCCAACCCCTACTGAATTTTGCCACTTCGGCCTTTGCTATGGATATGTGCGCCACTAAGCGCAGAACACAGCGGTCGCAAGTCTCACTACAAATTGCTCAGAATTGGCAAGTACATGCACTGCAGAAACTACAGCCACCAGCAGATCAACCAGAAATCAAATATATAGAACGCTACTGTAGGCTTCAAGAAGCTGTTTGTATTCTCCTATGGCTATTTTCTAGCCAAGTATCAAAGGAAGCACACTACTATGCCAGATGAGATGACACTGAGTTATTGCCTAATAGAAATCCAACCCCTACTGAATTTTCCCACTTCGGTCTTTGCTATGGATATGTGTGCCACTAAGAGCTAAACACAACGGTAGCAAGTCCCCCTGCTAATTCCTCACAAAATGGTAAAAGATGCAAATTAAAATAAAAAAAGTAGAACGTTATTGTAGCCCTAAGAAGGGCTGTTGGGTTCTTTGAGAATCACTCCTGCCTAACAGTAAGCTAATAGAACACCCTAACGCTTTCCCTGACCAGCAGCAGCTCTCTCCCTAGCGGCATCCAGAGACAGAATGATCCGAGCAGCGCGGCCAGCGGCTAGTCTATCCCAGGGTCACCTGATCTGGCCAGCCAACCACTGCTATCGACGTGTAAGGGTACCACGTCATGCTGGGTGGAGTGCAGAGTCTCCTGGCTTGTGATTGGCTCTGTTTCTGGCCGCCAAAAAGCAAAACGGCGGGAGCTGCCATTTTCTCGAACGGGCGAAGTATTCGTCCGAGTAACGAGCAGTTTCGAGTACCCTAATGCTCGACCGAGCATCAAGCTCGGACGAGCATGTTCGCTCATCTCTATTAAATATCACTTACCTGTAAAAAGTAGACCACTACACCTTGCAACCAATGCAAATGTATTACATGTACAGTAAATAAGGAACATCCATTTAAATCCATTATGCAAAATGTAATCTTTATTTTCAACTTTCCCCTTTGTGGCGGAAACTTGTGACTCATTGCTCCTGCTCCCCTCTGCATAGAGATTTCAGAGAGAAAGTGGATTAATGCAGAGGTTGCGAGGAGAGGAGCTAAGTATAAAGAGAAGCATTTTTTTTCTGGTGAAATGTATTGTATTCACTGATAATAATTGTTGAACAATTAGTTGACTATAAAGTATACAAATTTCAACTCTACGTGGTCTAAATAATACTGATATAGCATGTCCACTACTTTGACCACAACACAAAGATGAAAAAATTACCTACATATCAAACAGAGACAACATTACACATATCAATAATACAAATATTCTGTTACACATAACATAACTATATTAGTAACAAATATTACTTCCAAACAGTAATTCATTTCTTGAATACTGACCGTACATCATCATGACCACTATGACCATTACCATTTAGCATCCCTTGGACCCTAAGAAAGGGGACCATGGTATTATGGACATACCTTGTACCCTCTGAGGTACTTCCCAGCCCTTATGGTGATCAGTAACTTAGTTGGTCATGCTTTTTTGTTTGGTCAGTGTAATGACCAGTGGGGACTTGTCACCAGGGGATCGCTGCTATTTTCCTCTGGTGATAAAGGATTGGACGAGTTGGGGGGGGGGGGTTGAAAGGGGTGTAGGTAAATAAAAATGTCTAATGGGTCTGGTTCAGTAACCCTGTCAGAGTACCTCAGGGATGCCTGTCCTCCCTCACTTTAACATTGTGTCTATTGTTGTGATGTTTATGCATGTTTTATTCTTGTACAGGTTATGGTCACTGCCTTTTTGAAGGGAAGGTTTGTCACTCTTTAATTAGCAGAAAATTTATCATTTTGATATTTGGTAATCTTTAAAGTTATGAACATTAAAGTTTATTTAATATTAGGTTTTAATACCTAAATAAAGTCAGAAAATTTAACATTTTTGAAATTTGAACAACTTTTCACCATAATTTACAGTATGGGGCAGATTTACTTACCCAGTCCAGCGGCGCGTTCTCTGTGAAGGATTCGGGTCTTCCGGCGATTCACTAAGGTAGTGTGCCCGATGTCCACCAGGTGTCGCTGCTGCGCTGAAGTCCGTCGGCATTCACTGGAGTACATGATCCGTTGCTGGGTGCAGGTAAGCGAGTGTCAAGCGACAATTTTTTTTTTTAATACGGCGGTTTTTACGAATCCATCTTGTTTTCTGACTGCCACGCCCCCCGATTTCTGTTGCGTGCATGCCGGCGCCGATGCGCCACAATCTGATCGCGTGCGCCAAAAACCTGGGGCAACTCAAGGAAAATCGGCGCAAATCTGTAATATTCGGGTAACCTAATGGAAAAACGGGATTCGGGCCCTTAGTAAATGACCCCCTATGTGTCTGTGCCATTATCTATGGTAAGTAGGTTATGTGAAACCATGAATGAAATATATAACTATACTGACATTAACTAATTCACTGCTGTACATTCATAGACAATTTTATACCACTATACACTGACAAGATACCACTTCTGCACAGAGGACGGTCAGACTTTTTCCGGTCCAGATGACTTTTTCCAGCCACAACTTATCTCTGTGGAGTTTGAAAAACAAACATCTTAGAAGTCATTGCCGTTTATCCATCAACCATTTCCTTTCTTCAACTCAAAATACCAATTCTTCCCCTTTGCAGTAATAACAAAATTGCATCTGAAATAATCATAATACTCCTTTATGCCACCTGCAAAGAACTAAGACCCCTTTATTCCTTGTACCGAATAATACAGCCCACCCTTATAGAATATAATATTATAATATAGATGGGTATTTTGGTTGTGTGGGGAATGGTGGGGGGTTGATATTAGGAGTTGATATTATCATTATAACGACTATACCCTCAGTTTCTGCTCCAAATGGTCATAGTTTTTAGTTTTAAAATCCTCATAAGTTCTGTGTTCCCTTATACATTTCATGGCCTTCCCATATGATTATTGGACCCCTTGTCGACCCTCTAACTTTACTGTGTAAAAAAGTACAAATATCATTTTTTTATGTAAATTAATTTGTGCAGAATATATCATGTATATGACACTGAGTACTGACACAAAAATTGTAACCCAACATCTATTATAAACCTAAACCAGTATTTCACAAACCTGCATTCTGGAAGGTCATGTTGAGACTTCATGATTATTTTGTTAATGAAACCACAATTTATGGCTCCACTCACATTACAGTCATCACAGAACCATAAGATTAAGAAGCACTGCACAGCCATTAAGGTTTCCTTAGTAATATTTCTGCATTAAATCAGAAATGTTCTTTTTGAAATGTTATTTACTGCAAATAACAGGAAAATACTAGAAAATAAGGCAAAAATGGAACCACAGTACAGTAAAGAGGGCAATCATTATCAATATTGCAATAATGGGGCTGATTTACTAAGGGTCAGCGGTCGCACTTTAGTCGGATTTGCTGATGTTTTCGGGGATTGCTTGGCTGTGACACGTATTTAACAGTGGATTGTGTCGCACGCGACCGGATTTTGCCGCGGCTTCGCTGCTTTCATGCAACGGCGACGTGCCGTTAGATGATCTGACTGATTCGGACTGAGCGCGGGATTTAACTTTCAAATTGTTTTGCAAGATGAAGCACTTACATGCACCAGGAAGAAGAAGGTGAACTCCGGCAGACCTGAGCGGGAAAGCGACACATGCAGGATATCGGGCGCACGATCTTAGTGAATCACGGCAGAGTGCATTATAGTCGGACAATGCACTTTCAGTGAACTCCTTTAGATGGGTAAGTAAATGTGCCTCCATGTCTTCAGGTCTAAAATAGTTATCATTGCAATTAGGTTAATTTAAAGTACATCTACCACCAGGATGAAGGATGTAAACCAAGCACAGTAACATAATGGTGTGTGCCCCCTCCGACAGGATCTGCTCTTCTTTTAGCCTCTTATGCCCTTGTTTTTACAAAAAAAAAGACTTTTAAAATTATGTAAACGAGTCTGAGGGGCTCTGGGCTCTATAGGTGTTAATGGAGTTTGGAGCTCCTTAGACTTATTTGCATAATTTTCAAAGCCATTTTTTATGAAAAACAATGTCATAAGAAGTTTAAAGAAGAGCAGATCGTGGCAGTTGGGGCACACACCAGTATGTAACCGTCCTTTGTTTACAATCCTTTATCCTGGTAGTAGATGTCTACCATCAAAATCAAGAATGATAAACCAGGGACCCATAAATCCAGGCACTGTGACTGTGGTAATCTTCTCATATGTGTTATCCATGTATCCTTCCTTTTAAAATTATGCTAATGATACAAAAGTGCTCTGCCACTACGAGCTGGACTATTACACTGTGCAGGAGCACTTCCCACTGTGGAAGTGCTCTGAAACACTGTTATAGATCCTGCTGAATGACAGGTCCTGGAATCACATACAGACTTTAGGTTTCCACTAGAACAGACCATGGCTCCCGATAACGGGGAGTGATGATGCCATCCAATATCGCAATTAAAATTGCAGCCGTCAGCTCTGCCAGCGGCAGTTAAATGATTCCCACCCGCAATCAGTGCCGTCACTACATAGTTCAGCCAGCCACCACCCACCATGTATACAGTGGGTACAGCCCGTGAGCACCAGACCTATCAAATAGTTCACAAATTTTACACAATTGCAATAAGCACAGTCTTCAGAAAACCTCAAAAGGCCCAATGCTGATTTCCTCCCAATGTGCATAAAGAAGAAGAGAATAAAGTGAAGAGAGATGAAATGAAATTTATATTTAGCAGAAAATAAGTGAAAGACATTGGGGGAGATTTATCATCAGGCAGGTATGGTCCTCCAGTTTTAGCAGCTGTTATCTACCTCATCATAGTAGCTTACTAACTGCTTGTTAAATCTGGTCTGGCATGTGTTAAAGTCTGCTGCAAAAGTGGCAAAACAAATTATTTTTTGGTGCATTTTGTGCATTTTTGTGTATTTAAGTAGATTATTTTCTGCTGCAACAATTTTGAAAAACATCTTCAACTACAAAGATTGTGTCTTTTCAGGGCTTCTGTGGCTTAGCCGCGTGCATGTATGTAAAGTTACTTACGTAAAAAGCTTGGAAGTGTTTATTACTGATGTCAAAGTGCTTACAAATCTACTTGCAAAGTTAAAATCCAAAGTTGTGAAATGTTTTCTAGAGAAATAGATGTCACTTTTCTTATGAGGACATTACTAGTGTTACTTATTGTATATATCTAGGTCTACAACATTGACAGGAATCAATCAATACACTCCCACATCCAGCTTTAAAAATACAATTTTCACAAGTTTACTTTTGGGGGGATTGAGTTGTTTGGTTGATTGATTGAATAAACATTTTCTTTACCTTTTTTAGTCTTTGCAGATGACTTATGTCTTTCGTGCAATATCACTTGAATAAATTAAAAATAACAGGGCACAGAAGGAGGCTGGAGGACAGAGGTCTGCAGGAGTAGGTTGGGGGAAGGAGGCCACAGGAGGAGACCAGAGAACAGAAGGAGGCTGGAGGACAAGGGGAGGCTGGAGGACAAGGGGAGGCTAGAGGACAAGGGGAGGCTAGAGGACAAGGGGAGGCTAGAGGACAAGGGGCTGCAGGAGGAGGGGGTTGCAGGAGGTGGCTGGTGGACAGGGGAATGCAGGAGGAGGGAGGAGGCTGGAGAACAGGAAGAGGCTCATGGACAGGGGGATGCACAAGGAAGCTGGAGGACAGTAGGAGGCTTGAGGACAAGGGGCTTGAGGAGTCTGGAGGATAGGAGGCTACAGAAGGAGACTGGAAGACAAGAGTAGGCTAGAGGATATGAGGCTACAAGTGTAGTCTGAAGAGGGTTACAGGAGGGTTGTGGAGGACAGGAGGCCACAGGAAGAGGCTGGAGGACAGTGGTCTGCAAGAGGCTGAAGGACAGGGGGTCACAGAAGGAGGCTGGTGAACAGAAGGAGGCTGGAAGACAGGAGGAGGCGGCTGGAGAACAGGAGGAAGCTGGAGGACAGGAGGCTGGAGGACAATGGGCGTCTGGAGGTGGCTTAAGGAAAGGAGCAGGCTGGTGGACAGAGGGCTGCAGGAGGAGGGAGGAGGCTAGAGGACAGGGGGATGCAGAAGGAGGCTGGAGGACAGGAGAAGGCTTGAGGACAGGGGACTCGAGGAGGCTACAGAAGGCAACTGGAGGACAGGAGTAGAGTAGAGGATAGGAGGCTACAGGAGGAGGCTATAGGACAGTAGGCTATAGAAGGAGGCTGGAGGATGAAGGACAGGAAGCCACAAGAGGAGGCTGGAGGACAGGAGGATGCTGGAAGACCGGGAGCCAAAGGAAGAAGAGGCTGTAGGACAGGGAGCTACGGGAAGAGGAGGATGGAGGACAGGAGGCCGCAGTATGATGAGGATGGAGGACAGGGACCACACAGGGACTGGAGGGCTGACCTACAGCCTGGCAGGTCTCCAGCAGGCGGTGTGTAGAAAAGAATAGAATGCTTTATTGTCCCCATAGGGGAAATTGACTTTGTCACAACGACAGCAGCAACACCTCCATTCATGATCACAGATATACATATACAAACAGAGTAAGATACAACATACTTTACATATAGATAATAACAGTTATTTTAAAAGAATCAATAAAAAGTATAAAAAGAAGAATAACACCGTGGTTACATATTAATTACTTGCCCATGTTAACTAATGCAATTGCCCTCGGTATAAAAGAATTTTTAAAACGATTCGTTCTACATTTCATGTGCAAAAACCGATCACTAAATGTGCTACGTTGACCCATCAGTGTGTTATGTAATGGGTTTTTCTCATTACATACAATGGATTTAAATTTGGAGAGCATACGTGCACACAAGACTGACTCCCAATCCTCTGTCTTAGTACCAACAATTGAGTTCACCTTCCTGACCAATTTCTTAAATTTGTTCAGGTCAGTCGTGCGAGCATTATTTCCCCAACATACCACCGCATAAAATAAAACACTTCCAATTACAGACTGGTAAAAAGACAGCAACATCCTACGGTCCCCATCAAAGGACCTGAGCGATCTTAAAAAGTACAGTCTCCCGGACGCCTTTTTATACAATTTCTCTGAATTTATATGCCACAATAACTTATCATCCAGATAGACGCCCAGATACTTATAGTTTGTGACGCGTTCCACTGCGACACCCCTAATCTTTGTAGGCTCACCATCAGTATCACGTTCTTTTCGGAAACTGATTACCATTTCCTTGGTCTTAGATAGATTCAATTCCAAACCATTTGTGTCGCACCACTCCGAGAACACATCAATGGTCGACCAGTATTCAGACAGATCTCCCCCTTTTATGCACCCTATTATCGCAGTGTCATCCGAATACTTCTGCAAGAAACACTGACTTCTATTTTTTTGAAAATCTGCGGTGTAGATGGTAAATAAAAACGGGGCAAGAACAGTCCCCTGTGGGGCTCCAATGTTACTCACAACCACATCCGACACCGTGTTTCCAATTTTCACCTTCTGCGGTCTTAATATCAGATAATTAAAGATCCACTGAATTAGGCCAGAACCAACCCCCATTTTACCCAATTTCTGACATAAACGTTTCGGGATAATCCTATTAAAAGCACTCCCAAAGTCGAAGAACATTATCCTGATCTCAGACCCCGGCTCGTCCAGATGCATGTATACCCTGTGGAGCAAATAAAGAATCGCATCCTCCACACCCAGACGTGGTTGGTATGCGAATTGTAAAGGGTCAAGATACGGTTCAACTACTTCAGCAAGATGTCTCAAAATAAAACGCTCAAAAACCTTCATAATTATTGGTGTTAACGCTATCGGGCAGTAGTCATTTGGTTCTCTCGGAGCCCTGACCTTTTGGACCGGAATAATGCACAACGTCTTCCATAGCGACGGAACCACTGCAGCTGAAATACTACGATTAAACAGTTCACAGAAAACAGGGCCAAGTTCCCCAGAGCACATTCGAAGGATCTTCGCGCTTATGTAGTCCGGACCTGTCGACTTCCTAACCTTTCATTTCTTTAGTTCACATATTACATCCTCTGCCAAAATTGAGAAACCAACATCTATATTGGCCATACTTCCCAATATAACATTCTCCTCGTTAGTGTCCCCATCCCAAGCAGTACATGGGTTCCCTGCCCCTGTACTAAACCGATTAAAGAAGGAGTTCAAGGCATTCGCATTATCTCTATCCCCTGAAAAACCATCCATCTTTGCTTGCATCCCTGTTATTAATTTCATACCCTTCCAGACCTCACTGACCTGGTTGGCAGCCAATTTGCCTTCCAGTTTCTCCTTATATCTATTTTTACATTCACGGATCATAACTTTAACCTCCTTCAGTAATTCTCTATACAGGTCCCCATCCTTTACCTGGAATGCTTTATATTTCCTCTTCAAAAGAACTTGAAGCTCTTTAGTAAGTGTGCAAGTGTGGAGGGAAAGGCTGATGTACTGGTTTCTCCCTGGGGAAACCCCTGAGTGTCTGTAGGTCCCTGGGTAATGGATGGGGATCCCATGGTGATAAGCAGCCGTATCCAGGGATCAGATAGAGGCAACGTTGTGCAAATCAACTTCCAGTTCTTTATTGAACAGCAGACAATGGCCAAACAGCAGTAGATTCCACAAGCTTGATGTAGGGGGAACTGTGTCCAATAGTGGAAGCTGCAGTTCTGGGCTTTAGTCTCCTTACTCGCCCGCAGGTATCAGGCAGCGACCTGAGATACCTCTTCTTCCTGGTAGTGGGTCTGGACAGCAGCTCTGGAGGGAGCTGCACACTGAACCTGCTTCTCTTTCTACTGACTGAATTCAAAGACCATGTGCTTCCACCCAGCAGAGGTTTTTATACTCCCCTGGTCAGGTGGTAGCCAACCACCAACCAGCTTCCAACTTGCTTTACAGGTACCTAATTGGACAATACAAATAACAGCATTAACTGTTGCCTTTCCAGGCGGAACCCACAGCTGCAATTATACAATGTCTAGATTCCAAAACCTTCCAAGAGAGGTGATCAGTCTCTCTAACAGCTCCTAACCTAGAGAGAGGTTATTCGCAACTTCCCTCCTGCCTATGCATTGGTCAGGGTGTTGCAGAAACATGATAGGGGCCAAGGGAAGGGGGGTCCATGGGGGATCTATGTGGGCCCATTACTGGGGAACTGTGTGAGCTGGACACAGTACTTGGGGGCTGTGTGAGGACATATTTGGGGGAGCTGTATGAGGACATTTGGTGGAGTGCCTTATGTTCACACATGGCACTAAGAAGGGCCTTGGTTTGATCTCATGACTTTCCAGTGAAACGCATGCAGTCACACCTGGTGTCTTGTACTCTTTAAATGCAAGACAAACATGTGAATGCAGCCTTAGGCTGGATTCACACAACCGTATGAGGGAAGTGTGTACAGCCACAAGCTGCCCTCATAGACAGCAATGGCAGCATGGAGCGATATGGCATGGGGACGGGCATCCATTTGGACCCACTTGCTTTATCTTTCTTACTCTCACAGACTTCTGAATGGGGCCCCCTCAGAAAATATATAGTTATTTGTATACTCAGACATTTATAGACTATGACACGGCTGTGGCTGCTATGCTGTAGTTATGCCACTACATTCCTCGAAATACTTGTGCATTTACACCCCCGTTGACTTATCACAAAGCTATGACCTGAATTACGCTGCTTTTCTTCATACTGTTAAAGCTGACCTTTGCGTTATGATGTTTCTTGGCTGGGGACCATGGTGGTAATGTCGACTGGTACATAATTTTTATGAAAAGTCCCAGGGTCAACATCTGCAAAAAAGTTTGTATCTTCTCTCTGTGTTTGTGTGGGTTTCCTCCAGGTCCTCTGTTTTCCTCCCACACTCCGAAACATACTAGTAGTGGTACTGGTTAATTAGATTGTGAGCCTCATGGGGACATGCACTGATCTGGAAAGCTCCGTGCAGCCCTGTGCAATCGGTGTGTGCTATATAAATAAAGGAATTATGATTAGAGATGAGCGAGCACTAAAATGCTCGAGTGCTCGTTACTCGAGTCGAACTTTTTCCGATACTCGAGTAACGAACACCATTGAAGTCAATGGGAGACTCGAGCATTTTTCAAGGGGACCAAGGCTCTGCACAGGGAAGCTTGGCCAAACACCTGGGAACCTCAGAAAATGATGGAAACACCACGGAAATGGACAGGAAACAGCAGGGGCAGCATGCATGGATGCCTCTGAGGCTGCTTAATCGCACCATTATGCCAAAATTATGGGCAACAGCATGGCGATGACAGAGTGACCAAATGAGGCTAGATAGCATCTAAAACATCCAATAATTGACACTGACACTATAGGGGACGGTATGCGGAGGCAGCGGCAGCAGCTGCAGGCTAGAGGGTGGCATGGCGACATAACCCAAATGGACACAGCTCGTTTGCTAAGGGGACGACATGTGGAGGCAGCCATGGAGATGATTTCCATGATTAAGAGCGGCATCCATATTGCGCTGCTATGATTGCAACTTCAGGTCTCCAGCATGGCGGCGACAGATGGGCCGAGTTCCATTATGTATCTGGTGAAACACCCGAAAATTCTGCCTGACACAGCTCGTTTGATAAGGGGACGATGTATGGTGGCAGTAAGGTAGTAGTAGATTAAAGGTGCTGCAGTTAAAACTATGTTAGTTGGATCTTGGGATGGAGCTGGCGGTCCGCTGCCAGGCGAGCTATCGCCTGTCCAAGCCCCTGCCTCTCAGCTCCTCCCCACCCAAAATGGGCCTGGGGGCCAGAAGCGTTTACTTTGAAAAAATTATCATTTTCAAAGCAGACGGGGGCTACAAACAGCACTTCTAAGAACCTTTTGTATAAAATCAAGTGTAGTACTGTTCTTCTAAGTAATTGGCCTGGTTATGCCGGGGGAGGGGAACGTAAACAGATGCGCAAGTAGCACTGAAATAATATTGGTAAATGATAAAAGATTGGCGGTATATTTTCTGGATAACACAGCAGGGTGGCGACAAAGTTAACAAGTTTGATGTGGAAGCCGTGAAAACAACCCAAAATTCTGCCTGACACAGCTCGTTTGCTAAGGGGACAATGTATGGAGGCAGCTATGTGGACGACTTTTGGAGGCAGCTATGGAGATGACGTGTAGAGGTAGCAATGGAGACAACGTGTGGAGGCAGCTATAAAGACGACGTGTGGAGGCTGCTAAGGAGACAATAAAATTTGGATAGTGCCTGTATGTGGCAGTCCAAAAAAGTTTTCAAACCAGAGGAGCAGGTAGGTGGCCCTCCAGAAAAAATAAATAGATTAAGTGCCTGTATGTTGCAGTCCAAAAAAGTTTTCAAACCAGAGGAGCGGGTAGGTGGCCCTCCAGTAAAAATAAATAGATAGAGTACCTGTATGTGGCACTCCCAAAAATTGTTTAAAACAGAGGACCGGGTAGGTGGTCATCCATAAAAATTAAATACATAGGGGGTCATTTACTAAGGGCCCGATTCGCGTTTTCCTGACGAGTTACCCGAATATTTCCGATTTTCGCCGATTGTACCTGAATTGCCCCGGGATTTTGGCGCACGCGATCGGATTGTGGCGCATCGGCGCCGGCATGCACGCGACGGAAATCGGGGGGCGTGGCCGAACGAAAACCCGACATATTCGGAAAAACCGCTGCATTTAAAAACGGAAAATGTGTCGCTCGGGAAGCGCATACCTGCACTCAGCCAGCCTCGGTGAATTCCGGAGCGTTAAGATGCTTTTCAGCGCAGTAGCGGAGGAACTACCTTATTAAATTCCGGCCGGACCCGAATCCAGCGAAGAGAACGCGCCGCTGGATCGCGAATGGACCGGGTAAGTAAATCTGCCCCATAGAGTACTATAGCTAGAGCCAGTTGGCACTGGCAAAAAATAGTCAGTTTCCTCTGCTTTAGTGTACAAAGAGGAGGAGAAGGAGGAGAATGAGGAGGAGTGCATACATTATTCAGGTTGAGCTGCTTTTACCTGGTGGAGAATGGAAATCCTGAGAAATCCAGGATTTATTCATCTTGATAAGCATCAGCCTGTCAGCGCTTTCAGTCGATAGGCGTGTACGTTTATCGATGATGATGCCACCAGCTGCACTGAAAACCCACTCTGACAACACGCGAGCGGCAGGGCAGGCAAAAACCTCCAAGGCGTACAGCGCCAGTTCGGGCCACATGTCCAGCTTTGAAACCCAGTACTTGTAGGGAGCTGTGTTATCATTTAGAACGATGGTATGGTGAGCTACGTACTCCCTCACCATCTTTCTGTAAAGATCAGCCCTACTCGGCCGAGACTGGGGACAGGTGACAGTGTCTTGCTGGGGTGACATAAAACTGGCAAAGGCCTTGTAAAGCGTACCCCTGCCAATGCTGGACAAGCTGCCTGCTCGCCTACTCTCCCTCGCTACTTGTCCCGCAGAAGTACGCCCTCTGCCGCTAGGGCTGTCAGAAGGGAAATACTGTTTCAGCTTGTGCACCAGGGCCTGCTGGTATTCAAGCATTCTCACACTCCTTTCCTCTACAGCAGCGGTTCTCAACCTGTGGGTCGTGACCCCATCGGGGTCCGAACGACCAAAACACAGGGGTCACCTAAAGCCATCAAAGGCCACAATTTGATTGCGTTTTTGCAGAGAATCACATGGTTTGGGGTAACCGCTACATGAGGAACTGTATTGCGGGGTCACAGTATTACAAAGGTTGAGAACCACTGCTCTACAGGGATGAGAGTGGAAAGATTTTGCTTGTACCGTGGGTCCAGGAGAGTGAATACCCAGTAATTGGTGCTGGAATAAATTCTTTGAATGCGAGGGTCACGGGATAGGCAGCCTAGCATGAAATCTGCCATATGCGCCAGAGTCCCAACGCGCAAGAATTCACTCCCCTTACTGGCCTGACTGTCCATTTCCTCCTCCTCCTCCAACTCCTCTTCTTCTGCCCATACACGCTGAACAGTGAAGGACTGAGCAATGCTCCCCTCTTCTGTCTTTCCAACATTCTCCTCCTCTTTCTCCTCATCCTCCTCCACCTCCTCCGATATGCGCTGAGAAACAGACCTGAGGGTGCTTTGGCTATCAACAAGGGAATCTTCTTCCCCCGTCTCTTGTGACGAGCACAAAGCTTCCGACTTCATGCTGACCAGAGAGTTTTTCAACAGGCCAAGCAGCGGGATGGTGAGGCTGATGATGGCGGCATCGCCACTGACCATCTGTGTTGACTCCTCAAAGTTACTCAGCACCTGACAGATATCAGACATCCACGTCCACTCCTCATTGTAGACTTGAGGAAGCTGACTGACCTGACTACCAGTTCTGGTGGAAGTTGACATCTGGCAGTCTACAATCGCTCTGCGCTGCTGGTAAACTCTTGATAGCATGTTAATGTTGAATTCAACCTCTTGGGCACGTCGCACAACAATCGGTGAGCGGGCAGTTGGAAGCGGCACTGCGCTGCCCTGAGAGTGGCAGCATCTATGCTGGACTTCCTGAAATGCGCACAGATGCGGCGCACCTTCGTGAGCAAATCAGACAGATTGGGGTATGTCTTGAGGAAACGCTGAACTATGAGATTTAACACATGGGCCAGACATGGCACATGTGTCAGTCTGCCGAGTTGCAGAGCCGCCACCAGGTTACGGCTGTTGTCACACACAACCATGCCTGGCTTCAGGTTCAGCGGTGCCAGCAAGAGATCAGTCTGCGCTGTGATGCCCTGTAATAGCTCTTGGGCGGTGTGCCTTTTATCGCCTAGGCTCAGCAGTTTGAGCACCGCCTGCTGTCGCTTAGCAACGACGCTGCTGCTGTGCCTAGAGTTACCGACTGATGGCGCCATGCCCACGGATGGTAATTCGGGGGAGGAGGAGGTGGAGGAGGGGTGGGAGGAGGAGGAAGCATAGTAGGTCTGAGAGACCGGGAACGAGGTAGGCCCCGCGATCCTCGGCGTCGGCAGTATATGACCAGCCCCAGGGTCAGACTCGGTCCCAGCCTCCACCAAGTTAACCCAATCTGCCGTCAGTGATATATAGTGGCCCTGCACTCGTCCACGTGTCCGTGGTCAGGTGGACCTTGTCAGAAACGGCATTGGTCAGGGCACGGGTGATGTTGTCTGACACATGCTTTTGCAGGGCTGGGACGGCACATCGGGAAAAGTAGTGGCGGCTGAGGACCGAATACCGAGGGGCGGCCGCCGCCATGAGGTTGCGAAAGGCCTCGGTCTCTATCAGCCTATAGGGCAGCATCTCCAGGCTGAGTAATTTGGAGATGTGGACGTTGAGGGCTTGGGCGTGTGGGTGGGTTGCACTGTATTTCCTCTTGCGCTCCTCAGCGTCTGGGGTATAGAGAGCTGTACACTGCGCATGGAGACATTGGTGGACGCTGTGGAGGATCGTGGAGGCGAAGGTGTGGTTTTCGCCCGGGAGGTGTTTGTGCCGGGGTCCTGGGCAGGGGGCTGACTAGCAGATGCAGCAAATGACATAGGGGAAGGAGCAGTGGTGGACCCGAGAAATCGATTGTGGAGAGTGAAAAATTAAAATGCAAAAACCAAAGAAGGGCCTGGTCATTAAGGGGTTAATGTATTTTTCTTCACCTTTTTCTTTTGGCAAAATGTATAACTTTTTTCCTAATCTGTTACATTTTGATTGGCGATTCTTATTCTACTTTTTTATGTTAATGATTTTGGGGGCAGTCCTTTTTCCAAAGTCTAGTAACTGAATTTACTGATATAATTTACTGATATAATTGACAATAGGCAGCAATAGACTGACGGTGACTCATTAAAGTCTATGCTGAGGGAAATAGATAGGCTGTGTAAGCTATGGATGTTAAGACTGTTTCATGAGTTGTTATATTTTATTGCAATTTTATCTGTCTTGTCTGTACTGTTAATAAGTTGTCTAATGCAAGGAATCTCTTACAGAATTTGCATGCATAAGGCTTAGTGGTAAGTGAAAGAGGTAGTATTTCTGTCAAGATAGAGATAAAGAACCCTACAACTATTGGCCTTAGGGGGCCCTGTGTCTTTTGGCTACATAGAGGCACTGTGGCTATGAGGGGGACTGTGGTAGTGGGACATTGTGATTTTTTGATTATTGTGGTGGCACCATTACTATATTGGCTACTGTGGTTGCATAATAGTGATCTCTTGGGGAGCAAGTTTGTATTTAGGAAGTGGGGGAGATGATGATGGTTGAGTACTGCAAAGAAACTGTTACAGAATTAGCAAGTATCAGTCTTTTATTAGTGGTATGAGAGAAAGTCTTTTTACTTTACCCCAGGTAGAGTGGTGGAGTCCATATAGGAGTGCAGCTCAGCGTCTGACCCGCAACAATCCAGAAAATAAGTTTAAAAATGCTTGTGCACATCCCAATTGAAAGATGAAAAAAACTTTGTTCTTTGAAATCCATTAAAATTTCTGAGTATACATGACGGCATGGTAGGTAGGACAGAAAACCTACGCGTTTCAGCTCCACAGAGCCTTACAGTCATAAGAAATCACAGCACACATGTGAATATTAAAAGACAAGCCTAGCCAATCAATGCATTTGTACATCACTGTCAGGGATCGGGGTCAGTGGACCCCCTGGACCACTGCAGGAGATGGTACTAGTCGACAACTGGGACCGGAATCTAAGTAGCACCCGGTTATCACCAGAGCTGCCGCCGGAATGGTCTTGCTGTGGTGTGGTGCCACCAGGTCATTCCACAGGTGCGACTAGCACGTGGTGACAGCCAAGGTCGAAGTACAGTTCAGCGGGAAATCTCGTGGTCAGGAGCAGACAGAAGTTCAGGGGAGGCGGCAGAAGTGCAGAGTCTGGAACAGAGCAGAAGGTCAAGGTTAGCAAAAGAGGAGCAACATCAGGGTCCGATCCGGGGTCACAACAGGAGATCAATGTAGGAGAAGAGGGAACACAGGAAAGACGCATAGGTAGCTTTCTCTAAGGCTGGTAGCTCAAAGATTTGGCGGGGGTTGATGGGAGCAGCCGGCTTTTAAGAAAAACACAGAGGCTCCAGGCTCCCCTCAAGCTCATTTGCATAATTTTTAAAGTCTCTTATTCTTAAAAACAAGGGCATACGAAGCTAAAAGAAGAGCAGATCCTGCTAGAGGGGGCATGTCAGTGTGCTTGGTTTGTAATCTGTGATCCTGGTGGTAGATTGGTAGAAACCTAGTAGCGGCTTGCACCAAAGGAACTTGGAGCAGGCAAAGAAGGAACACCAGCTCAATTCCCACCACCACTGCCACATCCCTATCCCTTAAAGAAAAGTTGAAAAGAATTTGAGAAGAAAACTTAACTTTTACTTTATAAATATACATATACCGTATATACTCGAGTATAAGCCGACCTGAGTATAAGCCGAGACACCTAATTTTACCACCAAAAACTGGGAAAACCTATTGCCGAGGGTGGGAAATGGATTGGTCACAGACCCCCCCCCCAGTATATAGCCAGCCCCCTATAGTATACAGCCTGCCCCCAGTAGTATACAGCCATCCCAGCCTGCCCCAGTAGTATACAGCACTGCCCAGCTTTCCCCCAGTAGTATACAACACTGCCCAGCTTGCCTCCAGTAGTATACAGCACTGCCCAGCTTGCCCCCAGTAGTATACAGCACTGTCCAGCTTGCCCCCAGTAATATACAGCAATGCCCAGCTTGCCCCCAGTAGTATACAGCACTGTCCAGCTTGCCCCCAGTAGTATACAGCACTGTCCAGCTTGCCCCCAGTAGTATACAGCAATGCCCAGCTTGCCCCCAGTAGTATACAGCACTGCCCAGCTTGCCCCCAGTAGTATACAGCACTGCCCAGCTTGCCCCCAGTAGTATACAGCACAGCCCAGCTTGCCCCCAGTAGTATACAGCACTGCCCAGCTTGCCCCCAGTAGTATACAGCAATGCCCAGCTTGCCCCCAGTAGTATACAGCACTGCCCAGCTTGCCCCCAGATGTATACAGCACTGCCCAGCTTGCCCCCAGTAGTATACAGGACTGCCCAGCTTGCCCCCAGTAGTATACAGCACTGCCCAGCTTGCCCCCAGATGTATACAGCACTGCCCAGCCTGCCCCCAGTAGTATACAGCACTGCCGAGCTTGCCCCCAGTAGTATACAGCACTGCCCAGCCTGCCCCCAGTAGTATACAGCACAGCCCAGCCTGCCCCCAGTAGTATACAGCCCAGCCCAGCATTAAAAAAAATAATAAACTTATATACTCACCCTCCGGTGGCCCCGATCTGCAGCGCTGCTCCCCCGATGTCCGTGCGGGTCCTCTTCTGGCTTCCGCGCCCGTCTTCTGTACATTGCGCCGGGAAACAGCAATGGCAGCGCCCAGCGCGATGTACAGAAGGCAGAAGAGGCGCCGGGAAGCCAGAAGAGGATATCGGGGGAGCAGCGCTGCAGAAGAGGACATCGGGGGAGCAGCGCTGCAGAAGAGGACATCGGGGGAGCCAGAAGAGGACAACGGGGGAGCAGCGCTGCAGATCGGGGCCACCGAAGGGTGAGTATGTAAGTATATTATTTTTTAAGTATTTTTTTAACTCGTTGTGACTCATGTATAAGCCGATGGGACGTTTTTCAGCACATTTTTTGTGCTGAAAAACTCGGCTTATACACAAGTATATACGGTATATATATATACATTAAAATATACATAAGATTGGCAGGTTGAGTTATTGTTCTAATTACATAGTACATTAACTCAATGCACCCTATACTATCATTAGCTCACAATAACATTAAGGATTAACCATACCATCTGTAAGAGTATATATAAACAATAGTTGTAGATAGCCAAACATCTTGCAAAACAATGGGGTATAGGACAAATCTAAGTAAAGCAGATAGATCTGGAGAAATGGGTGGTACCTGCAGATGGCTAAGCCTTATATTGCTGCTATTGTGAGATACTGATGGTATAGGCTGCGATGAGTTACCGCACTGTGTATCAAAGCAATTACTAACCCTGGCAATCTTATATGTTATTTTGTTTGGAATATGGTTGATCTTATGGGAATTAAGTAAAAGTTTACTTTACTGATGGTAGACTGTCCTCAATTACCTCAATAAAAAAACTTTCCCAACAGGAAAAAATGTTTTTTTGGAGTGAATAGCTCCTAGGAGCTCTTGGCCATACTAACCAGTCCTGCAGTCCATGTCCTTTCTTTAAAATTTAGATAGAGCTTTTGTTTCCCCCTCACTAAAAAGGCAATTGCACGGGTTGTAACATTTTTGGAGTGGGCAGTCTGATCTGCATCGGCTCTCGATCAGTGTTCTGTTCCCTTCGGAAACAAATCACTATTTCCTTCGTTTTCAATAAATTCAGTACCAATCCGTTTAGATTTTTTTGAAAGTCATATTTTTTTGAAATGTGGAGATAGTAAATAAAAACGGAGCTGTCTGAAAATCAGAATATTTCAAGTTGCCCATGGCAACCAATCACAGCTCCCCTTTAAAATATTCATGCTAGAAATATTCTGACTTTCAGACAGCTTGATAAATCTGCCCCAATATTTACAATCTGCACCTATTTTGATCTTAATATTAAGTAGTTGGAAATCCATTGAATTAGACTAGTGCCGACCCCCATTTTATTTAGTTTCTGGCACAAACGCTCTGGGATTATTCTGTTGAATGCACTGCCAAAGTCGAAAAACATTATCTTAGACCCTGGCTCGTCCAAATGCAAATATACCCTGTGAACCAGGTGAAGAAGCGCATCCTCCACACCCAGACGTGGTTGGTATGCAAACTGTAGAGCAGTGGTTCTCAACCTTTCTAATGTTGTGACCCCGCAATACAGGTCCTCATGCTGTGGTGACCCCAAACCATGCAACTCGCAGTAAAAACACAGTAAAATTGCGGCTCCGATGGCTTTAGGCGACCCCCGGTTTTGGCTGTTCGACCCCCGCTGGGGTCCCGACCCACAGGTTGAGAACCACTGCTGTAGAGGATCGAGATACGCTTTAACCGCTCCAGCCAAGTGTCTCAGAATGAAGCGTCTCTAACACCTTCAGAATAATTGGGGTTAGTTCTATCGGGCAATAATCATTTGGTTCTTTAGGAACCTTAACCTTCTGCGCCGGTACAAATAAAGATGCATGTCACCATATAAGTTGCTTACTTGAGAAAACTATCAAATGAATGGTTTCAGGTTAGAGGTGGTAAGATCAAGAATATTCTGATGTTTTACCATCTAGTTTTGTTAGTCTGGGACTATCCTAATACAGTGGGTGCTAACAAACAGAAATCTGGTGCATGTAAAGGACAACAGTGTAATCAGTGGCTGCTAGACACATTTCTTCTACTACATACATGTAATCATCCGTCCTGAGTGAGAGGGTGTCTGGTGAAGACATTAGTGGGTATGTGCACATGTACTAGAAGGGTCTGTACAGTGGTCATGCATGCACTTGGATGTAAAAAGTGAGATCAGAGATGATCATTACACTGAGGGGCAAGGCTGAAGAATCAGGAATCACGGATTGATGTAGATCTAAAGACTGGATCCAAAGATTCATATGTTACCCTGCTCAACATAGGGACATAATGGAAAGTCAACATTAGTTTGGGGACAAAGTGAAAAAGTTGTGTGAAAAGTTCAGCCTGAAGAGAACCTGGGGGCAAAAGAAAATTGGGTTAAAATGGCTGTAAATTTTGTGCCTGTTAAAAACACAATAGAAAAACTGTCCAAGACAATTTAGAAAGAAATGGAGCATTAGAAAATAGAAGCATCTGAAATATATTAAAAATGTCTGTTTTGCATATGTTACTAATATCGAAAAGTTCACGGCCCAGATGTGACAATGTCAAGCAATCTAAAAACAGATGAACACAGCGGGGAGAAAAGATGAAAGTAAAGTATTTGAACAAAATATACATATCACAAATTGTCTTTGACAACATTTAAACAAAAGCATACATTACTGTACGTTTCAGGAGATGGGAAGTCTGAGAAATGATGACTTGGGACGGAAGTCTGGATGAAGTGGTGGGTGTATCTGAAATCCGACAGGGGTCATTGATTATTCCCCTGAGTCAGAGACGGGAAGTGTACTGTTATCACCCCACAATGCACATCCGATTAATTAGCATATTTTTAAAAGAGGTTTTTTTTGCCATTATACTCAAGTAGATCGTAAATCATGGTTTGATGGGGAAAGATTCCCTTTAATACATATCACCTATTTGTTCTATATATAATGCAAACAACAGGATTCCTTTACAGCAATAAACTACAAGTTAATGGGGGACCCCATAGACATTTGTCGTTTTCACATTTGAATGGAAACATTAAGATGTAATGATATTGTGTGCTTAAAGAAATGGTGACTGGCAGCTAAAAAACACTGATGTAGCCATAGAGGTTCAGAGAGATCCCAGCTATGACTTGGACCCAAAGTGGGGTCCAACTAAACACCTGACTTCCCTTTGGGAGCCCTCTCTATACATCATTTAAAAAAGTGCTGTAAAAGGACTTTAAAAAGTTGCACAATTTCTGAAACATGAAAATAACACAAATGCCAGTATTTTACATTTCCATTTTTACATCATGTAAGTATGTGTTTATACTTACATTAGACTATATTTACATCAGACTATGAAGAATTGCCTTCTTTACTTACTATGATTGCATTGATCTATTCCTGACACTGTTTGGTGCAGGCAGATTTTCCCTAAAACAACTTCCTGTGATGTTTAGTCCCTAGAAACCGAGAAAAAGGTTAAAGTATTGCTTATAAAAATGATGGTATGTACAAGATAAAGGATAATGTAGACATCCCTAGGATTTGCACTGCTAAGACCCCTAGCAGGTTGCAAAAAGTATAACTGAAAGGGGTTTCCGGTGTGTAAGGGCATCTATCATCACAATATCCCTACCCAAAAAAACTACTATGTTATGTAGGGCTATGTCAAAACATGCCACTTATTTTTTATTGATCAGCTGCGACTTTTATGCCAAACTTCTCTTTAGAAATAGGCAAATTAGGCTGAAGTGCTTTGGTGAAGCACTTCTGGACTTTAACTCCATATTATCAGGATTTGAAGCAGTGTCCTGTGCTATGTAGCCTGATTGTTTTATTCTTCTTTCTGCTGTCTTTCTGCATTATCTACTGCTGGATTTCGTTCTCAGCTGTGTTAATTTGTATTATCCTATCAGGAGTGGCCAGTCTCCATTTTAGGCTGGTTTTGTCATTCCGTTTTTTCTAGGTATTGTATCTGAATCTTATCCCTGGCTCTGTTTCGTTGGAACATCTATACTTTTTAGTAGCTTGTTTCTTTGTCTGTGGTGAGAGATTCTGTGAAGTTTGTCTGTTCTCTTGTATTCACTCACAACTTTCCTCTCTGTTACCCTTTGTCTTTGTTTATTTTATAGTGTTTTGTGGACCCGCTCTGGTTGTTACCCGTTATTCCTGTCCTCTGTATTGCCTTCTTCCCTGTATTCTACCTTGGTTGTATGTTTGTGTACATGCTGGGATTGCTAGTTAGCCAAGTTTTATTGTAGCAATCATTTCGTTAGAGGGGCCAAAATTTAGTGCACCAGACCCTAGTATCCTTTAGTCCTTTTCCTTACCTTCTGGATAGGTCTTTGTGTTCAGAGAGAGATAAGTTGGCAGGTCTGGGGCTAGCCTGGGTTAGCTTACCATCACCTACAGGCAGGGACTAGCTTAGCCATAGAGTTAGGGACAGTTTTCCCATCACTGTTTCCCTAGTTCTTGCTGCTCTCTTTAGTTGGTTTTCTTCTTCATTATAAACTGTGACACAGATCTGCTGGTCTTGTGGCTGAAGTAGGAAGGATGAGAGAAAGTGCTGGGTGGTAGCAGGGTGAGTGTAGCAGGGTGAGTTGTTACTTCTGTGGCACCTGAGCCTTGAAGTGCTCAGGTAACGCCCTCAAAGCACTTCAGCCTAACTTGCATATTTCTAAAGTATACTTTTGGCATGAAGGAGCAGCTAGAAAATAAAAACAAAGTGATAGATCTATTCAAAGGTATGGGTAGATATATGCAGTTGTGCAACCTTAAGTTAAAAAAACTTGAACAACAGCGGAAAAAATAATCCATTTATCAACATCCCTGTGATAAATTACACATAAAGACAGATATACTAAAACTTTATAACAGTTAGTGCAAAAATAACATATCCATTCTTATACGCACAACATCTATCACACTATTAGACTGTCCAATCTACCCCTACACCTCCTATAAGTCATTTTACAGCTACAAATGTGTTCTCAATTTGCCTAACTTTTGGTACATGCCATTTCAACTTAGGCCCTGCCCACTATCCCTGAAGCCACTCCCAAGATAGATAAAATATGTCCCTTTCTTGAAAGTTGTATAAAGCTTCATATATATATATGGCATAAGGCATTTTAGACAGTTTTTAGCTCAAGTTAGAACAATTTTTTTGTTGTCTGTAGACTGAAGAATATGCCCCAATGACCACATATAAATGATGTCCATGCATGTATCCATATAAAAAGTGGTAGTAGCCATATAGCTACTACATACAAATGAAAAGATCATGTAAAAGGATGTAGAAGTTCCTCTATCATATATCCCTTTCATGAAGGACTAAAAACATTAAGAATCATGAAGGACCACCCACAGCACCGATTTGTTTATGTGTTTTGAATTTGAAAACTTTCAGACATTGCATGAACTTCATACATCTGGTTCATTGATTTTTATTTTTTGTACCATTTTCAAGTCTGACAACAGTTGAGAATCCGTGTGGTCTTGTTGAGGTTAGAGATATTTCATATAAGGCATTTTTAGTAATTGCTCTAACTATGTAGGTGGCTAGGGAATGAGACACTTCCAGAAAGAAACATTGCTCAGACGGATTATGCAATTAGCTGTATGTGGATACATGGCAAGACTCAAGGTACAAAGTCTTAAGGAAAGTTTACAGTATATAGATTTTCTATTAACATATTTGTGTTCATGCATTTTGTATTTACTTCCTGACAGCCCCACCAAAGATTTTCCTTTTAACATCAGCACTGGTTTAGGCCATTATATAAAAAACAAAAACTACCGTAGACTTTTTTAGCATTTTCCAGATGATTTAAGAATTTAGAGGGCCCACGCCCTAAAGACTGTGTGAATGTACCAAAGCTAGGAGAGAAAGATCTGGACCACACATCTGCATGCAATGAGCATGTATTTAAGGTAATTGCAAGATTATTAACCACTTACTGACATGTGATATAATACTATGTCACATGCGGGTGTGGGTGCATGGGGAGGGCACGGGGGAAGTCTTTGCTGCATAGGTATTTTCCCACCGATCGCCGCCAGCGAAGCTGCCAGCAGTTTCAAAAAGTTGGCGGCGCATGGGCCCTAGGAAGTCTGAAAAATAGTAAAAATAAAAAATCAAATTTAAAGTTAAAAAAAAGATTAAAATAAAAAAACATAAACATTCAAATCATTCCCCTTTCCCTAGAACTAATATAAATATAAATAAACAGTAAAAACATAAACACATTAGGTATCGACGCATCCGAAAATGCCCAATCTATCAAAATATAATTACCGGTTATCACTGCGTTTAACCCCCTAACGGAAAATAGCGTCCAAAGACGAAAAATATCAAATATTGTATAAAAAGTTATCAAAAGGTCGTACAGTCCTAAAAATGATAACATTGTAAACATCATCAAAAGTCTCAAAACACGACACCTCCCAAAGCTCTGTGCACTAAAGTATAAAAAAGTTATTAGCACCAGAATATAGCAAAATCCCCCAAAAAATTTTTGTACAGGTTTTAATTTTTGTAAATGTATGAAAACATTATAAAACCTATAAAAATGTGGTATCCCCATAATTGTAACGGCCCAAAGAATAAAGTAGACATGTCATTTGGGGCACACAGTGAAATCCGTAAAATCCAAGCCCACTAGAATACGGCGCGAATGCGTTTTTTCACCAATTTCCCTGCATTTTGAATATTGAATACCGGCTTCCCAGTACACGGCATGGAATAGTAAATACCACCATTTTGAAGTGTAATTTGTTACACAGAAAATAAGCTCTGTACATGGAAAAATAAAAAAGTTATAGATTTTTGATGGTGGGGAGTGAAAAATTAAAACGAAAAAACAAAAAAAAGGCCTCGGCCGGAAGGGATTAAATGTCACAAGCCTGGTCACATGCATCTCCGAATTGCTAAGGTAATAAGGAAAGTTTGGCTGTGCCAGTTAGATTAAAATGGATGCATTTTTTCTAAAATCTTTAATATTTTATCATGTATAAGCCATTTACAAGTATAAATCGTATTGCAACCGTTGATGCTGATTGCATTATACCCCTGCTGATATGGGCGTTTGTTTGACCATGTTGGTCTCTCCATTGTATTGTACTTTTGAGAAACTAAATAAAAACAAGTGAAAGTTTTTTTTGCTCTGCTAACCAGGTATCATTTTACTCCTCATTTTTGATGCAATTTAAAGCAACACAACATCCTTATTCTACTGCCCTTTTAAAACTATCATCATACTACTATATCTAATTGTTTGCATGCTTTACCTACTTTACCAGTGGCATATGTACTGTTCAGGGGTGGATTAAGACTGCCATGGGCCCTGGGCTGCATGAATATTATAGCCCCTACAAGTCTGAAATCATTGCATTAAGACTGGTGTTAAACTCCCCTCGCTGGCACTCTTGCACTCGTATCCACTCAAGAGGCTCCTGCAACCTAGTAAATACGGACACAAACTCTACCAGTTCGGAACTGTAGACAAGATCTGAACTGGAGGAAATGTTTGCAATAGTCTCTGACAGTTTTCTGGTGAAAACTATAGTAAATGTAACTGATTGGGCAATCAGCTTAGGCCTGCCAGACATTTCTGAAATTATGTCTGAAAATTTTCCATTTTGTCTGAAATTTTGACATTTTTATTTCCAGTGTATAAAAAAAAATCACACCTAAAATTGTCACTTTTATTGTGCATATCCCTGGTTTCCTGGCACCTAGAAATACAATACACTTACAGTAGATACATATAAAAGAGGAGATTCACCTCTTTCAGAGGAACAAATTCTGTGTGTCAGGGATCCAAATGTATGGCTCCTAGAATGTAGGAAATATCTTATTCACCCTCATAGTGGTGCCATCCTGTGAAGACATATAAAACATGTCTTTGGCAATAAAAGGGTTAATACGCTATGGTAATATGGAATCCGCTGTCACTGAAGAGTCGAGACAGATACAAAATACCACACAAAGAAACAGACGTAATGGAATTTAATTATATTAAATATTTAAAATATTTTTTGCTTGATGACGAAGCCCATTGAGTGTGAGAATTCCTCCAAATCACTGGAGGGCAAAGCAAAGAACTACAGGAAACGTTTGGAATTTCAGACAAAGGGTTCTCTACTAAATACTTATTTCATGAAATAAAATGCAAATGACGTCTCTCACGGTTGAAGCGCTCCTGCAATAAAGAGTACAGGCTTTTCCATTCTTTGCAGGTGGGAAAACTTCATAAACCTAATAACAAGATATCAACTTATTCAAATGCATATGCATTTAAGTCCTCCAGGGTGAGAAAAGGAAAACCAGGCCTCAAACCATGCCTGAAATAAAGCAGTTCCCTATACATCAGTGCTAGGCTTTCAGAAAGCCCAATGACATGACATGGCATCATAGCCAAAGCAACTAGTCTCCTTCAAAAGAAATAGACACCCCACTGTACACAGCACTGTTCAGTATCACTGCTCCTTGTCAGCATAGTGTAAGAAACTGGCGTGACTTGGTGAGAGGTCATATATTTTTATTTTTTAACACCTTAATTATTTTCAAACAGGTTCCATTTTAACAAGACAAGACAGTTGGGGAAGGATGTTTTCAGTAAGGCGTGACATCCATAAGCTCTTCTGTTTTGGCCTAGTGAGGAAATAAAGAATCCATTGTCTCCATTTTTAAAAAAAAAACAATTTGGCCTTGGCACTTTTGCTTCTTTCAATCTCAATATCTTCAAGGTTCATAATTTGATGTTGTACACATTTACTAAGGGTCCGTGGACCGCATTTATGTCGGGTTTCCCGACTTTTTCAGATTAACGCCTCATTTAACAGGGGTTTTTGGCGCACACAATCGGACTTTCATGCGACACAAATCGGGGGGCGTGGCCGTCGGACAACCCGACTGATTCGGACTAAGCGCAGGGTTTAAAATTCAAATTGTGTCGCAAGACATGCACTTACAGACACCAGGAAGAAGATGGTGAACTCTGGTGGACCTCAGTGTGGCAGCGACACATGCAGGATATCGGGCGCACGATCTTGGTGAATTGCGCCGGACTTCATCCTTGTCGGACAGTCCGGATCAGGGATCGCAACAGGACCGGGTAAGTAAATGTGCTCCAATGTATTTGTAACATCTGTGTCAGGGTCATTCTCGGTCTATGGTGTGCATTGTTTTTATCTCTATTTCTTGCTCATATTCTGGAGTGTGAACATGGGTTTACTGGCCTGTTGTTTTGATTCATTCAGCACCTGAGGTTTTTTTTCCTGCAGCCTAGCTTGGTCAAGTAATAATTAACCTGTGGACATTCCTGCTCTCTGTCCTGATCTCTGAGCTCTGGCCCAATCACCAATTTGCCCAGGGCTTTGAGATCACATATACACTCACCGGCCACTTTATTAGGTACATCTGTCCAACTGCTCGTTAACACTTAATTTCTAATCAGCCAATCACATGGCGGCAACTCAGTGCATTTAGGCATGTAGACATGGTCAAGACAATCTCCTGCAGTTCAAACCGAGCATCAGTATGGGGAAGAAAGGTGATTTGAGTGCCTTTGAACATGGCATGGTTGTTGGTGCCAGAAGGACTGGTCTGAGTATTTCAGAAACTGCTGATCTACTGGGATTTTCACGCACAACCATCTCTAGGGTTTACAGAGAATGGTCCAAAATAGAAAAAACATCCAGTGAGCGGCAGTTCTGTGGGCGGAAATGCCTTGTTGATGCCAGAGGTCAGAGGAGGATGGGCAGACTGGATCGAGCTGATAGAAAGGCAACAGTGACTCAAATCGCCACCCGTTACAACCAAGGTAGGCAGAAGAGCATCTCTGAACGCACAGTACGTCGAACTTTGAGGCAGATGGGCTACAGCAGCAGAAGACCACACCGGGTGCCACTCCTTTCAGCTAAGAACAGGAAACTGAGGCTACAATTTGCACAAGCTCATCGAAATTGGACAGTAGAAGATTGGAAAAACGTTGCCTGGTCTGATGAGTCTCGATTTCTGCTGCGACATTCGGATGGTAGGGTCAGAATTTGGCGTCAACAACATGAAAGCATGGATCCACCCTGCCTTGTATCAATGGTTCAGGCTGCTGGTGGTGGTGTCATGGTGTGGGGAATATTTTCTTGGCACTCTTTGGGCCTCTTGGTACCAATTGAGCATTGTTGCAACGCCACAGCCTACCTGAGTATTGTTGCTGACCATGTCCATCCCTTTATGACCGCAATGTACCCAACATCTGATAGCTACTTTCAGCAGGATAATGCGCCATGTCATAAAGCTGGAATCATCTCAGACTTGTTTCTTGAACATGACAATGAGTTCACTGTACTCAAATGGCCTCCACAGTCACCAGTGTGGAGGAACGGGAGATTCGCATCATGGATGTGCAGCCGACAAATCTGCGGCAACTGTGTGATGCCATCATGTCAATATGGACCAAAATCTCTGAGGAATGCTTCCAGCACCTTGTTGAATCTATGCCACGAAGAATTGAGGCAGTTCTGAAGGCAAAAGGGGGTCCAACCCGTTACTAGCATGGTGTACCTAATAAAGTGGCCGGTGAGTGTATGTTCTTACCATTTCATTCACTGCTTACTTATTTATGTTTGTTTGCAGGGCCATTGGTGGGTTGTGTTCCAGGGATCACTGTCTTCTGTTTCGCTTATCTGGTTTCACCTTACAGTACGATAGTGTAGGCACATTATTATGTAGCCAAAAATGACATGAAACATTTGCGGTAAATATGCATGGAATGTGGGAAGGGATTTCACTTCCCTTCTCTAGATAGTGAGCAGGGAGTAAGAATTCTCCATACAGAGATTTTGCCAATTAATATTGCCGCATATTTCCTCTACATAGTAAAATAAGCAGGTAAATGGAACCAATGGGATCCCCTATAGGGACTGATACATCTTGTATTTGACAACACGAGCTCTGCACCTATGGGCACCATAAGCCATGAAAAGGGTCGGTACTTCTCACCTTGCAGTCAGTTTTGCAGTCAGTTCTAGAGGTGGAAGATTAAAGGCATAAAGTTCTTTATCATTTATATTGAACTGGATATCCCTTTAAGTCACATCGAGAACAGTTTTTCTCACCGTCTGCAGTGGAATGCACTTATGCAGGTTAACATCAGGCACATCATGAGACCAATCATCAAATGCAGTGGAAGTATCATGTCTTGTCTATTCATTTAGTAATCTAGCATATAACTGGGATTGATTTGGGCAAGTGACAGAACAGTGATAAGGAGGAATCCAGTAGTGCTGGTGGCTCATATGGATGATAGAAGGCTGCATGTAGTGTAGTGTGTCATCTGAGTATCTACTGGTATTAGGATTCTAATCAAAGATGTACCTTACCAAACATGGCAGGTTATTAAGATCCACATTATTGAGATCCCGCATCCCCCTTGTCCTTAAAACTATTATGCTTATAGTCTATTAATGTGAATACGTGTCTTTTACTGTGCCACAGAAAGTGGGAAAATGCATATCATTTTTAGCAGATGGTATCTGCAAGCTAACGACAAGAGCCAATGTTGCCAATGTTGTAAGTCTGTCATTTTGGAAACCCGTAGATCGAATCTTGTGTGTGTCCCACCTTAATTCCCAAATATGTGACACACTGGCTAGTGGTAAAGCCGGTAAGGTAGTACCCAATAAGAGGAGGAAACTTATACCTAGTAATAATCCTGCACTTATCTGTAAGCTTCAAACCTTAAATGGCCCCAAAGTCATCGCCAGCAGCCAGTGATTGGTGTGCACTTCATGGTGACCTGACGGGTGATTTCAGTACTGCTGCATCTGTCCCCCATAGAGTTCAAATGCATCTGTTAAGGCTTCAATGCCAAATCAGAGAGAAGCTTAGACAAGGGGTACCCCTGTCTGTACTGAAAAAGTCATGAAAGATGTCCCTGTGTGCATCCCCTGCCTCTGGATTTGGTCTATAAAGCATGAAGATAAGTATGAAATGGTACCTCGAAGCCCATTTTGACCAACACCAGCCATTCACAGACAGATTTTCAAAGGCTTTCTCTTTGTCGGGGGTGACCAGAACAGGTCTCCCACATCCCTAGTTGCTCCCTCTGCGTCTCCAAGGCCACAGGTAGATCCTCACATCATGAACCGCACTTGATTTCCTAAAATCAATGTTGGTAAAATATCTGCCAGACAATTGGCCTATGCTTTGAAGAAGAGCTTTGATTTTAGTAATAAAGTAGGCCTAAAAGAGCACAGGTCAACCAGGTCTCTTTCTCCTTTAACAAAAGCATTAAATGTAAAGTATTAGAACCTGGAGGTAGTGGTCTGTCCTGAAGCATGGTGTTAAAAAGATTGGGTTGTTACTGTAGTAACATAGTTTTATGACATTTCCCAGGAAACCCCTTATTGCCCTTGAGCAAATCATAATCTGTAACTTTTCCACAAGTTTAAAGAGGCATTAAAGATTGTCAGTTGTTCCTCCGTCATCTGGGCATTGTCAGTTTATTTAAAAAGGAAAGACCCTGACGTGCATCATACAGCAAATTCGCATATAGTTGCTCATTATTGTCACTCTGGGGGGAATTTATAATATTATGGTTCTCATGTGACAGCATATGATAGAGGCCGCGCCCAGGGGTAGATTAAGATTGTCATGGGCCCTGGGCTGAATGAATATTATGGCCCTTACAAGTCTGGAATCACTTCCTACATATGGTACCAGAATCAAGCTTCTTGGGGATTTGAGGATGGGTCCCTTCTGCCTGTTTCAAACTGTGGTTTCAGGACCTTCGGAGGACCTTCAAAGGTCCTGAAATGGCCCTTGCGTACATGTAGTTAGGAGTTTATTCCTTCTGTAAGTGGTAGGAGCAGGGGATCTTTGAAGGCAACAGCCGTTTCACACCGTCGGCGCTAATGGTAAGTATTGCTATTTTTTCTTACCTTTGCACTTTGAACATATACATTTTTAGCAATCTCAGCTATGTACCTGCACACATGAATCATAAGGAGTCTGGATAGTATTTTCACTATTCCAAGTTGGATTGCTTCCTTCTGTAAGACACAAACTGGTGTGGCTGTTATTCACATGTTGTCATTAGTATTCTAGAAAGTTAGACTCTTGGGAGGGTGCATGGCCCTTAAAGGAAACCTACCACTTGAAGTGGCAGGTTTCAGATGGAAATACAGAGCACCAGCTCAGGGTGAGCTGGTGCCGGAGCTTATTTTTGTTAGTGTTTTAAACCACTGTATTGCGGTTTAAAACACTTTTTAAACTGTATAGCCGGCGCAGGGAGGTACGCGCTCGGTGCTTACCATGCACACGACCGTGCGCGCGGCTACATAGGAAGTGAAGGAGAGCCGCGTGCATGGTAAGCGCCGAGCGCGTACCTCCCTGCGCCGGCTATAAACTTTAAATAGTGTTTTAAACCGCAATACAGCGGTTTAAAACACTAACACAAATAAGCTCCGGCACCAGCTCACCCTGAGCTCCAGCCGCCCTCCGCTCCTCCATGCCCGTTCCAGCCCCCGCCCTGCTCCGTGATGCCCGCTCCGATCCTCCATGCCCGCTCCAGCCACCCTCCACTCCTCCATGCCCGCTCCAGCCCCGGGTCCGCTCCTCCATGCCCGCTCCGTGATTCCCGCTCCGATCCTCCTTGCCGGCTGCAGCCCCCACTCCGCTCCGTGATGCCTGCTCCATGATGCCTGCTCCGATCCTCCATGCCCGTTCCAGCCCCGCTCTGCTGCTCCATGCCCACTCCAGCCCCTGCTCCGCTCCTCCATGCCCGCTCCGTGATACCCCCCCGCTCCTCCATGCCCGCTCCAGCCCCCGTTCCGCTCCACTTCAGCCTCCGCTCCTGCATGCCTGATCCAGCTTCGGTGCTCATGTCTTCGGCTAAGTGAGCAGATGTTCGGAACATCTGCAATTTGTTCTTCACTGTGTTCTTTCTGTGCTGTTGGTCCCGCTCCAGCCCGCTCCACTTCAGCCCCCGCTCCGATCCTCCATGCCCGCTCCAGCCGCCCCCCGCTCCGCTCCGTGATGCCTGCTCCGATCCTCCATGCCCGCTCCAGCCCCGGGTCCGCTCCTCAATGCCCGCTCCGTGATTCCCGCTCCGATCCTCCATGCCGGCTCGAGCCCCCACTCTGCTCCGTGATGCCCGCTCCGATTCTCCATGCCCGTTCCAGCCCCGCTCTGCTGCTCCATGCCCACTCCAGCCACTGCTCCGCTCCTCCATACCCGCTCTGTGATGCCTGCTCCGCTCCTTCATGCCCGCTCCTCCATGCCCGCTCCGTGATGCGCCCCCGCTCCTCCATGCCCACTACACCCCCCTTCCGCTCCACTTCAGCCTTCGCTCCTGCATGCCTGATCCAGCGTCGGTGCTCGTGTCTTCAGCTAAGTGAGCAGATGTTCAGAACATCTGCAATCTGTTCTTTCACTGTGTTCTTCACTTAAATGATCCTGTGTTCACTATGTTCACTGTTTTAAGTGTATTCTTCACTGTTCTTCACTCTCTTTTCTTAATTAAATGCTCGATCTCGAGCATGAGAATTACTCGTCCGAGCAACGAGCCGTTTCGAGTAGACTCCCAGGAAACAATTATAGACTTGTTACTAAATGCATTGAGACTCAACGGAACCAAATACAAAACTAATTACTTTTGTTGACTGCCAAAAATTCTGAATGTCTGCTACAGTGGGTGTGTAGAGATTACTAACAAATATGCTCAACCCACAGGTTGTACAACTGTACATCTTAGTAAAGAGGTTGATTAGATCCTTTCATGTTGACCCTTGAATTTATTGTTAGAACTATTGAAGTGAATATTAGTACACAGTATCATATACCCTATAATAGAATACATCAGGAGTATTTTAAAGGAAATCTATCATGAGGAATCTACTTTTCAAAAGATTCCCCATGGTTGATTTCCAATCCCTACAGCAGCGGAAAACCTCTGTTTTCTGCTAATTCTGGGATGAAGCTGTAGCAGAAATAAGGTTTAATCTATAAATATGCAAATTAATTTCAAATGCTACCAGGGTTATGTAGTAGTCTCAGACAGCTCCAGGAGTGAAGGCTACTCCATTCCCCCAGTAGCTACTACAGACCCGCCTCTACCTGCTCTAGCACATTCTTCTGGTATGTCTCTGTCAGCAATTGAGCTCTGCACAAGTTCAGTAGCTCACAGTTGATACGTTCTCGGCAGAAGAATGGGAACTACTGCACAAGTGCAGAGCTCCCAAGCAGCAGGCACCTCACCGTCAGCGCAAAAGTAGCTACTGAGCGTACGCAGAGCTCGATTAGTGCCAGAAAAGCTGCTGCAGGGATTCAGGATAATGAGGCTCTGTTGCTCCTGTGGCTGGCTCGGCACTTCTCTTCTTGCACTGCTTCAGAGAATGATGTAATCACTGAGCTTCCTAAACTGTCCAGACAGAACTAATTAACCTGAGCTGGATGACTCATACCCAGCAGTGGTTGATTACTTTGATACTTTGATACATATTTATATATTACCTTGTAACGTTATTCTGTAGGTCAGGGCCGCATCTGCCATGAGGCGAGATGAAAATCTTGCTTCAGGCGGCAGAATGCGGAGCCCTTCAAAGAGCGGCGATATTCGCGACTCTAATTTGGGTGATTCAGGCGCCCGTTGCCGCCCGAATTGCCCACCAGCTAAATAAATAGCACCTGTCTCTTTAAGATTACCTCATGCTGCATGTGTCTCTGATCAGAACCGCGGTTAACAGGAGAGCCGCAAGAAGATGGGAGCTGCGCGCCGTGCGAGCACCCTGCCCGGAGGTTAGTATAAGTTTTATTATTTTTGATGTCCCCTTACTAATTAAATGTGGCCAATAAGGGGGGAATATAGGATTATATAGTTAATATAACTGTGTAGGGGTGGGGAGGTTTCTCTATATATTTATATATATCGGGCCATAATCCTTTTATCTGGGGGGGGGGGGTGCTGTGCATTTTATATGGGGCCATAATCCATATATCTGAGGAGGGGGTGCTGTTCATTTTATATGGGGCCATAATCCTTTTATCTGGGGAGGGGGTGCTGTTCATTTTATATGGGGCCATAATCCTTTTATCTGGGGGGGGGGGTGCATTTTATATGGGGCCATAATCCTTTTATTGGGGGGGGGGTGCTGTGCATTTTATATGGGGCCACAATTCTTTTATTGGGGGGGGGGCTGCTGTGCATTTTATATGGGGACATAATAATCCTTTTATCTGGGGGGGTGCTTTGCATTTTATATGGGGCCATAATCCTTTTATCTGGGGGGGTGCTATGCATTTTATCTGTGGCCATAATCATTTTACAATGGGGGGTGGGGGTTGTATATATTTATATGGGGCCAGATTACTAAAATGGGGCTGTATATGGAGTACAGTATATTACTAAGCTGGAGGGGATCTGTACATGGGAGCTGTATATAATTTAATTGGGGGGTGAACAATGAGAACTTTAAATATATGAGAGCAGGGCTTTATAAAAATATATTATTATATATACACAGTATATAATCTTATGTAACAGGGTGGGATATATTAGTTATAGGATACCATAGATTACTTTGCATCATGTAGACAAAATGTTGGGAGGTCTGTATTAATAAATTATGGGTGTTGTATATTGATTGGTGCTGTGCATGCTATAATTTCAGTAGAAATATATATAATATGAAGGGATGTTTAATATGTGTGGAAGATATCTGGTAGTGAATTCACCTGTGATACGTCATGGATTGGAGAACCTGGAATAAAGTCCTACTGATGGAAGAGATTGTCATCTATAAGGTACTAGATGCCACTAATGACTCCCAGAACCTGTAGCTAGTCACACAGTGTCAGTGAGCTTCCTGTGGCGCTGTTAATTGTTAGTAAAGTTTTCAGCATATACTGAACAGGGAGCGGGGGGGAAGGGGTGCAGCATTTTAATATTCGCCTCAGGCAGCAAATATGCTAGAATCGGCCCTGCTGTAGGTTATACACCTTTGATGAATTGTGTCTTATGGTATATGTACAGCTCAGGTTGATTAGTCCTGTATGGACAGTTCAGGAAGCTTTGTGTAATGTGATTATGCATGGCAGGAAGTCTTCACCCAGATTTCCTAAGGCCCTGAATTTATAATTGTTTTTTCAGAAAAACCACTTAACAAAATTTGTTTCTGCATTAGTGTAGCTACAGAATTCTCAAGGTATGTGTGGTTCATAATGTATTAAATCATATGGTAGATTTTCTTTCATGTTTAGCGTCTGGGATTTTGGTTGGATTATGGTAGGGGAGCTCTTCTAACAAAATGAAATTCAACTAGTTGATACCACTTTTACGTAAACAATAGTATAATGAACTAAGATTTGTTGCCATTTGTTCTAGTTTTCTATGCAGAGGCTTCTTCACTGGACTCTTCTCTGATGTTCTGCTAGCTGTAAGGCTATAGAATGCTTCTCCTTCCTCTATTGCCCCTTTTTTGCTACATCTTTTTGGTTTGGATGACTCCTTTTCTATTCTTAACATACAGGAGCATAAGGAAGCCAGGACAAGACCCACCATTCTTGGGAAAATTAGAGACCTTAGTTTCAGCACATCATGTATGCTGATTAGGCCATCTACTGTCAGGTAGGTGCAATGATGGACAACAGGAAGGCACTAATCTTAAACCGTAACTTTAAACCATTTTGTCATCAAGTGTGACCCCCTCTTCCCCCTTTAAAAACAAACAGAGCCATGGACATATTATGTTGCTTACCATTTTTTTCCAGAGTTATGGTATATTCTGTTCTTAAGCTGCTTGACCAAAATCTTCCTCAGCAGCAGTGAAAGTGGTCAGTTACAAACTTCTTCCTGTATCTACCCTGAAGCTGAGTCAAAATTAGACTGCACCTGTTGCCATGATGCCTTGCATTTTCTTATTACATAAATTATCAGCAATTCTGGTGATATTCCTAAATGTAAATCCATGAAAAACTGCATAGTGTACATACAGGAAACATATAGAAAAATGCTGGCAGCTTTATTCACATGGAAGATCATGTAGCATATAATAAATAGTAGTTGGAGAGAAAACAGAGACAGAGAAAAATCTGCAAAATTACAGATTGGGATTCAGGAATTGATAGGGAGTAGGGTAGAGATTTTATTTTAGTATTCTGTATAGGAAATTTATGCAATCACACAGCATCAGACACAGCTTTACTATCAGCTACACACAGAAAGTACTATCACATGACCACCGCCTCTTCGCTTTATAGAACGAGCAGGGAGCAGCATCCCCTCCCTTCTGTGAAATCATCCTGTCAACAACTCAGCCAGGATGCTGAGTCACCTGTGGGCACAAATACAGGATTGAACTTAATAACTTTCCCTTTTTTCCTACAGCAATTTACAGAAATTTCTGTGGTGATGGTTTTTTCATTATCCTTACTGCATCATATTTTGTTTCACTGCTAGATTGATTTCTAGGGCTACTTCTCTACTCTGGAAATGTTACTGCATCCCACCATCACTCTTGGTCTCTCTAGTCCGTGTCCTGTGGAATAGCCATCCCAAGTGCCAAAGGTTGCTCTAAAAGCCCTCTTTGTGGGTACCCAGGCCATCACCCCAGCACAGAGCTTACCAGACAAGGCCTTCTGCTGCAGTCACAGGAAGCCCAGGATGTGCTAAGCTAAATTATTGTGTCATATCCTTGAATACCTACTGCTACCAGGGGAGGGAGAAGGTGTGGACAGAGTTGGATTATCATTCAAGCTACGGCTCTGTGCCTTCTAATCCTCCCTGTTCAGGAGATGGATGAAAACTACAATGATAACCTCAATTTCTCCACCTTCTTTCTAATGCACTGATATCCTCAAGATAATCATAGAATTGAAAAGTGGGACAGGACAGAGTAGTTAAAAATAATTTAATATTATTATTATTAGTATTATTATTATTAAAGTATTCAGACCTCTTTATATTCTTTCACTCTTTGTTTCATTGCAGTCAATTGGTAAGATTAAAAAAGTTGTTTTTATTTTTTTTTTTTGCTCATTAATGTGCACTCTGCTCCCCATCTTGACAGAAAAAACAGAAATGTAGATTATTTTGCTAATAAATTAAACAAGAAAAACTGAAATATCACATGGTCGTAAGTATTCAGACCCTTTGCTCAGTATTTAGTAGAAGCAGCTTTTGAGCCAGTACTGCCATGAGTCTTCTCGGGAATGATGCAAGTTTTTCACATCTGGATTTGGGGATCCTCTGCTATTCTTCCTTGCAGATCCTCTCCAGTTTCTTAAGGTTGAATGGTGAACGTTGGTGGAAGCAATTTTCAAGTCTATCCTGGTGTGTTCAATTGGGTTTAGATCTGGGTTCTGTCTGGGCCAGTCAGGAATGGTCACAGAGATGTTCTGCAGCCGCTGCTTTGTTATTTTAGCTGTGTGCTCAGGGTCATTGTCTTCTTGGAAGGTGAACCTACGGCCAAGTCTAAGGTCCAGAGCACTCTGGAAGAGGTTTTCATCCACAATATCGCTGTAATTGGCCACATACTTCTTTCCTTTAATTGTAACCAGTCATCCTGCCCCTGCCCCATAGTATGATGCCGACACCACTATATTTCACTGTTGGGATTGTATTTGGCAGGTGATGAGAAGTGCCTGGTTTTCTGCACACATACCACTTAGAATTAACACCAAAAAGTTTAATTTTGGTCTCACCAGACCAGGGAATCTTATTTGTCATAGTCTGGGAGTCCTTCAAGTGTTTGTTTGCAAATTGTATGCAGGCTTTCAAATGTCTAGAGGAGGTGCACAATCAGCCATAAAGCGCCAAATGGTGGAGGACTGCAATGGTTCTTCTTTATGTCATTTACCAAGGCCCTTCCCCGATGATTGATTAGTTTGGTTGGACGGATAGGTCGAAGAAAACTTGTGGTTAAACCAAACTTCTTCCATTTAACCCCATAGCGCAATAAGACGTACCTGTATGGGCGCTGCTATCTTGGCTGAGATCGCCGCTCCCCGTGACATCATCAGGAATCAGCGATCCATTGCCATGCCAGCCTCGTGTCACACAAAGATCCGAGGCTATCATGATCTGGGCTATCTATTACAACGTGCGATCTGCACATTGTAATAGATGGTATGCAAAATCCCCATATACTGTCATACTGTAGTATGGCAGTATATGGTAGGATCAATCAGACAACCTAGGGTTAAAGTACCCTAGGGAGTCTGAAAAATAGTAAAAAATAAAAAAAAAGTTAAAAAAACCTAAAAATTCAAATCACCCCCCTTTCCCTAGAAGTCATATAAATATAAATAAACAATAAAAATCATAAACACATTAGGTATCGCGTCCGAAAATGCCAGATCTATCAAAATATAATAATGGTTTTTCACTGTGTTTAACCCCGTAAAAGAAAATAGCTCCCAAAGTCGCAAATGGCATTGTTTTGCCATTTTGAAAAATATAAAAAATTCAATATAAAGTGATCAAAAGGTTGTACAGTCCTAAAAATCAACTATTGAAAATGTCACAAAAAATTATACCACCCACAGCTCTGTACACAAAAGTATGAAATAGTTATTTGCGCCAGAAGGCAAAATTAAGATACTTTTTTTTGTACAGTTTTGTACAAATTTGGTATCCTCATGATTGTACTGACCCAATGAATGAAGTAGACCTGTCATTTGGGGCGCACAGTGAAAGCCGTATAATCCAAGCCCACAAGAAATGGTGCAAATGTGCTTTTTCATCAATTTCACTGTATTAAGAATTTTTGCTGCTTCCCAATATACGGCATAGAATATTAAATACCGTCACTATGAAGTGCAATTTGTTACGCAAAAAACGAGCCCATACACAGCTCTTTACTTGAAAAAAAAAGTTACAGATTTTTGAAGGTGGGGAGTGAAAAATAAAGACCCAAAAACAAAAAAGGGCCTGGTCCTTAAGGGGTTAAGGATAATGGAAGCCACTGTGCTCTTAGGAACCTCAAATGCTGCAGAAATTCTTATGTAACCTTGGCCAGATCTGTGCCTTGCCACAATTCTGTCTATGAGCTCCTAGGGCAGTTTCTTAGACCTCATGATTCTCCTCTGACATTCACTTTGATCTGTGAAGTCTGATATAGACAGCTGCATGCCTTTCTTAATCAAATCCAATCAGTTTAATTAAAAACTGCTGGACTCCATGGAAATAATAGAACCATCTCAAGGATGATCAGAAGAAAAAGGACAGTGTGTGAGTTAAATATCAGTGTATTTTTTTCTGCCAAGAACTTTTTGGACCTTACCACCTGGCTGCAGTGAAACAAAGAGTGAAAAAATAAAAGGGGGCTGAATACTCTCCATACCACTGTAAGTTGGTTTTCCTCCGGGTCCTCCGGTTTCCTCCCACATTCCAAAAACATAGTGGTTGGTTGCTTAGATTGTGAGCCCCATGGGGACAGGGACTGATTTGGAAAGCTCTGTGCTGTGCTGCATAATCTGTGTGCGCTATATAAAGAATTATCATTATTAAATCAGTGCCCCAAGTTCAAGTGATCCTTAGCCATGCCTGCCTAAGGGAAGGACACCATGTTGCTACAACAGCCCCTGACTGCATTGCTATCTCATGAGACACACTGTTCCATGCTATACCTTTCTTCAGTTGAGTGGTCAGCAGGAGCAGCCAAAGAGTAGTGCCTGGATGAACCTACAGTATATGCCACAATGGCAGCCATCCAGATAGTGTGGCTCTCCATTCTGCCTCAAAGTGGGGGTCCTGAGCAGTGCACCACACTCTATTTTGCTAAGCTAATTTTTAGTAACCATATTACAATTATGCCTTAATATGTCAACAATTATTACAAGCTGATTTTTACAAGTTTTACTACAATTAGAACAAGATGATTTGGCTGGTTATAACTGTAAGACCTGGAAACTAAAAATTTTTCTGTACAACTGCTGCTTATTATAATTATCCATTTGCATAAATAAGAGCATGTGTTTCACAGTGCAAATTATGATCCACATCCTATAAAAATCAGACAGGAAAGTATTTTTGGAATTTTTTTTACATTTTAAGTTCAATGATTTTCCCCATGGAAAGCCTTCGATCACATTATGTGGCGTCTGGCAGGTGTCTCAGAGAGGAAACCACAGAGGATTCCACCCTCATAAACAGTGTAGACTGCTGTCTATCCATTCTGGCAGTGATGTTGGGTCATAAGACTGGAGCTGGGAGCACATGGATCTGAGAACAAATGTAGACATTATGTAAGAGATAAGGAATCCATGGATGGATATGTGACCAGGGTTATTAGGTCAGACAGTGCAGGGGCACGGCATATTTTGGTTGTCTTAGGGGATTTTATCTTTTACAGTAATAACCCAGATGACAGGTATAAACATGAAATATGTCAGGACTGTTGAAAGTTGTACACAGACATAAACATGTGAATATATAAACTAGCAAGTCTGTCACCGTGTTAGTAATGCCAAAATACTGTGCACAAAAGGGGCCAATAAAAAGTATATGATGTGCAAGGACCTTTATAGACGTGTATCCTTTTCATGTCACCTAATCTGACATATACTTCTACAGTAGATGTCACTATAGTATCACAGATTATGAAGGTTTGAAGAAAGATCCCGGTCCCCCAATTCAAACCTATGATCCTGCACAGAACTGATATTTCTATGTTCAAATAAAACAGTATAAAATGTACTACAAACATGAAAAATACAAATATATGGGTCATATAATAATTCTGGGATACAATAACAGGGCAAGTATGCAATATGTGAACAGTGTACAAGCCAATCAGTGTATTTGTGAACAGTGAATAGGCTTTAAGCCCTTAAGGACACAGGGTATTTTCGCTAATTTCTCGCTCTCCATCTTCAAAAATCCATAACTTTTTCATTTTTCCGTGTGCAGACCTGTGTGAGGGCTTATTTTGTGCGTAACAAATTTTACTTTCCCATGATGTTATTTATTATTCCATGTCATGTAGTGGGAAGCTGCAAAAAAATTCCAAATGTGGAAAAATTGAAAAAAACTGCATGTGCGCCATGTTCTTGTGGGCTCAGTTTTTACGACTTTCACTCTGCGCTCCAAATAACACCTCTACTTTATTCTTTGGTTTGGTACGATCGCGGTGATACCAAATTTATACAGGTTTTATTGCGTTTTAATTAGAGATGAGCGAACATACTCGTCCGAGCTTGATGCTCGTTCGAGCATTAGCGTACTCGAAACTGCTCGCTGCTCGGGCGAATACTTCGCCCGCTCGAGAAAATGGCAGCTCCCGCCGTTTTGCTTTTTGGCGGCCAGAAACAGAGCCAATCACAAGCCAGGAGACTCTGCACTCCACCCAGCATGACGTGGTACCCTTACACGTCGATAGCAGTGGTTGGCTGGCCAGATCAGGTGACCCTGGGATAGAATAGCCGCTGCCCGCGCTGCTCGGATCATTCTGTGTCTGGATGCCGCTAGGGAGAGAGCTGCTGCTGGTCAGGGAAAGCGTTAGGGTGTTCTATTAGAATAGTGTTAGGCAGGAGTGATTCTACAAGAACCCAACAGCCCTTCTTAGGGCTACAATAACGTTATACTTTTTTTTTTTTTTTTTTGCAGCTAGTACCATATTGTGAGGAATTTGCAGGGGGACTTGCTACCGTTGTGTTTAGCTCTTAGTGACACACATATCCACCTCAAACACCAAAGTGGGAAAATTTATTAGGGGTTTGATTTCAATTAGGCACAGTCTGCCATTTACTTTTTATTTTACGTTTATTTTTTCATAACTCAGCGTCATCTCATCTGGCATAGTAGTGTGCTTTCATACTTGGCTAGAAAATAGCCATAGGAGAATCCAAACGGCTTACTTAGGCCTACAATAGCGTTATATATATTTTATTTCTGGTTGATCTGCTAGTGGCTGGCCTTGCTGTAGGGCATCTACTACCAAATTGTGAGGAATTTGTAGTGAGACTTGCGACCTTTGTGTTTAGCGCTTAGTGACGCACATATCCATCGCAAAGACCGAAGTGGGAAAATTTATTAGGGGTTGGATTTCAATTAGGCACAGTCTGACAGTTTCTTTTTATTTTACGTTTATTTTTTTCATAACTCAGCGTCATCTCATCTGGCATAGCAGTGTGCTTTCATACTTGGGTAGAAAATAGCCAAAGGAGAATCCAAGCGGCTTACTTACACCTACAATAGCGTTATATATATTTTATTTCTGGTTGATCTGCTGGTGGCTGTACTTGCTGCAGTGCATCTACTAGCAAATTGTGAGGAATTTGTAGTGAGACTTGCGACCGCTGTGTTTAGCGCTTAGTGACGCACATATCCATCGCAAAGACCGAAGTGGGAAAATTTATTAGGGGTTGGATTTCAATTAGGCACAGTCTGGCAGTTTCTTTTTATTTTACGTTTATTTTTTCATAACTCAGCGTCATCTCATCTGGCATAGCAGTGTGCTTTCATACTTGGCTAGAAAATAGCCATAGCAATAGGATAGCATCGTTTGGTTTTAAAAACTAAAAAACACAAAAAAAAAAAACACAAAAAAACACAAAAAAAAGTTAAAAAAATATTAAAGTTATAACTTTCATTTTCAAAATGTTTAACCCGAGGGCTAGGGGTAGAGGACAAGGGCGGGGACGTGGGCGTCCAACTACTGCAGGGGTCAGAGGCCGTGGTCCTGGGCGGGGTGAGACACCACCTGCTGATGAGGGAGCAGGGGAACGCCGCAGAGCTACACTCCCTAGGTTCATGTCTGAAGTTACTGGGACTCGTGGTAGAGCACTGTTGAGGCCAGAACAGTGCGAACAGGTGATGTCGTGGATTGCCGACAATGCTTCGAGCAATTTGTCCACCAGTCAGTCTTCCACGCAGTCCACCCATGTCACCGAAATCGGCAGTCCTCCAGCTCCTGCACCTCAGCCTCCTCCCCCCCAGTCTGCCCCCTCCCAGCAAAATTTGCCATTTGAACCGGCATACTCTGAGGAACTGTTTTCTGGACCCTTCCCACAGTCACAAACCACTTGTCCGGTTGCTGCTGAGCAATTTTCCGATGCCCAGGTTTTCCACCAGTCGCAGTCTGTGGGTGATGATGACCTTCTTGACGTAGTGGAAGAAGTGTGTAAAGAGGTGTCCGACGATGAGGAGACACGGTTGTCAGACAGTGGTGAAGTTGTTGTCAGGGCAGGAAGTCCGAGGGGGGAGCAGACTGAGGGATCGGAGGATGATGAGGTGACAGACCCAAGCTGGGTTGAGAGGCCGGGTGAAAACAGTGCTTCTGAGACGGAGGAGAGTCCTCGACCAGAACAGGTTGGAAGAGGCAGTGGTGGGGCCAGACGGAGAGGCAGGGCCAGAGCAGGTGCATCAGCGCCAAATGTGTCACGTAGTGAAGCTCCCGTGGCGAGGGCTCCCACGGCGAGGGCTAGATTTTCAGAAGTCTGGAGGTTCTTTAAGGAAACACCGGATGACCGACGGACTGTGGTGTGCAACCTTTGCCAAACCAGGATCAGCAGGGGTTCCACCACTACTAGCTTAACTGCCACCAGTATGCGCAGGCATATGAATGCTAAACACCCCACTCAGTGGCAACAAGCCCGTTCACCTCCGGCCGTGCACACCACTGCTCCTTCCCCTGTGTCAGCTGATAGTCAGCCCCCTGCCCAGGACCCTGGCACAAAAACCCCATCGTCGCCTCCACGATCCTCCACAGCATCCACCAGCGTTCAGCTCTCCATACCCCAGACGCTGGAGCGGAAACGGAAATATAGTGCAACCCACCCGCACGCCCAAGCCCTTAATGTCCACATCTCCAGATTGCTTAGCCTGGAGATGCTGCCCTATAGGCTAGTAGAGACCGAGGCCTTTCGCAACCTCATGGCGGCGGCCGCCCCTCGGTATTCGGTCCCCAGCCGCCACTACTTTTCCCGATGTGCCATCCCAGCCCTGCACCAGCACCTGTCAGACAACATCATCTGTGCCCTGACCAACGCCGTTTCTGACAAGGTCCACCTGACCACGGACACGTGGACGAGTGCTGCCGGGCAGGGCCACTATATATCGCTGACGGCACATTGGGTTAACTTGGTGGAGGCTGGGACCGAGTCTGACCCTGCGGCTGGTCATATACTGCCGACGCCGAGGATTGCGGGGCCTACCTCGGTCCAGGTCTTTCAGGCCTACTATGCCTCCTCCTCCTCCCACCCCTCCTCCACCTCCTCCTCCGAACTACCATCCGTGGGCATGGCGCCATCAGTCGGTAGCTCTAGGCACAGCAGGAGTGCCGTCGCTAAGCGACAGCAGGCGGTGCTCAAACTGCTGAGCCTAGGCGATAAAAGGCACACCGCCCAAGAGCTATTACAGGGCATTCCACATCAAACTTGTTAACTTTGTCGCCACCCTGCTGTGTAATCCACAAAATATACTGGCAAACTTTTATCATTTACCAATATTATTTCAGCGCTTCTTGCGCATCTGTTTACATTCCCCTCACCCGCCATATCCTAAACTTATAAGAACGCTACTACACTTGATCTTATACAAAAGGTTCTTAGAAGTGCTGTTTGGAGAGTAGCCTAGAGACAGGGGCTTGGATTGGCAAAAGCTCGCCTGGCAGCGGAGCACCAGCTCCATGCCAAGATCCAACTAACATAGTTTTAACTGCAGCACCTTTAATCTACTACTAGTTCACTGCCTCCATACATGGTCCCCTTATCAAACGAGCTGTGTCAGGCAGAATTTTGGGTTGTTTTCATGGCTTCCATGTTAACTTTGTCGCCACCCTGCTCTGTAATCCACAAAATATACTGGCAAACTTTTATCATGTACCGATATTATTTGAGCGCTTCTTGCTCACCTCCTTTGGTTCCTCTCTGCCACCCATTGGTTTGAAGCCTGAGTCCATTTAGGGTATGTCGCCATGCCACTCTCTAGCCTGCCGCTGCTGCCGCTGCCTCTGCATGCCGTCCCCTATAGTGTCAGGGTCAATTATTGCATGTTTTAGATGCTATCTAGCTTCATTCTGTCACTCTGTCATGGCCATGCTGTTGCCCATAATTTTGGCATAATGGTGCGATTAAGCAGCCTCAGAGGCATCCATGCATGCTGCCCCTGCTGTTTCCTGTCCATTTCCGTGGTGTTTCCATCCTTTTCTGAGGTTCCCAGGTGTTTGGCCAAGCTTCCCTGTGCAGAGCCTTGGTCCCCTTGAAAAATGCTCGAGTCTCCCGTTGACTTCAATGGGGCTCGTTATTCGAGACGAGCACTCGAGCATCGGGAAAAGTTCGTCTCGAATAACGAGTACCCGAGCATTTTAGCGCTCGCTCATCTCTAGTTTTAATACATTTTCAAAAATTAAACGAATGTGTACAAAAAAGAAAAAAAACATTTTGCCATCTTCTGACGCAAATAACTTTTTCATACTTTGGCACATGGAGCTGTGTGAGGTGTCATTTTTTGCGAAAGGAGCTGACGTTCTCATTGCTACCATTTTGAGGACTGTGTGACATTTTGATCATTTTTTATTACATTTTTTATGTCATCTAAAAAGGTGTAAAAGTCGCGTTTTGGACATTTGGGCGCCATTTACCGTTCCGGAGGTCACCGCCGTCAATAACCGTTTTTATATTTTGATAGATCGGGCGTTTTGGGACGCGGCGATACCTAATGTGTCTGCGATTTTTACTATTTATTATATTTTATATCAGTTCTAGGGAAAGTGGGGTGATTTGAACTTTTAATATTTTATTATTTTTTTACTTTTTTTAAACTTTTTTTAAACTTTTTTTTCCCACTATTTCTTAGACCCTCTAGGGTTCATTAACCCTAGATGGTCTGATCGCTCCTGCCATATACTGCAATACTACTGTATCGCAGTATATGGCATTTCTGCTCACTATACATTACAATGAGCCACAGGCTCATTGTAATGGATATGCAGAAGCTATGTATCCTTGGGTCAAACGAAGACCCGAGGCTACCATGGCAACCAATCGCCGCCCCCCGATGACGTTCAGGGGAACGGCGATCGGAGGTAAGATGGCAAGCACCGACCGCGGGTGATAGCGAAGGGTCTTTGCTGCGATATGCAGCAAAGCCCATCTCTGTATGAAGAAGGCTTAGCCCGTGAGCCTTCTTCATACAACCTTCACAGCTCCATGGCGGAAATATCCGTCACGGAGCGTGAAGGGGTTAAGCATGATAAGCCAGGGACACTTACTCATAGATCCAGGCACTGTGACTGTGGCAATCTTATTATATTTTACCCAACAATTATGGGTCAGAAATAAAGGAGAGCATCCAAAAGAGATATATGAAATATTGGAGAAGAAAGCGGATGCCCATGAATAAATAAATGTAACAATTTTTATTTTTATTAATTTTACATAGATACACAAAAAAAGAATATAAAAACAATTAAAAAGCACTTAAGATGCTGTACAGAGTACCCTTGTCCCCAGCGCACAATAGTCTATAATACAAAGAAGGTATATACAGGCTATATGTTAGTAAGACATGATAAGCTTAGTGGATAGTATACAACAAGATATAATCAATATAGCATCTGAAAAATATATAAAGATGAAACTGGCCTGTATATTACCTAGGTGAAGGACATCCAAGTGTGGCACTGGGGGCACTAATCCCCACGCGTTTTGCCTGGGTCATCTGACACAGGAAGAAGTAGAATCTAGTACCTCACAGGTGACACGTCTTCTCCTTTGGATCGAGAATCATCATAAATTCTAGCTGCAGAATTTTCCGACAGTTGCTTCAGCTCTGGCAGCACATCAACCTCACTGCACCCCTAAAATTACCACAGTTACTTACAATATAATGTCACTTGAATAACAGAAATATACCACACTATGATGATCAAGAATATACAAAATAATACCACCCTGTGCCTTCTGTATGTCACACTCCCAGAGTCTGCTGAAGTCATAGTACTCGTGCGGCCGTATTCCGGCCAGATCGAGTACCATTATAGTTATGAGCAGGGGCCACCTATAGGTACGGAAGAAGGCCCCTGCCGCAGTGCCAGGTGTTAGGGTCCACCGGGGGATTCACCAGCCCCCCGGTGGCGCAATCCAACCCTGGTTACATGGAAGTCTATCTTTGCCACACTCATCATGCTGCAGACACTCATGCAGTACGATAACTCTCTTAGCTTCAGAGCTCAGAGTTGCACAATTCGCAAGAACTTTTATTGGAGGATAAGGTTGTGGGCAGTAGACCATAAGAAGAGACATATGAGGTGATGTTCTGTGATGTTCACAGGAGGGCAGAGGTGAGCGCTCAGTGGTAGAAGAAGCAAGGCAGGGCCGGCGCTATGGGTAGTCAGAATATCAGGTGCCGTTTTTATATATAAAAATCACTCCCGATGGCAGTTTAACAGTTATTATCTCCGTTTTCCTAACACTTAGAAACACAAATCTAGATTCATATAAAAGAGGAAAGTCTCTTCTTTCATAGGAAAAAATAAGTAAGGTTATATATGTCACAGAGCCAGAAATACAGCCCCCTGAAGTGTATACCCTACTCCAGATTCTTAGCCATCAGGATACAGGGAGAATTTGCTAGACATAGGAGCTGCTGCACCTCACAAATAATGGAAATATTCACTTTATGTGTTACTACATTTTGAGAAGGGATAATATCAACTAATATGCATGTTTTTAACCCTTCTCTATGCAGAACTATCTAAGAACACACTTTTTCTCTTATTGCCTTTTATTTTGAGATGGTTTTTTTTGTTGGGAAAATTGACTGATACAATGAACATTTGATCCTCTTTGCCTAATGTGACTACACCGCGACCAGAACATGCCCAAACAGTTATATGTAACACCAAAACACACACATATAATAAAGTTTTTATTTCCCACCATCCTCCATTATTTACACCCATGTTATGACGTTCTCACTCTCATTCTTATGAAGCGCGGAGGGTTCTGTTATTGTGCAGATAATACAATGGCGCAAATCTAAAAGTGACTTTTATTATCTCATTGGCTTGGTTTATGGGTATATAGTTATTTATTTGGGTTACCATTGCGTAAGAGGGCAAACAATGATAGATCTGTGTGACGCTCAGTGCAATTTTCTGCAGTTCCCTTTGCTGCATATTTTGGTGAATATACACATGTGGGGTCTGTATGATCTCCTCACATCTTACTGTTTTAGGAAAGTATATTTTCTCCATATAAGTATCTGGATTTGTACATATTTTAGAGGAAATTTTGAATGTTAAGGTTTTATGCCACCTTTACTGTTTTATTGCTATATTTTGCAGGTTGTGACTGTCTTAAAATTTCTAGCTCAAAAGCAGATATCTAGTTATTACAGTTTTAATGATATTATGTGGATTTATTTATGCAAACATATCAACAGTGCACATTTGTGAACTCTACACATGTCCATCTATTACACTTAGGAGATGAGAAGGTAAATATTTTCTGTTTGGAACAAATTTTTTGTCATCAAATTCAATTTTTAAATATTTTTTATAAAACGTTTCAGTTTGAATCAAAATTGCATGAAGGCGCCTATGTCTATAAACTCTTTGATGCAATTTTGAAAATGGGGCAAGTGTCTGCTTTCAGAAAATATCGGTGCCTTTCCCCAATGGGCCTCACAGTCTAATCAACCTACCAGTAATTTTTTGGAGTGTGGAAGGAAACCGGAGGACCCAGAGGAAACCCACACAGACACAGAGAGAACATACAAACTCTTTGCAGATGTTGACCAGCACTGCAAGGCTGTAGTGCTGACCACTGAGCCACCATGCTGCCCATCAATCTCCCTATGATCTATCTCCTATAAAATTCTTCAAAATTAAAGTTTGTTTTACCATACTAAAGGGAGCCTCTTAATGACTGTGAGTGGTAATAAAATAGTTTTATTTTGGGGCCCCACTTTTAGTTTTGCCCAGGGCCCCACTTTGTCTAGAACCGGCCCTGAAGCAAGGGGTAATGATGAGGTTCTAGACTCAAAATAGGTTATCCTATCCAGGGTGTCTGCAGTGTGGTATATTTTCTCACAGAATGCAGAAGACAGACCATCTGTAATTAACTGGTCTCATACGTCTATAGTCAGCGGGCACAGGTACAGAGTTTGCGGCGACATCTTTAGATATAGCTGAAGTTTTCTACTGCTTTTGCGCTAGCCATGGGAGCAGGACCAAAAGGGAGATACAGTTTATTAGTGCTAAAGTAACATGATGCATAGAAGAGCAGAGCCGGCACAGCCAATGACTCAGTGACCGCCTAGTCTAAAGGGTTAATCAGAGCTGCTGGGGCCCAGTACAGTTCTGACCAACATCAGCAGTCACAGGGGGGTATTTTGCTCTGTAACTGGGGCTCTTATAGATGCCCCAGTTATAGGGGAAAACTAGTAAAATTAAAAAAGTAAAATTTAAAAAAAAAAAGAAGAAAATGTCACCCAGGAGTCTTTTAAGTTAAAACACACACGCAAAAAATATTAATAAAAATACATTCCCATTTTCCCATATAATAAAAAAATCCTCTGCTATGCTACAAAAAACACCTGTCTCACAGCTAACCAAGGATCTGACCACCACAATAAAACACCAGCAGCAGCATCACCAAGCCTGTCCACACCATTCATCTCCCTATCCTCCAAATCATGGAAAGAAAGCAAAAATTTGACCAGTCATATGCACAGGCCCTGGTCCTGAATAGAAGCATTTTCAAATGCTGGCCTTTGAAATCCTCCCATACAGGCTGGTGGAGATGGACAGCTTTAAAGATCTGAGTCTCAGTATGAATCTCCCAGCCACCACTATGTTTCCTGGCAGGCAGTCTCCGCCCTGCACCAAGGTAGGGGAACTTTGGCCTGACCTTTTGTGCAGCCCCCACCTATGTACTGATGTACTAAGTAGAATTCCACTTTGAATAAGGTGGAAAAGGTTTGTCGGCAGCAGCTGGCAATTGTGGATTTGCAGCTCCAGAACATTGGTGCAGGCACAACAGGCAGAGTTCCCATCCGGCTTTGATAGCTCAGTGGCAGCACAAGGAGGAGGAGAAAGTCACCAAGTTGACTTCTACTCAATCTCCACCCCTATCAGACACTTAGTACCAGGAAGCAGAATGTAGCTCACATGGGTGAAGGATTATCTGTCCACAAGTCTCCTGGTACTGTAGTCTCCCGCTTTCTTAAGAACAGAGTATTTCCCAGTTGGGTTGTTCCAGCCTCAGCATGCACATTCCGTCATTTAGTCCAGCATTCCCTACTCTCATCCCAAGGTTGTAGTTGGATCTAAACTTGCTGTACGGTATCTGAATCTGTTTGTATTCCCATGTGTGACCCTGTCAGTTTTCTGACTCTGTTTCTGCTCCGTGTTCCCTGGTATCTGACCCCGGCTTGTATTCTGATCTTGTGCTGCCTGCCACAACCCTCGGCTTGTTAACGTTTCTGGTTGTACGCTGCCTGCCTCACTATCCACGCTGGGACCACTACAAAAAGTAGCGGCCTTGCAATCTCTCTGCATAGCTATCCAGATGCCTGCAGAGGGGTAAAAGAATGAATACCAAAGAGGTCCAGGGTTAACTCCCTTGGTCAACCTGGTGGATAGCACAGTGGTTTACAATCCACTGCTTGTTACAGTTTACTCAGGCCATGGACCCCACTGGCGAAGCCAAGTCTTCGCTGCAAGCTTTGCAAGAGGACATGCATGATCTGCATGATCTGCTCCAGCGTCAAGATCAGCTTATGCTCGTCATGCAGACTATTGCAATTGCTTGCTTTCTGCATTGACCCCTGTAGTACCACAGGTCCCAGCCACACCGCTCCTCAGTCTATTACAGCTTCTGTCAGGGCGCCTTCCTACGTGCCATTTTTGTTGTGTTTTTAAATGCATCCAAAACTAAAGTTGAGGATGTCTGCCTGAAACGCATATGCATTTTGGCCAAACCCCCTCCCACTTTCGTTTTGGATGCGTTTAAAAAGCTACAAAAATGGCACATGGGAAGGCGCCCTCAGGCCTGCTGTCTGGCTTCCACTCCCACCTTGTTATGATGGAAGTGCCAAAGCCTGTTGTGGATTCCTAAACCAGTGTCTAATCCATTTTGAGTTGCATGCTCATCTGTTTCCTACTGAGGTGGCATCCATTATTTCTTTGCTTTCTGGAGAAGCTTTATCCTGGGCTAATCCTCTCTGGGAGTGTGGCAGTCCTGAAATAGCAAGTTTGACAACTTTTCTAACTACTTTTAGGACAATCTTTGAGTAACCAGGAAAAATTTAATTTGCGGCATCTGCTCTGATTCGTCTGCGCCAGGACAAACAGTGTGTTGGGCAATACACCATTCAGTTCCGGGTTCTTGCTGCAAAAGTAACGTGGAATAATGATGCTCTAGTTGTTGCTTTCTGGGAAGGTCTTGATTCTCATATCAAAGATGAGCTGGCAGGAAGAGATGTGCCAACTTCCTTGGATGACCTTAATTCTTTGGCTACATGTATTGACGTGCTTTTTCGTGAACGTGCCAAGGCACGGAGAATTTGTGTCTGTACTGCGGCAAGAGTGAACTCTACGTTCGCAACTGTCCATTGAAGCCGGGAAACTCCAGTTCTTAGGTTTGATAGGAGAGACAAACCTAGGAGGGAATTAGCTCTCTCAAAATATCAGCCTTGTTGGGGTCTGGCAAAAGTCTGATCTCATTTACTGTGTATTTTGATTGTGGAGCTGCAGCCAACTTTATTCAAGAGGATCTTGTTTTGCAACACAAACTCCATGTGACTCATCTTGAGAAGACTTTGTCAAATTTCCTCTCTAAATGGCAGATGTTTTCCAAAGAAGATTGAGTTTGTCACTGAACCCCTCTCACTAAAAATAGGGTCCCTGCACTCAGAAAACATCTGGTTTTTATTTATAAAATTATGATAATGAGGCTCTGTTGCTTCTTTGGTTGAGCCCTTTGCATCTTACCCTAATTATGCAATGCTCCAGAGAATTATGTAATCACTGTGTTAAGCCTGACAGGCAGAAGTAATCAATCACTGCACCATCCCCCAGCTGCTGTGTATGAGTGATCCAGCTGAGGTGGATTAGTCCTGTCTAGACAGTTCAGGAAGACCTGTGTAATGTGTTTATGAATTGCAGGCTAAATTCAATCTAGCTTTCCCAAGGTCCTGAATGTTATAGTTGTTTTTTCAGCAAAACCACTGTGACTGGTGGAGGGGCACTGTGGCTACTGGGGAGACTTCCACTACTGGGGTGGCAGTGTGGGGGTACTGTGGCTTCTGGGTGGACACTTTGGCCACTGAATGGGCACTGTGGCTACTGGGGGGAAGTGTGAGAGCACTGTGGCTGCTGGATGGGCAGTGTAAGGGCACTGTAGCTACTGGGTGAACACTGTGCCTGCTGCATGAACAGTTTAGCTCCTGGGGGCCAGTGTGGGGGCTCTATAATGCTGGGTGGGCCATGTGGCTGCTACAGGGACACTGGGGCTACTGTGGGGGGAACTGTGACTATTGGCTACTGTGGGGACACTGAAAATTGGCTACTGTGGGGGTCACTCTGACTATATTTGCTACAGTGGTTCTGATCCTCTGTGTAGTAAGCTTGGTTTCTTTGCTAATGTAGTAGGGTTGGTTCTATTAACATATCTATGTTGTAGGTTTGGTTCTGGCCCTTGCTTTTTTGGTTACGAAGCTGTTTTTTACGGGACAAGCTGTACTTGTTACTTGTATCATGTCGTGGTAAATATTACCATTTGATCACTTTTTATCAGAATGGATGTGAAAATATGGTAATTATTGCTTTTTTTTTCACTGCGTTTACCGCACAGGTTCAGTACAATTTTATTCTATTGTACAGCTAGTTAGGTATTGTGGAAATTTGGGACTTTTATCAATGATTTTTTTCTTGCACTTTTTTAATGAATGTATTGCAGTGTATTACATTATTCAGCCTATGTATTCGGCATTTACTAAAGGCAGCACTGGGGTCTCTCATAGGTACCATAGAAACCACAGTTACCAGGACCGCAGCATCTATAAGGTTATACAGTTGGGATCGCCATCGTGCGGTAGCCTGGCTGTCACACACTTCTGATCCCGGTTCATCGCTATGATCTACATGTACATCGAGATGTAGAAATAGACTGCAGTTCCGGACATGCATGTACATCTTATTGCGTTATGCGGTTAAAGGCTAAAGCCACTTTAATGAAACTGAAGGGCAGCAGAAATCCAAAAACAGACATACAACTGTCTCAAGAAGCCGGCCCAATGACAAATAAAACCTCACTGTATGTAACTTTGGAAAATACAGCATTTCACATTTTGAGAAACTCTAAACTGAGAGGGAAGTCATGGTTTTCAATATTTGCATTTTACCAAGATCTGGTTAAACCGCAGACGAGCCTCTTCAATAACACATTAGAGACATTCATTTACATCCTGTCAAAGTATGTTACAGTGCAGAGAACAGTAACCAGAAAAGTTACATACAGTTACATCACATTATCTAAGCAAGGAAACACCGGCTTTGTGTGAAGAACACCTTTGATCAATGCACTTCAAAGCAATACGCTGCATAAAACAAAGGACACAGCACGCTGAGTATGTTCAATGCACGATCCTGCACTCTAATGAATTATACACCAGGTATAGCTTGGTACAGAATTCAGCCATAACCTGTGCCAAAAATGGTGGAGAGGGGGAAAACCGTTTTCATGCTTGGTACGTCAAGAAACTGTCCAGAAAACTGGTGTACAAAGCATGATAAATGGCATCCACAATGTCTATATAGTGCTGAACTTTATTAAAACGAAAAAAAGGAACTTAGCTCACCTCCTCACTGCCCCACTGCACCAGTACACCGGATATCATAGTCAGTATCCGCATGTAGAGACATAAGAGAAACAATCCATAACATGATTCACATCCATTCATTCAGAAAAAAAATTCTCTTTCCATTAAAAACAGTATTTATTTATTTCTTCGGGTTTAAAAAATATAGCTTCAATTGGTCATGAGAAATAGAGGACAAGCCGACTTATGCGTTTCAAATCTTGGAAATATATACACTCACCGGCCACTTTATTAGGTACACCATGCTAGTAACGGGTTGGACCCCCTTTTGCCTTCAGAACTGCCTCAATTTTTCGTGGCATAGATTCAACAAGGTGCTGGAAGCATTCCTCAGAGATTTTGGTCCATATTGACACACAGTTGCCGCAGATTTGTCGGCTGCACATCCATGATGCGAATCTCCCGTTCCACCACATCCCAAAGATGCTCTATTGGATTGAGATCTGGTGACTGTGGAGGCCATTTGAGTACAGTGAACTCATTGTCATGTTCAAGAAACCAGTCTGAGATGATTCCAGCTTTATGACATGGCGCATTATCCTACTGAAAGTAGCCATCAGATGTTGGGTACATTGTGGTCATAAAGGGATGGACATGGTCCGCAACAATACTCAGGTAGGCTGTGGCGTTGCAACGATGCTCCATTGGTACCAAGGGGCCCAAAGAGTGCCGCTCACTGGATGTTTTTTCTTTTTCGAACCATTCTCTCTAAACCCTTGAGATGGTTGTGCGTGAAAATCCCAGTAGATCAGCAGTTTCTGAAATACTCAGACCAGCCTTTCTGGCACCAACAACCATGCCACGTTCAAAGGCACTCAAATCACCTTTCTTCCCCATACTGATGCTCGGTTTGAACTGCAGGAGATTGTCTTGACCATGTCTACATGCCTAAATGCACTGAGTTGCCGCCATGTGATTGGCTGATTAGAAATTAAGTGTTAACAAGCAGTAGGACAGGTGTACCTAATAAAGTGGCCGGTGAGTGTATATATATCTACATTGGCCTTCATTTAAAACCTCATTTACAGTGAGGGTTAGCTAGTTATAGCAGACAGCAAATTGTGGAATACTGATGTATAGTGATCATTAGTTTGTCCTGGGGCCCAAGGCTTCTATGTGGCCCATCCACCAGGTTTGACTCTGCCCTGAAAAAACAATAAAGAGAGAGGCACCTTATCTCAGTCCTAAAATCCTGATACATGTATTCTGGTTCTCCACACATGTTGCTCTTAGCTCTTCTAGGACATTTGAAGGTCCTCCAAATGTCCTGATATTGCAGAAGTGAAAGCAGACTGGGTCAAGCTTCTTTTCCTAGAAGCTTGATCGAGGTAAGTAGGCATTAAAGGACACCTGTCATCAGGTCTCTGTCACTATTTCTGTCACCACTACCTGTTGGAGCAGCTCACAAAGATTCCATCCCAGCATTTATCTAGTGAAATCATACATTAACCAGTTCGCGATACTGTAGTATCGCAGTATATGATAGGATCGATCAGACAACCTAGGGTTAAAGTACCCTAAGGAGTCTGAAAAATAGTAAAAATAAAAATAAAAAAAGTTAAAAAAAAAATTATAATGAAAAAACCTAAAATTTCAAATCACCCCCCTTTCACTAGAACTGACATAAATATAAATATACAGTAAAAATCTTAAACACATTAGGTATCGACGCGTCCGAAAATGCCCGATCTATCAAAATATGATAACGGTTTTTCAATGCGTTTAGCCCCGTAACGGAAAATAGCGCCCAAAGTCTTTTTTTGCCATTTTGAAAAATATAAAAAAATCTATAAAAAGTGATCAAAAGGTCATACACACTAAAAATTATATCATTGAAAATATTATCAAATTTCGCAAAAAATGACAGCACCCACAGCTCCGTACACCAAAGTATAAAAAAGTTATTAGCGCCAGAAGTTGGCAAAATCAAAAAAATTATTTTTGTACAGGAGGCTTTCATTTTTGTAAATGTATGAAAACATTATAAAACCTATACAAATTTGGTATCCCCTTAATTGTACCGACCCAAAGAATAAAGTAGACATGTCATTTGGGGCACTCAGTGAAAGACGTAATATCCAAGCCCACAAGAAAATGGCGCGAATGCGTTTTTTCACCATTTTCACTGCATTTGGAATTTTTTTCCAGCTTCCGAGTACATGGCATGAAATATTTAATACCATCACTATGAAGTGCAATTTGTTACCCAGAAAACAAGCCATCACACAGCTCTTTACATGTAAAAATAAAAAAGTTATAGATTTTTGAAGGTGGGGAGTGAAAAATGGACATGAAAAAACAGGAAAGGGCCCGTAAAAATCATCTTTTCTTTATTATGTAAATGAGGCTGGTGACATGGTCAGAGGCAGTGATGTCACCCCTGTTCCTCCTCCCTTCTCCTCCCCTGCTCATGTCTGTGTGTAATGTATATAGTAAAGCATTGCTAGTGTCTGTGCTTTCTCTGCTGACATGCTGTATCCTCCTAATACATATGTATGAGACACAGACATCAGCTACACATGTCCCTGACATGTTCTGCTATAACATGGCTGCCTGGAGCTGTTGTATCTCTCCTATACACACACAGGCTGCAGGGGGCGCCAGCACCAGGAAGCACATGGAGGAGCCATTGCACCATTATACCTCACACCATTATACAGGCTGTCAGTCATGTGTATAGGAGTATGTCATACACACACCGGCTGCAGAGGGGCGCCAGCACCAGGAAGCACATGGAGGAGCCATTACACCATTATACCTCACACCATTATACAGGCTGTCAGTCATGTGTATAGCAGTATCTCATACACACAAGCTGCAGAGGGGCTCCAGCACCAGGAAGCACATGGAGGAGACATTACACCATTAAACCTCACACCACTATATAGGCTGTCAGTCATGTGTTTAGGAGTATCTCATACACACAGGCTGCAGAGGGGCTCCAGCACCAGGAAGCACATGTAGGAGCCATTACACCATTATACCTCACACTACTATATAGACTGTCAGTCATGTGTATAGGAGTATCTCATACACACAGGCTGCAGGGGGCACCAGCACCAGGAAGCACATGGAGGAGACATTATACCTCACACCATTATACAGGTTGTCAGTCATGTGTATAGGAGTAAGCACATGGAGGAGCCATTACACCATTATACCTCACACCATTATACAGCCTGTCAGTCAGGCACTGGGGGTGTGGCTGTACCTCCCACTCATCAATAAGCTGGACAGCTTGAATATGATAATGACTCATTGGACATCTCAAAGGTCATTTGCATACAGCTTTAGGACCTCATTGCTTAGGTTTACAGGCATGTAGAGGGACAATGAAGGGATAGAGGCAATGCTTTCTAATGGCAGTTTATGAAAATATATTTAGTTTAGGGGGTTAATTTGCCTGACGGGTTCTCTTTAAATATCAAACCATTAAGAAAAATTATACTTTTAGGGGTCCACAATTTTCATACAACCCTGGGCCCATGGCTTAATCTGCCCCTGATAGGTCAAGAATCAATAATACACCTGCAAACCCCTTCATAGGTGGTAAATTTTGCAGAAATATTGTCCCATTTGGAAAGGATAACATAAAGGCATTCTAAAATCATTTTGTGGTGATTGGCATTGTGTTACTGACTGTGGTGTTTTTATGTATGGCAAAATGCATTATTTTTGACATTATCTTAGAACCTTTTTCCAGAGCACTTGCCGCACTTGTGAAATACTGTAGGCCTGTACTTATATGGGATTTGCATGTATGTTATGCCTGGAAGAATTGAATCACAAGTTTTTATTTTACAAATTATTCTGCTTCAGTAAGTGGAATATAATGTGCATTTATATCTGCAGAGATCTGCACATTTGTTCTAGTGGGAAACCAAGAAAGCCAAGCAATAAAAGCTTTTTTTTTCCATCACTTGGTAGTGTGTAACTTTTTTCTACGTACATATGGTAATTATTTTATTTATAACCTGCCATGCATTGATTGGAGCTTTGCTATGTTCATGAATATTCAAATGAAAGGGGGGAAAACTCCATATTAAATCAGAGACATACAGAGGGGGATTGGTGGGCTCATGGTTTACATGTGTTTCAGCTTTATATGTTTTGGCGGGGAAATGACTAGTTAAATCAAACACTTGGATAGGCTTGCTTTAAAATAAACAAACTTACAGCTCCATGTTTTCATAATTAGTTTATACTTGCTAATTATGCTAATTACCCTCAGAGCTCCAAGGGTAGTTAGTTCATGAGGGATCAGCCCTGTCAGACTAATTTGATCAGCTTCTGAGAAGGTAAGTTCTAGACACAGCCAGGGGAAGCTGTGGATGTTGCATATCTGGACTTTTCCAAGGCATTTGACACAGTGGGGCACATGGGCATTAACAGCAGGTGGGTGTTGAGTCGACCCAACCCTCGTACCAACTTTCCAGTATAATGTAGATAACTGTAAGGTAATAGACTTGGGCCATGTAAACGAAAAGTAATAATTGTATTCTAAATAGTCAATAGCTTGATAAAACTTGAGCAGAAAGAGACTTTGGGGTGTTGGTGGATGGTAAATTAATTTTAGTGACCAGAGCCAGGCGGCTGCTGCTAAAGCAAATAAAATTATTGGATGTTTCAAGAGAGGAATAGATTCTCATGATAAAAACATAATATTACCCTTGTACAAATCACTGGTCAGACCACACATGTAATATTGGGGCTTATTCACTAAGGGTAGCGCTGCTCACTTTAGGTGTCTGTGCTGGGATTGTGTCGCACACAACAGGATTTTCAAGCAACAGAAATAGCGGACGTTCCGTCGGACGATCCGACCTATTCAGACTGAGCGTTGGATTTAAGTTTTAAATTGTGTTGCAAGACAATGCACAATCGCGCACACAGTTTTAGTGAATCGCCACACAGTGCATTATCGTTGGACAATGCACTTTCGGTGAACTCCTCAGACTGGGTAAGTAAATGTGCCCCATTGTGTACAGTTTTGGGCACCAGTGTATAAAAAGGACATAGTAGAACTGGAACGGCTCCAGAGGAGAGCAACCAGGATTATTAGGGGAATGGGGGGACTAGAATACAATGGGGTTTTTCAGCTTAGAAAAAAGACAACTGAGGGGAGACCTCATTACAATGTACAAATACCTGAACGGACAGTACAAGGATCTCTCCAAAGATCTTTTTATACCTAGGCCTGTGACCAGGACAAGGGGGCATCCTCTGCGCCTAGAGGAGAGGAGGTTCTACCATCAACATAAATGGGGATTCTTTACTGTAAGATCAGTGAGACTATGGAACTCTCTGCCGCAGGAGGTTGTTATGGCGGACTCTATGTACATGCTCAAGAGAGGCCTGGATGCCTTTCTGGAGAGAAAAAATATCACGGGTTATGAGGAAAAAACATTTGTTTTATGTTATAGGTTGGACTTGATGGACTTGCGTCTTTTTCCAACTTTATATTCTGTGTTACTATGAAAATGTCTTAAGTGTCATAGAATGTAAAGTAAAACTATCTCAGGAGTATTAAAGCCTGAGGTTAGTGCATCACTTACATTTCTGCTTTTGTTCCTTTATTGTGGGAGGAAAAATGTAATATTAGTTAAAGCAGAGGCTGATACTGCCGCCTGCCAATGCAGTGACAGGGATGTTCCATAGTGTAGGCGAATACTCAATACAACATGTGCACCTGACCGCAGTGATCTCACCCACAGACAAAGGCTGTTTAGATGCTACCTGCATGCAGCCAGCTAGAAGATTGTATCAGGATACAAGGGCTGCGTTTTCTTTGTAAAAAAATTCTGTCTGGAACATATATATTTTTTACTAGTGAATATTTGCGCAGTTTGACAGTTGCTTTAGTAGTTACTAGTAGCTCTTGTAAAAATGATTTCCATTTCTATAAACGGATTAATTATAATGCCAGAAATGTGATATAATGAGGAGGGGCACATATCTATTATATAACACACTTCCTTGCATCTTTGTTTTTGAAAAATGCAAAAATATAAACTTAAATATACTGTATATACTGCATATATCTACCTACATGAACGGCACATGGATGAAGGGCAGTGTTGCCTGTACGTATTTGGGACTTTCTGCTTGTCTAGTGGACCATCAAGTACTTGTGCTCTATGTACGGTGATTGATCGCCTTTCCTGCCCCTTTGTGAATGAAAATAGAGAGCACGCACGCTGGCTCGCAGACGTTTGAAGGGCCTGCGTGCCAATAATTGGCGCTGGCCTGACATAAATTCCTGCCCCTTCCTGTGACCCATGCCGGATCTTCAAGCCATCCCCAGAAGAGAAAGCTCCCCTGAGTATCCTGCGTTCCTGTGTATCCTGCTGTCCCGTGTATCCTGCTGTTCGGTGTGCCAGTCCATTCCTGTGTTCCTAATCCTTGTGCCAGTCCGTTCCCGCGTTCCTGATCCGTGTGCCAGTCCGTTGCTGTGTTTCTGATCCGTGTGCCAGCTCCTGAGGTTCCTGACTTGAGTCCTAGTGTGCCTGCCTGTGCTGTTCTCCCGTTATCACCCCGGGTACAGACTGTCTCCTGCATTACTACTTTGGCAGCTACCGCGGGCTAGTCGCGCCTGTGGAACGACCTGGTGGTACCCCGAATGACCAGGTGCCACTTAGACTCCGGTCCCAGCTGTCGGCTAGTACCACCTCCCGCGATGGTCGAGAGGGACCACAGACTCACAGCCCTGACAGAGCAGACATTAACCCCCACATGTTCTACAGTGTTCCCTTACACTTACATGCCCAGGGTGCTGATGGCTTCCTCTCTGGCCAGGCTCTTTTTTACCAGCTGATGTAGAATTATTTAGATGGTAGGATGATGCTATTGACCCACTTGCATTAGGGAGAGGGGCACATGTATATAATTTTTGACTCAGCTTTTTCTTCTTTTTCTTTTTCTTTCAAAGACAATTTCCTTTCAAAGTTCACCATGGGCGAGTTTTCTGCAGTGTTCTCGGAGTTATCAGCTGATTCCAGATGTGAAAGTTGTGACTTATTTAAAAAGTGGCACAAAAGTCACAAATTTTGGTGCAAAACCACACCTGCTCCCTACCAGGCATAGGAAATAGTAAGATATGTGTACACTATGTACACTATGTAAGATATGATGCACACTTACAGTGCCCTTCCTTATCCTTTCTTTTGGTAAAACATAATAAATGTACGGTAATGTCAGAAGATATGGGCACCGTATTCCTATTTGGTTTTGGAGTATCTCCACTGCTTCTCTCAATATGTTGGAAAAAATGCAAATATGTTTTCCAGGATGGGGTAAAGAAAAGAATAACTTTTTTGGTACCTTGAAAGGCAGCCCCATTAACATCAAGCATAACTTTCAAGAAGACTAATGATGGTGCATTGCCTTCTCTTATCCTCCCCCTGTAAGCTCCTGTATCCAGTGAGATATAGAGCCAGAGCAGTGGGGTGCTCTGCCAAAGCACCTTAGCCTAATTTTCATATTTCTTAAGTAAAATTTTGTTACGAAAGGGGCTGCTAAACTATAAAAACAGAGGTATGAGTGGTAGATGTGGGCACACCCCTACATAACACAGAAGTTATTTTAGGTCGGTAAAACATGACAGATTCTCTTAAATGTTTTCTTAGTGAAAATACATGTTTCTGTTTCAATGTTATATACTTGTACCGTATTTTTCGGACTATAAGGCGCACCGGATTATAAGGCGCACCATCAATAAATGCCTGTTAAAACATCTAGGTTCATATATAAGGCGCATCGGATTATAAGGCGCACCTGATTATAAGGATGAATGACCAGAAGGTGGCAGACTTGTGCACAGTTCAAGGCAGCTGTTGTCTGTAAGTGCAGTTCATATATAAGGCGCACTGGACTATAAGGCGCACCTTTGATTTCTGAGAAATGTACAAACATTTAGAATTAGTTTCAGTAGCCTCTATATTGTTATGGTAGTTTCTTAGATTTGTCATGTATTTTTAGTACAATTCAGAACACCCTTAAGGATTCCCTTCACCCACTAGTCAAGTACAGAACAAATCTGTAGATCTCCACATAAGTAAATGAATATTGCATATTCTACTTACTGAAGCAAAATATTTAACAGTTTAAGAACTAATGATTCAATGATTCCAGGCATAAGACGCATGCAAATCCCATTCAAGTACAGACCTACAGTATTTCCTAACTGATTCACTAGTTGGGTAAGTGTTTTGGAATAAAGGTACTAAAATAACGTTAGAAAAATAATGGCAAAAAATAATTTTTTTATATAAAGAAACCAATGCAGGCTCTGCCCTTTATTTTTTGTGCGGTACAAATAATAGTTTAAATGGCATTTAAAATTCCACACAATGTACTTAAAAAGATTACAAAATTCCACATGAAGTGTATTTGACTAAACAATCCAATTGCACCATTTTCTGATGCACTTTCTTTTCAAAGCTTCCACTGTATGGCCTGAATGACACATACACTTTATTCTTTGGGTCACGATCACAAAGATACGAAATTTATATAGTTTTTTATGATTTATTACCTTTAATGATTTAAAGGGGTATTCTCATCGGGGCATTTAAATTTAATTTAATTCATTTGTCATATGGAGACATTTTTTTCATTTGGATGTTATTAAAAAAATGTTCCTGTGTGAAGATAATTTCTCATAAATGTAGTCATATGGTCCCTTAGAAACAAGATAGCTTCCTCAGATACGACCATCTTTGGCAGCGGTGGCCAGACATGGGCCATTGAGCCCTGCCTGACCTCCTGGATTCAGCGATCATTAGTATTACCACAGGACGGCTGTGGGACATACAGTAACTCCTGGACATTTCATATACAAAAACTTTTTGTTTCATTGCGCAATCCCTCCAGCAGAGGTGGCCGTATCCATCCGTTTCTAAGGGACCATATGACTACATTTATGAGAAATTATCTTCACACAGGTAACATCTTATCTTCACACATTTTAATAACATCTAATTGAAGAAATGTTTATACATGGCAGATTAATGAATCTGGATGTGAGTGCCTAGATGAGAATACCCCTTTAATAACTATTTCATACCTCAGTGTAAAGAGCTGTGTAAGGTGTAATTTTTGTGGGACAAGCTAGTATTTTCATTCATACCATTTTGGGAATGGAGAGATAAAAAATGAAAAAGCAGTATTTGTAGATGTTTTTCCATAACATTTTTAGGTTTTGATAAATGAGTCATTTTAGGATGTAGGCATACATAATGTATTTTTTTTAACTTTTCTGTGAGTCCACTAGGGAGATTGAACCCTAGGGTTCTGAACACTGACACAGTGTACTGCTATACAACTGAATTTCAGTATTTTGTGAATATACTGCTCCTCTATTACAGCCTGCCCATGCCAGACTGTAATGACAAAGATACTAGATATTGTCTAGAACCTGACAATTTTATCCTAAAAATGTTGTAGGAGCTGTGCTGCAAGTGGTTGTCCATGTGTCATAATTATAGGAGATAGTGCTGGTTTTTCCACCTCTATATACAGTCTAATGACAAGCCTGGAAGCCCCAGCCTTGCTGTAATGACAACAAACTGGCACCACCAATAACCCACAACATTGGTTCCACAACAGCAGTTAGTGATATGCCTGTAAGCACTCTCCATACAAGCTTAACCACGCCACAATGTGTAGTTATGTGATAGTCCGGGTAAAGATTATATGTTCATGTTAATTGATGTTTATTTTTTGTATGGTATTTTTAACTAATTCAATAGTCTGAAATGATCAGTTCTGTTTTTGTGGCTTTTTGATGTCAAAAAGTTGCATTACATTTTAGCTTACCTTTTCATCAAAAAAAGTCACACAACTCATTAACCCCTTAGCTCTCTGCGCCGTAGCTGTACTGCGCTTAGTCCTGCGAATAGCGCTCAGCGCAGTACAGCTACTGCGCAGAGACGATGCCTATTCAGCTCTGCACAAGAGCCGAGCCGGCATCGGGGGTCGCGGTAATCTAAGCAACCGCAGCATTTAACATGCCTTCCGGGGGTCTTTCCCCCACGATCGGCGCCCCCGCGCCGTTTTCAGGGGCGCCGATCGTTGAAATGTTATCTCTAGGGTCCGATCCAGACCCCAGAGATGCCTGAAGGCAGTGCCTTTAAGATAGCATCTGTGACATCATCTTAAAGGCAAAGTGTCAGCCTATGCATGTGCATAGGCTAACACTGCTAATACTCTGCAATACATATGCCCCAAAACATATAAAGAGACATATAGCACTCAAAAAAGTCTAAATCATAACACAAACCCCACATATATAGTATCACTGCATCCGTAACAATTTGTAGAATAAAATTAAATAAGTACTGTACGATGAACGCCGTAAAAAAAAATGTAAAAACCTGCCAAAAATTATGATTTTTACCTTTTGAATCCCAAAAAAATGCAATAAAAAGTGATCAACTAAACATACGTACTCCAGAATGATACTGGTACAAAGTACAACATGTCCCGCAAAAAACAAGCCATCAACCAGCTCGGGAGCCAAAAAAGTAAAAATGTTATGCCACTTGGAAGACGCCGATGCAAAAATGAGATATTTCCCCCAACATTAGGGTTTTATTTGGCAAATTTTGTAAAACATAAGAAAAAATATTCATGTATGGTATCTCCGTAATTGTATCGACCCATAGAATAAAGATACCATGATTATTAGGCTATACGGTGAAAAAAAAAGTTAAAAATCCAGTACAGAATTGATGCTTTTCTACTCATGACCTCAAAAAAAAGTTTCTAAATTTTCAACAATTAGGGGATATCAACCCCAAAATGGCAACACTGGAATAAGCATCTTATCCCGCAAAAAAAAATGCCATCACATGGCCCCAATAACAAAAAAGCAAAAATGTTATAGCCTACAAAAGGGGCCAATGAGGAAACTAAAATCTTGACAGCTGCAGGTCCCTCCTTCCTTTCTGCGCCTCGCCGTGCGCCCATAAAACAAGTAACCTCCACATTTGGGGGGTCTCTGAAATTGTATGGTGGGTTTTCTCTTTTTATCTTTTGGAAATGTGTAAATTTTAGGGCTAAATGAATGTATAAAAATCGGACCATTCTAAATTTCACCTCCATTTTGATGTAATTACTATGAAGATCTGAAGGGGTTAACAATCTTCCTAAAAGCTGTTTCTGATAGTTTGAGGGGTGCAGATTTGAAAATGGGTTGATTATGTAGGGCGTTTTAATGCTAAATATGTAAAATTTCATTTAAAACTGTATTTATTCCCATAATAGTAAAATTCTGAAAATACAGAAAATAGATAATCTATTTGTAAGCCGCGTGACATCAAAATAAATTATCCAGACATTTCAAAAATGATGAAAATGTAAAGTAGACATATGGGAAATGTTATTCAGCAAGTTATTTAGGTGGTAAATCTATCTGCCTGAAAACGCAATGATTTCGAATTTCAAAAATGGCAAATTTTTCAAAAAATTCATAATTTTTTCTTTTTTTGTAAATAAACGCAAAACTTATCAGCCAAAATTTACCACTAAAATGAAGTACAACATGTGGGGAAAAAACTATCTCAGAATCGTTTTGATAAATAACAGTGTTCAAAAGTTATAACCATATAAAGCAACGCAAGTCAGAATACAAAAAATGGGACTGAGCCTTAAGCTGTAAAATGGCCATAGCCCCCCAAGAGGAAAGGTAAGGACACATTTACTCATATGCATAAATGTTAAGGTAAGCCTAGCTGACAGATCAAATCTTGTCATTTCTACTTGTCTTATTTTCCTAAAAGCATTGTAACAGAGAGTACATTTTAAGATGGCGGCGGCATCATGGACCGCAACCAAAACATTGAGGCTAAAGGAATGTTTGTTATGATTTATATGCTCCTCCTTTTTCTACTCTTTTCCTATTTTTCTATATAGACTTGTGAAACCAAATAAACCTGCGCGGTGCTGATTTTTGCGAAGGGCAATAGCATTAGCAAGACTTGCATCAGCAGTTGTCTGAGTCATGTTCTTGCGACCGTGCACAAATGCATTTAAGACTGTTGAACACAACAATTGACGCACTATTGAACAACTAGACATTTAGATCTATATATAAATTTATAAAAAATATTCATATAAAAGAATACAGAGAAAGCATATATGATAGTTTTAGTGTCATAGAAAAGTAACCATGATAAAATAACATTAAAACACAAAACTTTTTTACCCGTTTATTTAAGAATTTTTTTTTAAACTTTTTATTTTCTACAAAATTACAAATACATACCAAATACAAACAACAAAACAAACATAAAACAATACATCATTAAGAATTTTCTGCGGCTGCAGTCTGGGAGGGGCAACCTTTTAGTTTTATATTTTAAGTAACTATTTTCATATCGGGCTAAACATAACCCTTCTGTTACCTCAGTTGGGCTGAACACTTTAAGTGATCTTAGAGGCTAGACCGAGTACTTTGTAGGGTCTTACACAGCACATAGTCAATCCACAAAAAAGGGGGACTTCTCCCATAGGACCCATTTTTCTTTAATTGTACAAAGATGCGTGTAATTTCTCGCCAACATGATCTCGTAATGCCTGTACATATTTATTCTGTTGCGGACTTCTGTTAACTTTAATTTTTGTGCCGTCTTCCAATTTACCGCTATACATTGCCTTGCTGCAATCAGGATGTAAGTAATGATCCATCTCTGTGCTATTGGGAATTTTTCCGTCCCTATATGTAAGAGAGCTAACTGTGGGGAAATGACGTTCTGTGCTTGTGTAACAATATTTATCAAGTCACTAACTTGCGACCAAAAAGGAATTAATTTAGGGCAAGACCACCACATATGGACTTGTCCCCCTTTAATTCGGCATCCTCGCCAGCACCAAGGAGAGGACATTCCTCCCTTGGAGAGTCTGTCTGGGGTAAGATACCATCTCATATGAGTTTTTTTAATTTGTTCTAAGTGGTTTATGCAGGGGGAACACTGAGCGGTCCACCTAAAAGTTTTTGCCCACTGCTCAACATCCCATTCCTCATTCAAGTCCAACTCCCATTTTTTCATGTATCTCAACTTGTCTCTTTCCCCCTGTGAATTAAGAGTATTATATACCATTGAAATACCCCTAACTTTTCTATCAGAGGGCTCAAAAAGTTTTTTAAGGGGATACAAATGAGGATTCCCTTCCTTTTGCCCCTTTACTAATATGCTTCTTATTTGTAAATATTGAAAGAAAACCTTATTCGGGAGGTCAAATTGGTCCTTAAGGGTTTCAAAAGACTTAAAAACATTTCCTTCATAGAGGTCTGAGATTATATATAAACCTTTATTAGCCCACAACTCAAGTGTCATATTAGGGATCAGTAGTTCTAAGGCACGGATGGACATTTGTCCCCTTTTTAAACCTATACTGCCACCCACTGAGTTCCATGTTTTAACTGTGTATTGTAGTGAGGGCATATTTGTGGGAATTGTTACATTCCCCAAGCAAGCCGCTTCCATTACTAATCTTAAGGGTCTCCCCCCTAAGACACTCTGTTCTAGGGTTATCCATTTATGGCTTTCTCTCGGGTTCCAGCATTCTCGCAGTGCGTCAATAGAGACTGCCTTATAGTAAGTAGCAATATCTGGCATTGCCATGCCTCCTTCATTAAAAGGGAGGTACAGAGTCGCCTTTGTTACTCTTGGATATTTATTATTCCATACAAATTTACTAAGCATAATTTGAATCTCTCTTAAGACTCTATTAGATATTAATGTGTGCAGGCATCGGAAGACATACAGAATCTTAGGTAGAACTGTCATCTTACAAAACTGGATTCTTGCCACCCAAGATAAGTATATTTTGCCTAATTTATCAAAGTCTGTTTTCAGATTTGTTTTTAATTTAGTTAAGTTCTTTCTAATTGTCTCATTCGTTGTTTGGCACAGAATAATTCCAAGGTATTTTATGCCTTCCGGTTTCCAAATTATGCCGCACTTATTAGACATCTCCCTACAAGCTGTGGATGGAATGTTTATTGGGAGAGCAACGGATTTTTTAATATTCAATTTATAATATGAGATATATGAAAAACGCCCTAGGATCTGTAGCAAGTGAGGAAGCGATTTTTCCGGGTCTTGGCACGTGATAATCACATCGTCAGCGTATAGGGTGATTATGTGCCTTTCCCTACCCACTGTTATACCCACAATTTCTGAATTAGACCTCACCATTTCTGCCAGGGGTTCCATTACTAGTGCGAATATTAAGGGTGATAGAGGGCACCCCTGGCGAGTGCCATTAGAGATATTAAATGTTGAGGATAAAAAACCTGAAATCAAAACCCGCGCAGACGGCTCCGAATAGAGGGCTAAGATAGCCCTTTGGAATTGATCAACAATACCAAATTTGGAGAGGACTTCTTTTAGGTAGCCCCAATGCACCCTGTCAAATGCCTTTTCGGCGTCTAAAGACAGTAATGCAACCGGGGCTCCTGTTGAGTTTGCCACGTGGATCAGGTCCATCATCCTTCTTGTCGCGTCTTTGGTTTGTCTTCCATATACAAACCCTGTTTGGTCTGTAGCTACCAGACTGGGAATTATTCTTTCTAATCTGTTTGCTAGCATCTTAGAATATATTTTTAAATCACAGTTAATCAATGCTATTGGCCTATAATTTTCTGGGATAGGGCAGGCGTTCTCTTGTTTAGGTATTGCTCTAATTATTGCTTCTGTGTTCGCCTTTGATATCTTTCCCCGATTTTGCCAAAAATTAAAGGTTCTAATCAAAAATGGATTGAGGGCCTGAGCAAAGTTAGAATAGTACATATTTGTCAAACCATCCGGCCCTGGGGCCGAGTTAGGTTTGAGACCCTTTAAAACCCATTTTAATTCCTCTTGATTGAAAGGCAATGCCAGATTATCGGCTTGTTCTTTTGAAATACTGGGGAGTGAGACTGAGGCGAAAAATTTACGAATTTCCTCTATAGAAGGGTGCAATGTATCCTTATCCTCTTTTAAATTATATAGTATAGCATAATATTTCCTAAAGGCCTCCGCTACCTCTCTAGGGTCTCTTAGCTGTGTTTTATTACTTTCTTGAGTAAGGATTATTCGCTCTTTTGCTGTTTTTTTTTTAATCTGTTTAGCGAGAGTCCCGCTTGCTCTGTCTCCCAGGGCGTAATTTTGGAGCTTTAATCTCTTTAAAGATCTTTCATAGTCTGATAACGTACGTGCTCTTAATATGGCTCTTAGTGACGAGAGATCATTACTAACAGAGGGAGAGGGGTTTATTTTATTAGAGTTTTCGAATATGGCTATCTGTAGCAAAATTTCACGAATTTCTTTATCTTTTGCCCTTTTTTCTCTAGCTGCTATCTGCTTAAAAACTTCTTTTATGTGTAGCTTAAGAGAAGTCCATAGAGATTCATCATTAACTTCCTTATTATCATTAATTTCAATGAACTCCTCTATAGCCCTAGAGATCAAATTTTGTGTATTGTCTTTTTTTAGAAGAGAATTATTTAACCTCCAGGGGGAATTCGAGAAAGCAATAGAGCTTTCCTTGATAGTTAAAAATATTGGGGCATGATCCGCCCAGGTTATTTGACCTATTTTAGAGAATAGGCAGGATGTTAATGCTAAATTATTTACCAGATAAAAATCTATCCTCGAGTACGAGAGATGCCTAGAGGAGAAAAAGGTATAATCCCTTTCTTCCGCATGTTGATACCGCCACACATCATGCAACCTCTCTTCGTTTATTATCTGTGCGAGATCTCCTTTATCACCTCTCGCACTCGAAGAGCAATCCAATTTTCCATCTGGCAGGGCATTAAAATCCCCCATAATAATAATTTTCCCCTCTGCGTTATGTTCTAACAGAGCAACCATTTTTTTAAGAAAGGTTTTTTGACCTCTATTTGGGGCATAAATTGTCACAAAAGTGTAGGGAATGTCATTTATTTTACCCACCACTATAATGTATCTGCCCTCTTCATCGATCTTTTTCCTTGCGAGTTTAAACATTACAGTGTTTTTAAACATCAAACACACCCCCGCCTTTTTGGTATTGGCTGTTGCGCAGATAATCAAGGGGAAGTCCCGGTGATGGAGCCGAGATTCATCTTTTTTAAGCAGGTGGGTTTCTTGTATCCCTATTATGTCTGCTTGAGTGTTAATTATTTCTTTCCAGAGTGAGGTGCGCTTTTGTGGAGTGTTCAGCCCATTAACATTCAAAGACATTATTTCAATAACCATATCTTAACCACGTTTTTCATTGCTATAAATACAGTCTTATTTATTTCAAATAATCTGCCCCTCCCAGAGCAGGAATCCTCATAAATACAAAACACCACTACAACCACATATTTAATAAACAAAAACATTGAATTACCAGCTAGACTATTAGCCGGCAAGAATTTTAACAAATCCAGTGTTCTCAGACTGGATAGAGGGCAAACTTTCGCCAGGAAGAAGGTACTCCCTCTCCTATATTAAGGTAGAAAAAGTTCCCCTCCACCTGGTGTCTCCATATTGAGGGTTTACTGTCCCTACCGCTCCCCCGTAAACCCCTATTTTACTACCGACCACTCCTGTTCAATATTACTCTTAGTTTTTTCTGGATCCTTACATTTAAACAGACCCCACTTTTCCAATAGATTTTCAGCCTCTTTGACATTATTACATGTATAAGTAGACTTATCTTTTATAACAATTAATTTTACTGGGAAACCCCATTTATATGCCAGACCTGTTTCTCTAAGTATTTTAGTTAGTTCCCCGTATTCACGTCTCCTTTTCAAGGTTGTCGGTGACAGATCAGAAAAAATCTCAATGTTCCCATAGGGTGCAGGGAACTTTGGGTTTCTACGGGTTTCTTGTATTAGGAGGTTTTTAGTTTTGAAAAAATGCATCCTTAGGATGGTGTCCCTTGGGGTGTCTGCTTTTAAATGCTTTGGTCTCGGGATCCTATGAATACGGTCTATTAGCATTTCTGTCTCCTTTGCTTCTGGTAATATTGCGGAGATAAATTTACCTGCATATTCCTCAAGAGCTGAGTCAGGGACCGCCTCCGGTATGCCTCTCAGTCGTACGTTGTTTCTCCTTGATCTATCCTCTAAATCCCCTATTTTTAACTCCAGGTTATTTAACTTATGTTCCATTTCGGCATGCGAGGTCATTAGGTTATTGTGCGACCCAGTTACTTCCGATAATTTAGTTTCCACCTGGTCTATTCTTTCTCCAATTGATCTTACTTCTTTTTGTAATTCCCCCATCATGTCCTGCATTTTTGTTAGGAGTTTAGATTCAAATCTGTCTAGCATACTCTGCATTACCTCTACTGTAAGTACTCCTTGCTGATTTGCAGAGGAGGTTACAGTATGCACATCTCTCGCAGACATTGCCATGGCTTTTGAATGGGCGTCGGACTGAGAAACAGGGGGGATCTGGGGCGTTAATCTAGGCTGAAAATTAAAACGTAAAGAGTTAACTCCCTTTGATATATTCGAAGTTGGATCTCGTACAGAAGATTTATTTTGGGCGCGGGTTAGTTGGTTTTTTAGTTTAGGCGGGGTGTTTTTTTTTAGTAGGTTTTTCCCTCTCGTCATTATACCCAGGCCCTGAAAAAAAAACCCAGTTAGTCTGCCCTATTTCCCCCCTTCTGCAAGTTGACAGTATGGTCAATTTTAAGAGATTGGTGAAAACACAGCGTTTATTTTTCTTCGTCGCTCAGTGATATAGAGAGTGATAGCTTACTTAACCTTTCCAGGTTATGAACCGACCAGAAAAGAAACAAAACCAAAAAAAAACAGCCAATGTTCCCCAAACCTCAAACAAAATATATTGCAGAAATGACCGCAAAAAGCAATTGTTTTGTTGCCTGCAGAAAGACGGTTAGTCCAAGAGACTATTGCCCAATTTTCCACTAGCTTAGTCCATTAGTTAGAAGTGAGACAGTTTCATAGCAAGTGGTTAGACAGAGTGTAGTTAGATGGTTAATAACTCAATAAGCCTGAGACCTCCGCTCGGACCAGCCCATACCCGCCTTAATAAAATTCAAAAAGCCAGTGCAAGAAAAAAGCTGTCATAGACAACTAACACAACACTCCAGAATAGTTTAGGGGAACTCAGCGGGGAGAAAAAAAAAAAAAAAAAAAAAACAGGCAGATTACAAAAGATTGCCGTTTTCCGCATCAACGACAGCTTAAAGCCACGCGGAGACATACACTTAGTTCATTAATTCCAGGAAGATAAGTTGTTAGTTAGGAGGAAAGCTGTTGAGTAGAAAATTAATAGGCAGAAATTAGTTTGATGGTTAGTCACTCAATCTGAAACTTCGGCTTAGTCCAGCCTATACATGCATTAATGGTATTATTCCGGAATAGTAGTAGCAAATAAGTAGCAAATTAGTAGGCAGAAGTTAGTTAGATGGTTAGTCATTCAGTCTGAAACTTCAGCTTAGTCCAGCCTATACCTGCGTTAATGATATTATTCCGAAAAAACATGCCCAATAGAAAAAAAACGGACATAAGCAACTGACAAGATAGGCACAGCACCCCGGAAAAGTTAGGGAAATTTCATTAGGGAAATGAGAAGCAAGAAAAATACCGCATTTTGCCATTTCCAACAGCCGCAGCAGCGGTTTAAATCCCCAAGATGGCATACACATAAATACAGGACAAGTTCCCCAGGGCCGTTGGATTATAACTTCACCACCTTTCCCCGTCTGTAAGAGATACTATACCGGGGCTTCAGACGTCGGACGATGAGGATCCCACTGCCTGGAAGGCAATGCACACGGCTCATTTAAAGGGCTTGTAGACAATTAGAGCTGCTGTGGGGGTCCTTTCCAACCGGCTCCCGCAGATCGGCCGGGAGAGGATTCCCTCCTGCTCCTGCTTCTTGGGGCCCCGGTCACTGCCGACACTCACGCGGTCCACGACGCGGTCCACAACATCAGCTCGCCTGCACACCTCAAGGGGACCGGCCGAGCTCGCCGATCGGAGCTCCTCCTCAGGACCAACCTCGTTGCCGCGGGACAGCGCACCTCGCCTCTGCACGTGGCGCGCCGCTGTATTGCGCCTTTCTGCGATCCACCTGTCGGTCTCAGCGCGATGGTCCCGAATTCAGGGCCTGGATGAGGTGTCCATCGGCGTGCCTTCACCCATGCGTCCAGCCCGTCCTCAGCATGTCTCCCTTCCCAGGGCGACGGACCAGAAGCGCCACGTTCCCAGCGTGCGCAGCCGGCAGGTAAGCGTATAAGGGGATAGAGGGGACGGAGAGCTCCCTCAGAGCATGGAGCTAGTAGCCATTACTGCGTCTGGCTACGCCCTCTGCGTCCGTTTATTTAAGAATTGAGATGACTCAGCTATTATGTAAAATATCTCCAAAAATGAAACAACCTTAACCTAGATGTATCTCGTTGACTGCTATAGACCCACCTAACAGCTTTTTTTGAGGGGTGTGAAACAGCCCTGCATTTCTCAGCAGAGCTGTGAGTGACCACAAATACTTCCAGGAAGCACAATGCAAACTATATTAGCTTTTTCATTTCAAGTAAAGTAAATGCACTCAAAAGACCTAAGAGAACTAAAATTGTGAAAAATCAATCTGGGTGTAAATTGTATGATTAGCCATGGCCAGAAATTGTTATCTAAGAGCCTTCTTCAACCGCTGTGGGTTTTAGACCTATAAATAGTAAAATAAATATATATAGATTAAGCAATGAGACTAGCTATTTACTTTTCTGTGGATTAAATAATGACACTGGGGTGCTGCTGTACTTTATATTATGATGTGGCTGGGGGTGCTATACTTTAAATGTAATTGTACTATATATTAGTAATGGAGTTAATGTTATACTACATATTAAATGATGAGGATAGTGCTTCTGTACTGTATAATAATGAGGCAGATAATTCTATACTACATATTTAGTGCTGCTGTACTGCATATTAATGAAGGGGGCTGCTGTTATACGCCATATTAATAAATTATGCTGGGGGTGCTGTACTATTAAAAATAATTATGAGAAAGGGTGCTGCTGTACTCCATATTGATCAGGATGGTATTTTAATGAGGTGGGTGCTGCTATACTATAAATTAATTAAAGGGGTTGTCCACTTTCAGCAAATAATTGATATGGTTTGTGTAAGGAAAAGTTATACAATTTTCCAATATACTTTCTGTATCAATTTCCCACAGTTTTCTAGATCTCTGCTAGCTTCCCTGCTATAGGAAGTTTTTATGTTTACTTCCAGTCGATAGAAATCTGTCCATGGTCATGTGATGTCACACAGGTGCACGGCTCGTAAGTATCACAGAGTAATATGTGATATAATGAGACATGCACCTGTGTGACCATTGACAGATTTCTATTGACTGGAAGTAAACATGAAAGCTTTCTATAGCAGGACAGCAAGAAGAGATCTAGAAAACGGTGGGGAATTGATACAGAAAGTATATTGGAAAATTGTATAACTTTATTACACAAACCATATCAATTATTTGCTGAAAGTGGACAACCCCTTTAATGTGAGGGTGCTGCTGTATTAATGAGGGGGCAACAGTTGTACTGTATATTATGTAATGAGGAGCAGTTATGTGCTGTATATTAGTTAAGGAGGGGGTGCTGATTCTAAATTTCAATTATTGAAGAGGGTGCTGCTTTACTATATATTGATAAATACAAAGGGGTTGTTGCTGTGCTACATATTAATGAAGGGGGGCAGGCACTACATGTGAATTAATGAGGGGGATCCAACACTACATAAATTAATTAGGGTTTATTGGCACAGTATAAAGATTAGTAGTTGTCATATATAAAAAGGGTGTTGTATGTAAATAAACTGAAGGCTACTGTTTATAATTAAAGGGAACCTGTCACCAGGAGACCCATTTTTAGCACCCCAAGTCCCCACAGAGTATAGTACATACGCTGCCAAAGTGTTTTTGTATTAAAAATTGGTTTTACAGAGAAAAAGATATGTTATATTGTTCCTTTCATTAGCATCTGCTGTGTGACTAGGCAGTTGCCAAATGGGAGGGTCTGGAAAGGAGCAGTTTCCCCCCCACCCTTGAGGAACAGCTACTCCATGTGACCTTTTCAAATATATGAAAACATCACTTGGCTTAGCGACACCCCCTGCTCCTCTACAGCCAATCCCGAGTGTGGGGAGTTATTCATATATTTGAAAAGGTCACATGTTTCCCAAGGGTGGGGGGGAACTGCTCGTTTCCAGCTCCTCCCATTGGGCAACTGCCTAGTCACACAGCAGATGCTAATGAAAGGTACAGTATTTTTTTCTATAAAACCAATTTTTTATACAAAAACACTTTGGCAGTGTATGTACTATGCTCTGTGGGGACTGGGGGAGTGCTAAAAATGGGTCTCCTGGTGCCAGGTTCCCTTTAAGTCATTTAAGGGGAGGGATTTATTGGGGGGGCACTATATATAAGTATTTCAGGGGGGTGATGTATGCATTACATTTGGAGGACAATATATTATAAAATAAAGATGAAACCGTATATTTGTGCGCACCCCTACACACATCTGTGAGCGTGGGCAATAGTGCACTACACAGTCGTACAACAATAACCACATGCATAGATGTATGGAGGAGCCTTCTTGCTGCATTATTCATGTTCCTGTGTGAGATCAAACATGACCACATAACTTGATCAAAAGGTCCTCAACAAGCCCCCTTACACAGTAAACTGATTTTTTTATCTTTTAAAGTTTAACATTTTTTAAAACCTTTATATTTTTGGTATATCCAATGATGTACTAGCCTAAGAATAAAAGGGATCTTTATTTTGGACAGCACAGTGAAAACTCTATAAAACAAAGCCGTAACAAAATGGTGTAGGTGGAATTTTCTTCCACCTTCCCAGCACATTGCACAAAATATTAACCCCTTACCGACATGTGATGTAGTATTACGTCACATGCCGGGTGCGGGTGCATGGAGAGGGCTCCCGGACTGAGCCCTCTCCATAGCCGGTAAGTCTTTGCTGCATATTGCAGCAAAGACTTACCGGTAACACCCGCGATCGGTGTCATCACCGATTGCGGGTGTTTTTCCGCATGTGCGCCGCCATCTTTCCGAGGATCGTCGCTCCCCGTGACGTCATCGGGGAGCAGCGATCCATCGCCATGGTGGCCTCAGGTCTTCCGAAGACCCAAGGCTACTTCAAGTTAACCTATTCAATACAATGTGCTATCATCACATTGTAATGAATGGGAAGTAAAATCCACATATACTGCCATACAGTAGTATGGCAGTATATGATAGGACCGTACAGACAACATAGGGTTAAAGTACCCTAGGGAGTCTGAAAAATGGTAAAAATAAAAATTAAAAAAAGTTAAAAAAAATTATAATAAAAAAACCTAAAAACTCAAAGCACCCCCCTTTCTCTAGAACTGATATAAATATAAATAAACAGCAAAAATCATAAACACATTAGGTATCGCTGTGTCCAAAAATGCCCGATCTATAAAAATATGATAATGGTTTTTCACTGTGTTTAACCCCGCAATGGAAAATCGCTCCCAAATTCGAAAATGGCACTTTTATGCATTTTTTTAAAAAATTAAAAATTCGATAAAAAGTGATCAAAAGGTCACACAGTCACACAGTCCTAAAAATTATACCATAGTAAACGTCATTAAAATCCTCAAAAATCGACACCTCTCAAAGCTCTGTACACTAAAGTCTAAAAAAGTTATTAGCGCCAGAAGATGGCAAAATCCCCAAAATATTTTTTGTACAGGAGGTTTTAATTTTTTTTAAATGTATGAAAACATTATAAAACCTATAAAAATTTGGTATCCCCGTAATCGTACCGACCCAAAGAATAAAGTAGACATGTCATTTGGGGCGCTCAGTGAAGTCTGTAAAATCCAAGCCCACAAGAATAAGGCACAAATGCCTTTTTTACCAATTTTACTGCATTTGGATTTTTTTTACTGCTTCCCAGTACACGGTATGGAATATTAAATACCACCATTTTGAAGTGTAATTTGTTAAGCAGAAAATAAGCCATCACACAGCTCTATACATGGAAAAATAAAAAAGTTATAGATTTTTGAAGGTGGGGAGTGAAAAATGAAAACGCAAAAACGAAAAAGGCTTGTGGCGTTAAGGGGTTAAATAGTAGTTGAATTTGTACCTTATATTATAAGCCTTCATGTGGCTTTGTATAAAGAAAATCATAAGCTCACTGAATGCAGGGAGTGAAGATCAATACCAGAAAAACTCGAAACATCCAAAACAGTAAACAAACTTAACCGAAAAAAACATCAAATTGTCTGCATCACACACTATTCAATATATGGTCCACCAATAAAAATTTTAATACCAAGTGAGCAAAAGGTTGTCTGACTCTCTAAATGTTAAGAATGAAAATAAAAGCTTGTCCTGTATGACATTATACTGTACACAATACTACATAGAAAGAATTAAGGGGATGTGTCATTTTAATTTCAAAGTGAAAGCCATAATGCCATAATGAAACTTTTGAAGAATTATCTTTGCTGTTATAGATGTATGACAAGGTCTCAGGAGCTAATTCCCCATTATACACTGCTGGTGTCTGCTGTATTACGCTGCAATTTTACAACAAAATAGACCTTTTAGGACTACCAAGGCAACGTGACAAATTATTTTCAAAAACTGCCCTGAGACAGAAAAAACCTTGTTGGTTAAACCTACAACGTACTGTAACTTTTAATCACAGCTAAAAGTAAAATGTAATATTAGTCACACTAAACTTTCTTTAAAAAAATTGCATGTTGAGGTTCCTAACATTCACTTGTAGGTGTTTAGGGGTGAGTATCTACTCAGTAAGCATCAAATAATGAATCTCTGCAGTGATCCCATTAACAGCCTCAACTATGTCACTTAAAAACCAACAAACACCAGCATCATTTTTTTTGGATGCAAAGTAAATTGTATGGCTGATTCTGTCTCAGCAGCCCTTGGATATGAAAGTATGACATGAATCTGCCGTCTCTGCCTCTAAAGAATTCTAGGTAGCAGAGCTGTACATGAGACCTCACTAGAGAAGCCACATCAAAGGGGAAGAAGAAGGAAACATGGCGGATTGCCACATAAGGCACATCCCTTAAATTATGTAAAGAGAAGGGATACAAAAGAGCCTCTACATTACTCTATTATAATAAGGGAATAGTGAACAGTAGACAACCATGAGCAAACCAATCACAGCTCTCCTTTAGAATATTCATCAGCACTGGTAAAATGTAAGCTGAGCTGTAATTGGTTACCATGGGCAACTAGAAACATTCTGACTTGTAGACAACTTGATAAATCTGCCCCAATATCTCTATGCTGTGCAGAAATTCTGTGCAGGAAATCAGCCTCCCAATACAGCACAGGGTAGTAAAGAGGTTTCTGAAAATCCCAGAGACACATAAACTGTAGAGGAAACCACTTTCCGCTACGTATTTACACTGCTCCACCAGTTGCCAAGGCAAAATCGCGGCATAAAGTGCTTGAGAAACTGGACAATTGTTTCTGGTTTCTGATGCTTACAGAATGGTTGCAGAGTTATTTATTGGGTAATTCCACCGTGTGTGCAGCCTATGGCTCCTTATACCCAAACGGGAGGGGGGCTGTTTACAGCTGGATTTTGGTTCCCATAGATGTGGCACCTTATCACGGTATGGTGAGCATGCACTGTCTCACCGCACCATGAGCGTGCACCAGGGGCGTAACTAGGAGAGGCTGGGCCCCATAGCAGATTTCTGCATGGGGCCCCCCTTCCCCTTAAAATATATATATGGCAGGCACACGTCGGGCGCGCTGGAGAGGAGGAGAGGTGAGCGCGGCTCACCCCTCCCCTCTCCATAGAGAATAGAGCCGCATGGTCTACGGCCATAGATTGAGCACGCTCTATCTCTTTTGCTCAAAACAGTGAGTACTCGTTGTGCTCACCGTGCCGAGCCCTGGCGTATAGAAGCCTATGGGGGAAGTATATCCGGCAGCAAATCTGCGGCCAGATATACATCCCCAATATGTTCTTGGGAAGGTACCCCTATACAGACATGTTTATACAATTACACACATTTATACACTGATATATACACACCTTTATATACACACATAAAGTTCTACTCTCGTATACTCACACCCTTATACATACAAGCATTCACTTATACACACACATTTATGCACACATATACATTTATACACTAATACACAGAGTATATACAAACTCATACAGTATACACATTATATACATATAATACATTTACAATACACACACACACATATATATATAAATATATATATACATATATACATACATACACAAATACAGTATACACTTACCATATATACACATACATGCAGGATAAAAACACCATATACACACATGCTGCATATACATACAGAATATACACATACATTCAGTATATACAGCATACATACTTACCACATACAAAAACACACATCATATATATATATATATATATATATATATATGCTAATATAAATACATGCATGTAAAAATACAGTATTTGCTTCAATGCATTTATAGACAGTATATACATGTATACATAGTAGATGCATATATACACATATACATAGGATTTACATATATATATATATATATATACGGAATATGCATAAACAGTATATATATATATATATATATATATATATATATATTTATATATACACAGTATATACACACATATTCACAGTATATATACAATATATACACATATACACAGTATATACACACATATTCACAGTATATATACAATATATACACATATACACAGTATATACACACATATTCACAGTATATATACAATATATACACATATACACAGTATATACACATATACACAGTATATATACAATATATACACATATACACAGTATATACACACATATACACAGTATATATACAATATATACACATATATACAATATATACACATATACACAGTATATACACACATATACACAGTATATATACAATATATACACAGTATATATACAATATATACACATATACACGTATATACACAGTATATATACAATATATACACATATACACAGTATATACACATATACACTGTATATACACTGTATATACACATACACTGTATATACATATGTACACAGTATATGCATATAAATACATATATACATACAGATAAATACATATATACATACAGATAAATACATCTGTATATACTTACCTTTTAGGAAGTTTGGGGGCTGTATGGGTGTTCAGACAGGTGTTCAGGTGGGTGTCCAGATGCATTCAGACGGCGGGGGGGGGCGCGAGCGGGGGGGGGGCTTAGCGGGGGAAGGGGGGGCGCGAGCGGGGGGGGGGGCGAGCGGGGGGAGGGGGGTCGAGCGGGGGAAGGGGGGGGTTGAGAATCAACAGTGCCGCCCTGCAGGCTGATGAGCGGGTCAGGGAGATGAGGGGGCGGGTCAGAGAGGTGGCTGGGGGGCGGGTCAAGGATATGAGCAGGCAGGGATCCCGGAAAGAGGTGCGTGGGCGGGCGGGCTCAGGAGACGTGTAGATGCATAGAGAGGGAGGGGCCCGGGGGCACGATCCGGCACTGCAGCCCCGGACCACTTACCCCAGGCCGTGGCAAAGCACTGCAGGGAGCGTGCATCCCCGGGCCCCTGAACCTCACGGGCCCCGTAGCAACCGCTACGGCTGCTACGGTGGTAGTTACGCCACTGGCGTGCACAGAAAAATATAGGACATGTCCTGCATTTTCCCATATTACGGCACTGGCCACTCGTCTATCAATGAAAAGGGAGGAGGTGAGCAGCTCTCTCCTACATGCGGCTGTATGCTGGCCCGGGCTTCAGCCTCCGGAAAAGACCTTTAAATTGCTTCTTATATATAGATATATAGTACATATTATCCATTAAAAACGCAGACCTGTGCCTTTCATTTAGTGCAACTTTCACTGTATTTCACTTTAAAGTCCCACCTTAAAGTACTTGCCATACTTGCCTGTATATAAATAACGTTTTTTATCCGTATGTGCATGCATGTCGCCATATCTGTATAAAATATGGTAAATTCACAAACAAAGTTCCAGGTCACGGCAACCCTTTGGAGACTTCTCCAGTGCATGGAAGAGCTTGAGGCTTCACAGGTGAATGTGTTACATAAGAAAGGGATCTGGCTCTCCAAGGATCAGCTTCAAAACATAACTGTGTCAGTTATTGCTAAAAACTGACAATACAGGAGACAATAGGACATTCTCCAGAATTTTACATGCGCTCATGCCATGGTACTGCACGGTCGTCAATATGGCCATGGATTATCGTATTGTCCATTGTAGTAAATGTGGTTGTGTGCTGCCTGCATGAAAACGGTACAGAATGGGTAGGACCGGGTCATTTTAATACATTCGTGTAAAAGTGGCCTAATGACTAAATACAACATGGATCAGTCATCCTTAATTATTCTGAATACATGACAAAAGCCTGTAACTGTGGTGCCACTGCTGATGTGCGTAGATCTCAGTGAGAGAAGGTGATTGATGGTGGTAAGAGAATGTGAAATTATGATAAATGGTTTGATATATGTGTTTGGTAGAAGTGTTGAGGAGGTGCAGTTTCACTTAGGAATCTAGTGGAGGTTGATATTCAACACATATTTTTGACAGTACTTTCTCACAAATAATTTTTTTTCCAATTCCATTGCTAGGACAACAGTCTGGCCACACAAATCACTCACATTTATAAGAACCTCACTCCTACGTATGCCAAGTTAGTTTCAATGGAAACCCTATTTCTGTGGAAAGATGTTCTGTGGATTGATGATGCATGCTTCTCTATTTATCTCTTATCTATCCTATCTCTTATGACTATCTTAAGTTTAGGTTCGGCAAATGCCTGGAGAACATTTCCTAACAAATTGAAATGTGACAACTGTAAAATTTGGAGGAGAAGCCATGCTACTATAGGGTTCTTCTGGTTATTGGAGTAGGGTCCTTTGTTCAAGGGATTTGAAAATCAATGCATTTTGAACAATTTTATGTATCCAACATTGTGGAAACAGTTTGCAGAATGCCCTTTCCAGTTCCAGCATGTGCCCCATTACATAAAACATGCTCCATAAAAGTGGCGTTTTTGCCAGGAAGAATCATGACATCAAATACTTTTGGGATTTACTGGAAAAGAAATTGAATGCCATCCATTTTGTTCAACTGCAGTATTCGACCTCATCTTCTGGATGAATGGGCAAGAGTTCTGAACCTCCAAAATTTTGTATAAAGCCCACTTAGAAATGTGGATTATATATTAGCTGCAAAAGCAAATCAACTCCATAGTAATGGGATATCGTAAATGTTCCTGTAGGTGTCATGTGTAGGTGTCCCAATATTTGAGTCCATATAGCTTTAAAATACTAAACAGAATGGAAAAAAATATGTGCAAGTACCATCCATGTAGTGGTACATATACACTCACTGGCCACTTTATTAGGTACACCTGTCCAACTGCTCGTTAACACTTAATTTCTAATCAGCCAATCACATGGTGGCAACTCAGTGCATTTAGGCATGTAGACATGGTCAAGACAATCTCCTGCAGTTCAAACCAAGCATCAGTATGGGGAAGAAAGGTGATTTGAGTGCCTTTGAACGTGGCATGGTTGATGGTGCCAGAAGGGCTGGTCTGAGTATTTCAGAAACTGCTGATCCACTGGGATTTTCACGCACAACCATCTCTAGGGTTTACAGAGAATGGTCCGAAAAAGAAAAAACATCCAGTGAGCGGCAGTTCTGTGGGCGGAAATGCCTTGTTGATGCCAGAGGTCAGAGGAGAATGGGCAGACTGGTTCGAGCTGATAGAAAGGCAACAGTGACTCAAATCGCCACCCGTTACAACCAAGGTAGGCAGAAGAGCATCTCTGAACGCACAGTACGTTGAACTTTGAGGCAGATGGGCTACAGCAGCAGAAGACCACACTGGGTGCCACTCCTTTCAGCTAAGAACAGGAAACTGAGGCTACAATTTGCACAAGCTCATCGAAATTGGACAGTAGAAGATTGGAAAATAGTTGCCTGGTCTGATGAGTCTCGATTTCTGCTGCGACATTTGGATGGTAGGGTCAGAATTTGGCGTCAACAACATGAAAGCATGGATCCATCCTGCCTTGTATCAACGGTTCAGGCTGGTGGTGGTGGTGTCATGGTGTGGGGAATATTTTCTTGGTACTCTTTGGGCCCCTTGGTACCAATTGAGCATCGTTGCAACGCCACAGCCTACCTGAGTATTGTTGCTGACCATGTCCATCCCTTTATGACCACAATGTACCCAACATCTGATGGCTACTTTCAGCAGGATAATGCGCCATGTCATAAAGCTGGAATCATCTCAGACTGGTTTCTTGAACATGACAATGAGTTCACTGTACTCAAATGGCCTCCACAGTCACCAGATCTCAATCCAATAGAGCATCTTTGGGATGTGGTGGAACGGGAGATTCGCATCATGGATGTGCAGCTGACAAATCTGCGGCAACTGTGTGATGCCATCATGTCAATATGGACCAAAATCTCTGAGGAATGCTTCCAGCACCTTGTTGAATCTATGCAATGAAGAATTGAGGCAGTTCTGAAGGCAAAAGGGGGTCCAACCCGTTACTAGCATGGTGTACCTAATAAAGTGGCCGGTGAGTGTATTACCGTACTAAATAAAAGGCCTGTATGTGCATCTTCAAACATTCTAAAATACCAACAATGGTCATCATGAAAATCATTCTATACTGACCTCAGTGAGCCATGTCTGTAGACCTCCTGAAATATACTTTACCTCATATGGCAAAATGTACATGTAAGAAGAAGGTATTGAGGTGTATTCTTGCCACACTTACTGGTATCCAGCACTTTCTTTTTCACTTTAGTATTGTTTTTTTTTTTGCTTTACATTAAATGTGATTATTCTGTAATATAAGTGCAATATATTCCATGAATATGAAGTAACAAAATGATGTCTTTCTGATGATGATGTCCTTTTAATGCTGCATAGCCTCTCTTAGGTTTTGCGGTGGGGTGTCTGAACATTTAGAGGTTTCACAGTTAATGAGAGAATAGTTCTTGTGTATAAAAGGCTAAGCTGTATGCAGTACAATAGCCAGGAATTTAAGAGAGACAAGTGCAAGAGAGTCATAATAATTCTTTGAATTGTATTTCCCTTTGTCTAGATAGATAGATAGATAGATAGATAGATAGATAGATAGATAGATAGATAGATAGATAGATAGATAGATACCTGTAGATAGGTTGGTAGATCGATATTCTGAATGAACATCTAATTTACAAAATGAAATTTGTTAGCTAGCAATGGAAATGTTTGTTCTAAGGAAGGAAATGGTATTTGTAGCACAGGACTGATATTTAGATATATGACAACCTTGATGACCACATCCTCAATGCATAGCGTGCAGGGACATCAACCTAAAATACTGCACAAAGAACAAATGCAAAATGTACTAAGTTAGATGAATATTAATGAAGGTAATCTTAAAGGGGTCATACATCTCTAGCATTCTCATAGAAAGTGGATTGGTAGGCTGGGGATAGCAGGTTCCTGTACTCCGCAATTTCATGCTCTACTTGCTGCACTACTTGCTGACCCCTGTTGCCTTGATCAGTGTGGGTTTATTCTTGTGATCCATGGGGCCACATCACCAATCAGATTGTTATTGCTGATTCTGTGGATAACAATCACATTTGAAAAAGCCACTTTAAGAACAAAGATGTAGACAAGTTGACATCCAACCTATGGACCTTTAGATCCCACCAAAATGAGTAATTTCAGGGCATTTAGGGCACTGCCATACATAAAGGATGGTCAGCGGGTTAGATGTATGGGATTTATTAAAAAAAACACATATTATAATAAACAGTATAATAGTGTACAGTGTTTACTTTGTGAAATATATTGTAAAAATATTAAAATTAAACAAGTTAGACTGGTTCAGCTCTTTGCTTGTTAGAAGGGACCCATAACAATCAGAAGATCACAAAATATTCCTAATCTCTGGGGAAATCCTAGCTCTAAGTTATCCATTTGCCAGCAGCACATCTACAGGCAAAATTGTGCATTACACTGTGCCCATTTCTATTATTAGACTGCCTTTCTACTTCATAACTACAGCTGAACATATTTACCGTAATCCTTCGTTTGTAGATTTGGTAGGAATCGCCCATTTATTAGACAGCAAATTGAATCTAAATCTTATCTGAATCACTTTGGATGATTCTCTTATGTGGTGGTTACTTAATACTGTAATTCATCCCAGAGCTTATAGAGAGAGGGGGGCAGGCAGGGGGAAAATAATAAAAATTCATAAAGAGTTAATTAATATTCTCTGTTTCAGAGGACTAGAGGGGGTTATATACCAATTTCCAGGACAAAGGGAGCAATATAGGTTCAGACTGAATAGATTTGGACCAAATCAAATCTTTTGGAAAATTTGTTGAAGCTTTAGCAGGGAAACCCACCTTTCTGTATGACCTAAAATATAGCTAAAGGTAATTTGTTCTTTCTGTAAATGCTCAAGTATTTCTATTTTATTGCCACCTGTCAAGAATTAGAAGGTAATACAACAGCTCAGGATATGTCAGTATATTTTTGACATGAGGGTTGACAGCTACTGAGCTGCAAACTACAGTATAACACCAAGTTATAAAGAAATGAAACTTTCAAGACTTTGTTATGGTCTGTGATTATGGGCTGATCACACTGTGTGAGAAGGCGTTGGATTTTTTCTAAGTAGTCCATTAGCTCTCTTACTCTAGGGCTTTTCAAGGGAAATGATGCAAATTAAAGTGTCCTAAATAACCTGCTTGTTTCTTCAGGGGAATTCATGTTTTACATATTTTTTATCGCCAAAATGATAACTTTGGAAAAGTGCCACAGGCACTCAGGCTGACGGAGCCCAAACGTCTCTCGGTTTCCCAGGACTTTAAAGGGAACCTGTCACCGCTGTTTAAAAAAATTCAATTGCGGGCAGGTGCCCATAGAGCCCTTATAGCATAAAGGAAACCTTTCTTCACCTAATAAAATCTCTGCTCAGAAAAGGAAAAAATGAACATTGATCCTCTGCCTACGGCTGCCATGTGTGATAGCAAAGCTAAGCAGTAACGCTGTGCATGGACGCTCAGGACGCATGGCAGCCGTAGCCATTTGAGTGATAATTCAGCCGACAGCCAGATGACTTAGGGAAGGGAGGGGTGAGCAAGTCGCCAGACTCGCACATTTATACATGACAACCTCGCCCAAAGGTTGCCATTATGCTATAAGGGCTCTATGGGAACCTGCCCGTAACGTATTTTTTTTTTTTAAACAGCGGTGACAGATTCCCTTTAATTTATGGTTGCCCCCCACACTGCAAGCCTCCTCCTGCCGGGGAACTAGGAGAGAGTACAGCCCCGCTCTCTCCATACCCTCTGACGTCAGTGGTTGGATCTTAGTTCCCTGGCCGGGAGCAGAAGGGGGCTTGCAGCAGGGGACGTGCCTCCGGTACTTTTATAAAGTCATTTTTTTTGGCAATAAAAAAGACAAATTTTTTGTAAAACACACACCCCCTTCCCCCAGAAATAACAAGCAACCAGATTACTGGTGGTAGATGTCCTTTAAGTGAACACTTGCATTCTCCTACCATCCTTGTTTTTGTACATAATTATAGATATGTTTTATAGAATCCATTCCACCCGTTGTTTTATTTGCATCTTTGCATTTGTTCAGCTAACATTCATACTGTATACCCCAGAGCACCTAATGTACAGCCCAGACTTGAACCGTAGATAGTGAACGTCGATTCTGTGATCTGCTCCTTCAAGTAGTAATTATGTAAGTCATACAATTCTCAAGATATTTTAAGGAAATTATGTAAACAGCTGTTGAAAGAATGACACACCACATGTAAAATAATGGTAAAATAAATTATCTATTTACATACAGCAATACAACATAACATTTCCGGTCATTAGCGACATTCCCTTCAATGATAAAACATACACAGTGCTCAACTTTAAATCTGTCAACATAACAGTTATTTACTTAGTAATTCCACATCTAAAAAAAATACCCTTGCCTTGTGTCTCTTTAGCTTATATTATTTTGCAGCACACCATACAGCATACTCGGGTAGCATGGTGCTGGGGGCCTATTCTCATTACAAGGATAGGGATATGATGATATGATACCTCCCGCCTTAGCGACTGTTCCATCCAGATTTTTAGTGGTGACATCACTGTTCTTAATTGCTTGGGGCACCAGAGATGGTTGGGACACTGACATCCTCAAAACTCAGTTCAGTTCAGTGTAAAGCAATAGATGTGTTGATTTGGCCTTCACAGAGGAACTATCCATTAGGGTACCCCAGGAGTACCAAATGAGGGTTTATTATTTCACCTCTACCCTGGCATCTATAGGATTAGAGTAAGTTGTAAAGTTGACTTCAAAATGCAAATATTATTAGCATTAGGGGGATAAAAAGAGATTCTAAATACAACCCAACACAGTGAAAATTAAGAAACATTGGGGCACATTTATTAAACTGACTGTGCCAGTTTTCTTTCGTACTTTGCACATAAATACTTGTGCTTACTGCCTGCACCTAATGGAGCGTGCTGGTGCCAATTCACACTGTGCGCCCGATTTATGTCGAAAGTCCAACAGAAATGTGGCACATGCCCCTTAAACTGAACGCACCAAAAAAACTGGGGCACCAAGTTCAAGTACAACTGGTTCAGAGTGTGTCAAATTATTAAAGACCATGCGCCGGTCTACAATAATCTGGCGCATTCTGTACATTAGTGAGACAAACTGCAGGTAGTGTAGTTTGCCCCAATAATAATAAATCTGGGTGATTTTATTAAATTACTGAATATATGGAATTACTGAAGCTGAGTTATTTGATTCATACCTGTAGATATTTATTATCTAGAGCAGAATTTCTCTACAAAATAAAGAGTATATCCTGACAGGACTCCTAGAAGATATAGTAGAGGTCCTGTACACAATCTAATGTGTCAATTAGACTGGTTGGGTGGGTTGTCGAGGCTCCCATTGGACTCTTATGAAGATTTTCCCTGAATTCATTCTACAACTCTTACTAACCTATACTCACATGGCTCAGCTTCTTCCCCGCTATCATGCCGTTAGACAAGGAAGCAAAGATCACCTTGCACATTCATTTTACAAATCTTAAACTTCTGTATATGGCACATTTCAGTGTCTATGAGCACAGTCCATAGCCCAGCATAGTTAAATATAACTGATATCCATTAAAACATGGAAACTGTGAAGAAATCTCTAGGATATAATAACTTTTAGATATTATTATTGCACATCTTCCATCTGAAGGTGTAATGAAGATTGAAACAAAAAATAACTGGAACATAGTTACTAACAGTGTCTAAATGTCAGACAGTGTATAGTTAGACAGCCTTAAACTGTGACAATGTTAAGTGTCAGAGGATGAATACCGAGCAAATTTTACTTGATGAAGTAACTGCCCCTTTCCATTTTGTTTTACAAGTTGTAAAAGTATCTAGAAACTGTCTAAAACACTTGCTACAGGGCACTTTAGACTTTATCTGAAATAAATTACTACCAATTAGTAGATATTTTGTATTGTGTTGTGATACCAGTAGTTTCCCCCTATACAAGGGTATGCAATAGGTATAGGCTTTCTTCATTCTTCATTGTAAAATTATCAATTAACCTAAAGTTTTTGGGAATTGTTAATTTTGTATCATAACTTGTAAAGGCCAAAGAATGTTTTTGTTTCCTCAAAGCCTACTAGACTGGCATTGGAAACATTAACATACACTACATCGTAACTAGTAAGGTTAAATACAGCTCCAAGGTAACTGTGTCTTCCCCATCTCTTTGTGATACAATTGTGGTCCTCTTTATTTTCCATGAGTTTGATGTCTCCAGGATACCTTGCAGACTTCTTGTAGACAGTATGCGTCAATTCTACAGTCTTAAAACAGTTGTCCCCCCTGAAGTGGATGGAGGAATACAGAAAGTGCAGGCCTGTTTTATTCACTACTAGGCCTCTGTTTTTGTACTGAATTCCTGCTGTAAATGCAGGCCCGAGTTCATCTTCCCAAGTAAGTGGCAAACCTATACTTTTTTTCCCTGTAAAATGAAAATATTAAGGTGAATTAGAAAAGTTTGAATGACACATTGGCATGCAGATTTTTACTCATACATTTAAAGGGTTGGCCATTACTTATCTGTAATAACATGCCAGATATGACCTCATTAATGTCAATTATTGTTCAGTGATGTTGTGACCATACGTAATTCCATTCAAAGAAGTATAACACTGATGGTCAACCACTCTCCACCCAACACAAGGTACCAACCATTAAACTTTTTCACTCCATGTTAATGCAGTCAATAATAAGAAAGTTCTGCATTTTAAATACGACTAGAGTACTAGAATAGGATTTTTTTTTACATGTTTTCTTAAGCCAGATACTTAGCACATTGTAGTAACTTAAAGGGAACCTGTCATCAGCAATTGACCCAATAAACAGTTACGTGTATGTTGTCAAGCTCATTAACAACTTTCAGATTGTATTCCTTTCATGCCCCAGTGTAGTGGTATCATCCAGAAAATCTTGAAAACATTTTCAAGTGACATGTAAAGTGGTTGTATAAATTGCAATATGAAGGTTCAATTTTTTTTTCATTCTTATGTTCCATGTAATGTTTTGGGAAACTATAAAACAATAGTTTGTGGAATAGGGTAAAAGAATTGTAGGATGATTTGGTAACCGGCATATTTACTAAATGTTACCATAATGGCCCTAACAATCTGCACCCGGCAGTCTTGTAGTTGGGGGCCATTTCTTATGAGGAGTTAAATGTTAACTCTGCTTTCTATCTGTGGAAGTCAACTGTGTTAGTTCAGCTCACACCATATATCCCACATTCCTGATACATGCAGAGCAGATGTTAAATTCTAAATTCTCTATTGTGGAGATGTTACTCCCCTACAATGCTCCCATCCTACCCCTCTAGTTCAAGGGAGAAAATGGATCTTACCTGTGACATGTGCTGCTAACATGCTTCCTTTCTTCTCTGAGAGGTTTTCCATCCCTGCAAAATACAATGAAAAAAAATGAACCCACCTAAATTCTCAGCCCATGTCTAGCGCAGGTTCTCATAGACTGATATGCAAATATGTAGTCAATACTGTTATTTACCCATTAGCTTTGCTGATGAAGGAGACTTTAATGCATCACTGGAATACTGCAAGGAAAGCGACATCAAATAAATCCAAAGGAATATATACAAACGTTTATCAGCATACAGATTTTTTATTATTTTCATTTTTTTTTCATTATTATAGTTATTATGCCTTCTTCTGGTGGAGACGGCACATAAATCTCTCTCTCCCCATCAGTTTCTTGCTTTCTCCAACCCACATGCCACTTTGGGATTGCCAGGACGGGGCAAGGGTGTGAATGTCCGGCCCACCAGATTTACTATAGTATCTGCAGGAAAACCTCTGGCGTCTATAGTGGAAAACTCCACCAGATCAGAACTGGTCCAAAGGTCTGAACTGGTGGAGTTTACAGCTTACTAAATTTTAATACTGGCGTTATAATCACCAGTCTTAATAATTTCCCCTCAATATATCTGTCATAAGCCAGAATGACCCAACGCACGTGCTATCACCCTGCTCGAAAAAGCTGTCTAATGTGGGATAATTGATGTAAAGTAAGACTGTCTTAAATTTAGCTACATTTATCATTCAGCATTAGACATTTTGATAATGTTGTACAGTATAACAATAGCAACATATTTCCAGTAGACGGTCCAGCTCACATGGTGATCCTAGCACTGGCTTGCCGATAGCACGTGCAAACAGAGCAAAACTTACACAAATGTGGTGGACTTAATGTTTCAGTTTTGCACTGTGTAACACTGTCTAGTCTAATAATAAGTCACTTAAATAGGTTGCCTCCATTATTGTAAGAAAGTAAAAATAAGTTCCTTTCAGAAATCTAGTTCCCCTAGATGATTTCCAGGAATTATCAGCAGAATGAAGACACTATTAGCAGCCTGGATAATGCACATGGGGCATTGGATTCTATTGCCAGTATCGCAGTGGCACTCTGCTTTCACCAACACAACATGATGGGGGGCATTTATGAAATTGGGGGCGCAGTTGGATTTAATTTTGTGGTGCAAAGGATTAATGATTTGGCGCACAAGGAAAAAGGTTAAGAACTGTATCCACATTCATGAAGGTGAAATATAACTCTGTAGATTGTAAGTGTGCGCCACAAAACGAGTCGAAAATTAGAAGCGCCGAGAAAGTGTCGGATTCATACTTATTCCGATTTATGAATTGCTGACACTTCATAAATAAGGTGCAACAAGGGGAAAAATTTTCAGCCAGTTTTCCATTTGAAATTACCCCCCCCCCCCAAAAAAAAGCCTGCTTTTCCCATGACACTGAATATATGAATAACCAGAGTTTCCTGCAGATGCATAAAACTTCTCATTATGAAAATGAAAGTTTACTTGCACATACTAAATGTTTGCAAGTAAACTTTGATGTTTCTTGACAGAAAGCAAGATTAAATTAAGTTGATTCATTACGAAATGGTGAGAGAAATATTGCTTAAGTCTCCAGTCTTTGCATATTTAGGGCACTAATTCACTCAATCCATGAGGATCTGCTGGGGGTTTAGTGTCCCTCTGGGCCTTGAGATATGAACAATGTAAACAGGCAGTTCTAATGGCCATATGTAATCTTGACTAAGATGAAACATGACAAAGACTACTAGTTTTAATGTTGTTATTACAATATAATTTTTATGGTATCTTTATCTGAGCTTTATGGGTTTTAAAGCCCAGTTCACAACTTCAGACTTCCGCTATTACCTCCTGTCACAAAAATGATGATAACTAAGGACTAAAGGATATTAATATGTCTATGGATGTCAATGGACTTTTAATGGTTTCCATTTGCACCACTTCCTTTACACTTATGTTATTTCAGACAGAAAATAATAGTTTCCCCCTAATGTAATGGAAGCTAAACAGAAGTGGTGCAAACAGAACAGGTAGTCCCCGACTTACGACGTTGATCTGTTCTTACGCGGCGTCGTAAACCGAATTTCGACGTATGTTGGATCATGCGTTCATACAGTACTGTACCATAATAACATGTACATGTACCATAATTATCCTTGATAATCGTAGCAACAGTTGAACGACTAAGTCCTAATGACCTGCCAATTTCTGTTGCTGTTTCCCCCTTCTCTGATTGCCTTATGATACCTACTTTCACCTCCATGGTGATGGCCTTCCTTTTCTTTGATGCACTGGTATCAGATGAGTCTACCTTTCATTTGGGAGCCATAATGAAGGGTGTTATGGCGTGCAGGAGACTCGTTTTTCTCATGTACAGTAACCGGGTACAGTGTGCAGTACTATATGAATTCCGGCGCACGTACAGTTTGACTTACGAAACTACGTAACCCGAGACCGTCGTAAACCGAGGACTACCTGAAATGGAAACCATTAAAAGCCCATTGAAATCAATGGACATTTTTTCTGATCTGTTATTCTTCCATTATTGTCATTTTTGTGATGGAAGTTATTAAATTATGTCTGAACTGCACCTAAAACACAACCTTTAAAGGGGTCTTCTGGTCTCCATGGCCACCTTTTATACTGATGAAGTCATAGTTGTCAGACTAGTGGGGTCCGACACCCAGACTCCTCATCAACCGGAAATGATTATTGGAGGTGGAACAAGTGAACCGAAGCAGAGTACCGGGCACCACTGCCATACAGTAGATGGAGCATCCTGCTTCTGTGTCCATACTCCAGGTAGGTTGCATTATAGGATGCAGCTTCTTCATGCAGTATCTGGTTGTCCCACCTCCAATAATCTGATACTGAAGACCACTAATGATTAGGTCATCAGTCTTCAGATGACAAGATATTTAGAGATGTCTATTCTATATGTGTGGATGGCCAGTGTCTACAATGTTAGAATTTGTATTGATTTGGTTTTATTAAGGATGGACACATTCATAGATATTCACTTTCATGACAATTTTGTAATAAAATATTAATACTGGATTTTCAAAGTTAGAGAACACTTAACTAGCATTTCAGTTCCATGTAATTGCCTAAGATCAAGATTTAGGACTTAGTATATCTTTACAGTGATCTGTGCTCTCCTTTTCTGTAACAGAGCTTCTTGAATTAAATAAGAACATCTGGATCTAGTGTCCGTGCCAAGTATGTGTCACATGCTACCCTTTTGTGTCCGGGTATTCTTCACGTCACACAAATTTCCGGTGCTCAGTCAGACCGTGCACCACATTTAACATGCAAAGTCTGACAGAAGTGTGTCACATGCCCCATGTTAGAGGTGCACCAAAAAATATTTGGTGCACTCTGTTGGGGCAGTGCAGGGGTCGCCAGATTCATGCAGAACCTGCGCCACAAATCCTGACAACTCTGCACACTACACAGCCAAAGTACTTGCTTCTGCTCCCAATATACCAGCGAATTGGGGGAAGTGCGGGGAGATAAAATCCTACCAATCTTTGTATTCCATAAATAGAGAAATGTTATTGTTCTAAGGGATGTAGTTGAATATACACTTTTTCTATTCTTTGTCTCATATGCATTATTCTAACAAATCTACAAGGTAATGTAAAAAAAACCTGAACTCTGTAATTAGAATTAGCATTTAAAGGCCAACTCTCCGGGCGTATGGAGGCATTAAGGCCATGCATGCTCCATTGGGGATTCTAACTCTCCGGGCGTATGGAGGCATAACGGCCATGCATGCTCCATTGGGGATTCTAACTCTCCGGGCGTATGGGGGCATAACGGCCATGCATGCTCCATTGGGGATTCTGGGAAGTGAATTAATTTTAAAGGGTGGTATAAGGAAAACTTTTCCTCCAAGCTACCTTGCAAGGCAGGTGTCTTTACATTATGAATGACCCAATGACATGATGTGGGATAATAGCCAAACCAGTATAGATTGGAGGAAAGGGTTTTCTTATCCTACCTTGGGAATTATTTGCTTCCCAGATTTGCAGGGAGCCAGAAAGTGATCTGCTATTTCCTATAGTCTTGTATATATACAAGAATCCCTCTGGTAGCTGTACAAAATTTGCACCAATTTTTGAGACAAATGAGATAACTATGTTACCGATATAACTCCTCACCTTCATTAAACACAGAAATGACAATAAAATGTACATTTTTTTTACCTCTTTGATTCCACCCAGTTCTTTCTGTAGTTCTAGTATCTTATAAGTACCCATTCCAACTCCTGCCAGTGCCAAAATAACCAGAAGAAAAATAATCACAAGGAATGTACACGTTCCATCTTTGCGTCGCTTTTTCCTGAAATCTGGGAAATTGAGTGGTGGTGGTGCATGTTGCATTGGTGGATGCGTCAGAATTATTGGTCTTTCATGCTGGTTCATCCAAAACACCGGCTGCTGGGCAAATCTCATGTTCTCCCGCTGCATGTTGGGCATAAATATGTTCCTGTCCTTAAATAGACTGATAGTCGGCTGATTGTGTCTTCTTATGCTATGAGAGTTAGCTGGAGGAAGAAGTGGTTTTATTCTCACTTCAACACTTGACAACCTTTATAGGACTTATATAGAAACTCACGCCTTCTCACACCTTCTTTTTGTTCCATTCCCCCTCCTTTATTTGTTTGCAACCAAGAGAATTACTACATCCACCGCAAGCAAGTTCAACGTGACCTACTTTAACCTTTTAAATGCTGTATTAAATAATCAAATTTCTAAATGGAGAATAGGAAGTTGTTAAAATTATTAATGATATCTACAGTATTTTTCCAGCGTATTTGCAGCAGATGCGAATTTAAGCCTCACCTAAACAGTTACATTGATGTAGGTTTAAAGCCCATATCAACACACCTTACAAATGTTGATGCTAATGAAATGAACATACTGCAAATGAACCTGTCACTACATTTTCACAAATACAGCTAGTGACAGGTTCCCATAGAGTTCCCACACGAACAGCCGGAGGAGCAGGAGCAGGAACCGGGATAGGTAAGGGGAGCGGACACTTGTGGGCAGCGAGGGGCACGGATCAGCCCGCAACCCGAGATATGGGTCACGGGAACACTTGTGACAATTGTTCCCCTTACATTCCCATAAATCAACTTTATTTTCTATTACCTTGCATCAGAGTATGCGTGTCCTGCTTGTCCGACATCTCCCATTTACTCATGTCCCATGCCTTTTCTCAGCATGTCGTGTGGCCAGGGGGATGTCATCTAAGGTCCTTTATACAGTTACATTTGCAACATTTATTACATAGATGTATCTGATCACATGAAATCACAGCACGCCTCCATGGACTTCTACTCCTCCCCATCCTCCATGGAGGCTGCTGTGATTTCATGAGGTCAGATGCATACATGAGGTCAACGTTGCAAATGTAACTGGGTAAAGGACCTTAGACAACATCACCCTGGCCACACGACATGGCCTGCTCAATGATGTAACAGAACTCTCTATCAATGTTCCACACCGCAGCATGTCCGAGCAGTGAGGCCTGTCAGTCAGTATTTATTTTTTATAAATGCTTGAAGATGCATAAACATTGCAATTGCAATGTGGTTTTCACTGATCCTTTGCCATAGGAAAGATAGACCACAGTAATCAATCTTTTTTGACGTGTATTCTATGTCCATTTTATATTTTCATAAAACTGCTTAAATCTTCCAGTTATCTGGAAATTTTTCTGCGTCAAAAACCATTCAGGACAGTTTCCAGAAAGCTACGTAATTGTTATAGTGACCTATTTTGTATAATGAGAGAGGGAAATGTTTGCTCATACTACTGGTCTACTTATCTCAAAGTCTACTGCCACTCTGTGTTTTTGCTATAGCTTGTTGTACCTAATATTTCCTTTGTGTAAAACTGTACATTGAGGGTTCAAGCAAAAAGACCCACAATCTAGAACTGATGCATTTTCGAAAGTTATACAAGGTATTTGTGGCCAATAAGCGGGAAGGTCTTCTATTAACCCAAATAAGCAAACCTTAAAGGAGTTATCTTCTTATTCACCATTTACAGAGGCTGGCAGTGCTGCCTTGACCACTGCCATGGACCTGCTACAGTTTAAGATTTAAAGAGCACTTTATGTTACTGGATGTTATTCTGGCTTCATTGAAGCTGGTATTCAAGATGGAGCTGCTCAAAGGCAAACTGAAGAGACAGGAAATGTGTATGAGAATAGAGATGTCTCCTTCAAGTCACTACATTGTTATATTGTGATTATTAAGGAGGGCTGAAGAGAACCAGTATCTACCACAATATGGTCACTGTAGTGGGTTGGGGCCCACTTGGGTGAGGGTTGCCCCCCTATGCCTAACCCCTAGCTACCTCTAATTCCAGGAATATCTCTCCAACTAGTGTGCATTCTCCTTGGAACAATGGGGCACATTTACATTTACAACGGTCCAGTCGCGATCCAGCGGCGGGTTCTCCGACGCTGATTCGGGTTTTGCCGGGATTCACTAAGGTCCGTGCGCCGATATCCACCAGGTGTTGCTGCTGCGCCGAGGTCCGCCGAAGTTCACCTGCTTTTTTCTGGTATATGTGAGTGCTTGATCTTGCGACACAAATGGCTTTTTAAATTCTGCGGTTTTTCCGAATCCTTCGGGTTGTCCGGTGGCCACGCCCCCCCCATTTCTGTCGCGCGAAAGTTGGCGTGATTGCACCAAAAATCGATCGCGTGCGCCACAATCCCATGAAATACAGCGCAAAGCAGAAATATTCGGGAAAAGCCCGACGGATTCACGGCTGCGGACCCTTAGTAAATGTGCCCCAATATGTCTCACAAATTAAGCAAATGCTCCTAAGACAATTCGTACCATTGTACACCTCTGGTCCTTCATTCACTATGTAGATGTGGTAATTGTGTATTCCTATGTATATATATCCTAAAATTAGTAAAATAGCAGTACTTCAATATTATTTCATAAATTGTATATCTTCTGTAGCACAGAAAAAAAATCTAAATGAGATACATGTGAAAGGCTGTGTATACGTGTGGCATGTAACGCCCATGGGGGTTTGCCTTTAGTTTCTAAGTGCAAGGAAAATCCCCATGGTTAGTGTCCAGCCCGATCACATTTGGGTTTCTAGAGAAATGCATACAATTGGTAACCAGCACCCGGAGCTTGTTAAAGAGCGCATATTCCTACTGACTTTGACTGATGGGCCATTCCAAAGTAACTTTGGTTGTCCAGATGAAAGTCAGAGAAGTGACACTATCAGCCATAGCAAGAGAAGTTGGTTGTTCCAAGTCTGTGATTTCTAGAATGTTGCATCTTTACAACATCAGAAACGTATTTAAATCCCCCAAGAAGGCAGGTCCTCTTGAATGAGAACTGCAAGAGAGGACAGGATAATCCTGAGAATGTCTATGAGTAATCGTTTTAACACTGCAGATGGATTTGCTCCCCACTTCAGGAATGAACAGGGTAAGGATCTGTCAATGTTTAAGAGCAATTGAACTGAAAGCCCACTCTGCAGTGACCAAAGCTCTAATTAGCAGAAAGAATCAAAAGGCTAAACTCACTTTTGCTGAGTAGCATGTTGTGTGGACAAAGTGGTCCACAGTTTACTTTAGTGAAGAAAGCAAGTTTAATTTATTTGGATCTCATGGGAAACATGTTCATCAAGAAACTGGGGAAACACTGAACACAAAGGGGGTCATTTACTAAGGGCCCGATTCACGTTTTCCCGACGTGTTACCCGAATATTTCTGATTTGCGCCGATTTTCCCTGTATTGCCCCGGGATTTTGGCGCACGCGATCGGATTGTGTCGCATCGGCGCTGGCATGCACGCGACGGAAATCGGGGGCGTGGCCAAACGAAAACCTGAGGGATTCGGAAAAACCGCCGCATTTAAAACAATAAAAGTGTCGCTTGGGACGCGCTTACCTTTACTTGGTCCAGCTCGGTGAAGTTGAGTGCGTTCAGATGCTTTTCAGCGGAGGAACTACCTTGATGAATCCCGGTCGGACCCGAATCCACCGCAGAGAACGCGCCGCTGGATCGCGAACGGACCGGGTAAGTAAATCTGCCCCATTATGTGTAAAGAAATTGGTGAAAGGTGGCCGAGGAAGTGTCATGGTTTGGGAAATGTTTTCTGCAGCAGGAGTTGGACCTTATATTCAGCTGTATGTCAGAGTGTGAATGTAGAACTTTCTTCAACATCACGTTGTTTCATGCCTTGTGTTCTTCACTCAAACGGACCAGCAAATTTCAAGCAGGAAAATTTTCAGACAGCAAAACGGGTAAGCAGATCCTTGAAATGGAAAATTTTTTGCAGAGTCCTGAGGGGTGGCTATACCACATTAATTTTATTAACCTTTATTAACTTTATTTTTTGTCGGGAATGCAAAAATGTATATATTCTGATACCATGATATTTATGTTATAAGGGTCAGTACAATTACGGCGATATCCCATTTATATAGCTTTTTTATGACTAATTTTGCTGAATAAAACTTATTTGGAGAGAAAAATCACATCTTCTAAGTGGCGACGGGAAATACCCCCCAATCTGGACGTGCGTTTACAGCCAGGGTCATTAAGGGGTTAAAACACTGTTATAGTGGCATGATGTAACCCTTACAAAAAAAAATCCATCAAATCTTGATCAATGGGTTGTTTCTGATAAAATCAAGTGATCATACATTGTTCTCTAATTCTGATCTCCAGTGCAGTCATACAGCAGCAAGGAAGTGGTTAACATCTGCCTGAGCGGACATCTGACTTTGAGCTCATTCTGGGACTGTGATAGATTTATGGCTCACGACTATACGGGATATACATTTGTCACAGCTACCTGGACTTGTAATGTGTGCTTTGTCTAACGTGTGACTTGTGAGATGATGCGCTGCCTCGTGTTTTTTTGCTGTGTTTTTGACGCATTCCAAAGGATTCAGCCCTGATCACATACTAAGGATACATTGCTTTTCCACTGACATTCCACTAAAACGCAATGTCACCACTGCATGGGATCACGATTCAAGCCTTTGGAATGGCAGCAAAAACCATGACGCAGCGCATGGTGTGAATGTGGCCTGAACTTCATCACTGTGGTGCAGCATCTAATCAGCCTGATGTACTGGACATCTGCCTCTACATCTGACAGTTCTCTCTGTGACTGTGAACTAACAATCTTGAGGATCCAAAACTAACTGCTCCTTTCTGCTGCCCTGCGAGTTGCAATTCAATCTTACCTAAAATTCATTGTCTATTGTGTGGGAAGTGATGTGTATTACACTAACATATGGTTCAGGATTTAAAGGGATTTCTTATTTCCGCAAATAAATGTTATTTTTGTATAATGAGTTTACTCATGGTTTTCTAGATCTCTGCTTGCTGTCATTTGTAGAAAGCTTAAGGCTGGCGTCACACGTGGCGTTTTTGGACCGTTTTTAAGCAGTCTGTTAAAAAAACGCGTGCGTTTTTTGAAAACACATCCATTTTTGACCAGTTTTACCAATTATCTTAATTAACCCCTAGGGGACTCAGCCTATTTTGGCCTAAAGGACGCGGCCCCATTTTTCAAATCTGGCCTGTGTCACTATAAGTGGTTATAGCGTGGGAACGCTATGAGATATCCAGGGGATTTTGAGATTGTTTTCTCGTGACACATTGTACTTCAAATTAGTTTAAAAATTTGGATGAAATCTTTTGCGTTTAGTTATGAAAAAAAACAAAATTTGGCAAAAATTTTGAAAAATTCTTTATTTTCAACGTTCTAAATTCTCTACTTTTGATGAAGATAGTCAAAGCACCCAAATAAATTCATAACTTACATTTCCCAAATGTCTGCTTTATGTTGGCATGGTTTTTTTAAGATTCCACATATTTTACTAGAATGTTATGAGGCTCAGAATTTGGGTGCCATTTTTCACATTTTTTGTAAAATCGCCAAAACCCGTACTTAGATGGACCTGCTCAACTTCTAATTGACACTGAGAGGCCTAAATAATAGCTAGACTCATAAATTACCCCATTGTGGAAACTATACCCCTCAACTACTTTTAATAAGTTTGTTAACCCTTTACGTGTTTTATAGGGGTTAAAACAAAACGGAGGTGGAGTCTGCAAATTGTAATATTTTTTCACAATACACTCATTTTGGGTGGAAAATTAAACATTTAAAATGGATTAAATGAAAAAAGGCTCCACAAAGTTTGATACCCAATTTCTCCCGAGTACACGGATACCCCATATGTGCTGGTAACCATATAAGGGAAGGAGGCGCCATCCAGATCAGATTTGCTATGTCACATTGTACAGGCTATAATTTTTTTCTTTTTTTTAATGGGTACCTATAGGGGCTTATTTCTTTTGCCACATGAGATGCACTTTTCTAATACATAATTTTGGAGCCTCTATAGCTAATTGGTGAGATTTAATTAACTCTTTGTTGGTGGAGGAAATGAAAATCATCAATTTTTAGGAAAATTTTTATGTGTTTTTTTTTTTGGCCGTTAACCATACCATGAAAATAGTATATTATTTTTATTCTATGGGTCGCCACGATTATGAAAATACTTCATTTATATATTTTTAATTTTTTACCATTTGTACTGAATAAAAAGTAATTTGGCAAAATTGTTGTTAATTTTAGCATCACCGTCTTTCATATGTATAACTTTTTTATTTTTCACCTCACAAATCTGTTTAAGGGCTTATTTTATGCGAGAATGATTGCTCTTTTTAGTGGTCTTATTTCAGCTTGCGTAACTTTTTTAAATCACTTTTTTAGAGCATTTTTAAAGGGCATTAATAAAAAATCATCTTTTTCAGAGAGAGTTTTTTTAGGTTGTTTTTTACGGGGTTCACTTTGCGGATCTAATAACGATTCTGTTTTATTATACAGATTGTTACGGACGCAGGGATACCAAATATGTGGGGGTTTTGCGTATTTTATTCAATTGTACTGAATAAAAACTAATTTGGAGAAAATCTTATTCATTTTAGCATCACCATCTTTTTATATGCATAACTTTTTTATTTTTTGGCTGACAAATCTTGTTAGGGGCTTATTTTTTGCGAGAACAGTTGTTCTTTTTAGTGGGCTTATTTTAGAGTGCATAAAATTTTTTAAATCACTTTTTAGAGCATTTTTTATAGGGTATTAATTAAAAATTATCTTTTTTCGGAACGTTTTTTGCGTTTTTTTCCTCCGGCGTTTACCATGCGGGTCCAGTAACAATTCTGTTTTATTATGCAGATTGTTACGGACGCGGCAATACCAAATATGCAGGGTTTTTTTGTGTTTTTATGTTTTTTATACTTTATTAAGTTTTTTTATGGGAAAGTGACATTTTAGGGGCTTATATTTTATGTATTTATTTTTTATTTATTATAATGTGTAGTGTTAAGTGTTTTTGCATTTTTTTACTTATACATACTTGAACTTAAACCAGTGATGCTCTGATCACTGGTTTAAGTTCAATACACTGCTCTACAATACTATTTTATTGTAGAGCAGTGTAAACTGTCTGAGCAAGCTTGCGCATGCTCAGACAGTTTGCAGTCAGACCCGGAAGGGATCTGGCTGCCATGGAGACCGGGCAGCTCCGGGGCACATGCCAGTCCTCGGAGCTGCCCGGAAGAGGATCGGATCCCCCGGTAAGCGGCACGGGGGATCCGATCCACAGCAGGAACACCCTTACACGCCGCGGTCATGCTTGACCGCGGCGTGTAAGGGGTTAACACCCGTGATCGGAGCCGGCTCCGATCGCGGGTGTTAGCGCAGGCTGTCAGCTGTACTAGACAGCTGACAGCCGCTGCTTCTGGTACCGGCTCCGTTCGTGAGCCGGTCCCAGAAGCTGGACGTTATACTACGTCCCGGTGCGCTAAGTATCTAGCCCTGGGGACGTAGTATAACGTCGTGGTGCGCCTAGGGGTTAAAACCGGTCAAAAACACATGTGTTTTTTAACGGACTTCTTAGTTTTTAGTTGTGCGTTTTCAGATCGGAAATAAAAGCATGCGTTGTTCACCAGTTTGAATTAAGATAATTGGTCATACCTGTCAAAAACGCATGCATTTTCAAAAAACGCATGTGTTTTTTAAAAACGCATGCATTTTTCAACACATGCGTCTTTTACGATGCCACACTTGGCGTTTTGAAACCGTTTTTGTCCGTTTTTAATTGCGCAAATTTGGAAAACCTGTCAAAAAGGGATGCATTTTCAAAAAACGCATGCGTTTTTTAACGCATGCGCTTTTTAACGGATTGCTTAAAAACTGACCAAAAAGGGTTTAAAAACGCCATGTGTGGCATCACCCTTATTGTTTAGTTCCAGCGGACAGAAATCTGACCATGGTCACACAGATGCAAGGCACGCTATATCACACAGCTCTGATTACTTACAAGCCGTGCACCTGTGTGACCATGGTCAGATTCTGTCCACTGGAAGTAAACATAGAAGCTTCCTATAGAATGACAGCAAGCAGTGCTATTTAGGGATTTAACATTCATTGCTGTTATGAATGAATTGCTGATTTAATGCTCTGTAAACCTTTGAAGGTGAATGGAGTTTATCTCCTTGCTGGACTGTGTTATTCATCTATTGAGTGTGTATTCATGCTAATCACTGTGAGAACTAAAGGGGAACTATTATTCTACAAAGTTGCATAGACCTATTGGCTCGTGCGCCAGCGTATGATCGCCCCGCCGCTGCAAATTCGCAACCGGAATGTATCGGGCTGCCTGCAGCGCAGCGTTTATCCTACGCCAGGCAGGCCCTGGCGTAGAAAAAAACCCAGCCGGCGAATTTTCACGTATGAAAAGTCGCCGGCAGCAGCGAGTGTGCAGGCGCGGGGATAGTAACGCCCCGCGCCGGCCCACTCCCATCTGGCCACGCCCCCCCCCTTCACGCCCCTTCACGCCCCTTCACGCCCCTTCACGCCCCACTGGCGTGAAGGTGGCGGATTGGGGAAAATAATGGCAAAAGCTAGCAATAAGCTAGCATTTGCGATTATTTCAGGGCCTCTGCGCCACTGGCGGTGCGCAGAGGTCCTGATAAATATGCCCCATTGACTTACTAAGTTTGTTAACACACTACATGCTCTGTGGATGAAAGATACACTGGGGCACATTTACTGAAGGTCAGCGGACCGCATTTCCATTGGGTTTCCCAACAATTTCTGATGCATTTAACAGGGGATTTTGGCGCAATCACATAGCGCTTTCATGCGACACAAATCGAGGCCGTGGCCGCCAGACGATCCGACTGATTCGGACAAACCGCGGGATTTAACATTTAAATTATGTCACCAGCCCAAGCACTTACATGCACCAAGAAGAAGAAGGTGAACTCCGGCGGACCTGATTGGGGAAGCGACACATACAGTATATGGGGCGCACGCTGTAAGTGAATCGTGGCAGCTGTTCATCCTCATCGGACAACGCACGTCGGGGATCGCGCAGGGACGGGTAAGCAAATGTGCCCCACTGGGTTAACTACTTGCACTCTCTGTGTGTTTAACTATTTCAATCCCTTATCTTGCGTATATTTCATACCTCCCAAACTTTGAAGAGGTGAAAGAGGTACAAAACTTGTGGCGCTTGTAGTGTGCTGCTGAAATTTTTTCCCTATGGCACATCTTTTGCTCTGCCCCTTACTTCCCCCCACACAGTATAGTTCTCGTTTGTGGCCCCCAATCTTCCCCTCACAATATGTTCCCCCAACTCCCTGTGATGTTGTGGCTCCCTCATATTCAGGCCCCCTCATGTTCCCCCCAGAAGGTGTCCTTCATATATTGTGTCCCACCTAGCAGCTCCCCTCCATACTGTGCCCCCCTGCAGCCCTCCAACAGCCTCCCCAGCAGCTCCTTCCATACTATGCCCCCCCTTAGCACATTTCTCTAATACTATGCCCCTCAACAGCATCCCAGCGACCTCCCCTCTATACTATGCCCCCTGCAGCTGCCCTGTCAACGTAGCCACCGGAGAACACAGCTATTCGTAGAGGAGGGGCTTACATGTGAATGGGGGAGGTGCTGGATCACCCCATCTCCTGGTTTCACTGAGCAGGACTCGGGGCAGGACAATTCCGGTTAGTGCAGGACACCAAGGTCATATATGGAACAATCTTCCAACCACCCAGGATGACGGGATGGAGATGTAAAAACCAGGATCCATCTGGGGCAGTTGGGTGCTATATATTATTCTTGGCAAAGCAGTTTCTAGCTAATTTATACAGCAGGCATATAGACAACTGCCCCAATTAATTTTAACATTAAACTGTGGACCCAAATTGGTTAGATCATGCATTGTACTCCCAATTGAGTCATAGACAATTGAGCATCACCTAAGTTAGTATAAACAGAGCTTTAAATAATTTTAGTATATACAGTGACAGCTCCTTTCTTTTAAGAACGTCCAGTGCCCACCAAACTAAACCGAACGGGTTTGTGAACCTGTAGGATGAACGCCGTAAAAAAAACCTGTACAAACCCGCTAAAAATTATGATTTTTACCTATTTAATCCCACAAAAAAATGCAATAAAAAGTGATCAACAAAACATATGTACTCCTGAATGATACTGGTGCAAAGAAAAACATGTTCCGCAAAAAACAAGCCATCACCCAGCTCCATAGCCAAAAAAGTAAAAATGTTATGCCACTTGGAAGACGTCGATGCAAAAATGATGATTTCCCCCCACATTTTATTTGGGTTTTATTTTGCAAATTTAATAAAACACAAGAAAAAATATTCATGTGTGGTATCCCCGTAATTGTATCGACCCATAGAATAAAGATACGGTGAACGGTGAACTACGGTGAAGATATGGGCTATACGGTGAACACGAAAAAAAAATAAGTAAAAAATCCAGTACAGAATTGATGCTTTTCTACTTGTGACCTCAAAAAAATGTTCCTAAACTTTCAACAATAGGGGATACCAACCCCAAAATGGTAACAATGGGAAAAGCATCTCGGCCCACAAAAAAAATACCGTCACATGGCCCCAGTAACGAAAAAGCAAAAATGTTATAACCTACAAAAGGGGCCAATGAGGAAACTAAAATCCTGACAGATGCAGGGCGCTCCTTCCTTTCTGCGCCTCGCCACGCGCCCATAAAACAAGTAACGGCCACATGTGCAGAGTCTCTGTACTTGGGAGAAATTTCATAACAAATTGTATGGTGGGTTTTCTCTTTTTATCTTTTGGAAATGTGTAAATTTTAGGGCTAAATGAACGTATAACTGACACAATTTGACCATTCTAAATTTAACCATTTTGATATAATTACTATGAAGATCTGAAGGGGTTAACAATCTTCCTAAAAGCTGTTTCTGATAGCTTGAGGGGTGCAGAATTAAAATGGGTTGGTTATATAGGGGGGTTTTAATGCTAAATAAGTAAAATTTCATTTAAAACTGTATTTATCCCCAAAATAGTAAATTCTGAAAATACGGAAAATCGCTAATCTATTTGTTAGCCGCGTGACATCAAAATAAATTATCCAGACATTTCAAAAGTTATGAAAATGTTAAATAGACATATAGGTGGAAAATCTATCTGCCTGAAAATTCGCAAATTTTTCAAAAAATTCATCATTTTTTCTTTTTTTTTGTAAATAAACGCAAAACTTATCAGCCAAAATTTACCACTAAAATGAAGTACAACATGTGGGGAAAAAACTATCTCAGAGTCGTGTAGATAAGTAACAGTGTTCAAAAGTTATAACCATATAAAGCGACGCAGGTCAGAATCCAAAAAATGGGACTGAGCCTTAAGCTGTAAAATGGCTGCGTTCTTAACCCCTTATCACCGACACTAGTTTTCAGCTCAATTATCAGACTCGATTTTTCAAATCTGACATGTCTCACGATAATTGGTTATAACTTCGGAACGCTGTAATATATCCAGGTGATTTTGAGAATGTTTTCTTGTGACACATTGTACTTCATGTTAGTTATAAAATTTAAGTGATAAGTTTTGCGTTTTGTTCTGAAAAAAAGTGAAAATTTGGCAAAAGTTTGTAAAAATTCTTCATTTTTCAAGTTTGAAATGTTCTGGTTTCCAGACAAGATGTAAAACTACCCAAAAAGTTTGATAATTAACATTTACAGAATATCTGCTTTATGTTGGGATGATATTTTATGCTTCCGATCATTTTTCTAGGATGTTATGAGGTGTAGAACTTTAGGTGCGATTTTTCTTATTTTCATGAAAATTGCCAAAACTCACATTTTGAGGGACAACTCAGCTTTCAAGTGACTTTGAGAGGCCTAAATAATAGTAAAACCCCATAAATTACCCCACTATAGAAAGTTCACCCCTCAACATATGTAAAACAACTTCTATTAAGTCTATTAACCCTTTAAGTGTTTCACATGGGTTAAAAAATATGGACTTGCGATTTAGAAACTATAGAATTTTTTTGGAAAATACATTCATTTAGGCCAAAACTGACATTTTCAGAATAAATTAAATGATGAAACGCACTGCAACGCTTGATGCCCAATTCCTCCCGAGTTTACTGATACCCCATATGTGGTGGTAACCTGCTGTATGGGCGCACGGCCGAGTATAGAATGAACGGAGGCTCCATTCACAGCAGATTTGTGATGTCACATTGTACAACCTATATATTTTTATTTTTTTGGTAATGCGAACATATGAGGGCTTATTTTTTATGGGATGAGATACAATGTATAGATAATTCATTTTGGGAGTCTAAAGCTTATTCATGAGATTTTATTAACTATTTCAAGGGGGACACAAACAAAATCATCAATTTTTATTTTGGATTGTTAGCATTTTTTTCCCCCCGCTCACCGTAATGTAAAAATAATATTTTATCTTTATTCTCTGGTTCACTACGATTGCGGTGTTACCTCATTTATATAGTTTTTCTTATCTTTGCTCAATTTTCCTGAGCAAAACCAATATTGGAAAAAATCGCATTGTTTTTACTATTGACAACTTTTCAGGGCCATAACTTCTGTATTTTTCTGTTGTCAGATCTGGTTGAGGGCTTATTTTTTGCGAAAACAGTTGTTCTTTTCAGTCGTATCATATTAGGGAACGTAACTTTTTTTGATCACTTTTTAGAACATTTTTTGTTATGGTGTTTGATGAAAAATTGTATATTATGGGAAGTTTTTCGAGTTTTTTTTTTTCCGTAGTTCACCGAGCGGGTTCAATATTGATTTAGATTTATTGTACAGATTAATACGGACGCGGTGATACCAAATATGTACGTGTTTTTGTGTTTTATTTACTGTATTTGCATTTTATGTGTTACTGGGGAGATTATGGGACTTTTCTTTTATTTATTTATTTAATTATATTATAAAAAGATTTAATTATTTTTTTTTACTTTTTTACATTTTATACTTCTTGGCTTGAATAAGCGATCATCCGATCGCTTATTCAAGCCTTTACACTGCAATACATTTGTATTGCAGTGTATAGTGTAAGGCAGAACCTGGCGGGGAGAGAAGCCGGCAGCCTCGGGTCACTCGTCGGGACCCGGGGCAGCGGCAGGAGGGATTGGATCCCCCGGTAAGCAAACCGGGGTGTTCGATCCACGCGGGACACACTTGCACGCCGCGGTCATGCTTGACTGCGGCGTGTAAAGGGGGTTAAACACCCGGGATCGGAGTTTTTCCGATCCCGGTTGTTAGTGCCGGGTCTGGGCTGTGATATCATAGCCCGAGACCGGCACTAGCGAGACCCGGTGTCCCGAAATCTTCTTCTGACGTGCCGCCGTAGAAAGGTGTACGCGTCAGAAGAAGTACCCTTAACCGGTTAAGGACCGGGCCCTTTCCTGTTTTTTCATGTCCATTTTTCACTCCCCACCTTCAAAAATCTATAACTTTTTTATTTTTACACGTAAAGAGCTGTGTGACGGCTTGTTTTCTGCGTAACAAATTGCACTTCATAATGATGGTATTAAATATTTCATGCCATGTACTCGGAAGCGGGAAAAAAATTCCAAATGCAATGAAAATGGTGAAAAAACGCATTTGCGACATTTTCTTGTGGGCTTGGATATTACGTCTTTCACTGAGAGCCCCAAATGAGATGTCTACTTTATTCTTTGGGTCGGTACGATTAAGGGGATACCAAATTTGTATAGGTTTTATAATGTTTTCATACATTTACAAAAATTAAAACCTCCTGTACAAAAATTTTTTTTTTGATTTTGCCAACTTCTGGCGCTAATAACTTTTTTATACTTTGGTGTACGGAGCTGTGCATGGTGTCATTTTTTGCGAAATTTGATAATATTTTCAATGATATCATTTTTAGGACTGTACGACCTTTTGATCACTTTTTATAGATTTTTTTAGATTTTTCAAAATGGCAAAAAAGTGCCATTTTCGACTTTGGGCGCTATTTTCCGTTACGGGGTTAAACGCATTGAAAAACCGTCATCATATTTTGATAGATCGGGCGTTTTCGGACGCGTCGATACCTGATGTGTTTATGATTTTTACTGTTTATTTATATTTATGTCAGTTCTAGGGAAAGGGGGGTGATTTGAAATTTTAGGTTTTTTTATTATAATTTTTTTTTTTTAAACTTTTTTTTTTTTTTATTTATACTATTTTTCAGACTCCCTAGGGTACTTTAACCCTAGGTTGTCAGATCGATCCTATCATATACTGCCATACTACAGTATGGCAGTATATGGGGATTTTCTTCCTCATTCATTACAATGTGCTATCAGCACATTGTAATGAAGGGGTTAAAACGAAATAGCCTCGGGTCTTCGGAAGACCCGAGGCTACCATGGAGACGGATCGCCGCCCCCCGATGACGTCACGGGGAGCGGCGATCCCAGGTAAGATGGCGGCGCCCATGCGCCGCTATCTGTTTGAGGCTGCCGGCAGCTTTGCCGGCAGCCCACGCTGTAAAAACACCCGCGATCGGTGCTAGCACCGATCGCGGATGTTACCGGTAAGCCTTTGCTGCAATATGCAGCAAAGACTTACCGGCTATGGAGAGGGCTCAGCCCGTGAGCCCTCTCCATGCAGCGCGACGCGACCGCCGCCGTGAATACACGGCGGGCGGTCGCGAACCGGTTAATGACCGCCGTAAAAAGACGATACGGCGGTCATTAAGGGGTTAAGGGCTTAATACCAAAGAATGTGTGATTGCAATCATTTTCTAGAAGAAAACGAGTATTATCTGACAGAATTGCAGGGGTGCTAATACTTTTGAAGATTGGGGCACGGTCTTCATAAATTTGGTGCAGCCAAGGATGTGTCACTTTGAAATAGCACTGAGCATGGCATGTTCTTTACCACCTCAGACTGCAGAAGGAGGCCTCAAGTCCTGCCTGGTGAACTCTGTGACAGCCCGGGTGCCAACAGAAAGGACTCAGAGTGCCACCTCTGCCACTGGTGCCATAGGTTCCCCACCACTGCTCTGTACCTTTTATATTCTCACTCTTGTGCTCCGTTTAATGCTCCTAACCAAACCCATGGTGGGTGGATGTATATACACTCGTAATCATACTGAAATTCTCAACAGGTAATGTGGTTATAGATCAAGATGAACCTCTGAGACCTACAATGAAGCTGAAATGCTCGGGTCATGATACAGAATAGCACTTGTATGATAATTGGTTGGAATATATTATACAAGAGGTTGTTGGTTGAGGTTACACGTCAAGTGCAAAGCAGGTCACAGCAATGTATACTCGAGAGCTCCTCAACAGGCTGCTGTCTGCGGTGGTCTTAGCAGAAGATGTACTTCTATATTTAAAGGGCAGCAGCATTTCTCAGAATCGCCCACTGTTTCCTAAAGAAGCACCGAAGCAAAACTAATGACAACCTGTACAGCTAATGACAACCTGCACAACTAATGACAACCTGCACAACTAATGACAACCTGTACAAGCAATGACTGCCTGCACAACTAATGACAACCTGCACAACTAATGACAACCTGCACAACTAATGACAACCTGCACAACTAATGACAACCTGTACAAGCAATGACAACCTGCACAACTAATGACAACCTGCACAACTAATGACAACCTGAACAACTAATGACAACCTGTACAACTAATGACAACCTGCACAACTAATGACAACCTGCACAACTAATGACAACCTGTACAACTAATGACAACCTGTACAAGCAATGACAACCTGCACAACTAATGACAACCTGCACAACTAATGACAACCTGTACAACTAATGACAACCTGCACAACTAATGACAACCTGAACAACTAATGACAACCTGCACAACTAATGACAACCTGTACAACTAATGACAACCTGCACAACTAATGACAACCTGTACAACTAATGACAACCTGCACAACTAGTGACAACCTGCACAAGCAATGACAACCTGTACAACTAATGACAACCTGCACAACTAGTGACAACCTGCACAAGCAATGACAACCTGTACAACTAATGACAACCTGCACAACTAATGACAACCTGTACAACTAATGACAACCTGCACAACTAGTGACAACCTGCACAAGCAATGACAACCTGTACAACTAATGACAACCTGCACAACTAGTGACAACCTGCACAACTAATGACAACCTGCACAACTAATGACAACCTGCACAAGCAATGACAACCTGCACAACTAATGACAACCTGCACAAGCAATGACAACCTGCACAACTAATGACAACCTGTACAACTAATGACAACCTGCACAACTAATGACAACCTGTACAACTAATGACAACCTGCACAACTAATGACAACCTGCACAACTAGTGACAACCTGCACAAGCAATGACAACCTGTACAAGCAATGACAACCTGTACAACTAATGACAACCTGCACAACTAATGACAACCTGCACAACTAGTGACAACCTGCACAAGCAATGACAACCTGTACAACTAATGACAACCTGCACAACTAATGACAACCTGTACAACTAATGACAACCTGCACAACTAATGACAACCTGCACAACTAGTGACAACCTGCACAAGCAATGACAACCTGTACAAGCAATGACAACCTGTACAACTAATGACAACCTGCACAACTAATGACAACCTGCACAACTAGTGACAACCTGCACAAGCAATGACAACCTGTACAACTAATGACAACCTGCACAACTAGTGACAACCTGCACAAGCAATGACAACCTGCACAACTAATGACAACCTGCACAACTAATGACAACCTGCACAAGCAATGACAACCTGTACAACTAATGACAACCTGCACAACTAGTGACAACCTGCACAAGCAATGACAACCTGTACAAGCAATGACAACCTGCACAACTAATGACAACCTGCACAACTAATGACAACCTGCACAAGCAATGACAACCTGTACAAGCAATGACAACCTGTACAACTAATGACAACCTGCACAACTAATGACAACCTGCACAACTAGTGACAACCTGCACAAGCAATGACAACCTGTACAACTAATGACAACCTGCACAACTAATGACAACCTGCACAACTAATGACAACCTGCACAAGCAATGACAACCTGTACGACTAATGACAACCTGCACAACTAGTGACAACCTGCACAAGCAATGACAACCTGTACAAGCAATGACAACCTGCACAACTAGTGACAACCTGTACAACTAATGACAACCTGTACAACTAATGACAACCTGTACAAGCAATGACAACCTGCACAACTAATGACAACCTGCACAAGCAATGACAACCTGTACAACTAATGACAACCTGCACAACTAATGACAACCTGCACAAGCAATGACAACCTGTACAACTAATGACAACCTGTACAACTAATGACAACCTGCACAACTAGTGACAACCTGTACAAGCAATGACAACCTGTACAACTAATGACAACCTGCACAACTAGTGACAACCTGCACAAGCAATGACAACCTGCACAACTAATGACAACCTGCACAACTAATGACAACCTGCACAAGCAATGACAACCTGTACAACTAGTGACAACCTGCACAAGCAATGGCAACCTGTACAAGCAATGACAACCTGCACAACTAATGACAACCTGCACAACTAATGACAACCTGCACAAGCAATGACAACCTGCACAACTAATGACAACCTGTACAACTAATGACAACCTGCACAACTAATGACAACCTGTACAAGCAATGACTGCCTGCACAACTAATGACAACCTGTACAAGCAATGACTGCCTGCACAACTAATGACAACCTGTGCAAGCAATGACTGCCTGCAGGCTTATACCGGCACCATGTGAAGTTTTAGGAGTATATGAGGGGAAAATGATAGGTTGCACACAATGAGCGGGGAAATAAGAGGGGGCCACAATAAGAGGGGGTCCCACAAGATGAAGAGGAGATGAGAAGGGACCACAATATGAGTGAGAAATGATTGAGGCAAAATATAAGGGGGTCCTACAAGATGAAAGGGAGATGAGAAGGGACCACAACATGAGGGGTTCCATCACATCATCAGGGACATACTTCTATCCACTGGAAGTAAACAATAAAGCTTCCCATAGAAGGACAGCAAGCAGAGATGTAGAAAACTAAGGAATTGACACAGAAAGTATATTAGAAAATTCAATAACTTTCCATTATTCAAACCATATCAACTGTTTGTTGAAAGTGGACAACCCCTTTAAGGCCCCTTCCACACTAGCGTTTTTCACGCGCGAGTTCTGTGCGTGCTTTTGACGCACAGAACTTGCATTGCACTCTGTCCCATTGTTTCCAACGGGCCTTTCCTCATTTGCGTTGTTTTTCATGCGCGTGCTTGCGTTTGTTTTGATGGCGTCAAAATCGCAGCATGCTCTACTTTTGCGTTTCACGCGCGTTTTTCCCACCCCATTCAAGTCTGTGGAGACGCATCAAAAATGCATTGCACTCGCAAGCATTGCAAGTGCAATGCGTTTTAAATGGATGGGTTGCTAGGTGACATGAATAATTCCCCTGCTCGAGATCGAGCATTTAATTAAAAAAACACAGTGAAGAACAGAATAAAAACAGTGAAAAACATTTTATTCCCGAACCATGGTCCCTTTAAAAAAGTCCCATTGACTTAAAAAACGCGTGTGAAAAACGCACCGAAAACGCAAAAAAAACGCGAATAACGCACGCGTGAAAAACGCAAAAACGCTAATGACTCCAAGGAAAAATGGAACAAAAAAACGCAGCCAAAAACGTCAGTTTTCACACATTGCACCCTGACGTGAAATGCAACGCTAGTGTGGAAGGGGCCTAAGGCTCAGCCTCTTTTCTTGTAATCTGCCATGCATTGCTTTATATGGTTACAACTTTTGAACACTGTAACTTGCCAAAGTGGTTTTTCATGATAGGTTGTACTTGTCTGTGGTAGATTTTGGTTGATGCGTTTCGCTTTTTTTTTTTTAATGAAAAAATGAAAATTTGGAAATTTTTTTTTGAAACCATCATTTTCAAAATTCTACAGGATCACCTTTTCAGACAGATGGTTAGCAACTAATTTGGGTGGTAAAACTAACATTTCCAAATATCTGCTTTATGTTTTCATAATTTATATTTATAATATTTTTTTTTCACAACTTCAGACGCTTACAACCTGAACGTTGGTTGCTCGTATTTTCAAGATTTCAGATATGACTGAACATTTTTGTTTTAAATGATTTTTGAGATATATATTAGAAATCCCCTATACATATGGTCTCCTACTTAAAGGGGTATTCTCGTCTGGGCATTCACATTCAGTTTGATAAATCTGCCATGTATAAACATTTCTTCAATTAGATGTTATTAAAAAAAATGTTCCTGTGTGAAGATAATTTCTCATAAATGTACTGATAAGGTCCCTTAGAAACGAGATAGCTTCATCGGATTCGGCCACCTCTGCTGTAGTGGTTGCCCAAAGAAACAAAAGGTTTTTGTATATGAAATGTCCGGGATTTACTGTATGTCCCACAGCCGTCCTGTGGTAGTGATTGCTGAATCCAGGAGGTCAGACAGGACTCAATAGCTCATGTCTGGCCACCGCTGCCAGATTGTGACGTGGTCGTAACCGAGGAAGCTATCTCGTTTCAAAGGGACAGAATGACTACATTTATGAGAAATTATCTTCACACAGGAACATTTTTTTAAATAACATCCAATTGAAGAAATGTTTATAAATGGAAGATTAATGAAACTGAATATGACTACCCAGACGAGAATACCCCTTTAAGAACACGCAACTTACAGACAGTCCTTAGTTACAAAAGGACCACTGGATAATGTTAAATTACTGTATTTTAGCTCTGGGTACAATAACCAGCTATAAAAGTTATCAGAGGTGTCTACAGTTAAGTTTTATTGTTAATTCTGGTTCTCATGATAATCCAAAATTTTTAAAATCCAATTGTCACAGACACCAAAAAAATTTTTGGCTGGGGTTACAGTAATAAAATATACAGTTCCGAATTACATACAAATTCAACTTAAGAACAAACCTACAGAACCTATCTTGTACGTAACCCGGGGACTGCCTGTTTATCACTCCATTTTCAATATGCGCCTTTCAAACTATTAGAAACAGCTTCTACACTGCTTGTTTGAGAGCTTTATAGCAACTAAAATAAAATGGAGGTGAAATTTAGAATGGTCTAATTTTGTCAGTAATATGTTCACTAAGCCCTAAAATGTACAGATTCAAAAGAAAAATAAATAAAACACCCGATTTTAAAATATGTTGTTCAATTTCTCCCGAGTATGGAGATACCCCGCATATGGACGTTGGGTGCACAGCAAGGCGCAGAAGGGAAGGCCACTTTTGCCCTTTTTCGATGGAATGGCCTTTAATAATTTTTGTGGGATGAGATGTATTTTCCACTAATTTTCTTAACTTTTTGTGAGGGTGGTAGGAAAAACATCAATTTTATAATTGATTTTTGTCTTTCTTTTTTGGGGTTTACCTTTATAGGTCAGTACAATTATGGTCATATTTCTACATTGTTTCTTATGTTTTATACATTTTGCAGACTAAAATATGTTGGTAAAAATCTAGCATCACTGTCTGCCAAGAGGTACAACACTTTTTTTTTTGCCTGTTAAAGCAAGTATTATTCTGGTGTATGTACTTGTAAAAAAAAAATAGGTAAAAATCAACAATTTGATTTGATGTGTTTTTTTGTGTCCATTGTACGGTTTTAATAATTAAACAGCTTCATTGTACAAGACCGATACGTTATGTGTAATGTTTGTGTGGTGATTTTCACATTTAAACATAATCATCCGATTCCTTGTTCATTATAATATCCTGAAATACGGATGTATTAGTAGGGTATTATCACTGGCAGACTAGAAGACGCTGTGCCTGACAGATCCTGTCTGTTTGACAGGATCTCACAGGCTCTTACTATGGGCAGATCTGGGGTCCTCATCGGCTTACCACAAAAGTGGTGCTGGGGGAGGGGGTTGGGGGGAGTAATCCCCCAGGATGCACACCAAGGTTGTTACACTGGGGTGTCAGCTGTTAGGTTGATAACGAATCAGCATCAATGGATATATCCATCAATGTGAGTAATGGATTATAATCATCGCTGTGCATCAAGATGTCTCACCGAACACTAGATCCTAAGGCCACGTTTACAAGATGCGCTTGAATTGTGTTTTTAAATGAATTTCAAGGCCATCCAAATTAATTCTTCCCTGAACACAGATGTATTTAGACATAAATGTTTGCATCCAGTAAGTAGAAACAAGTGTTTTTTGTTTTTTTTTTGCCACTTACTAAATCCATGTGTGTTCAGTAAGTCAAGATGCAGATCACATCTTATGACCATGGCCTTAGATTCCATTCACACAGTGTATATTCATTGCACAAAATGCAAATCAAAAACACATCTACATTTTACCATTATTAATAATGATGTATTTCAAAACACAATGCAAATGCATCATATGAAAAACGCATAAAAATGTATATGTAATATTTGTACATAGCAGTAGGTGGGCCCCCAGAATCAGTTTCATTTCCAACAATGCCTTTGTGTATGTTGTTTGGAAAAGCAGAACTGTGAAAAATGGAATTTAATGGGATATACTGTAAATATATTTTCACAGTCCTTCTGCAACTAGCAGCATACATGATGGTGCGCTTCTACAGATCCACTGCTGGTCTCTTTAAATAACAGACAGCAAAGAGACAGAAAAGATAGGAGGCTCTGTAAACCCTATTTTTGGATGCAATTAATTAAAATTGATCATATTTTTTTTTCCAAAAACAAGAATCCATTAAGTCTTGTACATCAGAATTATTAAAGGGGTTTTCCCAGGAATCAAGTTACGCCCTTATTTGCTGATTGATGGGGATCTCAGTGACGAAAATCCCACAGATCACAAAAACATGTATAAAGCCGCGCATGACCGTTCTGCTCCATTCATCTCCATAGAGCTGACTGAAATTACCGAGCGCTGCGCTCACCGATCTCCTTCTGCTCCATTAATCACCGGGTGAGGTCCAATGAGAGGTCCAACTGCGGTACCTGGGACCCCATTGGACCCCTCGTTTTTGTGATCTGTGGAGGTCTTATCACCGAGACCACCTATCGATAAGCAAGTTCGACCCTATCCTATGGATAAGGCCCAACTTTGATTTAAACACAATATGATTTTGTGACTTGATTGACTCATTAACAGACAAATTGTAACATTCTGAAGTCTCTCATACCGTTCTCCAAGTGTATCAAATGCAAAAAAGTTACAAAAATTGTTGCAAAGAGAATTGGGTAATATTTTTCTACAAAACAAAAAAAAAAAAAAAAAAAGATTTGAAGACATCCTGAAGCTTTCTAAATGTGGTGCGAATGCAAAACAGACTTTAAAAAGTTTCCTTCACAATACCTTTTTTTTGGGATACAAGTAAATTACTTGTATATACTCAATTTTATGTGGGGTTCCATTTGTAGAAGGCTGTGTACATGTTTTCCAGTGTTCGCCATTCTTTATAACAACTGATGTGATGTCGTTTGGTTTCATTTGTGGTTTGAAGTCATTGATGTTCAGTTTCCAGACATGAAAGACTCGAGCATAGGCTTCACCACAGACATCAGATGAGAGCAGCAAGTGTTCCGAAATGGAACAAGCTCACAACTAACCTGTCCCTGGAACTAAGAGCTAAGCAAAACCATATACATGAATATGAGGCAGAGATTGGAGCATCTGTTTTACATGAGTCTTCACAGCTACGAGACATATAGCTGCGGGCTCCAAGATTATATAGAAACCTTCCGTTCTTTTACTTGGCGCTTGCCAATATCCATTAATGACACAATGGGAAACATCAAGTTTCGAGAACTCAGAATACGGTTAGACTAGTTCAGTCTAGTGGACACCGGTAGCAAGTCAATAACATTAGTTTGGAGGACATTGTCTGACTCCAACCATCAGGATGTAGAGGAGGTCTAGACCTCAGTCTCCGCTTGTGAACTTAATATAGTTGGTTGAAAAATTACATGTCCCATGAAGTGCATCTCAGGGTAAAGAAATTGCTGAAAAATGAACAAATGGCACAATATGAAATTTACATATTTATACATATGGTGGTCATAGAGCTGAATACTGATGGGTTCTCTTTACTTTGGTAAATTATACAATTGTGTGCCGACAGCCGTGTGTTACACGTAGATTGAGCCATAGGAAAGCATTTGTCTGTTACTCACACGGGACTGTGGTTTCCACTGCTACATTTATGAGCCGACTGCCCGAGCCACAAATTTTTAGAGCAGGTCCTATTCCTCTCCTGTTTTGGGCTTGGGAATTTTTTGACACCAGAGCGGACCTCACACAAAGACACATGGGCCACAAAGACTGGACTATGAAAAAGTGGTAATTTTGGAGCAAATAATTGTGGTTAAAAACTTGCAAATAAACTTCAGTCCCGATCATGCATAAGAAAAACTTAAGTTGCAGGAGAGTTTACAACTTTTGTTAATAAAGTCAAAAGCCCCCAAAGACTCCATGATCTATCAACCTCCAAGATAAACAAGTAGAAAAAACCTAAATAACCAAAGGGTAAATGGCCCCCACGCTGCCTGGTTCTGAGTAAGTGTTCCTGGGTTACTAGGCTCGATTTTGATTAAATCAAGTATTTAAAAAAAAAAAAAACAACAACACCCCTGACACCACATGAAAGGGATCCGCTGGGTGCACATGATGCCTCCACATCAAACGATCCAGGAGTGACGACTCATTTCAGCTGCAGTTACCGTAGCTCCCAAACAAAAATGTATCATTTGAATAAACAAACTGGTTTATGTATGCTAATTTTTTGAAGTACAGGCAGTCCCCGGGTTACATACAAGATAGGGTCTGTAGGTTTGTTCTCAAGTTGAATTTGTATGCAAGTCGGAACTGTATAATTTTATCATTGTAATCCCAGCCAGAACTTTTTTGGTCTCTGTGACTATTGGATTTTAAAAACGTTGGGTTGTCATAAGAATCAATATTAACACTAAAGCTTCATTACAGACGCCTGTGATAACTGTTACAGCTGATCATTGTAGCCTAGGACTAAAGTACAGGCAGTCCCCAGGTTACATGCAAACTCAACTTAAGAACAAACCTACAGACCCTATCTTGTATGTAAGTCGGAACCGTATGCTTTATTATTGTAACCCCAGTCAAAATATTGCAGATAACTGCAAAATGTGGTGCAAGAGGAAAAACCCCAACCTTCTGGTGGGTGGTACCAAGCCCAGTACTACACGAAAGGTTGATGCCAGAATATTCTTCCCAATTGAACTTGTACGTTGAATATTCATTTTATGAAACACGCAAAAAGACAAAGTGAAAGACAAGTGTTCATATTTATTTGGAAATTCACAGTTTCTAAATCGCGCTAAGGCTCTGGAGTTACTTTTGTTCACCATATATTTCTAAGCAAAAAATAAAATAGATATTTTATTCCTTTTTCCTGCTTCTTTCATAAAGACCAGATTAAAATTAGCTTTTACAATTTGCTTACAATTTTTTAGCTCCTGAACTTCATGGTGTTGCATTTTAACTTGTTTTCAGGAAATAAGAAAAACAGCAGCAGATATAATCGGGAGCACAGATCCCAAAACAGTTCTGCACAATGACCATATAATAGGGTGCCAGGGTTGTACAAGGGAAAAAATAAGGACACACACACGTTTTATGGAACAGCAAGGCATCGATTCATCAGTGGACCCTTTAAAAGTGTTATAAGGACACACAAAACACACAGTAAAACCTAGTCCGTACCTAGTCGTACAAGTTCAACTAAAATAGATCTACGTAACCTGCACTCATCCATGTTCTATGTGACAGGTCAGTAAACCCTCTTTGGTCTCGATATATCACATAAGAACACGTTCCAGGTACATCTGCTAAGATATTAGGAGCATAATTTATGGAAGCAAAAGCAGAAAAACTGCAGGATATTAAGCCTGGTTGTAGCCTGCACCTACCTGGCAAGAGACTGGATATCAATACTGTATACAATGTGGGCAGATGATGGGGGTAGATTGCAACCGCTAGAAGGTTCGAGACCAGTGGTATATAGAGATCCGCAGGCTACATGGACAACACAAGGAACATCCCATAGAAAATAAGTGCTACCGTGGGGGTCTCCAAACCAATGGAATTGGGCAAAATGAATCTATTCTCAAGGTCCAGAATAAATATATAAAACAATAAATTGGCAATAGACAATAAAAAGTACCAAACAAAGTGCAAAGACAGCGCTGAAAAGCAAGAATCTCCCTAGTTGTAGCAATAAGGGTGACATGGAGATCCCCCTGTCATACTATAGCCTAGAGGTCCTGTGACCAGTGGTGATGACAATGATGTGTCATAGAGAGTTTCCATACATCTCAACGTCGTCCTAATAAGGAGAGCGGTTTCTTTATTCCTCCATTCCTCCCAGAAATAAACATTTAAAATATTTTCCTTAAAGCTAAAGATGCATGTGGTTCCAGCCACAAATATCTCTAGAGAACTCATTTCTGCTTTTTAAGAAGTGAAAATACAACAGGGTGTTATATACATAGAGCAAAAATGAATTTCCAGATGCTACTACTATAAACCTGGATTATAGAGACTTTACTTATACAAGACATCAGAAGCCTAGGAGAAAACTGTGTATAGATGAAGCAACCGGTGTATAATTTCTTTGAGCGTCCAGAGGAAAAAGATCCACCTTTCTGCCTCCCAATATGCTGCAGGCACAAGGGTCGTCCCATAAAATATTTCAAAGGCTAAACATTCTTTTGTATTAAAAAAATCAGACTTGCATCTCCAGATTTTTCAGGAATAAGGATAGACTAGGGTCCAATTCAATTTTAATAGACAGTCTATTCTGTACCGCTTTCAGTACATGGCCTGAGGTGGACGCACATGCCCAGTCTTGCTTCTCCATATGCTTCTGGAGCTATAGTCTTGTCTGCTTGACAGAGGAGAAGCTGAGCAAATGCAGTAACGCTACGTCACGCTCTTGTCACTTGCTCACGTCTCCTCTGAAACACAGAGAAGATATAGCAGCTTGTGAGGCAGCCAGGTGAACCATGCAAGGGAACCCTCGTGATTTTTGTAGAATAAAAAAAAAAAAAAAAAAAAAAAAAAAAAAAAAAACTAATAATGTGCCAAGGTGACCACAGTCATGGTGGACAGGTGGCTGGAATAGCACCACTATTCCTAAAAGATCTTGGCTTTTATTTTTTTCGGAACAGGGTAAAAAAGTGAGTTAAACCATTGAATTGAAACCATTGAAAACATGAAAATATTGTCAAGTTATCTATGAGAAGTTAGAATAATCAAATTAAAATGAAATTAAAGGAGTGATTTAATATCCAGTTTGGGACAAACCCTTTCAGTTAACCCGATTTAGCCTAACCCACTGAATAAAAGTACTTCCAGGATTGAGTGGTACCTAGTCACCTGAAACTTCGTGCCAACAAGTGCGGTCACGCCATGAACCCACCGCACCGAGAGGTTACGAGAAGAAGCTACAGATTCAGAAATGTGAAGTGATACTATAGATACACTATGAGTTCACACAACTGATTTCCTCCCCTAAACTAGGTCATGGGAGTTCCATCATCAAGACACATCAGTAACTTCTACACCAAAAAAAGAAAGCTCTATACAACTCACTGACTAGAGGCAGAGGATGAGAAGTCCAGAAGTCACCCCACAACTCTGTGCTTAAAGGGAACATGCCAGATGATCTGCCCTGTCTGACAGCTCTGTGATATGTACAGGAGACTTGCATCAAGATTCCCTGACAGGACTAACATTCCCACAACCACTCACTGCATTGTGATGGACATCCTTCCCCGTATTAGTTCATGTAGACTAAACAGATACATGTGGGAGGAGCATCCAGGACTCTCACCATCTCTTCTAGGAGTCCGGGTCAAAAATCCTATAAGCCTGAAATTTCACAGAGCGCCACTGCTCTCCCTCTATAAAAATATAGCTCCTTACAGCAAGGGAAATCTATGACATCTCCAGTCCCCCACTAGTCTCTGGCTATCCTACACTTTACTACATTGAGTATACGCCAAAACAGTGAGCACCACAGGTGTAAATCCTTTATATAACCTTCTCTCAAAAACGAGAAATTGAATACAATATCCACCGAACAGAACCCTATATGGGCCAACAGCAGGCGTGCTACTACTCCAAGGCTCAGTTCACATCTGTACTAGAGGCAATACAGAATTATCGGTCAAATTTGCTGGAAAACATAGCAGCAATAAAATAAAGTTTTTAGCAATCTGACAGAAACCATGAGAAGAGAATAGAGCCGGTGAGGTGCCACTGCAGTCATGTGAATTCAGTCAGATGCAGCATATTAAAAAGACAATAAGCAGCTTTAACAAAAGAGATAAAAACACCCTAACATATAGTCTATACAAGTGGAACTTTGCAAACATGTTAAACCTATCCACTGAACATTCAGAAACTAACCTTGCTACAAAAACATATAGGGAAATACATGTGAGAAGTGCAGAACAAAGGGTTGTCCCGTTAAATTGTAAAGAGTAACCATCATTAAAGATTATTTCCTTTAGGTTGTGTGGGGGAGTGTCGTGAACAGTTTTCTTATACCGTATATTGTACCAAATAGTTCTGCTTAGTTTGTAAAGAAACAGTAACAGATTTACTTCTCCATTGTCAAGGCCTTTCTGTCTATCAGATTGAAGACTGAACTATTTCCATTTGTTTACACAGCTCTGATTAGTGAGAGTTAACCCTTTTAGCTCTCACTTGCTGCAGTATGGTATGAGCATTAATTTCCAAACATCAAGCTGAGAGCGAAGGGGTTAATCCTTCCTGCTCCCGGCTGTGTAAACAAAGGGGGTAAGCTCATAGCTCCACAGACACAGTACAAAGACTGCAATACACATCTGTACAGTATGGAGCTTTGCAACCCATTTCTTAAAAAAAAAAAATAAATAAATAAAGCTGAACTTCTTCATAAAGTATATAAAAAAAAATGCTCACAACCCCCCCCCCCCCCCCCAATATAAAAAAAATTAAAATTCTCTCAAATGATGCTTACGCTCTAATTTACTCGGAAATTATTTCCATTGGGGAATAGTAACAAAGAAAGCTCCTGTGTCCTGCTTACATACTAGTCATGGCTCCCCCTTCAGTCCTTTTAAACACATATCAGAGCACCCATCCAACATTGTTCTTTTTACAATTAAAAGAAGAAAAACCTCCACTGTACAGATACCTAATGGCTGAGCTGCACAATACTCTGGCGGTGTAGAGATGGGAGGTGACGACCACCAGCTTGTGCACATTAGGGGAACATTCTGAAATATGATGAAAATAACAGCAGGTGGCGCCAAAACGAGTAACAGCAATATTAAGGCACAGGAGCATTTTTAAAGAAGAAATTTAATTAAAAAGAGGGTAGTATTTTGGGTTAGAAGAAAGGGGTCTAACGTTTTATATGGAATTTGTTGTGTTGTTTGTTAATGCAACACAGACTGTAGTCAGCAGTCCACATAGGTGGGGTGGCTAGACCAGAACGTTGAGGTAACATCACAGTCTTGGTTTTTAATAATTGCAGAAACTAGTTAAAAAAAAAAAAAAAAAAAAAAAAAAGCACTGTTACTACAACATGTGAACTCTGCATACCCAATGCAGCTAATATCCTAATAATAATTTAAGTGCTAAAACAATAAATATAGAGAGATATCTATCGCTATCTCCTGATCCTCATCTAGTCTGTGGCCCCTTATCTAGAGTTCGGTCCAATGAACCTCAGACCAATCTCGGCTACTCATATTCAGCACATGTGGTTAGGCGGCCCTCGCCAAGAGTACCAGGAACTGTTAAAGGGATTGTACCAACCATTTAAGTTCTAACAAGCTGATCAGTGAGTCCAACAGCTCGGATCCCCCAGCATTCTGGAGAACGGTGGTCCCATTATCACTAAGGGATGGTCTAGCATGCATCCCATTTAATTTTAAAGGATTGTCGGAAATTAGTCAACTATTCACTGTATGTGGGTGGCGACACTACATTACTGTTGGATGGAGCAGCATAACGTGTGCTCAACCTCCGGATTGCTGCGGGTCCGGTTCTCATGATCAATGGGGGGGTTCCAGCAAATGGACCTCAATCAATTAGCATAGTATTCCTATACTGTGGTCAGGGGATAACTTAAGTAGATGGTACAATTGCATTAAGTATAAAAGAATTTTGGGGCTCAGACAAAAGGTTCATATAGAGCCAATGGGGACACTGAACTACTATTGCATATGCATCTGTGGGTGGTTTACCATCTAACATACCCCTAACAATGTTCCTTTTAAAGCTATCTGGTAGTGTGCAGCACAATGTACTTTCTTAAAGGAGATGTAGAGGATTGTAAAAACAAAAGGTCAATGGTGCAGAGCTGAAATACTAAATGCAGTTTGCTGCTGGTAAAGAAAAAAAAAAAAACACAAAAAACAACCCCCCCCCCATGGCAATTTCACAAACCCCTTTCAGAACTTACAGCATCTAACCATGATGGTATTCATATATCCTTGGCATCACTCCTTAAAGCAAGACATGGTCAGTAGTCTGTGTACCCTTGTTGAATTTAGTAATAGTTTTATGCTGAATATTTAATTTCATGTTCATCCCGTTTCCCCAACTAAATCATAAACAACACTTGTTTAAAACCTAAAGCAACGTCCTAAGTGTGCATGGTGGACAGATGGCACAACATTTACGTTTAACACTGGTCAAAAGCATAAAACTGGCTACAACACCATCATAAACAGATTCAATTTGGAGGTACCCGAGGCAGCGCAAGGCTTACCCATAACTACAACGTAACCGGGTAGTGATTACTGGGTCAGCATCGTAGACTTCGCTTATGGAATGGTTTGGCTGTAGGAAATCTGGTATTTGTTAGCGTTAGACTCCAAGAAGCGGCAAAAAGGAACAAAACAACTTGAAAATGTTTTCTCTAAAAACCTAAGTCACACATTCACACTTGGTGCTTTTTCCTCCAGTGGCATTATAAATAGACAGAAGGCACATAAATATGGAAAGGTGCAAGTACAGGAACAACATCGGGTTAGGACACAACAACTTGAGCTCAAGTTAAACCCAACAATCTGGGTATCAATGTTCTTTCCCGCAGTAATAAAACTGTGAAAAATCAAAACATTTCAAGAAAGAAGATGCTGCTCAATTTGCTCAGACATGTCCACGTATAGATGATCCAACATCTTCTAGACCAGGCCAATTCATGTTGTGCAAGTAACCATTGGATGGTCGGCTGAAGCTTTCTTTACCTAGTACCGGAGTCAGTAAGAAAATGATATAGATCAGGTATCCCCTGGTGATTAGAGACGACCCGAAATTGTAGTAACCCCAAATGTACCAACAGTCAAATCTTTATTAGTTTTGATGATGTCGTGCAGACTGGGCATGGACCCGGATTTAGTCTGTATTAATGTTTTGATGAACTTTCCTTGGTCCTGAAGTTTGGAGCGCCTGCGCTTGATGGCTCTTTTTTCGGTTTTAGTCTTTTGGGGTTGACCATTACAAAGGGCTGAACAGGCAGTGATGCCACAGAAGTAGGACTCCTCTGACTGAGAAGAAGTCTCTGAGCTGCCCTCGGAGGGTGGCCCCTTGTAGGAAGAGTGGTACACTTCCCCCATATTTGAGAAGTCTCTCTGGTTTGTGAATTCTTTCTTTGTTTTGATGTCCCCGTTTGGGAGGGCTTTTAATGGGTCCATCGGTTTTATAGTCTCAATCTTCTCTGTTTTGTACTTGCAGCGCTTTTTCTGGAGAAAGAAGAATAGGAACAATAGCAGTTTATAAGTACAATTCCACTACTTTGAGGGTGCGTTTACATGTGGCGTTAATCTGTGCATTTTAAAACGCATCACAACAGCTGAGGAGATTTGCCCAATTACATTGGTGTCAAAATCGTGTCGACGTGATGAAACACTCCAGGGGAGGTGTCACCATAGTAACCATAATAAAAATTTGGTCAGCGTTCTCCATAACATTCAGAAAAGTGCAAACATTGTGATTTAAAAGGACGTAATGTACTTACAACACATTAATAACAAAAAATACAGACACTTGGTACAGCCAGTAAGGACATAAAATTCCATCAGAATTAACTCGCAGTATACTGCGTAAGCCGTGTTATTCACTACATTCACAAAGTAAAGTGGGATAGAAGATACAAGATGGAACAAAATTACAAAAATACAGATTGATTATTTTGCTCATTCAAGCCCATATTCCCCAAGCATTGTACCTAATAATATATTTAGTTTCCCTACACAGCAAGGTAAGTGATCCCCTCCGGCTGGATCAAAAATCCACTTTTTCCAAACCTTCAAAATTGTAGCACATCAGGGTTACCATCATGGTATTCCCTGACATGAGCTACTGGGCAGCCTTCCCAGTGGGGAGAGAGTGAAAATGCTCTCCGATTCTAGTGAATAGACATCTGATCGTTTTGCCAATATGATATTTTCCACAGGGCAGATCACCACAGACCACGAAAGACTACAAAAGCAAAAGATTTAAAGATGTGACTCGGAATGTGGCTATTCTGCTGGCATTCTTGATAGAACCCTGAAAAAAAAGCAATGGAATATAGAACTGGAGCTGGGGAAGGAAGGTCCAAAAAGAGCACATCAGAGAGAGAAGGTTTTCCTACACTTTTGCATTTAGTCCACACGAAGGGGCTATTAGGACGGCAAAAACATACAAATTTGGAAGCTCTTAGGGGAGGAATCTCTGCTGGGGGACGCAGTAGAAACTTGGTACCTGGTGATAACTGGCAAAAAAAAAAAAAAAAAAAAAGAAGTGTCCGAGGGCAACTATAAATGTCATTTCGATTTTCAAGTTAAAACTTCAGAAATTGCAGAGTATTTGGATTAGGAGTTTTTTTTTTCACGGGGTCAGATCATTACCTGCAGGACCACTTCCGTGGTCTATGTGGTGATCTGCCCTGTGGAAAATATTACAGTATTTTTTTCGGACTATAAGGCGCACCATCAATAAATGCCTGCTAAAACGTCTAGGTTCATATATAAAGTGCACCTGATTGTAAGGATGAATGACCAGCAGGTGGCAGACCTGTGCACAGTTCAAGGCAGCTGTTGTCTGCAAGCACGGTTCAAAATATTGGAAAAATAATCAGATGTCCATTCACTAGAATCAGAGCATTTTCACTCTCCCCCCACTGGGAAGGCTGCCCCAGATTAATAGCTTATTTGAAGGTTTGGAAAAAGGAGTTTGATCCAGCTGGAGGGGACCCATCATTTACCCTGCTGCGTCAGGAGGCTAAACATTATCAGGTACGATGCTCTAGGGAGCATTTTGTATCCTCTAACCACCTTTATTTTGTTAAAGTATTGAACAACAAGGCTTACGCAGTATACTGCGAGTTAATTCCGATGGTGAAATTTTATGTCCTTACTGGCTGCAACTATGTGTCTGTATTTTTTGTTTTTCATTAATGTGTTGCAAGCATATTAAGTCCTTTTAAATCACATTGTTCACACTTTTCTGAAGGTTATGGAGGATGCAGACACATTTGTCTTATGGTTACTATGGCAACTCTTATCTGGAGGAACTTTTATCTGGCCCTCCAGGGTTGGTGACGTCGAGGCTTGAGAAAACGCATACCAAAGCGAAACGGCCCGTTGCCGGTCGGGTTATGGGAGTACTCCCCACACTACCGCATGGACTTTAAGAACATAGATTTTATCCTCATCGTGAGTGTCACCTCCTTTTCTTCTTCTTTGCATATAGAATGTAAGCTTTTGCGAGCAGAGCCCTCACTCCTAGTGTTCCATCTGTCTGTACTACGTATAATTATTATATTTTTATAATATCCCCTATGAATTTTATGGAATTTATTGGCGCTATATATTATTATTATCTCTTGTTATAATTCTGTCTGATGTAAATGCTTTGACCACAGATAGAAAACCCCTACAGAAAGCGCAAGTGTCAGTCTATTAGGTCTAGTGGATGGAGCGAAAATGGCAGGATATAGCACTCTACAAAGTGAGAAAAACTAATATTTTCTAGATATTTTTTATTTATTTATTTATTTATTTAACAGACTTAAAAGAGGCCATCTACTGGTGACACCTTCTCTTAAACACAGGATGAAATGATAAAGACAAAAATGAGACTAGATTAGTATAGTATTACTGCCATCTGTGGGGCAAACACTGAAAGATGCACCAGAAGCTAAAAACAAACGAGTGAGGTATATCTGCCATCTGGAGGATGGAACTGGAATGGTCAGGCTACAAATAATAATCAATAAACTAAAATGCATTACTTGACCAAAAAAAAAATAAAAGGAGAAGAAAAAAAAAAAAAAAAAATCACACATGAGACAAATGAAACTTACCTTTTTCTCTGGTGAGAATTTCAATGGCTCCACAATGTACAAATCATCTGGATCCACTAGAAGAAAAAAATAAATAAAAGCTATTAACAGGACAATATACAATGGGTATAGGAAGTATTGAGACCCCTTTAAATTTTTCGGTTTTGAGCTTTCAAATTGATGTTAGCAAAAGTGCTCATTAATGTACTCTTCTATTTTTTCTGTCAAGATGGGGAGCAAAGATAATGTAGTAATCAGACCCTTTGCCGTGACAGTCAAATTTAACGTTTCCTTCTAGCCCTCCTTGAGATGGTCCTACTCCTTCATTGGAGTGCAGTTGTTTAATTAAACTGATATGACTTTATTAGGAAAGGCACACACATTCCTATATAAGGCCTCACAGCTCACTGTGCATATCAGAGCACATGAGAATCATGAGGTCTAAGGAACTGCTGAAGGTGCTCAGACAGTGGCAAGGCACAGATTAGGCCAAGTGTACAAAAGAATTTCTGCAGCCCCAAGGTACCTAAGAGCACAGTGGCATCCTTAAACAGAAGTAGTTTGGGATAACTACAACTCATCCTCGGAAATCCAAAGAGTGAATATGGAGCAGCACCACGTATAAGAATAGCCCAGGTGCAGGTCTTCTTTAGGGGTCTGACACCGACCCCAAAGTCTGATAGCAATCAAATGATGAAGCAGCAATCCATATGGATCAGATGAAAAATCTTATTCCACCATAATGCGACGTTTCGCCAATTCAATCAAGACATTATCAAGCATCATGCTTTATAATGGAGGATGGATTTCCTTTAGCTCTACCAACTGATTTCACTGATGGTTTCTTGACTTGCGTATAAGCCACTTTTTTTGTGCTGAAAAACTCCGCTTATACTCAAGTATTCTCTCTCTCTCATATATATATATATATATATATATATATATATATATATATATATATATATATATATATATATATATATATATATATATATATATATATATATATATATATATATATATATATATATATAAAAATATATATATATATATATATATATATATATATATATATATATATATATCGACATATTCATACATCTATGTATATCCATACATACATTAAATGTTGTGTTGTATGTTCCATATGCAAGATGATTGAGGAATGCACATACCTTCTTTACTTGATAGGTGAAATGACTGAGAACGGATAAGAGGAAATGTGGTTCTTCGTTTAAGACTCATATCATCGTAAGAAGAAAAACACCTACAGAAAATAAATGTGGTTATACTACAGAGAAGATACAGAAAAGATATGGCACTAGAAATACAACACAAAATCCACATTCATCTACAAGTAGCATCATACGGGTAAACAAACCAAATACAGTTCCTAAACCAAAACTGGGTAAGGACAACTATACAGGCGGTCCCCTACTTAAGGACACCCGACTTACAGACAACCCATAGTTACAGACGGACCCCTCTGCCCCCTATGACCTCTGGTGAAGCTCTCTGGATGTTACTATAGTCCCAGACTGCAATGATCAGCTGTAAGGAGTCTGTAATGAAGCTTTATTGATAATCCTTGGTCCAATTACACCAAAAATTTTGAAACTCCAATTGTCACTGGGGCAAAAAAAAAAAAAAATGTCTAGAACTTCAATTATAAAATATACAGTTTCGACTTACATACAAATTCAACTTAAGAACAAACCCCCAGTCCCTATCTTGTACGTAACCCGGGGACTGCCTGTACTACACATAATGCCCAGAAGATGGATCTTTAGATTGGCAGGACTGGAAGTAAAAGTAGAATTCAGCCCCAAAACCACTAATGACCTAGACACATAACAGCACAATCCACTTTATATAGCAAGTCCATATGTAACCCCCATATACAAGCTGCCCCCCCCCCCATCTGACATTGAAGACTTGTATAGCAGCAAACTAAATGCTAAAGATCGATAAGACACCAACACAAAATTAATATAGTTACACAGATTTTTGACCAGTCAGACTGATATCTTGTAAGGACATAGCAATTTTGAATGTTCCAATATGCCCCATCCCTTTAAAAGGGAAATCACCACAAGGAGACACATTTTTAGCACTCCCCCAGTACCCACAGAGCATAGTGCCGAAGAGTTTTTGCATAAAAAAAAGTTTTACAGAGAAAAAAAAAAAAAAAAAAAGATATCTTATATAGTACCTTTCAAATGCCATGTGCTCTGTGAATAGGCATTTGTCACCTGGGAGTGGCTATAGAGGAGCCCTCCCCCACCCCCTCCACTCCTGGGAACTCTCTCCTCCTTGTGTCCTTTGCAAATATATGAAACCGCCCATCGCTCAGGGTGATGGCAATTATTTGTATATTTGAAAAGGGCACATGAAGGAGCGGTTTCCCAGGAGTGGAGGGGGGTGGAGGACTGCTCCTCTATAGCCACTCCCAGGTGACAAATGCCTAGTCACAGAGCACATGGCATTGAAAGGTACTATATAACAACATCTTTTTCTGCTAAATCTATTTATTATACAAAAACTCTTTAGCAGTGTGTGCATATGCTCTGTGGGAACTGCGGAGTGCTAAAATGGGTCTCCTGGGGACAGGTTCCCTTTAATGACTTAACTTCCGATTACAATCAATTATATTGGCAGACACATTTTGCAGCTCAAAAGGCCACTCACACATCAAAGCATCTTGCCATCAGTCTGAAATTGGTCAGATATCTGCACATGTTAAAACACCCTAGCACTTCATTTACTTACAGTGTTAGTGGGTGTAAGCTCCAAGTAATTAAAAATAAATAAATATAAGGCTCACAGCATTGTGTAACTACAGGGATGATAGTATGAAGATCATTACTCCAAGGCTAAATTCACACTGCCGTGAGCCCGCCGCACCGTAGTACGGCGGGCACATGGCAGCGTGGGGAGAGGAGGAGGAGGTGAGCGCAGCTCACCCCCGCCCCTCTCCATAGAAACTAATGGCGCACGGCGCCGTAATACGGGGAAAGATAGGACATGTCCTATCTTTCCCCGGGCTATGGAGCGGTACGGTGCCGCACGTGTGCTGCACCGTACCACTCCCGTACAGGGCCGTGAGCCCATAGGAGTGTATGGGGGACGTATATCGGCCGTATATACGTCGGCCGTATATACGTCCCCCATACTGTAGTGTGAATGTAGCCTAAGGCCCAATTCTTCGCACAGGCTGTGTGGAGACATGTATATGCCCCCCATGGACGCCTATTTATGCAATAGATCTCCCCCTCAAATGCATTGTTAGTGTGGTTGGTCCATGAATCACTAGGCATGTGGTTTCCTGGTTTTACAGCCCGACCACAGTGGTGGGAATGGATGCCGGACATCTAGTGATATGATACAGGGAGTCTTAACTTCCCAACAAAACTGCAGCACAGAATTTAAATTAGAAATACAATTGGGTGTGGCCAAGGGACTCCAGGCATAGATGATTATGTTACAAGGAGTTCCACCATCTGCACTGTGGTTGGTGCGTGAAAGAGGACACAGAGCAAACAATAGTCTGCAACTGCCCTCAGCCCCCCAAAATTAAATGTTCTGCATACAGACGAACCACTCACCTTTTAGGACTTGGGTAATTATTGCTTTTAGGGATTTTAGACAAGTCATCGTCATCACTGAACTGAGAGCAGTTTCTGCTGCGAAAGCAAATAAATAACGCCAGCCCGAGGCAGAAGATCAGAGAGATGACAAGGTAACTGTGCTGATCGGACACCTAAAATACAAAGACTTATTTTATTTTAATTAAAAATATACATCTTTAATGCAACTAAAGCAAAGAATGAAGCAAGTATTCTGAGCCCGTCTCCAGGGGTTATAGTCAGTAAAGCGCAGAGACATGTGTATGATGTACAGCACTACAGGTATTATAAAATTCTCAGTGTGCCATTCTAAGGAGGAATAGAATTAGATGAGCCCATATAACCTTCAGGCCCTCAGTGATGATGACAGTCATAATCTAAAGTTAAAGGACCCAAATAAAGAAACACATCTAATAGGTGTATCACCACCTCTGGAAAGACACCTTTCAACCCTGTCCCCCATTTTGTATTCCTTAGAGACCAGGTCTTGCTATACTTTGATCCTAATAGAGGTGGCCTTGGCCTGTGTTTCAAGCTGTTTATCTGCTACAAGTGTGTATTGTTCATGTATAGGTGCCTAGACTTGTTTGGCTTGATGTGTACGCCAGGTTTGCAAGAATAAACAACTAGATACACTGCCATTACACATTATTTATGAAGGATTACTACATAACCTCTGTCTATACTTTTGACTCATTGATGACCTCACTACTGCACTGTCACTTGGAGTGACCACATTTCTGAACAGTGAAACAAGATATGCCGTGGCAGAAGGTGTGGAATAAATGCTGGCAAACTCCTGTTAGGACAAGCTTAGGGTGAGGAGTTAAAGTGGTGTCCCCATTACTGCAAATGAATGTTATTGCTCGTATAATAAAAAGTTATACAATTTTCCAATATACTTTCTGTAACAATTCCTCATGGTTTTCTAGATCTCAGCTTGCTGTCATTCTATTGAAAGCATCTATTACTTTGAGTGGACAGGAATCTGACCGTGGTCACACAGGGGCACAGCTTGTTAGAGTAATCAGAGTTGTGTGTTATGACTAATGAGCTGTGCACCTGTGTGACAATTGTCAAATGATTCATGCCCACTATAAATAAGCAGAGAAGCTTTCTATAGAATGACAGGAAGCAGAGATGTTGAAAACCATGAGGACTTAAAGTATATTGAAAAATTTTATAACTTCGTATCATAAAAACAATAACAATTTGCTGAAATGGGAATACCCCTTTAACATTCTTTGTCTCACCTCTAATACAAGAGCTTCAGATAAAACAATTCACACAATATATACATTTACTTAGTGAATGGAGACTTCATTCTTACCTCCCGTCTTAGATCAGTGACAGTGGAGGACAGATTGGAGACAAGGTGGGTCATATTGATGAGCTGAGCCTGAAGCAGTTGAATGGATTCTGTCTGACGCTGATCCTGATAAAAATAAGCATTTCAGGTCATATACAGAATTTCTACTATATTCAGGAGACATTGTCATGTGTGTCATGAAGACCAACACTATAAATGGACATATATACACATATACATATATCCTTGAAAATGGAAGCAATGGAAGAAATTTTTTTTATTAAGTTACATGTTCCCCCAAATGGTTCCCATAAAATCTACACCAGAGAATGACAGTAATGCTGCTTCATCAATGGCATTAGAACAGGACTTCCACTAGTCAAATCATTTTAAAAATGTACAGCGGTGGCCAATAGTATTGGCACTCTTGTAATTCAGATAATACTCAATCAGTACTCAACACTACAAGCAGAAATTCTTTGGTATTATTATCTTCATTTAATTTGTCTTCAATGGAAAGCCACAAAAAGAATAGTCAGAAAACCAATTTGGATATAATTCCACACCAAACATAAAGGGGGTGGACAAAAGTATTGGCACCGTCTGAAAAAACATGTGATGCTTATCTAATTTGTGTAATTAATGGGACCTGTAACTTACTTGTGGCCGCTAACAGGTGGTGGCAATAACTAAATCACACTTGCAGCCAGTTGAAATTGATTAAAGTTGACTCAACCTCTGTGCTCAATGTGGTGCACACAAGGACACAGGACAGAGAAAAGAAAGACCAAAGAACTGTCTGAGGACTTGAGAATCACAACTGTGAGGAAACATGAGCATTCTCCAAAGACCTGAAGGTTCCAGTGTCTACCGTGCGCAATGTCATCAAGAAGTGTAAAGCCCCTGGCACTGTGGCACCTTCCTAGATGTGGACGGAAAATAAAAATTTCCGAGAGATTTCAACACAAGATTGTGCAGATGGTGGATAAAGAATCTCGAGTTACATCCAAACAAGATCAAGCTGCCCCGCAGTCCGAGCGTACAACAGTGTCAACCCGTACTATACGTCGGCGTCTGAATGAAAACGGACTGTAGCCACTTCTTACACAAACAAAAAAGCGAGGCTGGAGTTTGCCAAAACTTTCCTGAGAAAGCCTAAAACGTTTTGGGAGAATGTCCTCTGGTCAGATGAGACAAAAGTAGAGCTTTGTGGGAAAAGGCAACAGAGCTTCCAGAAAGAAGGAAAAAAAAAAAAAAAGGAAGAGGCTTTCAAAGTAAAGAACAGGGTCCCTACAGTCATACATGGCGGAGGTTCCCTGATGTTTTGGGGTTGCTTTGCTGCCTCTGGCACTGGACTGCTTGACCGTGTACCCATGTATCATGAAGCCTGAAGACTACCAACAAATTTTGCAGAATAAGGTAGGGCCCAGTGTGAGAAAGAAGGGTCTCCCTCAAAGGTCATGGTCTTCCAGCAGGACAGTGATCCAAAATACGATTCAAAAAGCACTAGAGAAAGCACTGGAGACTTGTATAGTGGCAGCAATGAGTGCAGACCCGAATCACATAGAACACCTGTGGACAGATCTCACAATGGCAGTTTGGAGAAGGCGCCTTCACATCTCGGAGACCTGGAGCAGTTTGCCAAAGAAGAATGGCCTAAAATTCCAGCAGGGGCATTGTAAGAAACTCATTGATGGTTACCGGAAGCCGTTGTTCGCATTTATTTTGTCTAAAGGCTGTGCTACCAAGTATTAGGCTGCGGGTGCCAATACTTTTGTTCGTCCCATTTTTGGAGTTTTTTGTGAAATGATCAATGATTTGACTTTTTTTTCCCATTCTCTTTTGTGTTTTTTCATTGCAAGCAAAATAAGATATTACCGTATTTTTCGGCCTATAAGGCGCACCAAAAATCCTTTAATTTTCTCAGAAATCAAAGGTACGCCTTATAGGCCGGTGCGCCTTATAATGAACTTAACATACAGAAATGTACTACAGACAAGATGTACTGTACATTTACCAGTGTTTAATAGCTCCATCCCCAGAAATTTCCTGCACCTTCCCACACAGTATACAGGGTCCCTGGCTCCTGAAGTGCCCTGGCACCACAACTAACATTGTGCCCATCCTGCCCTCCCCTAGCACGGAGAGACCGGAGCTGCCATAGTGCCGACCACGAGGCAATCATCATCATCAGTAAGAAATCCCCCATACCCAACAGCCCTGTAACAGGGGAAAGAGAAGGAGCCACAGGGAACCCCACAGGAATAACACCCTGGCTGAGGAGGGAATGAGAAAGGGCAGAGGGAGACCGCTTAACCCCTGCATTAACCCCCAGCAGCCCATACGTCTGAGATCGGAGCTCTGACACGCTGAAGACAAGTTTCCCAGGAAGTGTAGCTGGCTTGAACTGTGCACAGGTCTGCCACCTGCTGGTCATTTTTAGGTACTGCATTTGATCCTGCGCCTTATACATGAACCTAGATGTCTTAGCAGGCATTTGTTAGAGGTGCGCCTTATACTCCGGTGCGCCTTATAGGCCGAAAAATACGGTAATACCAAAGAATTTGTGATTACAATAATTTTCTGGAAGCAAACGATTATTATCTGACAGTATTACAGGGGTGCCAATACTTTTGGCCACCACTGTATCACAGCCATTTCAGCAGTAGGAACCCAACAACCCAAAAATAAAAAATTTCATACCACAAAGAAAAACCTAAAAATGTAAATTGTCTACAGACCATTATGTAGGATTTGCATACACCATTTATTACCTGCTCTTCTGCTATGCGGGAGGTATTCTGAAGTTTTAGTATGGTCTTGTTGAAAGCTCTTTGCATTTCTTCCATTTGTTTCCGATACCTTTTAAAATAATAAAACTTTTTTTTTAAAAAAAGCAGCTCTACACAATTAGGCCTCAGGCATACAACAATTTTTTTCCATGTATAAACGTCCACTGCAACTTTTTTTTTTACCTCCTAAAACATGCCCATTGACTTTAATAGGAAATACTGCAACATATATGATCATCATGTTTCTCATCGTACATGAAACAGCAACATAAATTACAGAACATGTACTATTTTTGGATGTTTTTACGACACGTTGTCTCCATAGAGGTCTATGTGACCTTAAAAAAAATATGGGATGTAAACTGTGGCATTCGGTTGTTGATTGTATACATGCTCTGCCCAGGAGACTCGCACTTGTGGGAGGAATTTTCTGGCAGAGGTTTTCAGAAGTTTCTGCACAGGTTAGTAGAAGGATGTAGATAAGCTCATTGCACTGGTAAAGCAAAAGCAAGTCAAAGCCAAAATCTACAGCAAGAAACATCAATGGAGTCTAACACACAAAAGGAAAATTTCTGGGCTAGTCAAGGGACAGAAATTTGGGTGGGTTAAGTTAGTGACATCATTTGCTAGCCCACTGGACATGAATGTATTCTCTGGTCACAAACAATAGACTGCTGATCTGTTTGCAGCCTGTGTACCGCTAGAAAAAAAGACTGCTTGCTCTATAATCTGTGGCCTACAGTTGGCTCACACAGAGGGACATGGAAACTACATGGGGACGTATGGATGAGAGAACTGAGCTTTATGTATTCAGTCATGAGAGAACTTATCACAAGATTGTCTGTTTAATCCAGGATGTCTTTGCATCTAACTACAGATGAATAGTGTGAGTGTTATACCAAATCCATCCGAGCAGGAGGTCTCATCTCTATTCTGTATAGTGTCCATTAGTAATAGCCGTGTCATTTTACTTACCGCTGACTGAGCTCTTCCAGATAGCGACTGCTTAGAGACATATTAACCTCAAGAGCTTTAATCCTGTTGTTGAGGCGCATGAAGACAGACTCCTTCTGGTTGGAGCCATGGACTTGATTTCCATTGGCATAACCCAGATCAGTAGCATTTTGTAGTTCAGCATAGAAATCAGTAGTACTCCTGTGCAAGCTCCCACCGATGCCAACATCTTCAGTAACGGGGTCTTCTTCCCTTCTCTCAGCGGCAGGTGGGCTGTCAACTATCTGCGTCATTACAGGCTTAGATGCTTCTTTAGTTTCCACTTCAGTCACCACAGTAGATGTACTTGTTTCCTGAATCTGAAGAGTCTCCGTAGGTTTAATAACTTTGGTGTAGTCTACCTGCTCTTCGTTGGGGCTCTCCCTTACACCAGTCAGGGTATTGTCCTCCAAGTTCACAGTTGGTTTCTCGGCATAAATGAGGGTTTCGCTAGTTTTTATCTCCTTTGTTTGCTCCTGTACAGAATCTGAAGAGCTTAGGACAGGAGTAGGTGTTGTCACTATTTTGTTGGCCTCGGAAGGAGACACATTTGAGGACACGCTCTCCTCATCTGCCACTGACTGGGAAATTGTCTGTGTGTGACTGGGCTCCAGTTGGATGGATTCTATGACCTTATTCACAGACCCGGTTTGAGAATGGTCTCCGGGATTTATCAAAATGAAGTCCGTTGAGGACTTATCTGCCATTACACTCTCAGAAGCTACAACCAGGGTCTCAACAGTAGTTGGAGCAGCTAAAGGCTGTTGAGTGGATTGAGAGTCACTTTTCTCCTTCCGTTTGTACTCTGGTATTTTGCTCCGTTGCCTATGAATGGCGACAAAGGCTGAGCACCACTTATAGATGTACTCCGAGAAGCTGGAGATGCAGCAGATGGTGGATAATTCCCCACAGTAAAACTGCGTCTCAAACTCAAACCAGGACACCTTCTCCTCCTCTTGTTCATCACTGCCCAAGAGAGTCACAGTTGAAGTGCTTGGCTGTTCTTCCTCTTCCTCCTGAACCAGCTGAACGATAGGAGTATTGTTAGGAGTATCTGGTTCCGGTACAGACACAGTTGGAGGGGCCACAGATTCTTCCTCTAACCTGGAGACATACAAACAAATATGATACTTTTCATTAAACACAAGATTCAACATGCTTTATAAATCAAAGTACTTAAAGGGGAGTTTCACACACTTATGTATATATGATACATCCTCATAATATGTTATAAATATCTGATAGGTGTGAGCACCATACTGAACTCGAAAACAGGGTCTCCTAACCCACAAAGGCAATGCAAGGAGAGATCTAACCAGCCAATAATGGGGGGAGCGGTGATTGGCATTAAAAGGGATTGTCCACCTACTTCAAAAATTTATATTGTTTCTATAATTAAAAATGAAACAATTTTCCAGAAGAAGAAGTCCCCGACTTACACACAACCCCTAGTTACAGACAGACCTCTCTGCCCACTGTGAAGCCAGGGACTAAAGTAAAGCATCCAGAAAGCTTCACCAGAGGTCAAAGATCAGTGGTTAGGTGTCTAATGTGGCTTTATTGATAATCCTTGTTTCCATGGCAGCACAAAAATTGAAATTCCAGTTGTCACAGGGATACAGAAAAAAAAAAAAATTGTTCCAACTTGCATACAAATTTAACTTAGGTTCTTTAGGTTTTTAATTATCTGGTTGGTAACCTGTGGACTGCCAATATACTTTCTGTATCAATTCCTTGAGCTCTACTTTCCGTCATTCTATAGGGAGCTGCATTGTGTACTTCCTGCAGATGAAAACCAATCCATGCTCATGTGATGTCACATAAGTGCATCGTTGATATCACAGAGTAATCAGCGCTGTGTGATATAACAAGATTTTCACCTCCGAGACCGTGGTTTGGTTTTCATCCACAGGAAGTAAAGAATGACGCTTTATATTGAATGACAGCATGCGGAGATCTAGTGAGGAATTGATACAGAAAGTATATTTTCTAAAATTGTACAACTTTTCATTATTCAAACATTTATTTGCTGAAAATGGACAGCACATTTATCAGTGACTGGTTGTGTGACCTCTGCTAGTGATCAGGAAGGTGCAGTGGAGACCATAGTCCTCTTGCCCTTGAGCTTGGCAAGTGAAAATCTCTCCGTGCACTGAAGAGATCGCCTGACCCAAACCCTTGAACCTCTGATCACTGGAATGAACTGAGAGCAATAGTGCACAGAGCAATTTTCACTGGCTGCACTCATGGGCAAGACGCCTAATAGTTAGTAAAATACTGGCGAGGCAGCATTGAGGTGTTCACCTCAAAACCACCATCTGATGTATACTCACGTTGCGGTAGGAGATGGTGTCTGCTCGGGTGTCATTGCTGTACTGGTGGCTGAAGATTCTGCAGTAATATTTTTTGGCTTACTCCCATTTAACACTATGAAGAAAAAAAAAAGAAACATTAAAAAAAAAATAATTCTATATTTATATCCATAAATTAAAAAACCCAACATAAATAGACATCAATTCAACCCGCTATGTTGTCATATAGGCAAGACTCCGTGCACATAAATGTGAGCTTTTTCTGCCACAAACAGAGAATCCGTGGCCTGTTTGCAGTCCATGTGCCATCTGTCTGTGAAGTCCACCATAATTATTGCCTGCAGTCAGCTCTCACACACTTTTATAGAACCCATACAAATTAATTTCTGTGCTATCCGTTATTACATAAACAGCTGTCCTGCAACATGAAGAGAATTGCTGCAACTTTCAGTGAGGTAGGTTTCACCTGAAATAAGTGAAACCGTATATTAAAAAAAAAATTGCATTTTTTACATTGAATTTTATTGCACCTTAAACCACCATTGTGTAAAGGCGCACTTAAGTGGAAAAGGGCAAGTAAATGATGCCAAGTGGTCAATGGTAGAATGGACCCGTAACCACTGCTCTGCACCCACTCCTTAGGTTTATAGACGCCCCTTTGTGCCAAAGGTCACTTTGAAGAATGTGTAAAGTCTACTGAAGCCAATGTGCACCGGCAGGAGACTGTATATGCGTCATCCCTAGGCTGTGCACTACATGCAGAACACTACACCTCAAAGTAAAAAGGTTATCAAATATTCACAAAGATTAAAGTTAATTTGTCACAAACTAATCCATACTAATTAAAGGGGTTATCCGGGTGTTAAAAATTACTTAGGGCTGGGATAGTTAAACATAAAACATCTACTTACCTCGTCCGGCGCTGCCAACGTCCCACGCCGCGGTCCTTCTTCTCTGTGCGCCGTTTGAATACAAGGGTGCATAGCGAGCTTCCTGTTGGCCGGAAGCTCCCATCCGACACCATCTCCCAGCACTTACAACGCTGAGAAATAGGGACGGATGGGATGCATATTCATGTACTTACTCTGTTTCATTCCCCATTTGTTTAACTGACAGGCTGCCTTTAATGCTTTGTGACACTACAGAATGGTGCATGCCTGAGGGCACAAAGTTTGGTGACATATTAAATGGGCGATACATTCACTGCACAATGCACCTCCCTGAATTTTAAATGCTGCACAAAGTGACTGCAGAAGGCGTAGGGCCATCCATGAAGACAAAGGATGGGGTGTGAAGCAGATATGGAGGAGAGCCTGGGCACTCACTATGATCAAGACCAAACACTTGGAACTTGCTGCCTCATTTGCATGTTTGATAAAACACAGTTTTTGGCTTTGAGTTTGCACCACACATCAATATGGGTGCTAGAAGCATTTGCTTTAACCATAGCCTTTGAGGCGGATATGGTTTTCAGGTTACAACTTGAAGAAGCTCGGCTATTTATTGCTTGATCTAATTTCACCAGAACACCCACAGTTAAAGCAATTCATATAGAACGTATACAATTATAGATTGCATATGATCAGGACAGAGTTGGTGGATTCCAGGAGCCGCATTGCTCAGTAGTTAGACTGCATTGGATCTCATGTGAGGTGGTTGTACATATAATGCAGACATCAACAAGGCTGCAGTGCAGGGCACATGCTTTTAGAAGCCCCGATATCTTCTACACTTATTTGCGGTGAGAAAAAAAAAAAAAAAAAAAAAAAAAAAAAAAAAAAAAATCGCCCATCACTTACCCGACATGGGCTAGACGCCAATGGTAATGATACATGAAGTACCTTCTAGTATGGAGAATTTCCCTTCATACTAAAGATATGGCAACACTGAAATACAAATATAAAGCAGCTACCTTTCCCTTCAGTGATTTCTTCCTCAGTATTCGCCCCCAGCATGTTAGCTGCAAGATTATTCACCATGCTAATAATGGCATCTGAAGAGAACGCAGGAACACAAGCAAACATTACTTCACAGCACTCATGAACATGCAGGCTGTATGGAGGCTATGCTCCAGGATATAAAACATAGGACAGGTCCAGCTGAACAATGTAGAGAACAGATATACCCATATGGTTATAATTAAGTTAATTAAGCTTGGATAATATTGTAGTTTTAGGTCTTCTGTCCTGGACTAGAAGAAAATAATTTATGATGAAAACTATTGTAAGAATAACTTATGTAACAATAGCTAAGGCTAGTCAACACACAGCTGGTCAAATATGATTCATGGAAAGATTTAGAGTTCTTAAAGGGGTTTGTAAACCAAATCAAGTTCTCTAGCCACAGGAGATATAACTTGCTGATCAGTGGTGGGATCCCCACAGATCACAAGAACGGGGGTCCATTGCACCATAAATGAACAAAGCAGTTTGTTGCACATGTGTGAGCACAGTATCTGCTACTTATGTCTGTGCCATATATAGTGAATGGAGCTGCACTGAGGATGTCCTAATCTGCCACTCATTTTGGGGGTTCAGTGGATCCCCAGTCTCTCGCAATGAAACCCTACCGTTCAAGCAAGTTAACCCTATTCTGTGTATAGGTAAATATTTGACAGGACCTACTGGTTCTTCTGACAGATCAGTTGTATTAAATACTCCTAATTTCAATGCAAGAATGAATAAAGCAGGTGACATCTGGGCAGTACTATTGCCCTCGTCTGTGGAGATAGCAGAAGGGCTTAGGCAGGGTTAGGTTTTGTGTAGGGCCACACTTCATGTGGAAATATCCCAGATACTAGTTATAGAAAGTTTTTTTTTTGTAAAGTTGTATTAACTCTTGATTATGCTCCATTAAACACAAAAAACTAGACCCCCCCATTTATATAAGCTTTATAAGGCACAGCCTGTGCACTAGTTGATAAAGGACACCGTACATGTATACAGATTTCAGTCATAGTGTAGAACAGCTCATAAGATGACAATCAGCAGCTAAGCTCAGAGCAACACTGAAACTGCTCAACAAGGAAGCACTTTGCTTTCTCACACATTATTATCCTGTAATGTAGACGCTGCTTTCCAGATGAGTTTTACATGCTGAACACTAATACACATCCCCAACACCGTATTCATGAAGCAGCTGGTGTGTACAGCAGCGTCAGGTCACATGCCGGGGCTGCTTGGCTCTTGAAGAGCAAAAAACAAACATTTTCCTATCCAATAATAATTTACTAATCACTAAAGAGCCAGTGAGTCCAGACAACGAGCAGCAGCCAAGGCAGGTGCCCGGAAGCCAATTTGGGATTGATGGTTTAGATGGTACATGGGGAGTTTTATCACAAGGGCCGAGCAACCTGGAGCAATTCATATACAAGAATACCTTTCATTTGCCAACGGCAAAATGAAAAGAGATGTATTCTAATTGCTTTTAATTAGCATCTTTACCAGATTCTTTTGTTCTCTTGATAAAGGTTAGTGCCAGAAGTATTTGCTATAATTTATTACCCATCAAGAACACATGGATGTGTTTGCCAACGGTGTATGGGTCAGAGTAAATAAATGTCACCACCAAAGCAAAATCCCCAATGTCCGGGCAGGAAGCACACAGCAAATAAATACCCCTTCTATTACATGGTGTGCAGATACAGCCATAATCCTGATCAGTAAGCAGCACTTACTGGTAGCGGAGCCAAGGAGATTTTTTGATGATTTTTCATCTCTTGTGTTGTAATCCATTGGATAATCTGGAAGTCAAAGTGAGATTTACACATAAATTATATTTAACTGCTTACTGCTCCACGGTAGCATACATCACTGTAATGAAAGTATCAGAAAATTTGCCCAAACCAAGCTGTAGACTGTTAGTTAACCACCTTGGGGATCCGCGTAACTGCCTGTGTGTTAGAAGAAGCAGGACTGTGAAAATGTATTTATAATCTAGGATTTAGCTTTGATTACTCTCTTCTGTTCTGGGTTACTGATCTTTAAGGCTTCTATTGGATAATAAAGAAGAGGGAAAGGCCTGTGGAACAGTTTGAATGTCAGATCTAGGAACAAAGCAATATGAGGGAACTCCCTCGATGCTCCAAGTCCAATGTATTTTTCACAGTCCTGCTGCTACTTACAAAAAAAAAAAAAAAAAAAAAAAAGGTATGGTTACAGAGATCTCCAGGATCAATGCCCAACACCGTGTGCAGCCTCAGGCTCCTTTCACATTACGTGCATGTGGCAGCACGGTGGAAAGGACTCCATAGTGATGTATGGCCGTAAGCATGTGCCATCTGTTCCCCTTTATATCTGGCCGCAAGATATAAGCCCCTACGCGTGCTGCCTGAAATCAGTCTTACATGATGGAAACATCTGGTAGACTGCCGCAAGTAAAATTATAATCAGCAATTTAAAATGCATCCCAAAATATTTTGTCCAAAATGCTCCTTTTACACCATTTCACATAAAAGTGGTTGCAGTCCTCAAAACGTTCAAAGTTAAAAAGGAAAAAGTCAGCTCATTTTGCAAACAATAACACCTCACACAGCTACGTACACCCAAGTATGTAGCCAGCCCTGCCCCCAGTAGTATACAGCCCTGCCCAGCATATATAAAACAAAAAAAACCCACCACCATATACTCACCCTCCGGTGGCCCGACGTGCAGCGCTGCTCCCCAGATGTCCGCGCAGGTCCTCTCGTGGCTTCCGCACCCGTCTTCTGTCTCCTCCAACTTCGTGCTGGGCGCCGCCATTGTTCTCTAACTTCGTGCTGGGCGCGTCATACTAAGCGCCGTCAGGGGGAGAACAATGGCGGCGCCCAGCACGAAGTTAGAGAAGACAAAAGACGGGCGCGGAAGCCACGAGAGGACCCGCGCGCACATCGGGGGAGCAGCGCTGCACGTCGGGGCCACCGGAGGGCGAGTATATAAGTTTATTATTTTTTAAATATTTTTTTTTATGACTGTATGACTCGTGTACAAGCCGAGGGGACGGTTTTCAGCACATTTTTTGAGCTGAAAAACTCTGCTTATACACGAGTATATACGGTATTTCTTTTTTTTCTACACATTGGTTTGTTTTAATTTTTGAAAATGTATAAAAACAAAAAACCCCTGTATAAAGTTTGGTACTATTTAGAGCTCACGGTGAAAGTTGTGAAAAAACTAAGCCCACAAGAAAGTGACGCAAATATGTATTTTTTTTTGCCAATTTTACCACATTTGGAATATTTTCCAAAGCTTCCCACTATAATAAATAACATCACTGAGAAGCAAAATGTGTTATGCAAAAAATAAGCCCTCACACAGCTCTATACAAGGAAAGTGAAAAAATTTTTGATTTTTGAAATTGGGAGCGAAAATGAACGAAAAATGCTGAGTCTTTAAGGGGTTAATCTATTTTCATTCATTTACATCACTTCATTCAAAAAATATGTCAAGTGGGCGGTCCTAAGAGTAATGGACAGCCTTTACAGTAGGGGTGTACACTGGGAAATAGCCATCAGTTAACAAATCTTAGGTTATACTAGAGGTAACCAAGTTATGTACTACTAAAGGAGGCCTATACTGTTCAGCATATGAGAACGGTTGGTATAAATTATTCTGTTATGTGAATGATCATGGCCTCAGGGATTTCCAGGCCAATAAAATAATGCATTTAATTTTTTATGGCAAGTCAAACTACCTTCATCTTCATCATAAATATCTGGGCGCTCTGAGTGATACTGGGAGTCCACCTCTTCATATTCCTCTACCATGCTGGTGCCAAAAACCCTGGGAGACAAAAGGGACCAAAATAAACCAAGCTGCAGGGGATAGAATCAAGGGACATAAAGGGGTTGTCAAGTGACATCAAGTTTTTTTTCTTTTTACTATTCATAGGACAGGGGATAACCTAATGAACAGTGGGGGTCTCAGTGGTAGGGCCCACATGGATCATGGGAACAGGGGTCTTTGTGCCCCAAATGAATGGAGTGACGGGTGAAGCATGCTTGCTTGCTGATCTGTTCACTTTCTATGGCACTGAGTAAAGTGGCCAAGTGTACTGCGCTCCGCTACCTGTCAGTGCCTTGAATCAAGATGGCAATGAATGGTGGTTCCAACACCAATCAGCAAGTTTGTTACTTTATGTGGCTGGACAACCCCTTTAATAAGAAAACGGTAAAATAAAAGTACATACATGTTTATGGGCCTCCCTAATCACCTCCTCTTCGCTAATGCAATTTAACGACATCTACCACCATTTACTCGGTGGAAGACTGTCCCATATGCCACCCTTGGTACCTTATGCGATGAAGCCTCTTTGCAGTTCCTCTGGGGTCCTCTTGGTATGGAGAAAATAACCTTTTATATGTATTCAAATGAGCTCAGAGTCTCCTCCGACTAGCGCCTCCTGGCTCCTCCGATTGTTAATTTATGCATGCCCCCCCCCATTAATAGGCACTGCTCCCAGCTACCCGCAGGGTCAGGCAGCCGGGGACGTTATCTGGCACTCTTGATTTCTTGCGCAGCCGCACAGACAGAAGATCTTGCGCCTCCAGGTCATTTGAATAAATATAAAAATTTATTTTCTCCATACCACGGGGGCCCTGGAGGAAGTGCAAAGAGGCTCCATCATGTAACGAGGGTGGCATATGGGACAGTCTACCACCGAGAAAATGGTGGTAAATGTCCTTTAACACTACTTCAGAACACAAACGCCACAAGTGTTACACATTACCTTATGAGACTTAATGGGCAAAAATGTTCTGATCCAAAATGTGATATAAGCTCCACCTAAACGATACAAAAAGTCAGTTCAAACCATGGGCTTATGAGAAACCACGACAAATTAGTGCAATTAATGAATGGTGCCTGGAAGCAAATGTGGGTAGGCTCTAGTGATGGGATATAGCACATCTAGCCATGCAGAAAACATTCAGAGGAGTTCGCTAACCTTTATGTACTTGATGAACATCTGAAGCAACAAGGAACGAGGAAAGAGAAAGAAAAACAAGTGTCAGTACAGAAACACAGTACATGCGACAAGCCATAACATCTAAGGAATCAGCTTATAAAATGGAGATCATTAAAGGAACCATAGAAAGAAAAGACAGACAAGTTGTTGTAGTATTATGAAGATCTGGCTCTACATACAATAACTTGGTTCAGAAATCAATATTGGTTCTTAAAAAGCTAAATAGAAGAAATTGTCTACTAATCAGGGCATGCACCACCTCCACATGTAAAGAGCTCTGATAAATAAATGCGGTCAGTCAAAAAAAGGGACTTCGTGGCTTGACATCATACAAGAGCCTACAGCTAAAAAGTGTAACTATTCCGTGTTAGGTGTTTAGTTGTGCATTTTCAGACATGGGGCTGTATTCATCCAGGGAGAGTTAATCATTCACTTATTAAATGTACACAAGGAACCGCACCTTTTTAACAGGATATGCATCCTATTCATTTTAAGGTCTAATTTCACTAATATATTTGCCTAATAACACTAGGTCCAGGAAGTGTTCACATGAGGAACAATGGGGCTCAGGATAAACTCTGGACAAAAACAACATGTCAAAGGTGTGTAATAGTCTATTCTGATAATCAACCTCATTTATCACTTTTCACCCAGCATAGAGCATTTTCTTTTGTTGTTATAATTGTTACATACACAACAGCATAAGAAAAAAAAATATAAAAAAATTATATTATACACACATATACACACACACACACACACATACACACACATACACACACACACACACACATACACACACACATACACACACACATACACACACATACACACACACATACATACACACAAGTTTACTACTATCTGCATTCATTTCTAAAATTTAGTTACACCATTAATGGGCGCTGAGCATTACTACATCTACTGGGTGGAAAACGAGAACACAAAGAGGTTACACTGTATCACAGGCATGTGTTTAAGTGTTCAGTTACAAATAAAATCTCTTCAATAAGGTGATAGAAGTATACTATTGCTAGTGTCAACATTACAATCTGTAGAAGTAGAACATTTCAGATATACTTTGAGAATTGCGATAAGTAGTATGTAATCAGATGCATGAAAAGCCAGAAGCAACACAAATACTACAACACAGCCTGGTAGACAGAAAAAAAAAACAATTTTTCACACATGCTTATGGAAAAGTTGATTTCTATCAGGCAGAGAATGATTCACTTTAATCTATGTGGAACTTTACATAGATCAAGGTGAAGTAGACAGAAAGCAAAAACAGGACGGTCACATATCTGCAGCCTCAATATGTGCATAAATAACACGTGACGGATTGTTGGCCTGTCTATGAGCTGGAAGAGAACTGTATGCAGCTGTACTCCGCCTCTGGGTAAACAGTGAAGGTATGCAACTCAATAGAGGTACAGAAGAATGTATTTACTCTGCAAGAAACTGGATTCTATTGTTGTGGAATGCAAACATTCACAAACTACAGAGTGCACAAACTTAAAGGGGTTGTCCACCTTATGCACATCACAGCAGATAATTAATATTGTTTGTGTAATGAAAAGTTATTATATTTTCCAATACACTTTCTGTATCAATTCCTCACGGCTTTACAGATCTTCAATTGCCGTCATGGAACAGGAAGCTTCTGTGTGTACTTACTGTACATAAAAACCCACATGACCGTTTTTTTTTTTTTAAGGAATTAAACTCTAAATCTTCCTGCTGCATGACTGCAAGCAGAGATCTTGGAAACCATAATGAATGGATACAGAAATTGTTTTGGAAAAAAAGTCCAACTTTTAATTACACAAAACAATATCAATTATTTGATGGAATGTGCTTGAAGTGGACAACCCTTTTAAAGGTAATAAATGTATGGAACTTGGAGGTCTGACTACTCAGATCATCATTGATGCAGAGTACTGACCTCCTTAATCTCATGATCTGATTGAGAGTAACACAACTCTTGCCATAGAACAGTAAAGGCATTGATCAGCTGTGTGCCAAAAGTTTCTGCCTAGAGAGCCAAGGGTTTTGGGGGAGTGATATTAGGGCTGAAAGAATATAAGTGAGGCTGCAGAGATGTAGGCCAGGTTTCAGAGGCAACAAGGGAGGAACAGAAGTAGCTTCAGCAGCTCCTCAGAGATACAGAAGACAGTTAACCAGAATACAGATCCCAAGAGACTGCGCTTAATAGTAGTAATCTTCAGGTTCTGTTCTAATCATGTCATGGTTTCAGTACAAGTTCATCTTTCTTTTTAATGATCAACACAACTGCACTCAGCGACTGAAGATTGTGAGACCTTTCTGACCTACATATTTCAACCTTCTTTATTGTGAGATGTATGTGACCAAGTATGAATCAGACATCACAATCTTTTTTTTTTTACAATGGAGACAGGAATTATTTTGATAGAAGAATATGTAAAGTTGCTTCATGGTTTATATATGCAATGAACTGGAGTGATAAAACACTAAAATTAGGAGTGTTAAAGATGAAGCCAACTAATAAGTTACAAAATAAGGCACATTACTTTTCCAATCAAACTGAAAACAAAAACAGAAGACTTAAAGGAAAAAAAATTACAGGGATTCTTACTTATTTCCAGCTTCCTTGTGGTCAGTAAGGGGTGAGCAGTCCATCACCAGCCTCCACTGAGCCCGGGGCACCAGAAGTGACAGTAGCTTATTTAATGTACAACAGACCCAGCCTCAGAGGTGCTTCAGTTTGCCTATATTACCCCTTTAAGTTGAATAAAAGGCCTTCCCTATAACAGCACGTTATGCATTGCAAGCAGAGGTGCTGTGAAGCATTTCTGCAGTGTAAGGGCACATGCCTACAAACGTATGCAGCCCGTGGCCCGATCTCACATGCTGCACACAGAGCAAGGGACAGGAGTCTCTGCCTTATATAGAAATATTATACAAGGGATTCCAGTCTGCCAGACGAACATGTGTTCCAGAAAGGTAGTAGTTGATACGGTTCCAATATGGCTGTTGGTTAGCACAAGGGACATACTTGCTGGTGCCACCACACGGTCTGGGGTTCCACGGCCTGCACACGTTTATGTGATTGAGCCCAAACACAGTATGTACACATATGGCGTATGTACACATTTTTGATCTGCTGCATACCAGTGGCATGTCACATACCATGGTGCGGAAATATACCTTTGCTGCACCCCCCTTCTGAAGCAAAGTATTGCAGCATTATAAGTACATTGCAGCTAGTTTCTGATTTTTGTAGAATGCTTGTGAGATTATAGCTAAAGTTAAATCCCACAGTCATTTGGCAACATGTGTAGTCACCCTTAAAGGGAACCTATCAGTTAAATTAACCCACACTAACTAAACATATCTTTGAAAACTTCTATTATACAACTTTAATTATGTTATTCTCTGTTCTTGAAAAGTTCCACAGTCCATTTGTAAAGTGGACTGACCAACTATGTATACATCCATGTTCTTGTAGTTCAGCTGTGCAACAGCAGATTGAAAGGTGCCTGCTGCTTTCTCCTTAGCCCAGTGAATTCTGCTCCGCTACATAATTCACATTCTGGCTGTGTGACAGCTCAAGAGAATTCCTGAGGGAAAAGTGAATGAGGGGGTTGAGAGAGACACTGGTCGTCTGGCTGAATAGAAATCAGCTCACTGCTTCCGCAAGAATTCTCTTCAGCAAAGGGATAGAAATGGCACAACCAAGCAGGAAGGACATAAATATGGCAGACACAGCTCAGAGGCAAGCTAATGATTAGCTTACATAATGACATATAGTCATTTGCATAGATGGGGAGTCAAATGCAAACAGACTATGGAACAAATGTTGGGATAGATCTAATGCTGTGTAGTAGCAGTTTTCAAAAGTTATGTTTAGTAAGTACGGCTTAGTTTAACTAACAAGTTCCTTTTAAGAGCCATTATAGTGTATTGGCAAGTCAGCCCCATTATATTTCTGTAGAAGGTTTATAGTGTTATATAGTGTCATTGAATAGCGCACCATACATTAGGACTAGCATTACCTTCACATATTTAGCGTACATCTGTTCATCTAAAGGAAAACTCTGGACAGTTCTTTCATCTCTTGCATGGAAAGTTCCCAATTTTACCCACTTATTTGTAGGATACCTAGGAGGAGCAAAAAAAAAAAAAAAAATTTAATAACCAACCACAGCAAAGCAAAACAAAATAAGGTAATAAAAGGCCAAAAGTGGTTTAACCCCTTAAGGACGCAGCCATTTTGTAGCTTAAGGCTCTGCCCCATTTTTTGGATTCTGACTTGCGTCTCTTTATATGGTTATAACTTTTGAACACTGTTACTTGTCAAAGCGATTCCGAGATTGTTTTTTCCCCACATGTTGTACTTCATTTTAGTGGTAAATTTTGGTTGATAAGTTTTGAGTTTATTTACAAAAAAAATAAAAAGTCAATTTTTTTTGAAAAAGTTGCCATTTTTGAAATTCGAAATCATTACATTTTCAGGCAGATAGATTTACCGCCTAAATAAGTTGCTGAATAACATTTCCCATATGTCTACTTTACATTTTCATAATTTTTGAAATGTCTGGATAATTTATTTTGAAGTCAGGCAGCTTACAAATCGATTTGGGGATAAATACCGTTTTGAATGAAATTTTACATATTTAGCATCAAAACCCCCTACATAAACAACTCATTTTCAAATCTTTGTAAAAAGGAGAGGAAAAAAAAAAAAAATTCGGGGGCACTATTGAGGAAATTCCTGTATCTTCGTGGCAATATGGGCTCTAATTCAGAGTCAGTAGAGAGTTCAAACCGTAAGACTTTGTTGAGGTTTTGGCGTGGTGCTCTAACTATAACAAATAGTCATATACAAGAATTTCATAGAAGGAAAGAAAAAGTTGGCACTCACCGCCTTTTGTAAAACTCTTTCTTTATTTGATCCATATTAAAACATGGCATACACAGCAGGGGAGGGTTGTGCAAAGGATGCGTTATTTCGTTCTGGGACGATTCGTTTCACGCACAGGTTAGCGCTTCATCTTGCAAGATGAAGCGCTAACCTGAACGAAATAACGCATCCTTTGCACAACCCTCCCCTGCTGTGTACGCCATGTTTTAATATGGATCAAATAAAGAAAGAGTTTTACAAAAGGCGGTGAGTGCCAACTTTTTCTTTCCTTCTATGAAATTCATTTTCAAATCTGCACCCCTCAAACTATCAGAAACAGCTTTTAGAAAGATTGTTAAGCCCTTGAGATCTTCATAGTAATTACAACAAAATGGAGGTGAAATTTAGAAAGGTCAAATTGTGCCAGTTATACCTTCATTTAGCCCTAAAATTTACACATTTCCAAAAGATAAGAGAAAACCCACCATACAATTTGTTCTACAATTTCTCCCGAGTGCAGAGACCTCCCACATGTGGTCGTTTCTTGTTTTATGGGTGCACAGCGGGGCGCAGAAAGGAAGGTGCGCCCTACAGCTGCCAGGATTTTAGTTTCCTCATTGGCCCCTTTTGCAGGCTATAAAATTTTAGCTTGTTCGTTATTGGGGCCATGTGATGGCATTTTTTAGCGGGATGAGATGCTTTTTCCAGTGATACCATTTTGGGGTTGTTATCCCTATTGTTGAAAATTTAGGAACTGTTTTTTGAGGGCAGGAGTAGAAAGGCACCAATTCTGTACTGGATTTTTTGCTCTCTTTTTTTGTGTTGTTCACTATATAGCCTAATAATCATGTTATCTTTATTCTATGGGTCGATACGATTACGGGAATACCATACATGAATATTTTTTCTTACGTTTTACTAAGTTTGCCATATAAAACCCTAATGTGGGGAAAAATATCATTTTTGCATCGCATTTTTTGTGGAATTAAGTAGGTAAAAATCATAATTTTGGCAGATTTTTTTTTTTTTACAGTGTTCAATAGTTATTTACTTTTATGCTACGGGTGGTTATGGATGCGGTGATACTATATATTTGTGGTTTGTGTTAGGATTTAGACTTTTTGTGCATTATAAGTCTATTCGTTTTGGGGCATTTTTATTATTAGTTAATTTTTTTTTTTTGTGTTTTTATTACTTCCACCATGGGAAATGAACAAGCAATCATCGTAGGGGAAAGACCCCAGGAAGGCGGGTTGATCACCCGCGAGCATTGTTCACTCCGACCGTGGGTGCTACAGCCGGCACCCAGTGCATCCCGATGCCGGTTCGGCTCAGATACAGAGCTAAGCCGGCATCAGAACCGGAGTGAAAATGGGAAGGGGTTAAAGACTGGGCCATAACAAAGTCTAAAAGTCAAACCCATCATGTAGCTATTTTCTAACTTCCTATGTGAAACTGGGTGTTGTGGTTAGCCAGTCTTTGCAGCTACGTATGACTGCTTCCGCATGACCTTTTAGTACTAAGAATTCTGCATTTTTCGTAAACCGTCCATGCTTAGAATATTGAAGAGTACAAAGGAATATATAGATGTGAGAGGTACCGGTCACTGATGGAAACCAGAAAATCCCTGGGAGTAGAAGAGAAGAGCTCATAGTTGGCGATGTCCAGCTGCTTTACTTGGATCGGCTCACACAGCTCGATAACAAACCTGGAAGGAATTATTCCAGAACACACGTGTCATGGCATTTTATCTCAATAACGTCACAATTATTTCATCAGAATTACACAATAGTACAAAGTTCAATATAAGCTGGGAGCAAGTTACTAGTGGGCAGAGTTACTACATGGATCCATTTTGCACACATATTACATACATGACACATGGATTGCATTTTACTTACCAGATTTTTGTGCTGCAGGGATTTAACATATACAGATCCATGTTTTCAACCAATATGGCTGATGTGCTCTAAAATAAAAGCAAAGTGTTATTAATACAGACAAAACACTGTCTCTACTGCTCTGTAACATTATATTTCTTATTATGGTCAAAGTCTGGATAGAGAACCCTCCAATATCTGCCATCTATGGACCAGTATGTTATTGGGTTCCTAAACTAAATTGTGCAATAGTGATTACACTGTCCCCCGGTAGTCAGATGGTACAGTCTCTAGAGGATCATGCTATTCTCTCAATGCATCATGGGCATTATAGAGAAAAATATCAGTCATGAAGGTGTCCATTGAGAGAAGACAGGAGGCTGCACTGCAGGGAAAAAGTCTCTTGCACCATGCACTTCTTATAGGTACAAAACAATAACTTTAAGCTCAATGTAGGATGACAAGAATATAGTATGGAAGATTAGAAATTAAACCAAATAGGGTAAGAGGAACCAGCCTAATATATTTTTAAATAAATGGAAAAGACATAGGAACTTTTGTATTGGCAGAAGAGTCCATGCTGTAAATGTTAACACAGTGCATCTCCTACACATTGATGTCTGACCCAAACATAAACCCCCCTTCAAATTGAGTAAGAACTTTTGTGAAATCTACCATCAACTCAAGCATGATAAAACCGGGACACCTACTCATAGATCCAGGCTCCGTGACTGTGGTAATCTACTTAGATTTGTTACTCATGTGCTAAAAACAAACTTTTTTAAATTATGCTAATGAGCCTAAGGGGCTCATAATTATAAAAGTTGATTTTAGAAAGAAGGAGGGCCGTGGATAACAAACATAAGAAGATTACCAAAGTCACTGTGCCCGTGTCCCTGTTTTATCATTTTGATGGTAGATTTCCTTTAAAGAATTGTGCAAGTGACACCTACTTTGGCCTCAGGATTAGCAGAAAGGATCTTTGCCCCACATTCTACAGATGCATAATTGTTCCTATTTTTTTGGACCTTTACAGTATGTTGCACCCCATTGACGGTGGGATGCATGGACTGGCCTGAAAAGTAGGGAAACAAATACAAAAGTTATACATATACTTAAATAGATAAATATGTTATCTGATCAACACACAATCTGATTTAGGTGAGGCCTCATGCACACAACGGTTTATGGGGCCATGAGCTATCTGCGCAAATTGCGGCCAACAGCGGCCCCCACAGAGGTCTATTGTGAACGGGAACAGTGAACACAATGTCTCACTGCACTGCGACTGAGCTGGTCCCATTCCTGCCCACGGCCAAAACCTACTAGTTTACTATAAAGTGACAACACAACAATTTAAGTCACAACTTATCTGCGTGCGTGTGTGTGCGTTTTCCAGGGTCTCTTGACAGGCAATAGAGAAGGTAGTACTGCAGGAAGAGACCTCAAGTCCTGTCAGCGATAGCAGCCAGTCTGCCGCCTTGGTCACCTGTGTTCACTACCAATGTCCTAGGTTCTCCAAACAGGGCATAACACAGAATGTGCAAACAAAGAGTGGCTTCCCCTGTTATATACAGGAACATCATGCACACAAACTAAATCATCTTATGATCTGCAGATTGCAGCAACAGATATAACACATACAACATTACTTATTTAATGTTTGCATGGCATAAATTGTAATGTAGTCCCAAAACAGAAACTCTACAAAACTGTCCAGGCACTATCCAGTGAGAACTCCATTAACGTCAATACTAAAAAAAAAACAAACAAAAAAAAAAAAAGGTCATTTGGGTCTTGAGTTTCAGCTAAAGAGGCTTAGCCACAGTCCTACACAAGACTATGGCTTTCCGTTTTACATTTAAAGTTTCCCAGAAAACAATGCAGTTAGTAGTTTCCTATAAGATACAGGTGCATTTGTGGAAATGTGCCAAGCACAGCGTAAACTTTGTAGAATCACAGGTCACATTTAGGAATGGGACACAGTTTGACGACCAGCAGAAGTGTGAGTGCTGCTCTGAACTAGAAGATGAGATATATATATATATATATATCTTGATTATGTATTTATGTCTAAGGGGTCTAGTAAAAAATTTCAGCAAAAAAACTTGCAATGGCAGACGAGTCTGCATATTACAGTAACATGTTTTTGCATCTTTTGACAAACTTTAATCTTGCCTGAATGATAGTCCCTTCCACATCGCAGTAGAAAACCAGGTGCACAGAAGAGACGTTGACAAGGCCCATCCACACGCTAAAACCCATAGCATCTCAATTACCACCACTGATTTTACCTATGGCATTCATACTTTACAATGGAAAGATCTGCAAAAACCACTTGATTTTCCAGAGCCAATGTTACGTGACAACCTATTCGTGGCGACACAAGAGTTTACTGCAGGACAGATTCCCGCTTCAGGAGCGATGCATACAGCTCATATGACTGTCACCCAACTCCACAAATGTCTTTTGTTATTAATATCTGACCTAAAGATGTGGAGTAACAGTTGCTTGTATAGGACACGGAGAGCGGCTTTCACCAATGCCCAATTTACTGTAACATGCAACAAGTGACATGGAAAGAAAAGGAAGACTATATACCAGGTTATACTGACCCTCCAGCCTCACCAATAGCCTGCCAAGGTTGGTTACATCAGTCAATGCTGGGTTTTAGGAAGAGGTAATAGAAAATATATATGATTGACAATAACCAGAAAGACACCTCCCCTTACAGACAATCATGTGACAGTCTTCTGGTCTGTAGCAAGCGAATACTTGGTCTCCTCTGCACCGACTTAAGAATAACTAAGAAACACTGCAAAACGGGAGGAAGGAAAATAAAATTTGGATTGCAAAGTTAAAAAAAAAAAAAAAAAAAAAAAAAAAAACCCTTCAAAACAGTTATGGTATAGAGCACAGGTAAACCTAAAGCTATTTTTTTTTTCGTATTTCTGCAATGAATAGAGAAGGGGATAATTGTAAACTTGGTAATATACTGCAAAGCAGCTTTCAGTCCTGTATCCACAACAGCTAAAATGTAAAGGAATCTGATGACAGAGCAGCTTCTCTGTACAGTCATTGGACACTTTACTTAATAGTAAACTTTGTAATATACTGCATTTAACAAATTGCTTTCTGCTCCTTCTTTCTCTGAAGCCCCACAAACTGCATAGAGATAAAGAAGCTCTGCACAGAGTTTTCAGTCATCAAACATTTTATCAGGCAGCTTTATCTTTCAGATGTCAGCGGATACGGGACAGAATTGCCACAACCTGCTTAAATAAGGAAAGAAGGCAGAGGATTTTCCTATAATAAATTATACCATCATTTGCACTATTCATTTATAACAATTTGTTAAAAGTTTAGTTATACTAACATTCTCCCTTTCCAAAGTGGTGTAGAATTCTCTATTTTATTAGTTGCACATTACAAGGGACCGGTGAGGTTACAGGTCCTCTTTAATGAAAGATAAAATTTGGGTAAACAATCTAGTAACAGGAAGTGCCTATGGCTGAGATGCTGTCACACGCCTCATTGTGTAAATAGAGTAAAAACTGCAGTCTGAGCAGGGGCAGACTTATTTTTGTTGTTCACATTAATCAAGAAAAACATAGGCAAAACCTGAACTTTTCATGGAGATTTAAACTGTAAATTGTGTCAGACATCCCCATATACTACAGTGTTAAAAATCATTCTATCCCTCCAAGCTAAAATGAAAGAAGAAGAAAAAAAAAAAAAGTCTTTATATTCATGGGACACGTTCCTCATCTGCTCTCCACATGGCAACGTCAGAGATTAAAGTACAAAAGGAGACTATAGCAAACGCTGATCCCAGGCCCCCGGCCTTTCCATTCTCACATAGATAAACTTTGTATATTTCATGTTTGCATTTCTTAGTAATAGTCTGGTTTTGGGAACTGACTTCAAAATCTATGTATTGGAAAAGTGAAATTTAGGCATTACATACCTAGTAAATGAAATCTATTTTTTTTGTACCATTTACCTAAGTACCCTATATAGTTTCAAGGGGGAACTCGTGTATAAGGCAGGTGTCCGCAAATGAAGATACAGTAACCAAGGGAACATCTCAAGATCAGATGAAGTTCTGCAGGTTTAAAGAGGTTGGCCGCGAATTAGAAGTTCACCAGGATATGCAGGTTGTTATAGAGGATACTTTGTACATTGCCTTTAAGAGCAAAAACATCATATACCATAATACTATGATACTATTATGAAGTACAGAACCCTTGTAAGGATGGAAAAGATCCCAATAGCATCACCCATATTGTACTTGGCCTGGTATTATTCCTCTTTTGTCCGCGGGAGCTGCAGGTCACGTCACATTTGAGTAGCAGTTAGAGGATGTATTCCAATGGTTTTTAATTTTTTTAGATATTTTTGGCCTATCCATTATACAGGTCATCAATATATTCCGAAAATAAGCCAGAAGACCAGCCAGCCACGACACGAAGTGCGAATGTTGGACCCCCACGGATTGAAGCCAACAGACCTATGCTATACTGAGTATACGTATAATCAGAACCCAAGACAGAAAATCTCTATGGGCGATCCTATCCATTTCAATCTTAAAGGGAACCTGTTACCAGCCAAAAGGCTGTTGTTCCCATGTGTTCCCTTTGAAGGAAAGTTGCGCAAAAATAGTTAAAGGTAGTCTGTTCTCAAAGTTTGACATGGGCAAGTTTTCTGCAGTTTCACCAAGTTATCATCCAATAGCAGATGTGTAAGCTGCAACTATTTTAAAAAGTTTCAATTTTGGCGCAATCTCATACCTGCTTTTGGCAGACATAAGGAGACCATTTTTTAAATTGAATTTGCTCTTTTTTTTTTTTAATAAAAATCAGTTTGTAACCTTATATGCAGCTCACCTGATGCGAATCATTCACACCAATTGAGTCATGCATATTAAAATTTACATGCACTCTCCTGCCGCCTTGTCCTTAATTGACAGGTCTAAGTGTTATGGTATTTTGTTGTGTGGAACATTAACCCCCTCACGCTCTGCACCGTATGTATGCGGTGCAGAGGTGTGTGTGGGGGGAGCGTATGAAGAGTGCTCAGAGGCTGATCCCTCTTCATACACAGGTGGGGTTTGTTGCATATTGCAGCAAACCCCCACCGCTAATACCCACCATCTGCGATCGTGCACATTAACTCTAACGATGCCCCCAGCGGCATTTAAAAGACAGCAGTGCGTGGGTGCTGCCATCATGGACCCGATCATCACTCCCCAAACATCATTGGGAGGAACGATAGAATCTGTCAATAGCTGCATTTCTGAAAATATGGCGACAGGATCCCTTTAAGATATACATACCCTAAAGTCAACTTAGACCAGATCTTATTTGATACGACAATCACATAGTATATACCGTAAATGTGGAGAGCTTTTGGTTACAGCTCTCCAGTCATCTTAGCAGAGATCAATAAAAATAAGGGAGCCCGAGACCAGCTTGAGACAAGTGTGTGCAATAGGTGTTGCAGATCCCACACCACTTGTGACAAATCGAAATCACACAAACATTTGGAAAGCTTCAACACATAAGCAATTAGCAGACAATTACTATATATTCTACTGACATAACTACATTTCTATTTATTCCCCACGTTTTACATAGAATTCATAAGTTGCATAATAGTTCTTGAAACATCCTTGAATTAATTTCTACCATGACGAGCCCTCACAGTGCTGCACTGTTCAGGTCATACTAGGACATCAACATCAGAGAGAATACCGCAGAATGATCATCCCTATGCAAGACAGTAGGTGTTGTTCTGAGGCATGCTTACACAGTAACATACTTTTTTCTTTCTCCACTTCCATGACCTGCTTCTTCCACTCATCGAAGGTTGGAATGTCATCCTTTGTGTTCCCAGGAACCACTGGTTCACCTCCAACCACTTCTTTGGTGTTGATCATCTAGAATGGACATCAACATTAATGTTTACAAACAATTAAACATTGCTCACTCTGACCAATTTCTCACTTATGTATGAGCTATAAGTGACAACCTTCCCAGCTACTGAATCAAGGTGCCTTAGCTCACTGCGATAGACTACAAAGGCCAAGACATGATGGCTACGTGTATGTAGTGATACAAGTCTGGTCTGTCTGAATTCTAACAAGTACAGGTCCTTGATTAAAACAAAAACCATCAGTGCCAGGGACAGGACCCTGATTCATAGTGATACAAAATAAACAATTATCAATTCTAACCACCACACTAAAGTAGAACACAACGGTGCAAGAGGAAAAAACGAAGCAGAAGTCCACAAACACTTCCCACAGTCCAGAATTGAGTAAAGATATACATTTCCTCTGCTTCAACGTTCTTTCAAAATGTGGCAAACAAAATCCGATAAGGAAAGAATTTAGGATTTTTGAGTAGAGATATCCTTCTATTGATAAAAACTCTGTTACACTAGTGCACTCTTATTTTCCTTTGGAAGAACCAAGTGACCAAGCAGCCGAAACTCTGATGAGAGCAGTGAGGTCGCAGAGTCGGAATAAGGTTTCTGCTGGAACCAGGATTATCCTGTGAGACGGATGAATACAGTCAATTAGCAGCGTCCTACTCTGTGGAACTGGGTGTGCAATAGATGAGATCTCTACTCGAATATCCTGAATTGGAGTCTGAAGGGTACGGTGTTCTTAGCTCCTCTGTTTTTGTTTGCTTCATAGTGATATGATGTAAGGAGTCCCTGCTTCCCTGCAAAACAGTATAATCATGAGTATAGTTTGGTGCTGTTCCACTGTGTGGAAGTCAGGATGGTCTGATTCACTGCCCAACTGCACTTGCCTGCAAGTTAATGGATTTGACGGCGAGTATAAATCATTGCATTTGGCTATTAAATAACACTCAATTTAAATTCTTTTTTAGCCCATCAGATGCTTTATCTAGCTTCATTTGCCCCCTCCCCTAAATCATCTGAACAGCTACAACTCCCAACTGCATTATATACAGGCATGAGTCAATAATCTGCACCCAATCTCCAAAAATTTTCATCATGGGGGTAAAGAATAAACAGACCCCAAAAGCAATGCTGCTTACCCCTTTTTCCAACTCTTGAGAATAATTGAGGGTTAACTTTTGAGTTTCTGCATCTTTTTCTAGCGCTGATGGCTTGGCCTCCACGTCGGATGAAGTCTCTTTTCGCTTTTTGTTGGAAACCGAGATGTTCTCAACATGCTCAGTGACAAAACTAAAAAAAGGGATTGTTGAAAGGAGGGAGAGAAAAGAAAGACAATATATACACAGAATATGTTTGCCAATTGTAAACCATGCGTAACACACGAGGCAAGCACCGACACATGTATCCTCCATACAGGAGCATTGATGGCTTACTATACAGAGAACAGCTAGCCGTCCACATCACACATGCTCCTCTGCTGAATTAATAGGACGTCATTTCTATCGTTTATTTTATGAATAATAAAAAAAATGCAGCTGCAAAAGCGTAAAAGGAAAATGCATGACAAGGAGCTTGTGACACGGAGTACGCTTCCTTGTAAGAACAAGGAAAACTGAAAGCTTCTTTGTAGATGGTGGTGTGGACTGAACCACTAAAGCACTAAGATGACGTTGACTGCTTAAAGCAAACCTGTCACCAATGTTTGACCCCCTAATCAGTCTTAAAAGTCCCTTTAACTCTACAACCTGCAGCCAAACTTCAGCCACAAGCATGCCCATCAGGAAAGAAGAGTCCACTGGGCGGTCTTCTGTACAGAGGAGTCAGGTATGCTGCATCCCAATGCACAGATGAAGCTGAGGCCTATACACTTCTCTGAGTATGCGCCACCCCCATGCCGCTTCACAACCACTAAGTACAGCGCAGCATCTTAAAGACCTTCCATGGATTGTTCCAGTAAGAACCATTTCTCCACAATTTATGCATATGTCGAAGGATTAGGGGTGCCATTTATCTAGTGACAGGCTGCATTCAAGAGGTGATCTAAAGATTAGGAGCTGTAATCCACGTCTCGCCTTTCAGTTGCACTTGTGCTTGGACGTATATACCATGCATGGACATTATGCAAATTGACATACGCAAAAAAAAAAAAAAAAAAATGCAAGCAAAGCACGTGAGCCATTGGATGCTGCCGTGGCCTTAGTAGCGCATGAAATGTTACCTTCTCCAGGATTTGATTTGAAATGTATTAAGGAGAGCAACCTACTTCAATACTCACCTGGAAGGACTGATAAAGGATGGCTCACTCTGAGGAGGACCCTCTACAGCCCCCCCAATGTCACAGTCAGGTTCTGACTGCTCAGTGTCACTAGAGCTGACTACAGGGAGAGGAGCGCTGGACGCTTCTATTGCACTGAAGGGAGAGAAATAACATCCTTTTTACCCTAAGGCAATCAGAGAACTTACCATGCAACAAACCAACATGGACAAGAGCAGATCAATCCCCTGACGGACATATTGTAGATATTTGTAACCCATCAGATCTTCAGGAGACCATGTAATGCGACTGCCATCAGTCTGCATTATGACTACAGCTGCCCATAGATATTAGAGTCAAGCCTGTAGTAAAGGGGGGGGGGTGGAGGTTATTAATTTTATAGGTTAAACTTCTAGTTAAGGCTGCGCACCTATGAATCAAATCATGTAGACAGCTCAAAACGGGCAACTATAGGGTATTGTGAGGTCACTGGGAGCGGTACCAGTGGTCACCAGGCTTTCCTCTAATATTCATAGTCAACTTAGTCATTTAAAAGGAAATATATTATCAAAATCCGGTGTCATACCACGTGACTGTGGTGATCTGCTTATGTGTGTTATGCAGGGCCAACTTCCTTCCAAAATCAACTTTTAAAAATATTCTAATGAGCCTGACTGGTTGTCTGGGGGTGTTACCAGAGCTCCTCTGTGCGGTAGCTTCATATGTTCCAATACCCCCTACCACTGTTTGCTAAAGGGGGAGGGAGATACAGTGTAACAGTCTAGTAACACCCCCAGAGCCCTTCTGGCACATTTGCATAATTTTAAAAGGTAGATTTTAGAAGAAATGAGTCCATGGATAAATATAAGACGATTACCAGTCACAGTGCCTTGATCTAGGAGTAAGTATCCTTGATTCATCGTGCTTGAATTTGATGGTAGATTTCCTTTAAGGCCAAGCAAAGCCAAAGCCTTTCTATAAAGGGCGCAGCAAATTGCATTTGCAAATGCCGACATATGGTACAGGGAAGGCAGAGTTTGCATTTTTGCAGAAGCATCCATCACATATTGCAATTTCGGCCAGGAAAAATGGTGCAGCATGCATCACTATTCTTCCCCTTAAACTGATGGATATTAATGTTAATTCAATGAAGCAGAAGCCATCATCATATCATGTATCAACATAAAGATGGCAACAAAGCCAAACAGGTCATTGAGTGGCCACAGGAAGGAGAAGAGTGAGGCAAATGTTTACCCTATGACTATTAAGGCCACCTGTTGGCCCCGGTGGTCACTTGAGCAGTGGTCAGAGGGGTCAAAACAGGTCTGGAGGGTCACAGGAGTGAGGGTAGGCATCCTCTTCAGACACTCAGGGGACTTTATGTCAAACCACAAAATCTGTTAAAGGGGAACCCATCATCGGGAAGGTCATTTTTACATATCTGTTCCCTTTAAGAACAGATATTGGAAGCAGACAGTGAACAGGTAAACCAAGACAATTACATTAACATGAACAAGCAATTGTCTATGGACAGGACAATGCTATCAGTACCTCTATCTCCCAGTCCCATACCACAGAGATTTACAGATATAGTATAGACATCAAAGAGGGAAAGCAAGAGGTAGATATAGTTTGGAACAACAGGAAACGCAACATTTAAGAAACATCAAAAACTCTACTGAAGACTGGGGTGGCTAGCATACACAGAACCCCCCCCCCCCCACTCCCCCCTCCGCTCTGGTACCCCTCTACTTTGTCATGCGCCGGCTGCAGGTGAGCACTAACCAGCTACAATTACCTCCTCAATCTAGTGACTAACCACTGGGGTTGCAGAGGCCTCAATATTTCTGCTCCAGCTGGGAGGGGAAGCCGAGGAAGCCAGGAATCTTTCTAAATGGAGGTTTTGATCAAAGTCTAAAGAGGGGAGGACTGAGCAAAGGACTTGATATTTGGCTGCAACAAAGACTGTACAGTATCTTCCATTTGCAGAGCTCCACTGGTTTCTAGCCCTGTGTGTTCATAGGACCAGGACTGTGAAAAATCAGTTGTAATTAGGAGGGAACTTTCCACTAAACAGCTCCGCAGTAACCTGTAGCCAAACAAGACGCCTGCTGCAGCAGCAAATAACTCGGGAAGGGGGGGGGGGGGATTCCACAGTGATCAAAGTCTAGCAACAATCCTGGAATATAAAACTTAACTCAGTCCTGCAACTACTAACAAAAATGGGTAGGTAGAAGTCCTGGATTGCCATCAAATGACAACTCGGTCTGTAGTTTTGAATGGTCAAAACTGCTGATGGGCTCTCTTTAAAAGTTGCAAGGAAGAAACTTCATGGAGCCAAGTAAAACAGTTTAACCAGCCAGTGAACACCACAATCCTTCCTGCTGAACAAAGGTTTTAAGCTTTTCTAGGCCAATGTTGCCAGGTGAGGTACAAGCTCCCATTGTTCTTAGTAATGCCAGCTGTCAGGACAACTGAAAAAGATGACAGGAGGGGACTTGGCGTCCCTCTAGGTATGAGGAAGAAAACCACTATGCTTCCGGCAGATAATTACTACATGGCAAGTAGAAAACAAAATTCTACAGATCACTATAACCATTATAAGAAAGCAGAATTCTATTAAGAATGGTCACCAACAAGAACTTCAAAAGGAAATCTGTCATCAAACCCATCATAAACCAGGGGTACTTGCGCATAGATCCAGGCACCGTGACTGCGGTAATCATCTTATACTTATTATCAATGGCCTCCTTCCTTCTAAAACTTTTCAAATCATGTTGATGAGCCTAAAGAGCTCTTGAGATAGTTATCAAAGCCCCTCTGCGTCACAATGTGCAGCAGCACTTCCCCCTTCCCATAGGTTGAGAAAGTATAAAAGCCAGTGAAGCTACATAATGGAGGGGCTCTGGTAATGCCAGAAAGAAGGAGACAATGGATAACACATAAGAAGATCAGCACTCACAGTGCCTGGATCTATGAGCAAGGGCCTTTGGGTTATCATGCTGGATTTTGATGGTAGATTTCCTTCAAATAAAATCAATAGAAGCAGGTTTTAAACCTCATTTAAATGTATTATATAGGTTGTATACAAATTTTGAGCTCTTTGTAACCAAAGCAGCAATGCTCCACTTTAAGTCCAGTATCAACAAGATATTGGCACTGTGCCAGCCTTTTCATCTGTCTGTGCCCTCAGCAGTCACCGTACTGGCAATTATCACAGGTCACAAAGCTAGATCACCACATGGGAAATAAGTCATGATACCGGACTGGCTAGCAGAGCATTGCACCTGTATCTGTCATAGTGCTCAAACATTCATTCAATTGTAATCTGTAGCCTTTTATGTATGAAGATCCCAGAACCCCAGTAAGGAAGCCTCCCAGCCACACATCACATGCTGGGGAAGGGTAACTTCTACAGTACAAGGTTAGACTGCAAGCAACCAAAATAAATAGCATTCACCAATTGCAACAAACTGGAGAAAATAAATTGTTCATATTTGGGCGTTTTTGTACAGTGTACACTGCAGGCAGAAGTATCCTTGGTTGTAACACTGCAGAGCTGTATACACCATTCTGCTGGCTTCATAGCTAGAACCTCACCTGACATCTGCTCTGATAATGCTGACATCTAATGTAAAACAAACAGTCTCCACTTCCATATCTGGACTACAATACAATTAGTGTAAGTCAAGCAATCTATCCAGTAACTTATATTTACATAGATATATCCTGCACTAAAAGTGCCATTCGGTTTCCATTTCTAGTTTTGCTTAGTTCTCATTATATTGACTTTTGGCCAATGTACCCATTGCCTTGTCAATTTTATTAGTTGTTAACGGCAACATCCTGTTTACCAGCTACGTAAGCAGCTGGGGCTCATGTTTATTTAGCTGGAGATATTAATTCTGGGTGGCGTCTACGGATATATATGCATCTCAATAACTGGGAATACAGTGAATATGAATACATTGTGTCATGTCAGTTATCCTGAACCGCCCAGCATTCATAATACTAGTTAAAGGGGTTATCCGGGTTTAAAAAATTTCTTATGGTCGGGCTGGGGAGGGCTAGTTAAACATAATAAACATACTTACCTCGTCCGGCGCCGCTGATGTCCCGTGCCGCGGTCCCTTCGATCCGTGCCCCTGTTTGTTTACAGGGGCACGGAAGCTGTGCACAGGGGCTCCTCCCATCCGTCCCTATCTCTCAGCGTTGTAAGCGCTGGGAGATGGTGCGCATGGGAGCTTCCGGCCGGCCGGAAGCTCCCTGTGCGCACTTGTAATGAAACCGGCGCACAGAGAAGACCGGCCGCGGCGCGGGACGGGACATCGGCAGCACCGGAGGTTGGTAAGTACATGTTTATTGTGTTTAAATAGCCCTCCCCAGCCCGGCCATAAGAAATTTTTTAAACCCGGATAACTCCTTTAAAGATAAACTACCAGTTGATTTGATGCATTATGATCCAAACATACCTTGAGAATGCTGCAGCTACACGGAAGCAGGCACAGCTGATGCAGCTGAGAGATTTTGATGAAAAAACCATTATAAAATTATGATAATGAAGCTCTCTTGCCCTTTTCCTCTCATATATTAGTTAGGTATGCTAACGCATCAGTGTAGCTACAGCATTCTCAAGGTATGTTTGGTTCATAATGCATGAAATCAAATGGTCAACTTCCTTTGAATGATCACCTGCCCGACCTGCTTACATGACTGTAAAGCAGGACGTAGCTGCTGACAACGAATATGAAACTGAGAAGCAACGGGAGACAAAGCCAAGTCAAAATACTGAAAACTAGGCAAAATTGCTAATAGGTGTATATTACAAACATGTTCAAAATTCTATGATCTAATGGTAGCAACATAACTTCAAGGCCAGCGGCACACGACAGAGCATTGTAAGGTACACATCTGCACCAAATACAATATGGATAAGTTCCCACAGAAGTTGTTTGCACAGACTATGATCATTAAATAGTAGAACATTCTCAAGTCACAACTGGTTTTCACTGATCATTCATATACTATACCATCTACAACATAACGGATCCACAAAGAAAATGTAATAAAGTAACCTAGGCATCCATGACCTGGACATATACACCACAGCATGGTACAGCCATTCACTAGTCTCAGGAGTATACAGCTTGTAAACGTGGAGTAAATAAGCAACTCACCTCTCTGTCAATGGGACAAACTGACCTAGTGGACCGTAGAAAAGAAAACTAGTAATTGTTAATCTCCGTCTACTGAAATGAATTCCTATTGTCACAGAAATACTGGACATTCAGGAGCTGCATATTATTCCCTTCCAATGCCACACATGCAGTCCACGGGTTACTCATGAAGTTCTCAGATTATACTACAGATGTAGATGCAGACCCAGAGCTCTAAACTTTAAAGAAACAGTTGAAGAAATCACCAAATATTTGCAGCTGCCTGGAACCCTAGAGTTGTGACAGCAGGGGTAGACTTCAATGCAAGGCGACTAGGATAAAATAAGTTTAAAGGGACCCTGTCACCAGTTTTTACCCCATTAAACTACCAGCAGCCACAGCAAGGGTATGCAATGTCCTATTTAGAATTGCCTCTTTGTATAGAATACATAAATATGAAGTAATCTGCAAATGAGCATAAAATAAATCATTTGCACTAAATGAGTCCAGTTTGAGGATGCAGGAGGGGGGGGGGTCACTTCAACTACTCCCATCTCAGACTGTATAACAGCTAGAACCTTTTGTTATTTTAAAGATCATAATCTCATCTTTCTGCTCGCGTCAGGCTTGTGGTTCTGTGATCTACAGAGCCAAAAGATACAACTAGCTAGCCCCTCAGCGACATTTTATATAGTAGTGCGTCACAGGCGGCAGGTACTCCACTACATTCCGCTTCTGAACGGAGCAGTTGCCAAAAGCTGCAGGTGTCAAATGTATAATACAGCCGACACCTGCCTCTAAAACCGAGATTGGAGGTCCCTCTTACATGCATGACCGCAGCAAGTAAGGGGCTTCTACCACCCACGGTTCTTGTCAACGGGTTCATAGCTCCGATGGAAGCTGCATAATCTTCCTTGCAAGCCGGGTCCCTACCTCGTTGGACACCGAGCTTGAGCAGCCTTTTTAATAAAATTAAAGTGAAAGTCCTCTAAACACCCGTAAAAACAATTATAGGGCTAAACTTCATTAAAGTTGTTTTACCTACGCTGAGGGGTGTAGTTTCAATAATCGGGTAATTTACGGTGTATTATTTAGGCCTCTCAAAGTGACCTGCAGTCTGAGCAGGTCCCTCAAAAACCATGCCAACAAAGCAGACATTTGGTGAAGTTTTTTTGCTGTTATGACTGTTGAATTTAAAAAAAATTATATTTGGTGAAAATTTGGAAAAATTCTCCTTTTTTTCTATGATAAAAAAAGCAAAAACATACCACCAACATTTTTCAACTACCATAAAGTGCAAAGTTTCACGACAAAAAAAAATTCAAAATCACTTTGATATGTTAAAGCGTTCCAAAGTTATAACCACTTAGTGACACAGGGCAGATTTGAGGAAAAAAAAAAAAAAAAAAAAAAAAAGGGCCGTGTCAGGAAGGTTAAAAAGTTAAAAGGTAAAAGGGGTTAAAGGTAACCTAACATAAGGCATCTACCATGAGAAGTATATCTGATGGTAGATTCCTCCTGCCTGCCTCTGCCCTAATCTGTAATGTAATGGAACCTAACCTAACTTGTTAAAAATAATTTATATTATATGTAAATTAACAGCAGAGGCTACCGGGGCATGGAGTAGCCTTAGCTCCCAGTGCCAGGCAAGTTTTTAACAAGTTAGGTTAGGTTCCAGAATTCTTAAATTACAAATTAGGGCACAGGCAGGCAGGAGGGATTTTCGATCAGATACACTTGTAATGGTAGGTTTCCTTTAAAAGACATGGGCGGAAAATGAGTTTAGATTTCTACATGTGGTTCTGTAGCTCACAGGAGTCCAAAGCCTGATGCGGTCCGAACAAAGAGTCTAGGTCCTACAAATTGAAGCTGGAAGGACTTTGACTTCAGACACCCCCAATAGTGCCTTTTTTTCAGGAAAATGTATGACTCTTCAGCTCATTTACATTTTGAAAAATAAATTGGCAAGATTGTGCATAAGAGACTAAAAAATATATTTTATACCCTACCTGAGAGGGGTAGTAGTTGAATGTGGTAAAATATGGTAAGAGTCCCTTTAAAGAAATATCACGCAATATGATGTAAAGAAGTATTTTTTAGAAAAGAAAACCCCTACATTACCATGATATTTTACAGTATCAGAGCTGGTTTCCAGGTTTAACATTCAAATTTGGTAAAGAATGGAGAAACAACCAAAGCAATGTGAAAAACAAGTCCTTAAAAGCTGGACTTACTCAGGCAGGGAGTCTGGAGGGATCTCTGAGGTAGACGAACTGGAAATGTTTTCAACACTTGTAGCCAAGTTCATTGCCACTTTCTCCACACTGTTAGTATCAATGTCACCGAAAGGTACATCTGGCACCTGCTCCGGTTTTTTGCCCTGCACAAAATCAGATGTCAAGGTTAAGTGAAATAAAAATTATACACAACTTTGGGACAATGGATGTCATTTACCCCCACATTTCCTAATAGCAGAAGATGCCTGTATACTGTAGCTCTCCCAGCAAGAACAAAAGCTTTCTAAGGGGCAATCTTTTAATCAAACCAAAGAATGAAACATTTAAGGCTTTATTTTCTGAAAATTTAGCAGATCAGGACTTGCCGCACAAGGATGCGCCACTGGGTATGGATAAAGAAGACAACCTGCCAGTAAGCATATCAAGGGACTGTCCCACTAACAGCAAGTCCTACACAAGTGGTGGTCACACAGGAATACATCTGCTCCATTCATGCAGATAATTGATATTTTATCTGTGATTTAATAGTAATCCACAGCAGATTTTCGATATGGACGATCCAGTATAGACTGAGCCCGTGCAGGTGCCGTTAGGGATGGAGATAAACGTTGGATATGTACACCTTTGTTTTACACAATTTTAAACACATGATCCATGAAGGCAAAAAAAAACAAAAATCTCACACATAGATTTACCTTCTCATCTTGGGCGCAGTCTAATGTGGCATCTTCTGCTGCTTGACCTGGTGGTACCAATTCTACTTCTTCCAGACTCTTAGTGGGCTCCTTTTCTTCCTTTATCATTAAAAACATCAAAGTACAAATCATCAGGTATTTTAAGTTGAAGAATATTTAGAAATTATTTAACATTTACAAATCAATTTCAACAAGTCAGACTGAAATATTCCATGTGTGAATACATCTTGGGGGAGTGCAGTCAAAACCTAAAGCAACTTTCACATGGTCAGTATTATGCATAAGTGTTTGAAAACCTGCATTAAACCTGTCCCTTGTTATTATGTCATTTCCTCTAAGCAGCATATGTTTGCAACCAAACGCAAGTCATAGTCAAATCATCAGAGTCACTTTTGGAGGGGGAACATTACTTCAGATGCCCCTACCGCTGACAATCAAGAGAGCGGACTCTCCAGTTCACAAGAACAAGGGTCCCATTCTCACTCACTAAATGTAGCAGCCACCTGCCGATCCATTCAACACCATGGAGCATCGGATACAGTCAGTCATCTCTGGGGATTCTAAGATAATGGTTCTACTAATCCTTCATGGTCCCAACTGTTGAATCCCAACTTTTTTATATAGAATATTATTCAATGGATTTCTCAGTTGATAAAGTAGAATCCCATCATAGCACCTGGATAACCGAAGCAACATAAACCTGATGCTCTGATTAAATACTTTCCATGCACATCTGACACTAATTAGCAAGATTATGGAGTCACAATAACTTATTTGAAAAAGTAAATTTAATTATTTGTTTACTTCTTTTAAGATAAGTCAATGAAAACCTACAATCATACTTACAGCAAAAGATCATGGGAACTCCCCCAGGCAATCTGCCCTATTCTGCAGACTCACATAGAAATGGCACAATCCTGTATTACTACATTGTTAGATCAGGACAGCTTTGTGTTTGCATGCAGGTCAGTCATCGCCATCAGCCCTCCAAATAGGGGTCAGGGTGACATTCACAATCTGTTTACAGTTCAATGCCATTTCCTGAGCGTCATGTTCGACCTGGCGCCTGACCTAGGACCACGAATGAGCTGTGGCTGCCTCCACCAGCATAATGACAAGACAGGAGTGCTCCTATGACCTGCCAAGTCAGAATATTATAAGCCACTGTACTATCTCATCACTTTCATAAGACAAAGCACTTGGCTTGCGAGCAGAATGAATTCGGAGGTCATTTCCACATACCTCTTTCTTTGCAGGTTCATTATGAATTATAGGACCTTCACTGTTCTCCGTGACTGGTTCTGCAGGAAGAATATGGTCCTCTGTGCAAAACACATGACGGGATGGAAGCCTAAAAGAAAAAGTACACACAAAAACATTATTCATTGTGGATACGTCAGGCTTTCCAACTTTGAATAAGACACACATCCAGACAGATCTACATGTGACCCCTAGTTACATATGGCAATGGTTAACTAATGAAGCTTTATTGATAATCCTTGTACCCACTGAGAACCCAAAATATTGTCACAAGGACACACAAAAAAAAAAATATATATATTATATACACACACACAAAGGCAACTTAAAGTATTCTCATCTGTCCATTCACATTTAGGGTACAGTCACACAGCGGTATGCCCGCCGTGCGAGCATACCGCCGTGTGCTGCAGAGGAGGGGAGGCGGGCCCTCCTCCCTCTATAGAGAATAGCGGCGCACGGCCGCACACACGCCAAAAGATAGAGCATGCTCTATCTTTTTGCGGTGTGCGGCCCGGATCGGTATCTGCGCCGTGCCGCTATTGCTGTCTATGGGGACGTACATGCGGCCGCAAATTTGCGGCCACATGTACGTCCCCGCAGACGGCCATGTGAATGTGCCCTTAGTTCATCTGACAAAGATAAAACATTTCTTGAATTGGACGTTATTATTTCCCATAAATGTAGCTATGTTGTCCCATAGAAACTTGATCGTTTACGTGCATACGACCACCTCTGCTGGAGTGAAGGTAAAAAAATTTAAATAAATTTGTGTTAACGAACGCTGAATACAGGTGGTCGTGCATGCAAGGTCACTGCTGGAAGTGGGGGTGGTCGTAGCCATCACTTGCCATATTACTGACTCCACTCCAAGCTTAACACCCGTGAATAAAAGGAACCAGGCAGAAAAACTTGCTACAGAAATTTTGCCGACATGTGTGCATAAACACACCTAAACATGATCTTATAGGTAAACTTCACACCTCATCAGTTTTTCTGCATCAATTATCGTGAGGTATGGTCAAACATGCAGAACGGGTGCAGGTCTCTTCATTCTTAGTAGTAAGCAGGAGGGACGATCGGGGGCACTATTGAGGAGACTAATATGCCGTCATTATAATAAAGACCCAGATTCTGAGTCAATATAGAGTTCAAACCATAAAACTTTTTGAGACTTCGGTGTGGTGCTCTAACTGTAGCAGATAATCATATGCAAAAACTTAATGAAGGAGAAAGGAAAGTTGGCACTCACCACCTTTTGTAAAACTCTTTTTCTTTATTAATCCGTGTTAAAACATGGCATACACGACAGGGGAGGGTTGAGAAAATGGATGCGTTTCTTCGTTCAGGGACGACTCGTTTCGCGCACAGTTTAGCGCTTCATCTTGCCGCAACCCTCCCCTGTCGTGTATGCCATGTTTTAACACGGATTAATAAAGAAAAAGAGTTTTACAAAAGGCGGTGAGTGCCAACTTTCCTTTCTCCTTCATGAAGTCTCTTTATTCTTAGGTCCTGGTTTCAGCTCAAAATAACTGATTGAAAAATAAATTCTTTTGAAGGTAGACTGTGAACTGGTCTTAGGATGTTCGGTTCCCTGAGGTTTCAGCCCAGGTTGCACTGGGCTAAGTAGTCTAATCTTCCATCCTCTGTGTCCCTTCTAAAATTCAGTTCTGCAGGACATGAGATCATCCAACAAACATTCATCACCAATTCAAAGATAACGGCATAATCTGTACCAGGGGTGGAGCACAGTAATCTTTATCTGATCCAGTAATTTTCACCACTGCTAAACCAATCCTACGGCAAACCCCTTTGAACTCACCACTGAGCCACAGTTCTAATGTGTTGCTGAATTAACACAGGCTTCAGAGCAGAAAGCTCCAGGGACCCCTGTGTATTTACCACAATCAAGCATATAAAGCGTGCCTAAATGTATTCCAACTATAAAAGGCTGAGAAACCCAGATGGCACAACAGATGTAAGCAGAGTATGAAAATATGAAAAGCCAAGTGCTACACACAGCAAAACACTACGGTATAGTTGATTCATAATCTAAAATTAGCTACTGGATACAGTATGCAAAGGAAGGGGAAAACATTTTCATGTTCTGACATCCTGATAATTTCTACTAAACTGTACGAGAACCGGGGCCCTAGTACGCCAAAACACCCCAAAATACATGCAGCAAATGGCACAACACAGCAAAGTCAAAAAGAATGAATGGAGTGGCTGAGCAACCCGCCACTACTCAGGGTATCCCACTTTCTGGACTAGTTTAGCCAAGAAGATAGAGGATTACAAGCTTGCTACTACCCAGGGTGGAAGTAGACTGGCCTGATCCCACCAGAATCTAACAGTTAAAATCCACTTTCAGAAAATAATGGATATTGTTTGTCTAATGAAAAGTTCGAAAAATTGTACATCGACTTCCCACCTATACAGTTCTCATCAGACAGTGTACAATAGATTTTCTTAAAAAAAGCAGATTCTACCCAAAACATATACCATCGAATCCAGTATAATAAACCAGCGAGTGACCTTACTCACTGATCCAGGCACTGTGACTGAGGTAATCTATACATGTTATCCATGGCCTCGTTCCTTCTAAAATACATTTCTGAAGTTAGACTAATGAGCCTGAAGAGCACTGGTAATTTAGCAACCAGTTTTTAGCATGCATTGCAATAGTAAAGGACAACAAGAAGCGCTCCACCGACGTTGGCCGGCTGCAAGGTTACAAAAATCAATTTGTCAACTTCTATGCAGCTCACCTGATGAGTCATTCCCAGCAAGCGGCTCCTGCATAGTAAAATTTTCTTGCACTTCCCTGCCTCCTTGTTCTTGATTGAAAAAAATTCTAAATGGTATGATATTTTGCTGAATGGAACATTGAAAGAGGGCTTATTGGGCACTTAAAGCCATGTGACCAGGATGACATCATCTAAAGTCCTGTTACATCTGCAAAGTCTACCCCATGTATACACATCTGATCACATGAGATCACAGCAGCCTCCATGGGTGAAGTCCACGGATGCAGTTGTGGTTTTATGTCATCAGATATATACACGGTGTACAGTTTGCCATTGTTGGGAGGCTAAAGGATCTGTGAGGATGTCACCCTGGTCACCTGAGAAGAGGCATGGCATATGGTGAGAAGTAGCTGAACAGGACACGCCCCCTCTGATGCCAGGGAATTTATTTATGTGGAAACAATTTTTAGCAAAAAGAAGGGTGTCAGTTAACAGGGCTCTATAGGAGTCTGTCACTAGCTGTATATATGTGTAAATGTTGTGACCGGTTCCCTTTAAAGGAAACCTACCATTTAGAATGGTAGGGGTAAGCTGTAAGTACCGAGCACCAGCTCAGGGTGAGCTGGTGCCGGTACTTACTTTCGTTAGTGTTATAAACCGCGATATCGCGGTTTTAACACTTTTTAAACTTTAGAGCAGGAGAGGCTTCGGCGCTGCGCGCGACCGTGCGCGCGCAACATCTCCGCTATTTCCCATGGGTGCGCACGCAGCGCCGAAGCGTCTTCTGCTCTAAAGTTTAAAAAGTGTTAAAACCGCGATACCGTGGTTTATAACACTAACGAAAGTACCGGGTGAGCTCAGGGTGAGCTGGTGCTCGGTACTTACAACTTACCCCTGCCATTCTAAATGGTAGGTTTCCTTTAAGAAACATTGTTCCCGGGGGCATAAAATGCCAACAACAAGTTAGGGCAACATACCATGAGAAATTCTGATGGTAGATGTCCTTTAAAAGCCTAAAGAAATATCAGGGCACCAAACCTCTTAATATAATGGAGAACATTTTTGGGATCTTTTTTGAATGGTTTTAGCCAGTGTACATAACACAAAGGCCAAGTTTCCACCGCTGTTATCATCTTCCATCACTCATTCAATAAATAACAGAAGTCTAACGGTTCCATTAAAATGTCCATTGATGGACATTTTAACTTATCCATTAGACTTTTGTCATTTTAGTCCAAAGGCGTGTGTGAACTGGGCCCAAGGCGTAAAGGGGCCAAAACAGATGTAGCAAGCAACTGGGAAAATGACCACAGTGACATGGCAGAGGGACAAAAACGATACTTTAAGATCACAGAACACACACACACACACACATAACAGAACCCTGCACTGTGAGACACCGAAATCGAAAACAGATTCAGCACACAATAAATAAAATAATAAACAGTGATAAAACAGGGCACACAATAAGTCCCTTCTTCCACAATAATCAGCCCAACCTGCAACTCATCTCTAATTTGTTGGGCCCAGGAATTCTGCTTTTCACATCTCCTCCATAGCTCCATTCAGCCCATAGGGAGCAGAACCTCTTATGTGCATGGAGAGATGTAACCAGCCCTGCAGACACTGAGCAGTGAAGAGGAAATCTCAGACATATCAGGGGCAGAGCCGCATGGAAAGAGCCTAACAATACATAAATCATTCATCAACTGGGACAACTCTGTAAATATGTCACTAACTAGGCTTTTATATTTCTTAAGGAAGAGTCTGCTACACACTTACCATTAACCCTTCCACGTGCCAGACATACTGAAGCAGGGGCCATGACATGTAATATGGCCTTGTAAACAACAAAACCAAAACTCAGTGTAACACGGTGGATCACAATGCAAATACTGAGCATATATTTGGATGAATGAGGATGATCGAGTGTTAATCCTGCTCTGCAGCAATCACTAGTGTCTCCATTACACAATATGACGCGCATGTGGGAGCACAGATGTGGGCACAGAACTGTCCAGCTGGCAGATACTGTACAATAGGGGCAGCTCAACCCCGCGCCGGACTGTATGTCACCCCACACTGCAGACACACAAGACATGCAATCTGCTCATAACAATACGCCACTTTTATAAAATGTTCCTCTCCTTGTAAGAAGCAGCCTGTAAGCGATATTTCTGAATTATACTACTAAGGCCCAATTCACACATGGATGCGCCCTACTGCTATTAACTTCAGTCAATAAAACGCAGAGCTAGCGGCTGTGCAGTCTCGGCTCCAAACCCAAAGTTTCTGTTATTGTCCGTATGCCCGTTACTACTTCAGTAATTTGGTAATGAAATTGAACAGAAGCTCCAGTGTCATTTGGGTTTTCTCAAATGATATAAGCAGTGCAAACAGACACTAAAGGAAGCTATTAAAAGGCCAGTGATGGTATTGCCCATTTAACAGATCCATTAGACTTCTATTATCATTTTAAAAGCTGAAGTTAATAGCAGAGGTCCAAGTGCAGGTGTGAACTGGTCCTAAGGACTAGTAATCGCCAATATTATTTTTCTTAAAAAAAAATTTTTTTTAAACGCAAGAATACTCTGGGGAGAAGTCACTACACGAGGGTCCTGCATGGAAGGAAATTACAGGATTTCCTTGCTTAATCAATAAACTACATTGGCTAAAAAGCAGAAGCAGCACATGACTCTTTTACGACCCAGCAGAAAATTGTGACTTCTTTGCTCCTTATTAAGCACAATGAGTGTGCCTGGTATTGCAGCTCCGGCACGACTCTCACACAGCTTATCGGTGGAAGTGTCAGAGGTTGGACAGATGCTGAACTGATATTTATCACCTATTCCACGAAATAGCTAATCAATACAAAATCCTGGAATTCCCCTTTAACCCCCATTCAGGTGAATTCCAGCTAAAGTTGCCGCTAAACAAAGAAGGAAGCCGGCCCGAGGTATGGGGTGCCGTGTGTCATGAATTTGAGGACTTCCATAAACCCTGGTAACGACATTTATCAATTTGCTGCGATTTCTTGGTTTCAGGAAGTGAAGGTAGTTAAAGTAAAAAGCAGAAATGAATATTGAAGTTGTGTCCTCAGAACAGAATCGATAATATAGAGAAAATGATTATAACTGTGTGGTAGAACCGGTTTCCCTACACAGGTAAAACGCTGCTTCAGGCACAGATGGAAGGAGCAGCAATTCCAGGAAGAATATTGGGGCAGATCTATAAAAAGTGTCCGAAGGTTAGACAGTGCAGAGTTAGACCAGAGAGTCCTATTCTGCACCAGATTCATATCATGTTCTTTAGTGAGAACTAAGACAGTTCTGTTGTAGACAGATTAATAAATCTCCCCAATTGTGTATGTCTGACAAGTGACCCACAGCTCAGAGGTATGACCTGGGGTATGGGAGATTTTACCATTGTATTGTAAAGTGGCAGATGTATAATCAATGTACATCCAGGGTTGGGGTTCCCAGCATCATCCACATCCAGAGCTTTTCTCATCCTGGCAGCGTTCCACAGACTAATGCCCAGTAACCGCATTAATTGGCGAATCCGATGAGCTCAGCACAAATATACTTCACTGAGGTCTATGCAAACAAAATTAATCCCAAAATCAGTTTAGCAACATAGTGCTCCCACTGCCTTCCTTTGTATTGGGACTTTTATCTGTTGTGTGTGTGTGTGTATGCTCTCTTCACAGTAATGCTCTGTGACAGGCCGCCCCTGCATGACTGTGCTTTGTTAAGCAGAAGTACAATCACCCTCTTATCACAGGATTGTGAGGGATCTACAAAGCCATCAATGGGACTTCCCATGAAATCTGTGCATGCCATATCTGATGACCTCTGCCAAATCCAAATAGAAGTCTTGAATCTGCTTAGTCAACAGAGCATCCAAATCTATTCCAGGCCCTGACGGACAAGTCCAGCACATACCCACATCAAATTAGAAAGCCAATGCCAGGCTGAGAACTAAAATGACCATTAACAATGGATAAATTATTGTGTTACCGATAAACATAACTTTGTTGCCCTAACAGCACAAAATTTTGAAAATCCAATTGTAACTGGGACAAAAATAATAATAATAATAATAATAATAATAATAATAATAATAATAATTTGTACATTACAATTATAAAATATAGCTGTACAACTAGCACAAATTAAACTTTTGTACAAACCTGAAATTTGGTAAAATTTCCTCCACTTCTCTAACAAATATATATACACAAAGGAATTTAGCTACATATTAAAAAGGGTTTAAGTCATGTAATACTAAATAATTTGACAGCATTCACATGTGGGGACATTCAACACCCCCTGCAAAGGAATATAATGGAAACAATTCCAGTCCTTTGCAATGTGGGCTTGAAATAGCACATACCAGAAAATCCTAATGTTCCCCGACTACTTATGTACCAATATCCATACACTGAAGAATAAAGACGCTTCAGTTTAGTTAATGTAATATTAACTTACAGTTACACATAACATTTGCATTTACAAAACACAATGTTAATGCTAAAAGTGACGTCAGACATATCCCCTCTTATCAGCTAATGTATTGCAATTCAAAACACCAATGTAAAAGCCTCTGTAGGAGGCTCTGAATTGACAACTAGGTGTCACCAGTTCGGGAAATGTTACTACATGCCGTCACAACATCCTAATGGATGTGTCCCAAACACAAGGCTTAGACAAAAGGATAGTAACACCCTGGGGTCAACTCTATACTAAAAGTTCAACCTGAAATAAGGTCGGGAAGTAACAGTTCTCCTTACGGAGACTTCCGGTTAAGGCCACCGTGTAGGTGTGTGAAGTTTTATAGCCATCAATGCTGCACTAGGGGGATTCTGGGAAAATATGCAAAGTTTTCCAGGATGGAATAAGGAAAGCCGCACTTTTAGCTACCTTGCAAGACAGCTCTTTAGACATCAAGCATGACCTACAAGAGGCCTTATGACATGATGCGGGATTAACTCCTAACCAGTATATCTATTCTAGAAGGAAGAGACAGATTTAGAAACAGTGCCCTCTAAATAGTGTAAGTATGCCAACACACAAACCATGAATCATTACTAGACAAAAAAAAAAATGAAATGTGCGTCTTGTAGGCAAAAAAAAAAAAAAAATACATATAGAATTTTATTGAACAATATCAAAAATAAATCTGACTAGAAAAAATGGACAGATTTAAAACCAATTTAAAAATGTACATGTGTACAAATAACAGACAGATAGTTGGACTAACCAGGTATGGTTAACCAACACCACACCTCCCCTCCTAATGATGATCTCTTAGGCTCCCCCCATTGGTAAGGGAGTAAAAAAGATACCACATGAATAAATATCTTTGGCGTTACCCGATTGAGCCCATCAAACCTGTGGGCGAGTGCGGTGGGGGCATTTATGGGAGCTTGGCATCAAAGGGGGCACTTCTACCCCTGCGGAAGTCTCCAGCAGGAGACGGAAGGCATGGGGAGCGCTCCACCCCCTCTACCCGCTAACTACCCTAGTGACTTGACACTGACTCGGACTTGTATACTTTCCACCATATTTATTCAAACCTGTCATGTATGATAGTGACTTTTCTTAATCACGCTATTTGGTACTTTTTGACTACACATGACCTGCATATATACTTTACATTGGAAAATTTCTTTGTATAGATTCATGTGCTTGTTATAGCCATTTTTATAGTTGCTGGTATTTAATTACGCAGTATCTTTTTGTACTCCCTTACCAATGGGGAAGCCCAGCAGATCATCATTAGGAGAGGAGGTGGTTAACCATACCTGGTTAGTCCAACCATCTGTTTGTTATTTGCTTGCATGTACATTTTTTAATTGGTCTTCAATGTGTCCACTTTTTCTGGTCAGATTTATTTCTGATATTGTTCAATAAAATTCCATATGTATTTTTTTGCCTCCATGACATCTTTTTTCTTTGTGTAGCTCTGAATTCACCGAACCATCAATTATTTAGGCGGTTTTGCTAAACCAGAGGGTCCCTAGCAGAGAATTCCCCAATACATATCCTTTATATAAATGAAGTATAGAGGTTGTGACTTTCCTAAGGCACCTTAGTGGTGATGCAAGGAGTCCTTCACCCCAAAACAGCACCAACATACTAGAAGCATAACTATTATCAGTTGGAGAGCCCATTCTTCCCCTGTTTTATACCATCCAATCAGCACTTATAAATAGAAGACTCTGCAGGGACACACCTAAGCTGGTTAAATGCTTAGTTGGCAATTTAAAGACCTTTCACCACCTTATATGTGCAGGGGCTGCGTCACAGATTCTGGGGCAGACAGTTGCTGAGATATCAGTCCCAGTATCTGACCATTGTAATTCGCTCCAATGTAAGAGGAGGTGCTGGAAGAGGAGGCGTGTATTATGCTGATCTTCTCTTACACGGATTAGAACACTTTTCACACCGCCCCCTCCCAGCTCCTTCAAGTGCCCCTGAATCGGCCTAGCAGCCCTTACATCACCACATGTTTAAAGGTGGTAAAATGTCCTCTTTAAATGTACAGTAGAAATAACAGAGGAACAGCACAAGCTTTATGAAGAGACCACCAAGAATTGTAATTTCACAGCATATTTTTGCAGGTCAGGAGTGGTGCGAGCTCCTCTATAAGCTCCCAATCAGGATCTAGACAACCTGTTTTCTTGAGCGATTTTGATAAATATTACCAGAAATTCCAGTTACACAGACTCACTGAAAAAGTGAGAAATTATGGGGCCGCTGCCAAGTAGATCTCAAGTCATAATTACAAGAGGAAGTTACAATGAAGTGTTATAATGGTACAGCTTGAATGTTTACAGGATCATACACCCCATGATAGCCAGCAGATCACAATGTGGGCACTAGGAGCCTCATAACCTCTATTTGGCATTTCAGTATTTACCTGTGTAGGTCTGCTTTAGACATGACTGTGGCCAGTGAGTGCACAATGCCATATTCATAAGTCATAACAAGACAAGAGGCTTCTAAACTTACTTAAGGAACTCACATATTTAGTAAAGCTGTCAGGTCAGAAGAGATGACGGGCAACTCCTCCTAAATATAAGACATAGTACAAGCATCATGAGTGAGTCTTCACCCCATGTCTCCCCGCCATTTAGGAATAGAGCACTTTATTCATCTACTGACCTATATATTAAAGATGTTCATGCATAAATGTATCATGTGATGGAACTTCTCATATCTAATAATATGCGACGTGAACATGATCCAGCTCCTTACTTTCCTGTAATCCATCTCTGCCGAGGACAGGACCTCTATTCTAGGGGTATGCTCCCGTCTCCACAATACAACAGACAAATTCAGTTCATGATATTTACTGTACATTGTACAATGTGACTTGATGAGAATGTGTAAAATGATTCGCATTTGTATTAACACACCTAATCCAATGGGGGTCATGCCGATTACACCAGGGCATTCCATGATCCACAGTAGTATACAACAGAAGCTGCTCCATTCAAGGTCTTTAATTCAAGGTATTCAATTTCCTCTTATGTTAAAGCTCACAAGTAGAAACAAATCTCCACTGTCATGGAGCGGAAAATAGTCACTTTTTGTCTGAGATGAGTCAGGCTGAGAGACTGCGGGGGGGGGGGGGATGTCTCTTCGGACACCTTTATTTTGGGCTCTAAAGTACCTACAACCATGCTCATGGCATTGTTCTGAAGAATCTCATCATTCAGAACACATAAGGTTTGTGGTTCTGTGATCTACAGAAACGGAGATACAGGTGAGAACTGGATCTGTAGCTCACACTGCTCTTTCATTGCTCTTTCCAGGTAATTAAGGCACTAAATTTACATAGTATACTAGACATGTCTTTAGGCCAAAAATTTGCAACAGGACAGCAACATCTCCACAATTCCCATTGTGTGCAGAATTTACAGACCCTTCCCCATTATTTCAATAAGAATCAAATGCAGATTCCCACGGATCACACAGAGATTGCCTTTTCCATGCAATTGTCAAATAACATGCGGTCATGTTCACGTTCAGCACCTACTGACCATGTGAACAGTGTCATAATGAGACTGCCGACTGCCGTCCTGTTTAGTACATGAAAACAGAAGTCATTTCCCCCTGAAGTCTGCTCTTTAGCTGGAGTCTTCTGACCTGATGGACTGAACGCATTAGTTTGAGGTTTCCGATCATCTTTTACCACTTCCAGGCAGAGCAGTCAATATCAATGTCCAATATAGGATTATCCTGGTCAATTGTGTCCGAGAAGTAGGAGGCACTTTACACCTAATAACGTGCAGTGTAAAAGCGACCTGCCATCGACCTGTCACACAAAACAGTCAACCAATTTTTCCCTTGTAGACTATTCCTGGGAAAATAAAAGATTGAATCTAATTGGTTGCTAAGAAAAAAACTAAAATGAATTAGAAAATTCAACATCAAAAGAGTGAACCAAAAAAAAAAAAAAAAAAAAAAAAAGACGCTCCCTCCGATGTGCACAGCACACAACACTTCTCCACCCATCAGACCAGAGAGGTGTGAAAACAATCATCGAAGTGGAATGAGAGGCATTTGTGGAAGCGCTGACAAGGTAATAACCAGTGACTAGAGCATTACTCAGCCTCACATTACCTATGACACCTTACCTACACACACCGCGATCAGACCTAGCAGAGTCTACATGTCCGGCCAAAGTCTCACACTGGTTAAACAAAACATCATATAATGTATGCAATAAATAACCTCCTGCATGTACAGGCAGTCCCTGGGTTATGTACAAGATAGGGTCTGGAGGTTTGTTCTCAAGTTGAATTTGTATGCAAGTCGGAACTGTGTGTTGTAGATCCAGACAAAAAAAAAAAAAAAACAGTTGGCCCCAGTGACAAATGGAGTTTAAACATTTTTTTGCTGTAATGGGACCAAGTATTATCAATAAAGCTTCATTACAGACACCTTACAGCTGATTATTGCAGCCTAGGACTATAGTAAAGCATTCAGAAAGCTTCACCAGAGGTCAGAGGGGTCTGTCTGTAACTATGGGTTGTCTGTAAGTCGGGTGTCCTTAAGTAGGGGACCGCCTGTACATACTAGTTATATCCTTATAGATGACTGCCTCCCACTAAACTGATTGTTGCAGGATCCGCCAACACAAACATCTAGTGTTCACTGCAAAAACACACAGAAGCGCAATGATCATCACCCACAATCAGCATATCCTAGAACAAGACAATCACTTACATGCCCGAGAGCAGAAATCCATAGGTCCATGCACAAGGCTGGATTACGGTGTTTGAGGTTCTTATCCATGATAACCCCAGGAATAAAAAGGTTTCTCATAGATTCATGTTGTTTTTCAGGTAAATACAAGAGTTCCAGATTCCTCCCACTACCAGATAAGAGAGGTGTTCTTTACTGGTACTACATGGCAGCACATTGTGTTATCCATGGCCTTCCTTATAAAATCACCTTTTAAAATTATGCTAATGAGCCTGTGATTTGGCTTTAGGGGCTGTTACACTGACTAACCCTCCCTTCTTGCTATATTCTAAGTGCTGAGGGAGAAGTGAGGGGAGGGTAAGACCGTAACAGCCTGTTAAACCAGATCACAGCGGAGCTAGAATAAACTCTCAGGCTCATTAGCAGAATTCTAAAAGTTGATATCAGAAGGAGTGAGGGCATTAATGCCACAGTCACAGTGCCTGGATCAATGCGCAAGTATCATTTCTTCTTCTACTAGAAGGCTAATTATGGGGAGCAGGACCAGTGCTCACGATGTCAGAGACAGTTGTAAACAACTTATACCTTCTCCTTTCTGCTCTGAAGTAGTGCTATGCAGTGAATAGAAGGAGCACAGCCACCGACTCTATAGACCTGCGTGTAACGTGATCGCTGGGTAAGCAGAGGTTAATCAGCGATGCTGGATCTCATCAGCACCTATACATTTTGATCCAAAATTTTTTGTCTTTTATGACCTCATGTGGGACATATAAAGTTTAAAAAAAAAAAAAAAAAACACAAAATATTAATATTTACAAATAAAAATTTATTTTTTCAGATAAAATAAAAATAGAAAACTGACAGAGAACCTGTGGCACTCTGAGCCCTCTGTGGGCACCCAGGCCTTCATCCCAGCACAGAGTTTGCCAGACAGGACTCAAGCTTTCCTCCTGCCGTCCAAGAAAGCCCAAGATGAGCCACGTTCAGCGCCATTTTAAATCGACATCCTTGGCTGCCAGCACAACAGGAGGAGTAAAAAGGTGCGGACAGAGCTGGATTATTGTTGGGAGCTCCTGATTCTTCCTCTTCAGGGGGCCCTGAGCATAAGCTAAAATCTAAATTTCTTCATCTTCCTTCTATTGTATTGGTGTCCTCAGGAAGCCAATACGATTGAAACCTGTGATACAGCAGGGATCAATAAGTTACTACCGTATATACTCGGGTATAAGCCAAATTTGTCAGCACAAAAAATGTGCTGAAAAACCTCACCTCTGCGTATACTAGAGTCAAGAAAAAAATAAAATAAACAGTGTACTCAACTACCGATGCCCAGGCAGGTCCTCTTCTATGCAGTGATATTCCGGCATCGTCTATGTGTCCCCGTGGCGTCCGGGGAGGGTGGGTGATCCGCGGAAGGAGAGTACACGTTTTTTTTCTTACAGGCATTATATTGGGGGCAGGGGCTGGCAGGCTTTACACTACAGGGGGCTGGCAGGGAGGCTGTGACCAATGCATTTCCCACCCCCTGCTTATACTCGAGTAAATAGGTTTTTACTACCGTATTTTCCGGACTATAAGGCACACTTAAAAGCATTGGATTTCCGTGGAAATCCAAAGTGCGCCTTATAGTCCGGTGCGCCCTATGTATGGCGCTGGGCAGCGGACCATACTTACATAGGTCCCCGCTACCGGAGACAGCAGATCTCCAGCGGGAACTGCAGACCATGCGGCACGAACAACTTCTGCCGCGTGGTCTGCAGTTCCCGCTGGAGATCTGCTGTCTCCGGTAGTGGGGACCTATGTAAGTATGGTCCGCTGCCCTCCTCCACCTCCCCCTCACCTTCCCCGCGTTCCCCGTCGCGTCTCGGCGTCGCGTCGCGTCTCCGCTCCGCCCCCGGACCTCCGCGCCTTCTAGTCCGATGCGCCTTATATATGTAATTATTACATATATAAGGCGCATCGGACTAATGCGCCTTATAGTCCGGTACGGAACTTAAATTGGCATGTCGGCACTTTGCGACATACGTCGGTATTGGTTGTAGTTTGGGCACTCTGTCTCTAAAAGGTTCGCCATCACTGCTCTAGGGAATGCATTTATAATGGCTACTGAGTTAACAAATGTAAAAAAATAAATCTCTATCCAGTTTTTGTTATTTACACATACAGGCAGTCCCCAGGTTACATACAAGATAGGGACTGGAGGTTTGTTCTTAAGTTGAATTTGTATGTAAGTCGAAACTGTATATGTTATAATTGAAGTTCTGGACATTTTTTTTTCTTTTGTCCCAGTGACAATTGGAGTTTCAAAATTTTTGCTGTAATAGGACCAAGGATTATCAATAAAGCTTCATTACAGACACCTTACAGCTGATCATTGCAGTCTGGGGCTATAGTAAAGCATCCAGAAAGCTTCACCAGAGGTCATATTGGGCAGAGGGGTCCGTCTAACTATGGGTTGTCTGTAAGTCGGGTGTCCTTAAGTAGGGGACCGCCTGTATACATAAATATATATACACACACTCTACACAGGAAAGTCAGGGGGTAAAAAATTTAAGGTCTTTTAGAAGAAAAAATTTTTGAAAATTTGCCCCGCATTCATTAAGGCCTTTTAATGCCTGGTCACAAAGGGGTTGAGAGAAAATGAATTCTTCCGGCATCAGAAAGATCAGCAAATACACAGAAACAAGTAGAGCGCCCTGACCTGTATCATTTTATCTTCCAAATCCTATTGTCCTGAGATGGAAAAAAATACTTGAAGTAACCTGAACAGCTCTTATAATACATCAGCACCAACTTTATCTATGGGGTGTTTACTTATGGAATCAATAGATTTAAAGTAATAGTGTGAACAAATCCAACTACACCCCAGCCCCATTAGCTGTGACAAGGTGCATGAGGATCTATAGGGACAGGTCACAGCACTGGTGATTATATACATGACATACATATGAGGTACCAGTGCGTCACCCTGAGTATATACATGACATATGAGGTACCAGTGCGTCACCCTGAGTATATACATGACATATGAGGTACCAGTGCGTCACCCTGAGTATATACATGACATATGAGGTACCAGTGCGTCACCCTGAGTATATACATGACATATGAGGTACCAGTGCGTCACCCTGAGTATATACATGACATATGAGGTACCAGTGCGTCACCCTGAGTATATACATGACATATGAGGTACCAGTGCGTCACCCTGAGTATATACATGACATATATGAGGTACCAGTGCGTCACCCAGTGTACATACAGTATATATATTACATGAGGTAACAGTGCGTCACCCTGAGTATATACAGTATATACATGACATATATGAGGTAACAGTGCGTCACCCTGAGTATATACAGTATATACATGACATATATGAGGTACCAGTGCGTCACCCTGAGTATATACAGTATATACATGACATATATGAGGTACCAGTGCGTCACCCTGAGTATATACAGTATATACATCACATATATGAGGTAACAGTGCGTCACCCAGTGTACATACAGTATATATATTACATGAGGTAACAGTGCGTCACCCTGAGTATATACAGTATATACATGACATATATGAGGTACCAATGCGTCACCCAGTGTACATACAGTATATACATTACATATGAGTATATACATTACATATGAGGTACCAGTGCGTCACCCTGTGTATATACATTACATATGAGGTACCAGTGCGTCACCCTGTGTATATACATTACATATGAGGTACCAGTGCGTCACCCTGAGTATATACAGTATATACATCACATATATGAGGTAACAGTGCGTCACCCAGTGTACATACAGTATATACATCACATACATGTGGTAACAGTGCGTCACCCTGAGTATATACAGTATATAGATCACATATAGGAGGTAACAGTGCGTCACCCAGTGTACATACAGTATATACAGCGCAGCCACCATCCCCCTGACCTCATGTCACTGCACTGTCCACTCACCACAAAAAGGAGAGGAGGAGGAGGCAGCATATCATCAGCAGGCGCTTCATCATCTCTCCCGGGCGCCTCCTCGCATCCTCCCCGGCATGTCCCGTCCTCGCTCCGGCCTTGTGTAAATGTGTGTGTGATGCCGGGATCTTCTCGTAGATGAGCGGCGGCGGCGGCTCCGCCTCACACAGAGCGCACCACGTGACCACACGTCCAACGCGGCCGTTACCCAGTCGGCGCCTCCACTGTCACGGAGAGCTGAGGTGGAAGCAGCCGCGTCACTAGGGTTAGTGCAAGCAAATCAGAAAGCAGCCTTTATCTCCTCCCCCACCCTTTGGGCATGTATTGGTTTGCTCCAGAGAGAGGGGAGGAGACTTTAGACTTTCCCAACAACAGAGCTTGTCTTGTACGTGCCTCCGGCAGTGACAGGGTTACTTGTTCATCTGTCACAGGAGGTGAGAGGAGCCTCTGGCAGGTTAGGAGGGGGTGTGTCACTGTCATAGCGCCTGCTAACCGCTGAGTGGCGCTCAGGAGAAGCTACATAGGCTATAGGCTGCTACCAACCAATCAGATGCCAGCTCTAAGTTCTCAGAAGCCGTGTGACCCATGAAAGCAGCAGCCTGATTGGTAGTTTTTATAGAGCGCTTTAAAAAATGGAACAAAAATTGTTATCATAGTTATCTGCGCTCCAGGATGGCGCCAACACAAATTACAGCTCAACTTTATAGAATTAAAACAAAAAAATTTAATGTAGTGGTTTCAAATATACTGATCTGTTATTTATGCCGTGTATTTTCCTCCATCCACTATCTGAATAGGAGCGAAGCTGCAGTACCTCTGCATGGCCACTACTCGGTGAATGGAGCGTGGACATGGCCTTTAAAACTAAAATATGACATCAGTAAAAATTAGACGCATCACTTCCTGTGCGGAGCAAGTATGTCTGGGCGTCACGTGAGGCGAGCGAGGCATGCTGGGAAGTGTAGTGTAACCAGGATGTAGTGAGCCGCCGGCCGCTCACCAGAGCTGTGTCATGTGCTGTACAGACACTTCTGTGTCTTAGAGGTAAGGCTGCGGCTCTCTCTTGAAGCAGGTGTACTGTAACCCGCGGGTTATAACAGCCGTGACAGACGAGCGAACGTTGGTAACGTTTCCCGCAGGCTTCTAATAGGACAGCCCTGACGGGGGGCTTCTGTGGCCACGCCCCTCTGACGGCGTTTGGTTGCTTAGCAGTTACATAACGCGGTTCCGTGTGTGTCCGTGCGATACCTGTACAGGTAGCAGGGGCTACATGTATGATCAGTGATCAGCTCTGACAATGGAGACATAGCAGGGAGGATGGTGATAGGATTACTGCCATCTACCTGCATGCTTCCCCGTTCTGCTCTCTCAACACCAATAACATTTGTTAGACAAGTAGGTGGTCCCTAGAGCATCAGTGGCAGACCCCCTCAGAGGTGACACTAGGGACTGCCCTCTTGGCTAATTGCTGCTGTCAGTACCAAGATCTGTACAGAGGAAAAGACCGGCAGCCTTAGGGTGAAGACACACATGGCGTTTTTGGGCCGTTTTTACTAAGTGCGTTTTCAGATCGTTAAAAACGCATGCGTTAAAAAACGCGTCCGTTTTTTAAAAACGCATGCGGTTTTTGAAAACGCATGCGTTTTTGTCAGTTTTTCCGAAATTGCGCAACGAAAAACGGACAAAAACGCATGCGTTTTTAAAAAACGGATGCGTTTTTTAACGCATGCGTTTTTAACGATCTGAAAACGCACTTAGTAAAAACGGCCCAAAAACGCCATGTGTGTCTTCACCCTTAGGGCGCGTTCACACGTTGCGTTTTGGTTGCGTTTTCATTGCGTTTGGAACGCATATACAACAGCTGATGTGAGGTAATTTGCCTAATTACATTACCGTTTACGTTTGTAAACGCAATGTTAACGCATGAGTTAACAAAACGCATGCGTTAACGCTTTGTTAACGCATGCGTTAACATCGCGTTTACGATGCGTTTTGTTAACGCATGCGTTAACAGTGATGAAATTAAGCAAATCACCTCTCCTCAGCTGTTGTATATGCGTTTCAAACGCAATGAAAACGCAGGTCAAAACGCAACGTGTGAACGCGCCCTTACTGATATAAAGTAACCCTAAAAACCTATGGGCCTCATACATTGAAACATAGCCGGGAACAGCTTTTAATTCCAGTCCCGATTATTCAATCATCATGTTATTGTGTATTCTACAGCATGAGGAGCAGAAGAGATTATACATAGTATCTTATCTGCAGGCAGTGTGTTATACAGCAAGGGGAGCTGATCAGATTGTACAATGTCCTATCTGCAGCATGTTAGGGTGAAGACACACATGGCGTTTTTGGGCCGTTTTTACTAAGTGCGTTTTCAGATCGTTAAAAACGCATGCGTTAAAAAACGCATCCGTTTTTTAAAAACGCATGCGTTTTTTGAAAACGCATGCGTTTTTGTCCGTTTTTCCGAAATTGCGCAACGAAAAACGGACAAAAACGCATGCGTTTTCAAAAAACGCATGCGTTTTTTAAAAACGGATGCGTTTTTTAACGCATGCGTTTTTAACGATCTGAAAACGCACTTAGTAAAAACGGCCCAAAAACGCCATGTGTGTCTTCACCCTTAGGGTGCGGTCACACGTCGCGTTTACCGCATGCGTTAAAAAACGCATTGGAATAGCTGGAGAGTGATTTGCCTAATTAAACACCTCTTAACACTTGTGTTTACAAAACGCATGCGTTAACCGCGATGTTAACGCATGTGTTAACAACCGCATGCGTTAACCGCGATGTTAACGCATGCGTTAACAATGCGTTAACGGTTGCGTTTTGTAAACACAGGTGTTAGCAGCTGTTTAATTAGGCAAATCACTCTCCAGCTATTGCAATGCGTTTTTAAACGCATGCGGTAAACGCGACGTGTGACAGCACCCTTATAGAGCAGGAGGAGCTGAGCAGATTGTACATAGCGGGGCTCATTTACTAAGGGTCGCCGAGCGCACTTTTGTCAGACTGTTCGGCTTTTTCGGGGAGTGCATGGCTTGGACACGTATTTAACAGGTGTCTGCGCTGGGATTGTGTCGCACGCGATTGTTTTTTGGCGCAGCTGGCTTCCATGCGACAACTTAGGGGACATACAGTCGGACGATCCAACTGATTCGCACTGAGCGCTGGATCTAACTTTCAAATTGTGTCGCAAGACAATGCACTTACATGCATCAGGAAGAAGAAGGTGAACTCCGGCGGGGAAGCGAGACATGCACGATATCGGGCGCATGAGCTTACTGAATCGCGGCACATTATGTATTATACATGGACAATGCACTTTCAGTGAACCCCAGCGGACAGGTAAGTAAATGTGCCCCAGTGTCCTATCTGCAGGCAGCATGTTATAGAGCAGGGGGAGCATAAAGGTGAAATAACACTTTGCGTTTTTGGACCGTTTTGAAGCATACATTTTGAATGTTTACGATGTGTGTTGGCTGCTTTGAACCTGTTTATCTTCATTCCTAGAAGTGTAGGCAGCTGTGAAACGGATTAACCCCTTATCACCGACACTAGTTTTCAGCTCAATGACCAGACTCGATTTTTCAAATCTGACATATCTCACAATAATTTGTTATAATTTCGGAACGCTTTAACTTAACCGGGTGATTTTGAGACTGTGTTTTCATATGACACATTGTACTTCATGTTAGTTACAAAATTTAAGTGATAAGTTTTGCATTTTGTTCTGAAAAAAAGTGAAAATTTGGCAAAAGTTTGTAAAAATTCTTCATTTTCCAAGTTTCAAATGTTCTGCTTTCCAAACAGGAAGTAAAACTACCCAAAAGGCATGATAATTAACATTTACAGAATATCTGCTTTATGTTGGGATGATATTTTATGCGTCCTCTCATTTTTCTAGGATGTTATGAGGTGCAGAACTTTAGGTGCAATTTTTCTCATTATCATGAAAATTGCCAAAACTCACATTTTGAGGGAAAACTCAGCTTCCAAGTGACTTTGAAAGGCCTAAATAATAGTAAAACCCCATAAATTACCCCACTATAGAAACTTCACCCCTCAACGTATGTAAAACAATTTCTTTTAAGTATATTAACCCTTTAAGTGTTTCAAATGGGTTAAAACAATATGGACGTGCGATTTAGAAACTTTAGAATTTTTTTGGAAAATACATTCATTTAGGCCAAAACTGACAGTTTCAGAATAAATTAAATGATGAAACGCACTGCAACATTTATACCCCATCTGTAGTGGTAAACTGCTGTACGGGTGCACAGTCGAGTATAGAATGAATGGAGGCGCCATTCACAGCAGATTTGTATTGTCACATTGTACGACCTATACATTTTTTTTTTTTTTTTTTGGTAATGTGAACATATGAGGGCTTATTATTTACGGGATGAGATACAGTGTATAGATAATTCATTTTGGGGGTCTAAATCTTGCTCATGAGATTTTATTAATTATTTCAAGGGGGACACAAACAAAATCATCAATTTTTATTTGGGATTTTCAGCATTTCCCCCCCGCTCACCATAACATAAAAATAATATTTTATCTTTATTCTCTGGTTCACTACGATTGCGGTGATACCTCATTTATATAGTTTTCTTATCATTGCTCAATTTTCCTGAGCAAAACCAATATTGGGGAAAATCGCATTGATTTTACTATTGACAACTTTTCAGGGCCATAACTTCTGTATTTTTCTGTTGTCAGATGTGGTTGAGGGCTTATCTTTTGCGAAAGGAGTTGTTCTTTTCAGTCGTATAATATTAGGGAACGTAACTTTTTTGATCACTTTTTAGAACATTTTTAGTGATGGTGTTTGATGAAAAATTGTATATTACGGGAAGTTTTTCGAGTTTTTTTTTATGCTGTTCACCGAGCGGGTTCAATATTGATTTAGATTTATTGTGCAGATCAATACGGACGCGGTGATACCAAATATGTACGTGTTTTTTGTGTTTTATATACTTTGTTTGTATTTTATGTGTAACTGGGAGATTATGGGACTTTTATTTTATTTAATTGTATTATAAAATGACTTAATTTTTTTTTTTATAATTTTTTAAAATTTTCTACTTCTTGGCTCGAACAAGCGATCGTCCGATCGCTTGTTCAACCCTTACACTGCAATACACTTGGAGGCGGAACCCGGCACGGAGAGGAGCCGACAGCCTCGGGTCACTCGTCGGAACCCGGGGCTGAGGCAGGAGGGATCGGATCCCCCGGTAAGCACACTGGGGAGGTCCGATCCACGTGGGACACGCTTACACGCATGCATGACCGTGGCGTGTAAGGGGTTAAACACCCGGGATCGGAAAAACTCTGACCCCGGGTGTTTAACCGGTTTAGTGCCGGGTTTGGGCTGTGACATCACAGTCCGACACCGGCACCAGCGAGACCCAGTGTCCCGAAATCTTCTTCTGACGCGCCGCTGTAGAAAGGCGTCGCATCAGAAGAAGTACCCTTAATGACCGCCGTAAAAAGCAGATACGGCGGTCATTAAGGGGTTAAATGCAGAAAAACACATGGTAAACATTTAAAAACGCGTGCCTAAAAATTGGTCCAAAAACTCAACGTGTGGCATCACCCTAACAGATTGATATATATTTTCTCCATCTTGTCACAGTCAATCAACCATATTTTGATTCTATCAGATGCCACGCCTGTTCTATACCATCAATATCCCCATTCTTTCTTATATTATTAGGTTCTGTAATATTGGACATTATAGTAACCAGGGTGAAAAGGTTTATTCTTTTCAGATCTTTGGTTTCTTTTGTATTATTTATGTTCATGATAATACCCAGTGATGTGTATACATGTGAGCCAGGATAAACAGGATTCATAAGGGATTATATGATTATATCTTCAGAGTTTGTCCTGTTCTCCCTTGATTTCTATGGCATATCCAGTGACATACCTATTAGTCACAACAGGAAAACTAACAGGGGGTTAAAGTCCTTCATTTTGGCAATCTCTGGGGTCCCAACAACTGGACCTCAGACCTCCAGTGTATAGCAGTTCAATTTTTTATTTATTTATTTTTTTACATGTGTGTCTTTTATTTTTGTTATCTTCTGTTATGTCGTAACAAAGAATGTTTTGGCAATACTGGACCCATCAGAACCTGTTGTCAGTGGCCCCCAACAGAACCTATTGACTATTCACTTTCTGTCCTGGTATCTGTGATTTTTACCCAAAATATGTGAAACACACTCACAATATTCTCTGATGTTCTACTTATTCACATATGTAAGCCAAAAACACTGAACTTTTTCCGATCTATCCATGACACCTGTGCATTGTCTACACACACGAGTTTGAAATCCAAGCATTGCACAGTGCTATGTGAATAAAGCCTTATACTGCATGTCACTCCAAATATACGTTCAGAATCCAGCATGATAGACCCAGGCACAGTGATTGTGGTAATCTTATATTTGTTATCCTCTTTTCTTCCATCTTTTAACATCATGCTAATAAGCCAAACGGGCTTCAGGGGTGATACCAGAGCCCCTCTGTGCTATATCTTCACAGGCTGGTAGACTGACTCCCCCTCCCTCCTGCTCCCTTAGCACTTACCTCTCCCTTAGCACTTACCCCTCCCTCTGCCTGATGTAATTTAATCTCACTGCAGCACAGGAAGTTTCATCACACGGTGAGAGGGGGAAATGCTTCGTGCTCACTGTAACTGCCTGTGAATCTGCAGCGCCAAGAGTCTTTCGTTAAACACCCAGAGCCCTACAGGCTCATTAGCCCCTGGTTTATCATGCTCTTGATTTTGATGGTAGATTTCCTTTAATCAGATGGATTCCCTGCTATACAGCAATGCTGTACTATAATCTTGATTAAAGCAGTGAAGGAAGGACTCCTTCTGTCATATATCCGTATGCTGCTCATGGTCCTGTCCCCGGCACTGTGGTGGATTCTGTGGCCAGCACACTGTCTGTGATTCAGGGGCCGATCACAGTCATTTGAGAGAGCCCTGTCTAAAATAGGCATTTTACAAGAATCTCTGTGCGGTTTCCATCAGTGTATTCCTCAAATTTGTTAGTGAAGTGCTCCACATTATTTGCATAAAAAGGATAATGACCGTGATGGGGAAGTTCAAAAGTAAAATTCTAGGAAATAGGAAATCAAACACATTCCCTTTAAAAAAGATGAAGTCTCGTGAAATCCTTACAACTTTTTCAGACTACAAGTATATATAATGACAGTATTTCATGGCATTGATGTTATCATGGGAGGACCGGGCGACTGTGATCTGCAAATAGCATCTTTCCACATCACTATATCCCTTGATATCCCCTTCCCCACCACAGAGAAGTCTTATGGTAATTCAATCACAAGCAGCTTTCTGCTCATAGGATATTTATGGCTTTGCATTATTTCCAGTGAACGTTAATTTGTAATTTCAGTTTTCCATTTAAAACCTTCTCCGCAACCACAAAATATCTGCCAAATCAGAAATGACAGCTGATTATGAGGATCTCTGGTAGTGCCATGACGGCATTAATGCAGCGTCTGTTCATCTATAAAACCCCCACAACAGAGCAGGGGATGGTTCTATCTCTTATAGCGGTCACCTGGCCTTCTAGGATGTTCTGTTAGTGATCTTTAGCCCTCTTTTTGTATAAATCATACATGAAGGGATGTTAGTCTGAAAGGACCCCCATGACTGGATGTTATACTAAATATTAATCTTGTTGGATCATGATTAAGACGCATGGCGTCAAAAGCGCTGATCTTGTATTACGCTGCATTGTTGTTGCATGGATTTTTATCATCCATAAAGAATAGGTTTTGGTATCCGAGTTGGGCATGACTTGAGCCGGATCGTTGTCTTTCCAAAATATTAATCTCCTCCTGCTCTAGAACATACTACCTGCAGATAGAATACTATGTACAATCTGCTTACCCTGAAATACGGCACTAGGAGCTGCTTACTAAAGTAATGTACAGCGCTGCAGTGTTAGTTAGGGTTATCAGAGGTTTCCGATAACGCTGACATTGTAACACTGCAGCGTATGCTGAAGCACTAGGAGCTGCTTACTTCAGTGCTGTATTTCAGGGTGACAGGTCCTCTCTAAATACTGCTGCGCTATAACATGCTGCCTGCAGATTGTACATTGTGTCTTATTTGCTCAGTTACTCCTGCTCTATAACATGCTACTTGCAGATAGGATACCGTGGACTATCAGATCAGTTCCTCTTGCTCTATAACAATCTGCCTCCAGATAAGACTCTATACATTTTGTTCTGCTCCTTCTGCTTTATAAATGGTAAATAAAATATAACTTTTAATGGGTATTTATTAAAATACAGGTAAACTAAGTTCTCCTTGTACTTTATAACATGCTTCCTGAAGATAGGACACTATATAATAATAGTAATTCCTTTATATAGCGCTGCACAGAGCTTGCCAAATTCGGTCCCTGTACCCAATGGGGCTCACAATCTAATCAACCTACCAGTATGTTTTGGAGTGCATTATGCTCAGTTTCTCATGCTTTATAACGTGCTCATCCTGAAAGTATGATGCTATGTACAATCTGCTCATTGTACATAGATATCATGGTAGAATCCATGCAAAAAGTTATGAATCCACTGGGTGGTGTTGCAGAAAAAAGTATAGTTGAGGACTGCTTATCAAGACCAAAAAAATGAGGAGTCATGGTCTGTAAGCAAGCGAGGTCATGCCCCTTTTCCCCAAGACCCCCTTCTTGAACCTTAACATGGTCTAAAATCCTCAATGAATGTGGCGCACAGAATTTAAGGTGCAAATTACTTCAGAATTCTGGCGTAAGCAGATTGATGCCTGTCCCCCATGTGTGTTCATTCTTAATGCATCTATTTACACATATCAATCTTTTTATTCAATGGTCAGACCTTTATGGCAAGATGACCACAAACATGGTTAATTCTCACCCATGTCATGAATCCGCCCAGAAGTGATCTGATGTTTTCAGAGACTTCTTCACTTCAATGGGTAAATTGGACTGTGAAAACAAGCATGTGTAACTTATGCGATTGTTGGCATCACATTGAATTGTTGCTATCAGTGGCAGAGCTTACAAGTCATAGAATAGCACAAAGGGCATCAGTGAAGCCACGGCTGTGAACATGTCACTTGTGTCACTTGTGTGAGGTGGTGACAGGTCAGTGTTAGTTTAGTGGTTGCAATACTGAAACGGATACATTAGTATAAGCTTTTTATTGCATGTTTGTTTGGTTTTTTTATAAATGTAACCAAACCCAAAACACATTTAAATAAGTGTCATAAACTGGGACACACTAAATGCATCATAAGTGTTAGCAACTTGATAAGATCCTTACTTCTTGCTGGCTGAGAAAACTGCCTTGTAATCTAAGGAGCTGTAAGTAGCTGGAGCCCGGGCGCAGATTTCCTGGGTATTAAATCATCTAATTATATCCCACGGTGAAGGATACATGACCCTAAGCTGTGACGGCTGCTTGTCCTTCATCCAGATATGTACCAGCAGACTTTGATCAGAAAATTGGCACCTTTAACCAACCGTCCAGTTATACTTAGTGCCACGTGGAGCCTTAGTCCAGTCCTGATAAGAAAATGCATCATGTGCTAATAAGTGTGTGAACCTCAGTAAGTGCAAGAGTAAACAGTGAGTGTGTCACCGCAGATGACTTCATCAGTAGAAATCCTGCTACTCCACACAGTCCTCTAGTGACCTTTACCATAGACCAGTGATGGTGAACCTTTTAGGGACTGAGTGCCCAAAACTTCAAACAAAACTCAATTTATTGCTCTCTGCTCTGTCGTAAATTTCAATCGTATTGGCATCCATAGGACACCAATACAGTAGAAAGAAGGAAGACAAATTCAGGGTCCCCTGAACACAAATCATAGTTAGCTTAGAGCAGGAGATACAATGATAATCCAGGTCCCTTCCCACTCTTCCTTGTCTTTGTGGGAATAAGTAAAGCAGCTTCTCCGAGCCTTTTTTTTTCCTCCTATTTTTCCTGCAGCGAGCAGTGTAACAGAAAACCCTCTGAGGTGCAGCCACTTTAGACAGATACCTAAGCTAAATATTAACTTTTCCCATAACTAGAGAATAGTTCCCTTAATGATTCAGGTCTCTCTGGAAATTAGACAATAGATTAGACTCTTTATCAGGTTCCTTTATCTCTCAGAAAGCTGAGTTGTACAACCTTCTTCAAGGAAACCTACCATGAGGAATCAACCATCAGAAGTAGATGTGATGGTAGATGCCTCCAGTCTGTCTCTGCCCTAACCTGTAATTTAATAATCCTGGAACCTAACTTTAAAGTTAAGAACTTTATTTTGGTAATAATATGTAAATTACCTGCAGAGGCTACTGGGATGTGTACTAGCCTTGGCTCCCAGTGCCCGGCCAGGCTAGTACAAGCACCAGTAGCTTCTGCAATTAATTTAAATATTACCGAAATAAAGTGTTTTTTTAACAAGTTGGGATACATTCCAGGATTATTACATTACATATTAAGGTAGAGACGGGCAGGAGGAATCTCTGATAAGTTCTACTTCTGATACTAGATTCCTCATGGTATATTTCCTTTAAGGCTGGTGGCACACGCACCACTTTGTCTGCGTTTGAAAACACAAACGCAGACAAAGCCTCGCTTACCGGGGCGGGCCGCAGCCTGATCGCATCGGCGTTTCTATGGTGTTTTGCATTAAATTAACACAAAACACCGGCAGCTCGTTCCCGATCGCAGGACACCATAGAAACGCCGATGTGATCGGGGCGCGGCTTTGTCTACATTTGCGTTTTCAAACGCAGACAAAGCGGTGCGTGTGCCACCAGCCTTAAGGACATCTACCACCAGTATCAGGGATTGGAAAAAGGACACAAGGACAGTTTCTTTAAAGGAAACCTACCATTTCAAATGGTAGGTTTAAGCTGTAAACACCGAGCACCAGCTCAGGGTGAGCTGGTGCCGGTGCTTAGTTTCGTTAGTGTTAAAACCACGGTATCGCGGTTTTAACACTTTTTAAACTTTATAGCAGAAGCCTCTTCGGCGCTGCACGCGACCGTGCGCGCGCAACGCCTGCGGCATTTCCTATGTAGGCGCGCGCACGATCGTGCGCACGCAGCGCCGAAGCAGTTTATGCTATAAAGTTTAAAAAGTGTTAAAACCGCGATACCGCGGTTTTAACACTAGCGAAACTAAGCACCGGCACCAGCTCACCCTGAGCTGGTGCACGGTGTTTACAGCTTAAACCTACCATTTGAAATGGTAGGTTTCCTTTAATAAAGTATATTAAAAAAAAGTTTACCGTTTTCTTCCACACCACTGTACATCCTGGGTTTGCTTCTGACAAGTATTTCATGTAATAGATATTTTGTTCAGATTTGATATTTAGGCAAAAGCCAGGAGCAGATGACCCCTGTCATACATATACTCCAAGACAAGCCCTTTAAGGACACTGGAAAACTTGTGTGACAAGACTTTTGGGATTTCTTAAAGTCTTACTATGCCTTATTTATAATCACCTAACTTTACCAAAAATAGAAAATGTTAAAATTGACGTTTTAAGCATCAGTATTGTATGTGGCTGTAATATAACGCCCACAGACGACTCAGCATTATATCCTCATGTGCTTCAGATTTTATATTGTTATACACAAAACATTAGTCTTGGCATGTTCCTTTTAATGTCTCAATAGAGCGTACGGAGTCACATGGAGGGACCATACAGTGACATAGGCCTAATGCTTCCATTCACTTGGTCCTTGGCCCTGCTAAAGAAGTGAGGGATGTGTAATGAATAGTGTTAAAGGGCTCTGGAAACTCCATTGGTGGATTCCCGGTTATTTCATGCTGTAGGTGTGCCAGGCGCTCCAGGGCCGGGGTGTACTGCATCCTCTCTGCAAATGGTACAGATAGACAATGTAAATGGATGGCACAAAACTGCTAGTTATGTAGAGCAATAGTCTTTAATGCTAAAATATTTACTTATTTACTTAGTTAATGTAGACTAACAAATACAGCTTAAAGGGGTTGGCCACAATGTTTGTGTAGGACAAGATATTAGGTAAGTTACCAATATACATCTATTACATTTATCTGTATATCTGGGGGCAGCACGGTGGCTTAGTGGTTGGCATTACAGCCTTGCAGCGCTGGGGACCTGGGTTCAAGTCCCAGGGTCAACATCTGCAAAGAGTTTGCATGTTCTCTCTGTGTTTATGTGGGTTTCCTCCTACACTCCATAAAAAACATACTGGTATGTTGATTAGATTGTGAGCCCCATTGGGACAGGGACCGATTCGGCAAGCTCTGTGTAGCACTGCGTAATCTGTAGGTGCTATATAACTGAAGATTATTATTAATGGTTCTGCACTGCTGTGAAGTCTCCTGCCTTTTACCTCATCAGCCAGACATTCCTGTACATAAAATAGCCGCAGATGGAGGGTCATGTAATCTCTGTACATGCACCCTGCCAGGACCTTGATCTTCTATTCGTATATACTATCATAAGGCCCTGGCAGGGCGTTTGTTCATGTACAGAGAGTACATGACCCTCCATCTGCGACTATTTTATCGTCAGGAATCTCTGTATGATGAGGCTTTACTCGATGCTATTAGACCCCTGTGTAGCAGGCTACTGTTTGATACAGGAGTTGCTCATTGAAGAGCGGTTTGCTGTAATATCTCACAGTCCTGGTAGATTCCATTTAAAGGAAACCTACCACTTCAAAATGGTAATTTTGACCTAAACATACCTTTACCTTGCGGTATGTAAGCTTATGCTGGAGGTGGTCTTGTTAAGGCAGATAAATGCGCACTTTCGCCAAAAAATCTATTTTTCCACTATTCACTGCTCCCCCCACCGTTGCTCCCAAGAGCTGGAGACCTCACCGAGCTCTCGGAAAGCACTGTATCTTAATTTCGCACGTCTGCTTTGTATTGTGGCCATGCAAAGTTAAGATACAGTGCGCATGCGGCATTGCTTTCTCAGAGCTCAATGATGTCACCGGATCTCAGGAGCGACAGTGGGTGGAGCAGTTTCACACACGTAAGGCACATGCATTATCCTGATCGTGACCAAGCGCTGAATGGGGCCATTTGATTAGTGGAAAAATAGATCTTTTGGCGAAAGTGTGCATTCATCTGCCTTAACAAGACTACCTTGGGGTATGTAAGCTGATGCTGGAGGTGAAGGTATGTTTAGGTCAAAATGACCATTTTGAAGTGGTAGGTTTTCTTTAAGGGGGCTGTCTGTCTTCATATACTTGGTTGATAGTGATGATCTGTCCTCGGAATACGTCACCAGTATGAGACTCTCCCTTTGCTTCTGGATTCTTCTGGTGTTCAGATTTCTACATCACGAGGGAACTGGAACAGTGGATCACAGGGCATGGGTTTCACACTGAGGATATGTCATTAGAACTAAAGATGCATAAGGAACCAGGAAACCCATTTAAGAAATAACTAAATCCATGTCATGTTCTGTTTAGCCTGCTTAAGGTGAGTCTGGCCTGTAAATAATGCCCCATACTTGCACTTACCAGGCAGCAGGCCCTGACAGGCATCTACGCTTGGCCCATTGGTGTGCACTGGCCATAGAGGCTTCAGACTTGGAAACAACAAAAAAGAATCATGTAGGATAATGGCTATAACCAACAACTCTGAGATCCTGGCTGTAAAACCATACATAGCTACTCATTACATATAGATTATACTATGTATTAAAGGGTGTGACGCCAAGTATTATCCACAGGATGGGGTATAAATATCTGAGTGGTTGGGGTCGGACTGCTGGGTTACCCTCAGTTCAAAAGAACAGGACAAGCTTTCTCGCTAGTCAAACGTGTCCTGCCATTCCATCCATTAGTAAGGGAATACCGTAATTTGCTGAGCGCAGTAGTAGGCTATCTCCAGCACTCTAATAGAGAGTGAATAGGACAGTGATGTTCCCGAAACCCACTTTTGTGTCGCAAAGTGCCCCAAAAGGGTCTCCTGAAGAGGAAGAATTGGGGGACCCAGAAAAGGAGCTCCAATGATAATCCATCTCTGCCCACACCTTCTCCTACTGTAGTCCTGGCAGTCAAGGACGTGTCATTTTAAAATAGCGCTGAGCATGGCATGTCCTAGGCTGTCTTGGACTGTAGGAGGAAACCTTTAGTCCTGTCTGGCAAATTTTGTTCTACAGTGAAGGCCTGGAGGCCCATGAAAAGGGCTCCGAGTGGCACCTCTGGCACCCATGCAATAGGTTTGCCACCACTGGAATAGGAGATGATTTCCGATTCTCCCGCATTGGATGGAGCAGCAGGAAGCCCGCTCATCCTTGCTTCATTAAATAATGGGAACTGGACCCCTGTTCTCATGAACTGCAGGGAGTCTGTTCTTGTGATTGTATGGATCCCAGAAGAGAGACCCCCCCCCCCCAATCAGATTCTTATCCCCTATCTTTGTATCAGAAATGGAAAATAACAAACAAATATGGCCTATAAGGGGCTTTCTAAGAATAAAATATTGAGGACCATCTGCTTGGGGTCTGCACTGCTTACACTTCCTGACTCTTTGATGTCACATCTCTTCATGCATTAGAAGGGAAATGGGGCTGAGGTGCAGTACTAAGAGCAGCCCCTAAACAATGTATGGCGCTGTCCATGGTAAGAAGCAGAGACCGCACGGCTTGTGTCAGCATTGCAGTCTCTGTGGCTGGACCTCCTCACATGAGACATTGAACCATCTATATCTACATCTTGTCAAATCCCATTAACCCTGCAGACAAGTGTTTATACAATGTAACTGCCTTGTGTAAAGCAGTGTAGTTATTGTAGCATTTAGGTGAAGTGGATCTTGGTGTCAGAGTGCTCCTGTGTACAGGCCAGCCCTGTATCTGCTTGCTTTACAATGTAAACTTTGAAGACCTAATGTAAACTGAATGGGGTTAATAGTCAGCACTTGCTATATTTCTGGATAAGCCTTCAGGTAGTGACTGTGTACTTTTCCATTAAGTGCATTTTATTTTCCTTTGTCAGGCAGGAAAGTACTTAGCGCCGAGCCTGGTAATGGAAATAGTGTATTTCTGTCAGTCAGCGTACATATCCTTGTTAGGGCTTATGGCTGTGCAAACATGACACATGTCATTGTATTTTAAAAGCTTTGGGAAAAAAAGGAAAGTCTTAATTTCGCTAGTTGACCCAGTCACATTTAATAACTTGTGACACTAGGAAATAGTCCCGTGCAGCTGCTGTCAGAGAGGCCCAGAAGATGCGATTCTACAGGAGGACGCTATTCACAATGTTCCCAGACTTTGTGGTATCCAGGACTCATGGACCCATGCAAAAACCGGACCACACACAGACTGATTCTCTCAGTCCTGTGAATAAGCCCTAAGTGGGAGTTTTATCAGAAATGTCTTGGAGAAGAACTGTTCTACTTGGCCATGGCAACCAATCGGAGCTCAGATTTACCCACAGCAGTTTATAAAATTAAAGCTGAGTTCTCAGACAGTTCTGATATATCTTCCCCTTAAAGGGGTATTCCCATGAAGACTTAATGGACATCTACCAGCGGGATCAGGGATTGTAAACCCTGAGATACCCACTGACATACTGGTATGTGCCCCCTCTGGCAGGATCTGCTCTTCTTTTACATTCTTATGCTCTGGTTTTAAAGAAAAAAGGCTTTAAGTATATGCAAATGATCCTGAGGGGCTCCAGGCTCTATTAGCACCTATGGAGCCTGGAGCCCCTCAGGCTCAGTTGCTTAATTATAAAAGATTTTTTTTTTAAACCAGGGCATAAAAAAACTGTAGAATAGTAGATTCTGCCAGAGGGGGCACATACCAGTATGTCAGATCTTCTGACTATGGTCGACTATGGACAATTTTCTCTAGCTTATTTTGCTTTGCAGCAGAAGGGGGGCAGTAGAAGGCAGACAGCACTACAGACACAGGCACTTCCTCGTTCAGTTGTACTTATACGATGTACTCGTATAAGAAGAGAGACATAAGCAGATCTACAAAGCAGATAAGCGCTGTAACCAAGGGAGAGGGTGACTCTGTCTTATTGAATAGATAAGGCAGCAGATCTGTGTTATTGTGATTTATATTCATGTCCGATCTGTCTCACCTCTCTTTTTCTATGTGTCAGATACTAGTAGACTGATCAGAAGCTAAATAAAAGTGTAGATAAACCTGTACCCTGATTAATCTAAGGACATTTTCAGCACACTGTATTTCACAGAACTAGAGGAATCATGAAGTGTCTGCTTAGAGAGTCCCCGCTCACACTCTAGTGTTATTGCTGGTTTATCTCCTAAAGTGTCAAATCCTAAAGTAAAATTGTAAAGTAATGATCTTTATTTTGTTAACATCACTGGGGCATTAAAATATGAGAATGTTCTTTCATGGGCAAACCCCTTTAAGACTTTATAAAGCCAAGTTCACAATGGTCATAAACCGCACCAAAAAGAAAATGCCAGGCAGCTGTTGGACAGACTTACATGTTCACACTAGGCCATGTTGGTGTTGTATATTGTGAAAAACCCCTCTACCCCCGTCATCATTACCCTGTCTTCCTTTGCTACAGTAATATAGCCATGTGACTGCCCTGTGATCTTCTCCCTCTGTATTACACATTTCATATTATGCACGTTGTAGTAAGCTACGGTTTAGTTTAGCTACTGCTCCTGGTTTCGGCATCAAAAACTGCATCTGTAAAACTGAAAGTATGAACCCCCCCTCTCGTTGTTCTCTAGAGACTTATGCAAAAGAGTTGCAAAAATTAATCCCCTAAATCTTCTGATCCCACAGTCACTACAACCAGGGATTACAAGGACACAACAGAGTTTCAAGCTTTCCAAAGTTATTTGAGCTTTGCTGTATCCTGAAGTCCACAATTGGCGCTCTATAAGGGGTTAAACAGTACAAAATTGCCCCAAAGTGTTCAATATTTTATTCACTGTGTAAGAGCTCACATCTACAAAATCTCTAGGCACAGCCACAGCCATTTTGTTTTGGAAAGCAACGGGTGTCCTAGCTTACAGACGCCCACTGATCTCATCTTGTGACGGTCCCTGCACACTGCTTTGTGATGCTGCTGCTATATATCAGGTGTTGTATAGAACTTGATATTGACCCTTTTATACAGGGGTGGTGCCAGCACTAGACCTACCCAGGAAAGTGTTGGGGGCCCAGAGCTGCTAGGGAGGCCCACACGGCCAAATCTCAGTCCCCAGCACCCGGGCAGCATCTGGTGAAGCTGGGGGCTGTATATAATAGAACAATAAGGAGGCTGTATATAAAATAATAGTTTATGAATTTTTAAAGCCAGCGCGTTTACTGAAAAGGGGCCCACTGTTGCCCAGGGGACTACTGAAACCTGGAGCCGGCCCTGTATATACATTGTAATGACAGTATGTAAAAGTTTGTTCCTAATAAGGGTAAACTCAATAAACAATGGGCTTCTACAAACCTCAATAACACTTTGCTATTTTTGTACTGAAATTTCTAGGAACTTCTTCAAGACCAACATTGACGTGGAAAAGAAGCCGCAGGACTTGTGAGTACACATCAGCCTTTCAGCAAACATTGACGCTCCCATGTTCAGCATCACATATAATACCTTCTCCTGCAGCTTAGACAATGATTTGTACACATACTATTGTATTATATATAACAATAGGCAATGGCCCATTTTTATTAAAGTTTTGGCACCAGTTTTTTTTCTGACTTTACACTGAAGAGAACGTGTAAACTGCTTGCACATGTATATATGAAGTGTTTGCACCAGTTTTGTGTCAAGTACCAAATTTTTCACCTTGAGGGTTGCATAACATAACGCTCTATGTTAGAGGTGCACCAAAAAGAGCTGAACTGTAAAAGTGGTTTTCCTGCAAAACAAGTTAGGCCCTATCCACAGGATACATCAGTACATCGAGCTGCCCCTCCCATTCCCCCCCCTCATTTTAATGATCTGTGCGATTCTTATTGCTAAGACCCCCAACAGAACAGCAAGCTAGGCCTTACCCTGTTTCTTATGTACTCAGGATAACAAAATAACACATTCTCTAATTCACTGTAATTAACAAAATGCAGCATTTCACAGATATAAGTCCAACCTGTTTCTATCAGTCCTGGTGTACACAATTTCGGTTTCCCCTAAACACGACCCTGTAACTTCTCTTGGGGTCGGGTTGTGATCATCTTGAATGAGATGGTGGAGCAGAGTTTTTCTGTCTCTGCTGTGTTGCTGTAGCCCCGCCCCCTCACAGACACTCACTGATTCACAGCCTGTCAGCACATTGTGAGCAAAGACAGAGGCTGCAAACTACAAGCTACAAGGAGATAAGTGATCTGGGGAAAGGGAAATGCAGGCACATAGCTGTGAGATGTAGCAGAGCTCACTCTGTAACAATATAAAAGACTGTCAGCCTCTGTGTAATCATCTCTCTGATCTGCCTCATCTCTCTGTGTCAGTGTGTTAGTACAATGTCAGAAGCCAGATGAAAGTGCATATAAACCCTGTACCCTGATAATGTAACCACACTGTCACCCCACAGAACTAGATGGATAATACAGTAATGTGCCTGTTAGAGGGGCCCTGCCCACTCCCTGGGAATTTGCACTGAGCAGCATAGAGAGTGATAAGAGCTAAAACGGCAATAAAACTGAGTAAAATTGTAGGGGTTAAAGTGATCTTTGTGTTAACATCACAAAGAGAATTTTCTTTTGTGGGAAACCCCCTTTAAGGGTAGAGCTAGCATCTGGAACTTGGCAGGGATAGTTTTGATAAAAATTCTAAATGATCTATCAAGAAGAGCAGAGGAGCTTGTCTCCGCAGTTCATAGTAGCGCGTTCAGTCTATCTTTCTTACAATCTTCAGAAACTTCAGAGCCTATTTTTCATTAAAAAAAAAATTAATCAAAATTCATTTATAAAAAAAAAATGGTTATAACCCCCTTCTTCCAACTTATTAAATATTGAAAGGGGTTGTCCAGGAATAAAATAAATTGAACACAAAATGAATGTTCTGGCTTTTTAACCCCTTACCGACGTGTGACATAATAGCGTCGGTTGCCAGTGCATGGAGAGTGCTCATGGGCTGAGCCCTCTTTGTAGCTAATAAGTCTTTCCTGCATGTTGCAGCAAACACTTACCGGTACCACCAGCGATCGGTGCTAGCACCAATCGCAGGTGTTAACTCGTCCATCACCACTGGTAAAGCTCCGGCCGCTTCAAAAAGATGGCGGTGCCCTTAGTGTAGATTGTTGCTCCCCGTGATGTCATTGGGGGGCAACGATCAGTCGCTGTGACAGCCCCGAGTCTTCCGAAGACCCGAGGCTGATTCGTTTTAGCCCATTCACTACAATGTGCGATTTGCACATTGTAATGAATGAGGAGGAAAATCCCCATCTACTGCCATACTGCACATGGTAGGATCAATCGGACCACCTAGGGTCCGATCTATCAAAATATAATAACGTTTTTTCAATGCGTTTAACTCCCTAACGGAAAATAGTGCCCGAAGTCGATAATGGCTCATTTTTGCCAATTTGAAAAGTATAAAAAAAAATTCAATAAAAAGTGATCAAAAGGCTGTACAGTCCTAAAAATGGTAGCATTGAAAAGACATCAAAAGTTGCAAAAAATGACCCCACCCACAGCTTTTATACAGGTTGAAAAAGTTATTGGCGCCAGAAGATGACAAAATAAAAAATTGTACAGGAGGTTTTAATTCTTATAAATGTATGAAAAAATTATAAAACCTATACAAGTTTTGTATCCCTGTAATCGTACCAACCCAAACAATAAAGCAGACATGTCATTTGGGACGCACAGTGAAAGACGTAAAATCCAAGCCCACAAGAAAACGGTACAAGTGCGTTTTTTCCACCAATTCCACTTTATTTGGAATTTTTTTCCAGCTTTCCAGTTCACGGCATGGGATATTAAATACCATCACTATGAAGTGCAATTTCTTACACAGAAAACAAGCCCCCACACAGCTCTTTACATGGAAAAATAAAAAGGTTACCGTATATACTCGTGTATAAGCCAAGTTTTTCAACACAAAAAATGTGCTGAAAAACGTCCCCTCGGCTTATACACAAGTTAATACAGCAGTCAGTCAATAAAAATTACTTAAAAAAAAATAATAAACTTATATACTCACCCTCCGGTGGCCCCGATGCGCAGCGCTGCTCCCCCATTGTCCGCGCGGCTCGTCTTCAGGCTTCTGTGCCCGTCTTCTTTCTTCTGCTCGGTGCCGCCATTGTTTTTCTCCCGGGCGGTGCCTAGCATGACGTCAGCAGCGGGCCTGCGAGAGAGCAATGGCGGCGCCCCGCAGAAGAAGGAAGACTGGCACAGAAGCCTGAAGACGAGCCGCGCGAACATCGGGGGAGCAGCGCTGCGCATCGGGGCCACCGGATGGTGAGTATATAAGGTGTTTTTTTTTTTTTTTTTTAATGCTGGGGTGGCTGTATACTACACGGGGCAGGCTGTATACTGCTGGGCTGGGCTGGGCTGTATACTACACTGGGAAGGCTGGGGTGCTGTATACTACTGGGGGCAAGCTGTATACTACTGGGGGCAAGCTGTATACTACTGGGGGAAAGCTGTATACTACTGGGGGCAAGCTGTATACTACTGGGGGCAAGCTGTATACTACTGGGGGCAAGCTGTATACTACTGGGGGCAAGCTGTATACTACTGGGGGCAAGCTGTATACTACTGGGGGCAAGCTGTATACTACTGGGGGCAAGCTGTATACTACTGGGGGCAAGCTGTATACTATTGAGGGCAGGCTGAGGTGGCTGTATACTACAGGGGGGCAGGCTGGCTGTATACTACAGGGGGGCAGGCTGGCTGTATACTACATGGGGGCAGGCTGGCTGTATACTACATGGGGGCAGGCTGGCTGTATACTACATGGGGGCAGGCTGGCTGTATACTACATGGGGGCAGGCTGGCTGTATACTACATGGGGCAGGCTGGCTGTATACTACATGGGGGCAGGCTGGCTGTATGCTACATGGGGGCAGGCTGGCTGTATACTACATGGGGGCAGGCTGGCTGTATACTACATGGGGGCAGGCTGGCTGTATACTACATGGGGGCAGGCTGGCTGTATACTACATGGGGGCAGGCTGGCTGTATACTACATGGGGGCAGGCTGGCTGTATACTACATGGGGGCAGGCTGGCTGTATACTACATGGGGGCAGGCTGGCTGTATACTACATGGGGGCAGGCTGGCTGTATGCTACATGGGGGCAGGCTGGCTGTATGCTACATGGGGGCAGGCTGGCTGTATGCTACCGGGGGCAAGCTGGGCTGGCTGTATGCTACCTGGGGCAAGCTGGGCTGGCTGTATGCTACCTGGGGCAAGCTGGGCTGGCTGTATGCTACCTGGGGCAAGCTGGGCTGGCTGTATGCTACCTGGGGCAAGCTGGGCTGGCTGTATGCTACCTGGGGCAAGCTGGGCTGGCTGTATGCTACCTGGGGCAAGCTGGGCTGGCTGTATGCTACCTGGGGCAAGCTGGGCTGGCTGTATGCTACCTGGGGCAAGCTGGGCTGGCTGTATGCTACCTGGGGCAAGCTGGGCTGGCTGTATGCTACCTGGGGCAAGCTGGGCTGGCTGTATGCTACCTGGGGCAAGCTGGGCTGGCTGTATGCTACCTGGGGCAAGCTGGGCTGGCTGTATGCTACCTGGGGCAAGCTGGGCTGGCTGTATGCTACCTGGGGCAAGCTGGGCTGGCTGTATGCTACCTGGGGCAAGCTGGGCTGGCTGTATGCTACCTGGGGCAAGCTGGGCTGGCTGTATGCTACCTGGGGCAAGCTGGGCTGGCTGTATGCTACCTGGGGCAAGCTGGGCTGGCTGTATGCTACCTGGGGCAAGCTGGGCTGGCTGTATGCTACCTGGGGCAAGCTGGGCTGGCTGTATGCTACCTGGGGCAAGCTGGGCTGGCTGTATGCTACCTGGGGCAAGCTGGGCTGGCTGTATGCTACCTGGGGCAAGCTGGGCTGGCTGTATGCTACCTGGGGCAAGCTGGGCTGGCTGTATGCTACCTGGGGCAAGCTGGGCTGGCTGTATGCTACCTGGGGCAAGCTGGGCTGGCTGTATGCTACCTGGGGCAAGCTGGGCTGGCTGTATGCTACCTGGGGCAAGCTGGGCTGGCTGTATGCTACCTGGGGCAAGCTGGGCTGGCTGTATGCTACCTGGGGCAAGCTGGGCTGGCTGTATGCTACCTGGGGCAAGCTGGGCTGGCTGTATGCTACCTGGGGCAAGCTGGGCTGGCTGTATGCTACCTGGGGCAAGCTGGGCTGGCTGTATGCTACCTGGGGCAAGCTGGGCTGGCTGTATGCTACCTGGGGCAAGCTGGGCTGGCTGTATGCTACCTGGGGCAAGCTGGGCTGGCTGTATGCTACCTGGGGCAAGCTGGGCTGGCTGTATGCTACCTGGGGCAAGCTGGGCTGGCTGTATGCTACCTGGGGCAAGCTGGGCTGGCTGTATGCTACCTGGGGCAAGCTGGGCTGGCTGTATGCTACCTGGGGCAAGCTGGGCTGGCTGTATGCTACCTGGGGCAAGCTGGGCTGGCTGTATGCTACCTGGGGCAAGCTGGGCTGGCTGTATGCTACCTGGGGCAAGCTGGGCTGGCTGTATGCTACCTGGGGCAAGCTGGGCTGGCTGTATGCTACCTGGGGCAAGCTGGGCTGGCTGTATGCTACCTGGGGCAAGCTGGGCTGGCTGTATGCTACCTGGGGCAAGCTGGGCTGGCTGTATGCTACCTGGGGCAAGCTGGGCTGGCTGTATGCTACCTGGGGCAAGCTGGGCTGGCTGTATGCTACCTGGGGCAAGCTGGGCTGGCTGTATGCTACCTGGGGCAAGCTGGGCTGGCTGTATGCTACCTGGGGCAAGCTGGGCTGGGCTGTATGCTACCTGGGGCAAGCTGGGCTGGGCTGTATGCTACCTGGGGCATGATGGGCTGGGCTGTATACTACTGGGGGCAGGCTGTATACTATAGGGGGCTGGTTGGCTATATACTGGTGGGGTCTGTGACCAATGCATTTCCCATCCTCGGCTTATACTCGAGTCAATAGGTTTTCCCAGTTTTTGGTGGTAAAACTAGGGGCCTCGGCTTATACTCGAGTATAGATTTTTGAAGATGGAGAGTCAAAAATGAAAACACAAAAACAAAAGAGGGACTCCGTGGAACGGGGTTAAAATTAAGGTTTGTGAACCTATGGGTTTTAAGGGGTTAATTATAAAAATTGTTTTAAAATATACGGCTTGGATTACTAATGGAGACTTACCGTGCTTTAAGAAGGCGGCCATGCCGAGGCTGAATGGCGTATCGAGGGCTTTCACACTCTTCACATTTTAGACCATCTATGTGCTGGTCCCATGGAGTAACTTTTTGACTCTGACGATAAAAACAAAACATTTCTTGTGTACGAAATTTTTCGTTTAAGGGATTTGCTAGTAGCCAATTAAAAAATAAAATTTGATATAAAAATAGTAATTTTATGAATTAGTAGAACTGATAATGCAATGAATAACTAAAGATTATTCATATGTGCAAATGAAGCAGTTCTAACAATATTAAGGCACCTATGAGTCGCCACCTAGTGACTAGTCATGGTACTGAGTGAAAATAACTGGCAATATTTCTCTATATCATTTGTCTATACAGGGACCGCAGTGAATACAGGCGGTCCCCTACTAAAGGACACCTGACTTACAGACAACCCCTAGTTAAAGACAGACCCCTCTTCCCCCTGTGACCTCTGGTGAAGCTCTCTGAATGCTTTACTATAGTCCCAGGCTGCAATGATCAGCTGTAATGAGTCTGTAATGAAGCTTTATTGATAATCCTTGGTCCCATTACAAAAAAAAAAAAAATTGAAACTCCAATTGTCACTGGGGCAAAAAATTGTTTGTCTGGATCTACAATGATCCAGACTTACAACCTGCATACAAATTCAACTTAAGAACAAACCTATGGACCCTATCTTGTATGTAACCCGGGGACTGCCTGTATACCGGCAGCCTGTGCATTGCTTCTATCACTGCAGGCTAAAAGGGGTAAACCTGTCTTGCGTATTATATAATAAGCTATTTTTATGGGTTTTCTGTCACAAAGTTACAACTCTTAGCCCACACATTATAGAATTCCTGTATGTAGTTAGTCTTGGTACTCAGTACATAGCATCTATGTACTTATCTTCCCTTGGGTGTGGGGTTAACTTCTGAAAATGGACGGGTCATCTCTCCTGACATGCATGGATTAGTAGATTACTAGAATTCTCCCTAATTGTAACAATTTCTTGTTATTGCTCAGAATTTGTCATACTTGGGATATGCCTTGAAAAGTGTATTTTAATTGGTAGCTCTTAAGACTATGCTTCAAGAGTAAAGGACATGGGGGAGATTTATCAGAAGTCTCTTAGAGCAGAACTGTTCTAGATGCCCATGGTAACCAATCAGAGCTCAGCTTTCATCTTACAACAGCTGTTTATAAAACTAAAGCTGAGCTATCATTGGTTTCGGTGTTTTACCTCAGAAACACATGATAAATCTCCCCCACTGATTTTTATTTTATGGTGTGTGAACATGTATTTTTCACAGCATGTATGTGCAGTGGAGTACATGCGAATAGGGTTAACGTGCAGAAATGCTGTCTGAATTCATCCTAAGCCTTGGGGTTGGGAGGGAACAGTGAATCTGAATATTTGGCATTGCCTGTCATGGCTGCTGCAGGAATCTCATGGACTCGGCTGGAGGAGGATTTCTTGGCTGCTGTAACATGGAAGAATAGTTAGCGCTGGATTGTCACTTACATGCTCCTCTTGGCTCCGCTTGAATTGACACGTCAGTAGGAATTTGAGCTGCATCTCAGGAGTGGAGCGCAGGCTTCCCGAGCACAGATCATCATGTGCCAGGCCCTGGAGCGGCCGCCGCAATCTAGGACTACTGCCAATATACAGAGCAGTCATTTCCATCACATATCTATGTCTGTTGTTATATAACACAGGACAGCTGTGCTCACAGTACGCCTAGTCTTACTCATTGGGGGACATTTATCAGGACTTGTACAACAGTTTTATGCTCTACAAGCCCGTGATATAATCGCAATTACTATGGAATCATCTGTTATTGCGATTCCTCCTTCACACCATCTCCACGGTAAGTGGGAGTGAAGGAGGAGCATGGCAGAGTGGACCGGCATGTCACAGGAAAGCACTAGCTATATCCAGTAGATATTTATGCCTGGAAGTTTTCAGGACCGGGCGTAGAATTGTCTGCCGGCACTTCCCTCCTGATGTATCTGCGCACAGAGTACTGATGTATGCAAAATGGTGTGTATTATCTCTACATAGTTGGACCATTTTGCATTTCAGTCATTTCATCAGTTTTTTGCATCAGTTATTTTGAGACCTGGTGTGATGCGTCTTCATCCACATCTGTTTTTTTTGCTCAATAAAAGTGATGCAAAAAACTGAAATGGAATCTTCCAGGGAACATTGGGTCAGATGTAGATGTAAGATGTGGCGTGTGACATCCCATAATTCTAAGGAGGTTCCAACCTCTTAGTAATTCTGGCACTGAACCCATGCACCAGAGTTCAACTCTAACCCCGTTGCGAGCTGCTGTAGATGTTTTCTATTATAGTAAATTTGTAATGTTTTGCTGCCCACTCCTTGCCCAGTTCTTTAAAATTGGTGCATTATGACCCCTCTGGCCCAACACTTTGCTTGTTAAAAGTGCTTACTACTCACCCTTTTCTGTAGTGCAAAATAGCAGGAGCTGTGTTCCTTCCACTGGATTGGTGGTGCAGCACCTCGGGTCTGGGTATCCTGTCAATATTCAGAATTGCTACCTGAAGGGAAAGTAAAAGAATAATGAGAAAAACCTAAGTTTTGGGCCCCTTTCACACTAATGTAGTGGGGACGTATAGATATACGCCTGGGCGCGGTACAGTGTGCACACATGTGCCACCATACCGTACTGTGCATGGGAAAAAGAGCATATTCTTTCTTTAACCTTATTTATGGCCAGGCGCCATGTCTGGCTTTGCTGAGGGTAGTTGTGGGCAGCGCTCATCCCTCCCCCTCCCCAGCGCTGTTGTGCGCTTGCCCAGGCTACCACAGGGCATTTTGAAAGCGGTTTTACACCGGTTGTCTCAGGGTCGTGCACCATTTCATTCTACTGTGTTTGCCAATCCTTCAGTTTTTATGGGTTTGCCAAGTCTATTACACCTTATTAGTAAATGTTCATGTTAGTATAATATGAAAGGTTACATTGCTGTGAAGAAGGAGATACATAAGTTCTATATATGCAGGAGATGGAAGGTTGTCTTAGAATCCCTGCTGGTCTAGAGGAACCCAGTTCATGAGCTCCAAACACAAGTGCACACATGAGACATCTGTACAGTTAAAGCTTCTTATTTCAGCAGTTTGTGTAAATCATCTTTCTGTCCTGTTTCCACTGACAGCTGAAAGATAAAGGAATCAGATAAAGTGTGTAATGACTTAAAGATAATCAGTCACTGAACTAAAATGATTAAATTTTTACTTTCCAGGATCTCCTTCCGTTCAAAAAGTTATAAAGCAAATATGCAAATTAGACTAAAGTGTTTCTGGGGCATTAGAGTGCTCCCGGGCCCAGGCTCCACAGCAATAGCAACATCCCCTGTTACCCTTCCAATGCCCGGCACCTTCTATAATCCTTTCCTCTTCAGATGTCACTCTGCAATATCACCTAAGACACTTCAGCCTCAGTTGCATACCGGTATTTCAAAAGTACAATTTTTTTGCATGGAAAAAAAAAATCAAAAGGTATGAATGGCAGTGTGTAACATCCCTATGCCCTATGTAACATGATTCTTAGGGTGGGTAAATCATGGTAACGGATTCCTTTTAACTAATAACTGGTTAGTCTGATCACTACATAGAGCTGGATCATCAATAGAAGTAACAATAGCTTTGTGTGTGTAATAAGTAGCAGCAGAACTGTGAAAAATGAATTTATATTCCAGCACTACGCTTCTCCAAGTTATCGTTTGCATATCCTAAGCGCTGTGCTATTAGCTGCAGCGGTCACTCAAATTGAAGTAAAAGATTGTGGAGGAGCTCAGTACAGGGAGCTTAGAGCAAAGCAATGTGAGGACACACCTATTGGAATCTGAGAAGCTGCAGGCCTGCAATATAATTCAATTTCACAGTCCAGTGGCTACTGAATATTGTTAGTTTTTTTTAAACCAATATTGATGGCCCTGCTTCAATCCTTAGCAAAATGTTCTTGAACGTTTGCCGCTGACACGAGGAAGGGTAGGTCAGTTTCTAATACCTATAAGCCCTTAGTGAAGCCCTTAGTGAAGGCATAGATTGTGCTCTGGTGAAATTACAGGGTAACTGCCCTCCTGTAGGTGGCACTAGATGCACTGGTTCCTTCCACAGAGATACCCCATAGCCTGTGCAGAGTGTCACCTACTCCGGTAGTTCCAGGACCTATTGGAACTATTTCTCTGTTCCTGAGCAATCGGTACCATTATTTTTGGAATTTAATATGCTAATTAGTCTCCCTCGTGTCAGGAAGGCGATGCCAGGGTGCTCTAGCCTAGGACAACCTACCTGACACTACAGAATCTAATTATCAGATTTGGTCTCATGATTATTAACACGGACACGTGCTGAAAGATCCGCTTTAAAGGAAACCTACCACTGCTCTATCGCCGGCAGGCTGTGTGAGACTTAGTGTTTGCGCATGCGCGATAGGTGCCGAGAGCTTGGTGACGTCACGGCTCTGAAGGAGAACGGGTAATATGAAGGAGACGGGAGTAATTAAACATCGAAAGCCATCACCAGCCCAAAGATGACGTAGGGTAGCACCGGAGGGCTCATTTACATATGTAAGAAAATCATTTATTTAGCTAAACTAAAGTTCGTCGAGCCTAACTAAACTATGTGCCGGCATCAGCATTAAGTAGCCTACAGGGTGGTCTGCTCGCATGAGTTCATCATGCGGGCAGTGGTAGGTTTCCTTTTAAGAACCTTTGGCATCTTTTGAAAACCGGATTGTGAATCAAAGACAAATCTTTGATATTAAACCTAAAATAAAAGATGACAGATGAACACCGCATATGATGTTATACATTAATATTACTTCTTGTTTTGCAGGTAACTCTTAAGAGTCTCCCTTAAGGATGAGTCCAGTTCTGCAGGCTCCGGAGTCTGGACACTACACCAGTATGAGTCTGGGCGGTTGTGCTCCAGCAGACCCTGTCAGTGACCCCCCTAGATGGAAGAAGATTTTGTATAAACGGCAGCCCTTCCCAGACAATTACGTGGATAAGAGCTTCCTGGAGGAACTGAGGAAGAACATCTATGTGCGACGTTACAGCTACTGGGCGGTGGTCTTTGAATCGGCCATGGTCATCCAGCAGCTCTGCAGCGTCTGTTCCTTCTCCGTCGTTTGGTGGTACATGGACCAGGACCTGCTCTCCCCTCAGAAGTTGTGTGGGGTGGGTTTGGCCATTACCCTCCTGGGTTACCTTCTCTTTGATGCTGTTGATAAAGGGTCAGGGCGGAAGGAATGTGGCCGGACTCGCTGGGATGACTTGAAGAGTTCCCTGGTGTTCATAGCATTTACTTATGGCTTCTCTCCGGTGCTGAAGACACTGACAGAGTCCATCAGCACGGACACCATATACGCCATGTCCGTTCTCATGCTTATAGGACACCTTGTCTTCTTTGATTATGGCGCCAACGCAGCCGTGGTTTCCAGTACAATGTCGATTAATATGGCCATATTTGCTTCCGTGTGCCTGGCTTCCCGACTCCCTCGCTCCCTCCATGCTTTTACTATGGTGACCTTTGCTATCCAGATCTTTGCTCTTTGGCCCAGTCTACAGAGAAAACTAAGGGCTTATACACCTGGGATATATATTTGTGTGACCTTTGTTTTTGCTTTGTTCTCTGTGGCTGGACTATTGAGTATATCTGGAGTCGGGGCCCTTCTCTTCTCCATTCTGCTGATATCAGTGGCATTTCTATGTCCCTACTGTTTAATCCGCTTACAACTCTTCAAGGACAACATTCATGGACCTTGGGATGAGGCAGTAATTAAGGAAGACCTTTCCCGTTTTTATGATTGATAGCTTTTAAGTATGTATATATTTAATATTTCTTTTAGGTGTATATATTTTATGGTAAATTAATGGCTGCATTCAATGTAAATGTGAGGTGTTTTCACTTTCATACCAATAAATACTGTGTCGTCTCTATCAATTTCAAGTGTCATGTTCTATTTTTACCACTAGAGGGAGACAGAACTCTATTCCTTGTCTTAAAAAGTTACCTACATTTTTTTCTATTCATGTCCATTAGGAGGTTAAATGTTATTGGATCATAAAATAAGAAGGTATTATAGGAATGATATCTGATCGAGAAGTCTTGGTACACACAGTTTTTCTGCTTAGCTCTTGCCCTGTTTAAGCTGCAGAGACCTGCACGCCCCGACAGAACATTTAGGCCGTGTTCACACTTCACTATTATTTTGAAGCGGTCATCTTTTTAAAAAAATCTGATCCAAAAATGTCTTTTAGTAACCGCTTGAAAAAGCAGAGTCATCTTCAGCTATCAGTGTAAAATATATGATGCTTGTCGAAGGTAAGACCCTAGAATCAACACTACAAAAGCTCATGGGCCAAGTATTTGTATCTGCTGCACTGTAATAATATGTGTTCAGCGTGTATGCGGAATATTTGATCCATCCAAAGCATAAATTACATCCACATTTTTGCACATTTCTGATGTTCTGATTGTCTACACCTGCTCGGCAATAGAAGCTCCACTACAGACTAGGGCCGGCTGTACACAAACATGTGCAGCCCATGGAAACGGACCTGTATGGTGGTCCGATACCACAACCTTCACACATTGCACAGGACGCGAGTCCTTCCATCATACATAAATATTATGCAAAGATTCCCATGCTGCCCGTTTAGCTGCAGCACCAGCAGTGTAATTGTTCACACAGTAGCCGGGCTGTTTAAATACATCTGCAATGTGTTCTTCACACATATATATTGTTCTTCACATGCTATTTTGTTCGCACCGTTCCGCGCGTATCTCCCGACAAGTAAGCAGATGTGCCGAACATCTGTAATCTATTCTGCACTGTGTTCTGCACTGTGTTTTTATCTTAAATGATCCTGTGTTCACTGTGTACAATGTTTTTATTCTATTCTTCACTGTTCTTCATTGTGTTTTTTTTAATTAAATGCTCGATCGCGAGCAGGGGAAATAATGTTATTCTGGTCACCTAGCAACCCTTACGTTTAAAACGCATTGCACTCGCATTGCACTTGCAATGATTGCGAGTGCAATGCGTTCTTGATGCATCTCCATAGACTTGAATGGGGCGTGAAAAACGCGCGTGACCCGCAAAAATAGAGCATGCTGCGATTTTGACGCGCGTGCAAACGAACGCAAGCACGCGCGTTAAAAACCACGCTAATGGAGAAAGACCCATTGAATACAATGGGACAGAGTGCAATGCGAATTCTGAGCGTCAAATGCACGCGCAGAACTCGCGCGTGAAAAACGCCAGTGGAGAAGGGGCCTAATTCATATGAGCTCTCTGACTGCTAAATAAAAGCGAGAACACTACAGCCCCCGACATGTTTCACCACCTTAGTGGCGTCCTCAGGGTTGCCGGGGCTTAGCCTTTTTTGTGATAATTTGTTTAAGCTGAATGAGGACCCAGTCACACATTGACCACGTTTTTGCTGAACACTGTTACTTATCAAAGCGATTCTGAGATTGTGTTTTTTTTTCCCCATATGTTGTACTTCATTTTAGTGGTAAATTTTGGCTGATAAGTTTTGCGTTTATTTTTCAAAATAAGAAAAAACAATGAATTTTTTTAAAAAATTTACTTTTTTGAAATTTTCAGGTACATTTTCAGGTAGATAGATTTATTACCCAAATAAGTTGCTGAATAACATTTCCCATATACTTTACATTTTCATAATTTTTGAAATGTCTGGATGATATATTTTGACGTCATGCGGCTTACACATCCAATAGCGATTTTCTGTATTTTCAGAATGTACTCTTTTGCGGATTGAATGAAATTTTACATATTTCGCATCAAAACCCCCCTATATAACCAACCCATTTTCAAATCTGCACCCCTCAAGCTATCAGAAACCGCTTTTAGGAAGATGGTTAACCCCTTGAGATCTTCATAGTAATTGAATCAAAATGGAGGTGAAATTTAGAATGGTCAAATTGTGTCGGTTATACGTTCATTTAGCCCTAAAATTTACACATTTCCAAAAGATAAAAAATGAAAACCCACCATACAATTTGTTCTACAATTTCTCCCGAGTGCAGAGACCCCCCATATGTGGCCGTTACTTGTTGGGCGCACAGCGAGGCACAGAAGGGAAGGAGCATCCTGCAGCTCTTAGGATTTTAGTTCCTCATTTGCCCCTTTTGTGGGCTATAAAATTTTCGCTCTTGCATTATTGGGGCCATGTGATGGCTTTTTTTTGCGGGATGAGATGCTTTTTCCAGTGTTTCCATTTTTGGGTTGGTATCACCTATTGTTAAAAATTTAAGAACTCGTTTTTGAGGGCAGGAGTAGAAAGGCATCAATTCTGTACTGGATTTTTGTAACTAAATTCTGTATTTGTTTAGCTTTCTCCCAAACCTTGATTATTGAGGAAATAGTTGATGAGTATGGAACCTTCTACCATTGGAAATCTGCCTCTAGGCGGTGTATGAGAAGCCAAGCTTTCAGCAAAGACTGAGGGTGATGCTTTAGTTAGTGCGTCTCAGATTGTAAAAACCGCTTGCTTAAAAAAAAATCCGTTTTTTGAAAACGCCTGTTTTGGAAAATTTGGAAAACCGGAAACAAAAGTATGCGTTTTTTATGATCTGAAAAAGCACTAACTAAAAACGGCCTAAAAACACCATGTGTGACATCACCCTAAAGCTGTTGGGAGGCTAACAATAGACCAGGGGGTTAGAGCTACCACCCCTCCCCCTCTTTGGAATATTGCAGTGTTTCATATTTAATGCAGGGATTCCCCTTTCTTCCTTCCACATTGTCTGTCTGTGAACAGGGCCTAAAATGTATAGAAATAGCACAAAGGGAGCCAAATTTAGTAAGAAGAATATTCTGTCTAATGAGAGGGATAGCTACCGAGGGCAAGGGGAAGCGGTGGCTCCGCGGCCCAGGGATGCAAGGACTAGCGCTGCCCTGCTCTGCTCTATATGGTGGTACTTGTGTGCCGGCTCCCGACATGCATCTATTTACAAGCAGTGCTGACGGTAGATCAAGCATGTGTGTGTGGTAAGTGCTGTGTGTATTCTGTGTGTGTGACATCTAAGTCTTTGAAACCTTTTCTACTTCTCCTGTATGTATGGCCATAGATCACTACTACTTCCCTTATTATATATATATATATATATATATATATATATATGGGTGCAGATCACTACTACTACCCTTATCCTATATATATGGGTGCAGATCACTACTACTACCCTTATCCTATATATATGGGTGCAGATCACTACTACTTCCCTTATCCTATATATATGGGTGCAGATCACTACTACTACCCTTATCCTGTATATATGGGCACAGATCACTACTACTACCCTTATCCTGTATATATGGGCGCAGATCACTACTACTACCATTATCCTGTATATATGGGCGCAAATCACTACTACTACCCTTATCCTGTATATATGGGCACAGATCACTACTACTTCCCTTATCCTGTATATATGGGCGCAGATCACTACTACTACCCTTATCCTGTATATATGGGCACAGATCACTACTACTACCCTTATCCTGTATATATGGGCACAGATCACTACTACTACCCTTATCCTGTATATATGGGCGCAGATCACTACTACTACCCTTATCCTGTATATATGGGCGCAGATCACTACTACTTCCCTTATCCTGTATTTATGGGCGCAGATCACTACTACTACCCTAATCCTGTATATATGGGCGCAGATCACTACTACTACCCTTATCCTGTATATATGGGCGCAGATCACTACTACTACCCTTATCCTGTATATATGGGCGCAGATCACTACTACTACCCTTATCCTGTATATATGGGCGCAGATCACTACTACTACCCTTATCCTGTATATATGGGCACAGATCACTACTACTACCCTTATCCTGTATATATGGGCGCAGATCACTACTACTACCCTTATCCTGTATATATGGGCGCAGATCACTACTACTACCCTAATCCTGTATTTATGAGCGCAGAAGAATGTCCCCAGGTCAGGATCCTCTTTCGAAGACCAGGTCGGACATAAGTCTTGCTGGAAGGTAGTTGCCGGAGGTCCACCGGCGCTGCCAGCACAAGCCTCTCTGGAGGAACAATATGGAGTCCTCCCCAATAACATCAGAAGCACGGGACAAGGCGTCAGCTTTGATGTTTTTCTCAGCAGGACGAAACTGGATCTGAAAGTCAAAGTGAGAAAAGAAGAGGGACCACAGGGCTAGACGCGGGTTCAGTCACTGAGTCGTCTGTAGATATTGAAGGTTCTTATGTTCCGTGTAAATGCTGACTGGAAATCGAACTCCCTCCAGCAGATGGCGCCATTTCTCCAAGGCAAGCTTGATAGCCAGAAGCTTACAATCTCCAATCTAATAATTCCTCTCAGTGGAGAAGATTTTGACAAAGAAGCCGCAGATGAGAGTTCAGCCCTTAGGCACTTTCTGGTTAAGAACCGCTCCAGCTCCCCCGGAGGATGGATCAACTTCCACAAGAAACGTTTTTTTGGTATCAGGTCGCGTAAGAACTGATGCAGAGGAAAAAGCGGTCTTTAATTCTGTGAAAGCTTCCTCTGCCACTGAAGGCTAGACATGGGGATTTGCGCCTTTCCTCGTTAGCACCACCATCGGATCCCACAGAGAAATGTGGGATAAATTTGTAAAGCCCAGAAATCTACGAATAGCATGCAGTCCCACTGGGCGTGGCCACTGAAGAACCTCAGGTAACTTGGCAGGATCCATCTGCAAGCCTTTATCAGAAATTATGTAGCCATGGCAGCAGTCTCAGTTACCGATAAGGGGTATACCCGACCCCGTGGAGGAGAAGAGTCGGGCAGCAAGACAATGGGGCAATCGTAGGGATGATATGGAGGTAGAGTCTCAGCTTGTTTCTTGGAGAACACATCTGCAAATTCCTTGTACGGACTGGGAAGCCCCTCCAGAGGCTTGGGAGACAGGGTAGAAGTCCTGACAGGTAGCAGATGAAGGACCTACATACAGTGTGAGGAACAACCTGGGTCCCAATGGAGAATCTCCCCAGAAGACCAATCCAGAACAGGGGCACGATGCTGCAACCAGGGGAGACCCAGCAGGAGACCGGAAGTGCTTTGGGGCAGCACAAAAAAGGAAAGTCTTTCTTTATGTAAGGCACCAACTTGCAGGAGCAGGGGTTCCGTGCGAAACCAGATGGGCACCAAGGAAATGGACAATGGCTTCTCGAGACAAACCGCCGGGAAGTGATGCTGGGAGACCAGGGCAGCATCCACAAAGTTCGCTGTAGAGCCCAAATCCAGGAAAGCAGAAACCTGGATCTGGTTACCGGTGCCAACGCTGAGGAGTACGGGAGGAGTCAGCTGTGGAGAAGCTTTGTTCACACCTAGGGACGCTTCTCCCAAGAACCCTAGGTGCTGCCGTTTTTCCTGACACTGGGGATGGACAGGACAAGTACCGATGAAGTGCTCTGGGCTGGCAAAATACAGGCAGGGGTTTGGTCAACCGTCATAGGTTCCGCAGCAGATGATTCAGGCGGAGGCTGGAGCGGATTTTGGAAGGCTGGAAAACATCTAACACAGCCTTGAGGGTGCTCAGAGCGTAGTTCCTCGGCGCGCTCATTTAACCGAACATGGCCAGGGTGATGAGACCACTCAGAGTTGATGGCAGTTCCCGAGCTACCAGCGCGTCTTTGACCTGCGCAGAGAGTCCTTTCTTAAAGGTAGAGATGAGGGCTGCATCATTCCAGTCAAGTTCAGAGGCCAGGGTGCGGAACGGAACTGTATACTTTCCCACAGACAAGTTACGTTGGCGTAGGTTCAACAATGCAGTCTCAGCAGAGGAGGCCCATGCAGGTTCTTCGAAGACTGGATTCCGGCAGAAATGCCTGAGAGTACCCGCGACCGGGTCGTCTCTGTCCCAAAGAGGGGTAGCCCAGACCAGAGCATTCCCGGAGAGAAGGCTGAGGATAAATGCCACCTCCGTGACAAATTGCGACGGCATGAGTGCAGGGAGCACTGGGTTATAAAGCCCCTGCGCAGCTTGGGATCCCCGTCATACTTGCTGGGCATAGACAGCCGTATTCTGGGTTCAACGACAGGAAGACAGCCCGGGATGTCAGATGTCGCGGGAGCAGTCTCAAGAACCTGTTGCAGCATGTTGGTGATTTGCTCCAGCTGTTCACGCTGTGTGGCAATCTGCTGGGATTGCTGGACCACGATGGAGGCAAGATCGGGCGAACCGGGAAGCGGGTCCTCGGTGGGATTCTTGGCCGGATCTTCCTGTCAGGATACGGGATGCGTGGATCCACTGGACCACCGCTGGAGGTGGTACTAGCCGACACCTGGGACCGGTGTCTAAGTGGCACCTGGTCTTCACGAGATCCCATCGCAAAGCGGGATGGACTTGCTGCAGCAGGCTACCACCAGGTCGTTCCACGGGTGCGACTAGCCCGCGGTGGCAGCAGAGGTCGAGGTACCTTTGCAGGATACAGTTTCAGGGTCAGGTCCAAGCAAAGGGTCATTGATAAGTCTCAATATTTTGTTACATTGGATAATGTAATTGCTCATTGTAAGTTATGGGCAGGCAGATTAGTACAAACACTGCTCAAAAAAATAAAGGGAACACATCCTAGATCTGAATGCATGAAATATTCTCATTAAATACTTTGTTCTGTACAAAGTTAAATGTTCTGACAACAAAGAAATTATCAATGGAAATCAAATTTATTAACCAATGTAGGCTGGAAATGAAGTTACCCACAAAATTAAAGTGGAAGAACACAACAGGATGATCCGAAATGTCCTTAAAACAAAATGAGGCTCAGTATTGTGTGTGGCCTCCACATGCCTCTATGACCTCCCTACAATGCCTCGGCATGACGCTTGATGAGGTTGTGAATGGTCTCTTGAGGGTTCTCCCTCCAGACCTGGACTAAAGCATCAGCCAACTCCTGGACAGTCTATGGTGCAACGTGACGTTGGTGGATGGAGTGAGACATGAGATCCCAGATGTGCTTAATCGGATTGAGGTCTGGGGAACGAGCGGACCAGTCCATAGCTTTAATGCCTTCATCTTGCAGGAACTGCTGACACACTAAAGCCACACGAGATCTAGCATTGACCTCCATTAGGAAGAACCCAGGGACAACCTCACCAGCATATGGTCTCACAAGGGGTCTGAGGATCTTGATAACTAATGGCAGTTATGTTACCTCTGGCAAGCACATGGAGGGCTGTCGGCCCTCCAGAGAAATGCCACCCTACAACATTACTGACCCACTGCCAAACTGGTCTCCGAATTCTGTCACGTATGTCACATTTGCTGAATGTGATCCTGCTTTCATCTGTGAAGAGCACACAGCGCCAGTGGTTGATTAGCCAATCCTGGTGTTCTCTGGCAAATGCCAAGAGTCCTACACAGTGTTGAGTTCTGAGCACAACCCCCATCTGTGGCCATCGGGCCCTCATTCCATCCTCATGGAGCTGGTTTCTAACTGTTTGTGCAGACACATGCACATTTGTGGCTGCTGGAGGTCATTTTCCAGGGCTCCTCCTGCTCTTTCTTGCACAAAGGGAGGAGGTAGTGGTTGTTGCCCTCCTACAGCCCCTCCACATCTCCTAGTGTACTGGCCTGTCTCCTGGTAGCGCCTCCAGCCTCTGGACACTACGCTGAGAGACAAAGCAAACCTTGTGGCCACAGCTCGCACTGGATGAGCTGCACCACCTGAGCCACTTGTGTGGGTTACTGAGGCGTTGTAGGGCGGTCATACAGGCACGTGAAGGCCACACACAATACTGAGCCACATTTTGTCTTGTTTTACGGACATTACATCAAAGTTGGATCAGCCTGTAGTGTGTTTTTCCACTGTAATTTTGTGAGTGACGCTAAATCCAGACCTCTGTTGGTTAATAAATTTGATCTATTGATGATTTTTTTTTGTGATATTGTTGTCAGCGCATTCATCTTTGTACAGAACAAAGTATTCTATGACAAGATTTCATTCATTCACATTTAGTATGTGTTTGAGTGTTCCCTTTTATTTTATTTTTTTAAACAGTGTAGATTAAAGGGAACCCGTCATTAGCAATTGATCTGTCAAACCACTACTAGTATATTGTCAGGCAGTGTAACACCTTCTAGTTTTTGTTTCTTTCATTGTCCAGTGTGGTGGCATCATTCAGAAAATTAACTTTTAAGTGAAATGTAAATTGGTTGTATAAAGTCCGGGCTGGTGGAGATTTTAACACTGAAGTCAAGGGGGAGCTCTGAACGCCTTCTCCTCTGTGATTGGCATCAGGCATTGGACTACACGAGATCTGGTTAGTGATGTCTCTGGATGTAGGACCTTTAATTACAGTGGAGGGGGCTTTCTAAAGGAAGAGAGAGCTTGACGTCAGTGTTAAAACCGCCACCTCCTTGGTTTACATACAGCGGATTTGCATCTCACTTCCAATTTTCTGAACGATGACACCACAACAGTATCACAGACCTGCCTGGTGTGTTCCGTGGTCTTCTTGAGACTATAACAGAGCAGGTGGATTTATTCAGCGACTTGATTACACACAGGTGGATTATATTTATCATCATCATCAGTTATTTAGGACAACATTGGATCATTCAGGGCGCAATCACACATCGCGTTTAACGCAATTGCAATAGCTGAAGAGAGATTTGCCTAATTAAACAGCTTTTAACACTTGTGTTTACAAAATGCAACCGTTAACGCACTGTTAACATGTGTGTTAACACATGTGTTAATGCTATGTTAATGCATGCGTTAACACAAGTGTTAACATTAGCAGGTTTTTGTAAACGCAAGTGTTAACAGCTGTTTAATTAGGCAAATCTCTCTTCAGCTGTTGCAATGCGGTTTTTAAACGCAAGCGTGAAATCTGACGCGTGACCGCACCCCCAGAGATCCTCTCTGAACTTCTAGAGTGAGTTTGCTGCACTGAAAGTAAAGGGCCCGAATAATATTGCTATATTATTGTTTAAAATATCCAATACATGTCATTCCACTTCACAATCGTGTTCCACTTGAGTTTTGATCAAAAAAATTACAATTTTATATCGTATATATGTTTGAAGCTAAAGGTAGAAAAGTTTTGAGGGGGCTGAATACTTTCGCAAGGGACTGTATGCCCGTTATGTGATAGCACATGGCTGCCCCCTGGTAACAGTTGCTGCATTGTCAGGAGGCAGACCATGGGCAGCTCCCATAGTGGTCAGTGATTTATACCAGACATGGAGGCAAGCCTGGAGGACAGCCAGTGTATAGCTTGTTACCTTAGAAATGGACACACCTTGCTCAGGTAAAGCTGCAGCTCTCACACAATATTCTGCCTCTTACCTTCCTGGCACTCGCAGTACTACAGTCTTCTGCCATGGGAAGAGATGACGTTAAGTTACAGTTTAGGAGCGTCGGGCCCAGTTATGTAGAGGTAGGATGTGTATACTCCCCTGTAGCAGGAAGGTGACAATACAAAAGGTAGGTCCTCCCCCCTCCAGAATAGATACAGCAGAGCAACAAACTGTAACTAATGGAGCAGTAACAAAAGTGTCTGCATAGTTATTAGGGTCATAGAAAAGTGCGGAACAGAAACTAAAAGTAATCAATGATTTATTAGAACAAGAAATGTCTTAATATAAGTTTATTCATATACACAAAAAAGCTGCAAGGACAAACTTTCCTTAGCATTTTATACCATACAATAAGTTATCTGTAAATTTACTTGACAAGAAATAGCTTAAAGGGGTATTCCAGGAATCTGCATAATTCATATGCAAATGAGTCAGTAAAATATAAGCTAATATGGAATTAGTTGTTATTTAAAATGTTGCTCCCCTCAGCAGAAAATATTGTGGACATAGACTGTAATGAAGAAATAAAATTCTACTGGCTCTTTAATCAGTCCTGTGGCTTTGTCCCAGTGGAGGAGACACATGACAGAAGATGGCCTCTGGTCACATGTCCACATCATATGTCCTGCACCTGCCTGGGCAGGTCATGTGATCAGCACTACGTTTTGCTGTAGTCGGTTGGTTGCAGTGCATCCAGTATGGCCAGTGTTGGGCTGATGTGCTATGATGGCAGTTACACATCATTACTATGGTAACAGAGCAGGACACTCTATTACATCATCATTGGGAGCAGAAAATAAGACATAGGAAGAGTTACTGTGAACTAAAGGAGATTGGGACTAGTTTCTAGTGGCGGCCATCTTGGCTATAATTTTACCTACTTTAAAGAGGCCATAAAATTTGTGAATCATAAAATCCAACTTATTTAAGCTCCATTTTGTAGCTAGTGACATTGAGTTTTGTTGTATTCATTTATTTATAGCATCTTGGGTTTTTGTATCAGATATTCCTGGAATACCCCTCTAAGCACAGCTGATGGGAGCCTTTGATAACAATTCCAACAATACCTGTATCATGCTTCCGGTTTCTTCCTAACCTGAGATATAGGGCTAATAGATATGTGAGGCTATCTGTAAAACGTGCTCAGCTTTTCCTGAAGAGGGCGGGACTTCTTAGTTGTGATGCCAGCTATGGCCAGTGATGCCAATAGCACTCCCAAACCTCTCTAGAAGACCACCTCTTCAGGAGGACCCCTCCCTAAAAGACTGTTTGTTTTTATTCAGTCATTGATTTTTTAAAAAATTTTTTGCCATTATACTTTATGGGAGCTGCCTCCTATCTGCAGCCTGAGCTCTGGATTTATTTTTGCCCTCAAACTTTTATACATACACATTTCTACGGTATCCAAACTTTCAAACACAAACAGCTATGCTACATACCATTCGTATTCACATGCTTATGATATCACGGCAGGTCCTGGAGCAGCAGAGAGCTTTTACTGATAAGGAGAGTGCATGTGCTAGTGACCTCTCCCAACAACATCCACCCACCCTCCTCTCTCTCTCCCTCCCTCCCTTCCTCTCCCTCCCTTCCTCTCCTCCATCTAGCTACGGATTCAAATGGCAACCCAACCAAAGAAAGTCAAAGAGATCAGCTAACTGCTAGCTTCTAGCTGCCAAATGGCTGGAGATGGCTAATGAGTGTAAATTTTGTACTTTATAGTTGGACTTTAAAGGGTTGGCCACTTTACCTCATGCCAGGGGCGTTGCTAGGGTGGTAAAAGATCCGGGGCACGGGCCCCAATGCATGTGTATTGCACTTTCAGTAATGCCCCCTCCTGTACATAACCCCCTCACATGTGCTTGTGCCAATAACAAGGTTACTTCTGGTATATACAGCTACAGAAACACCAGAGAAATCCCCATCACCACATCTTATGTTCCTCATTGTCCCTACATCTTTGTTCCCTGGCAGTGTTATCCTGCTGCCGCCCCAAACAATCTCCCCAAATACTGAAAGGCTGCGCTCACACCTTTGTCTTGCATTTACACAAAACCAGGAGCGTGTTACCCATCACTTGTGTATTACTGGAAAATATATGTGATCAAACCGAGGCCTGTCCTAGTGCCACGTGTCAACATGCTCCAAGAAATGTCCCCCACACAGCCCCCCAGTAAGTAATGTCCTCACACAGTCCCCCCAGTAAATAATGTGCCTCACACACAGCCCCCCAGTAAGTAATGTGCCTCACACAGCCCCCCCATAAGTAATGTCCTCACACAGCCCCCCAGTAAGTAATGTGCCTCACACAGCCCCCCAGTAAGTAATGTGCCTCACACAGCCCCCCAGTAAGTAATGTGCCTCACACACAGCCCCCCACTAAGTAATGTGTCTCACACACAGCCCCCCACTAAGTAATGTGCCTCACACACAGCCCCCCAGTAAGTAATGTGCCTCACACACAGCCCCCCACTAAGTAATGTGCCTCACACACAGCCCCCCACTAAGTAATGTGCCTCACACAGCCCCCCAGAAAGTAATGTGCCTCACACAGTCCCCCCAGTAAGTAATGTGCCTCACACAGTCCCCCCAGTAAGTAATGTGCCTCACACACAGTCCCCCCAGTAAGTAATGTGCCCCACACAGCCCCCCAGTAAGTAATGTGCCTCACACACAGTCCCCCCAGTAAGTAATGTGCCCCACACAGCCCCCCAGTAAGTAATGTGCCTCACACAGCCCCCCAGTAAGTAACGTGCCTCACACAGCCCCCCAGTAAGTAATGTGCCTCACACACAGTCCCCCAGTAAGTAATGTGCCTCACACACAGTCCCCCAGTAAGTAATGTGCCTCACACACAGCCCCCCACTAAGTAATGTGCCTCACACAGCCCCCTAGTAAGTAATGTGCCTCACACAGCCCCCCAGTAATTAATGTGCCTCACACAGACCCCCAGTAAGTAATGTGCCTCACACAGACCCCCAGTAAGTAATGTGCCTCACACACAGTCCCCCAGTAAGTAATGTGCCTCACACAGCCCCCCAGTAAGTAATGTTCCTAACACACAGCCCCCCACTAAGTAATGTGCCTCACACAGCCCCCTAGTAAGTAATGTGCCTCACACAGCCCCCCAGTAATTAATGTGCCTCACACAGACCCCCAGTAAGTAATGTGCCTCACACAGACCCCCAGTAAGTAATGTACCTCACACAGACCCCCAGTAAGTAATGTACCTCACACACAGTCCCCCAGTAAGTAATGTGCCTCACACACAGCCCCCCACTAGGTAATGTGCCTCACACAGCCCCCCAGTAAGTAATGTGCCTCACACAGTCCCCCCAGTAAGTAATGTGCCTCACACACAGTCCCCCCAGTAAGTAATGTGCCTCACACACAGTCCCCCCAGTAAGTAATGTGCCCCACACAGCCCCCCAGTAAGTAATGTGCCTCACACAGCCCCCCAGTAAGTAATGTGCCTCACACAGCCCCCCAGTAAGTAATGTGCCTCACACAGCCCCCCCCAATAAGTAATGTGCCTCACACACAGTCCCCCCAGTAAGTAATGTGCCTCACACACAGCCCCCCAGTAAGTAATGTGCCTCACACACAGTCCCCCCAGTAAGTAATGTGCCCCACACAGCCCCCCAGTAATTAATGTGCCTCACACAGCCCCCAGTAAGTAATGTGCCTCACACACAGCCCCCCCCAGTAAGTAATGTGCCTCACACAGCCCCCCAGTAATTAATGTGCCTCACACAGCCCCCCAGTAAGTAATGTGCCTCACACACAGCCCCCCCAGTAAGTAATGTGCCTCACACACAGCCCCCCAGTAAGTAATGTGCCTCACACACAGCCCCCCAGTAAGTAATGTGCCTCACACACAGCCCCCCAGTAAGTAATGTGCCTCACACAGCCCCCCAGTAAATAATGTGCCTCACACAGACCCCCCCAGTAAATAATGTGCCTCACACAGCCCCCCCAGTAAGTAATGTGCCTCACACAGCCCCCCAGGAAATAATGTACCCACACAGTCCCCCCAGTAAGTAATGTGCCTCACACACAGCCCCCCAGTAAATAATGTGCCTCACACAGACCCCTAGTAAGTAATGTGCCTCACACAGCCTCCCAGTAAGTAATGTGCCCCACACAGTCCCCCCAGTAAATAATGTGCCTCACACAGTCCCCCCAGTAAATAATGTGCCTCACACAGTCCCCCAGTAAATAATGTGCCTCACACAGTCCCCCCAGTAAATAATGTGCCTCACACAGCCCCCCAGTAAATAATGTGCCTCACACAGTCCCCCCAGTAAATAATGTGCCTCACACAGTCCCCCAGTAAATAATGTGTCTCACACAGTCCCCCAGTAAATAATGTGCCTCACACAGCCCCCCAGTAAATAATGTGCCTCACACAGTCCCCCCAGTAAATAATGTGCCTCACACAGCCCCCCAGTAAATAATGTGCCTCTCAGAGCCCCCCAGTAAATAATGTGCCTCTCACAGCCCCCCAGGAAATAATGTTCCCCACAATGTTCTCCCCCTTCCCTAGTCCCTATCATGTTTCTCACCTCACAGATGCAGCTCTCTCTCTCTCTGTGCGCTGCTTTCCCCTGCAGGTCATGTGATCATGACATCATCACAGGTCTTTCAGCCTCTGGAACTCCCGGAGGCTAGGTCCTTGCAGGGGAAGGACACAGATCGTGATGAGAACGAGAGGGAAGGAATCTCCCGGGCAGCGGGGCAGATGATCTGCTGACCCGAGGAGATTCGGGGCACTGGCCAAAAGATCCGGGGCACGAGCCCCGGATCTTTTGACCTAGCGACGCCCCTGCCTCATGCTGTGTGTGATCATGTGATCTCTAACTGTCCTTGAGCAGTTGCCATGACAGGACCTTAACCCCTTAACGACCTGGCCCTTTTTAGTTTTTTCACTTCCATTTTTCACTCCCCACCTTCAAAAATCTAGAACTTTTTTATTTTTCCACGTAAAGAGCTCTGTGATGGCTTGTTTTTTGCGTAACAAATTGCACTTCGTAGTGATAGTATTTCATTTTCCATGTCGGGTACTGGGAAGCAGGAAACAAATTCCAAATGCAGTGAAATTGGTGAAAAAAATGCATTTTTTGCATACCTGATATGTTTATGATTTTCACAGTTTATTAATATTTAAATCAGTTCTAGGGAAAGGGGGGTAATTAGAATTTTTAGGTTTTTTAATTATAATTTTTTTTAACTTTATTTTTACTATTTTTCAGACTCCCTAGGGTACTTTAACCCTAGGTTGTCTGATCCATCCTAACATATACTGCCATACTACAGTATGGCAGTATATGGGGATTTTCCTCCTCACTCATTACAATGTGCAGATAGCACATTGTAATGATAGGGTTAATACCAGTCAGCCTCGGGTCTTCGGAAGACCCGAGGATGTCATAGCGACGGATCTTCGCTCCCCGATGACGTCACGGGGAGCGAGGATCCTCAGCAAGATGGCGGCATTGCCGGCGGCGATCTGCAGGAAAACACCATAGACCCAGCACTGAGTTGACCAGATCTAACTCAAAGCATTTTCCTGCAGTCGCAGGCAACTCAAGATGTGTTGCTCTCAGCGCTCTTTTAAGGCGACATATCCTTGGCTGCTTGTGACTGCAGGAAGAGTGAGATGAATGGGAAATTCCTATTATAATCTGAATGCCAGTGAGGCAGTTGGTGCACCCAGCTCTTGTCCTTATCACCCAGAGCATTGCTTTAGACTACTAACCTCTCTTTGCTTTTCACAAGATATATCTGATTCTTATCTGACAAAGAGCGACTCAAGAGAAAGTGATTTAGGCAGGAATAGTAGTGCTCTGGGTGTTGAGGACACACTCTGGCTATACCAACTGCCTGAATAGCATATGGATTACAGGAAATCTACCATTGGAAATCTACTTTCTGAAGTAGTTCCTGAGAAGTAGTATCCCTAAACCCCTTTTTTCTACTTATTTTATTTAGCTTTCCCTAAAATAGAGTTAATTATATCAATATGCAAATTAACTACAGGGATAACGGGGCACAGGAAGTAGCCCCTCTGAGCTCCAGGGTGATGGCTATTCCCCACCCACAGTAGCCCTTGGAGATACGCCTGCGCTCTCGCTGTCCTCTGTTCTTCAAGCGCATCAGCGACAGCAGGAGAGCTCTCTGCATGGCCAGGTAGGCAGATCTGGAGGGGCTACTAAGAGCGGGTGGTAGCCATTGCCGCGGAGTTCACAGGGGCTACTAAGAGCGGTGGTAGCCATTGCCACAGAGCTTACCTTAGGGCTAGTGGGGGCAGGCAGTAGCCTTTGCCTCAAAACTCACCCCAGGAACTACTTCAGAAAGTAGATATCCAGTGGTAGATTTCCTTTAAACTCTAGCTGTTTGTGGATACTGTTGTATGCTGACTGATTTTACTTGATGATCAAATAAAGCAGAAATTTTACTTATTTATGGATTCTACATGTTGAAAATCACCAAATGCTACCATCAGAATATAATGCTTAGTGGAAGTGGTAAACTGGTTTAAATTGGCCATAGGGTTTGAGCTGCATACATGGCAGTCTATACTGTAGTCTTGCTTGACTGCAGCATTGTATCCATTATTAATCCAGCTGCCGACAGGGAAGGAAAGAATCTGACGGAAATTTACTTTAAAGTGTCATAAAGTGGTGCATAAATCCAACTAAATGCAAACCTGTAGTACATGACATGAGCCACAGAGGGAGCTCTAACTTCAGGACTTAATACAGAAGTGACTGTTGGGTCACCTCAAGTAAGTGAAAGCATCTCCCCACTGCTCCTGCCATAGCTCTGAGTAAATATATGACTCAGCCTGATTATATGTTTAGTCTGAAGCCAAGAGACAGTCTCTAGAGGACATGGGGATGGAGAGGAGGGTGAAAAGGGGGGAGAACACTGAGAAATGGTGTTGCCCCTCATTTTCTGCACAGAAATAATCACATACCTGGTAAATGTGTCCTCATGCTTAAGAAAAAGCTATTTATGAAAGTCATTTATAGAGAAAAAATCTCCAGCCTTTGCTGAACTACTGATGCTGGGATTTCAGGTCTTGGAAAAAGTAAAAACGGCAGCGCTAATGGAGAAGAAATACGGAGCGTCGGGACTAGTATAGACCTGTAGTGTTTAAGATCCGGGCACTCCATCTTCTCTTGAAGTCACATATTTATATAAACTTATCCCCAGAATATGGGGTCACATAAAGCTGTGTTTTGCCAGGTGTGCACATGGCGTAATGCATGTTCTTCCCAGATGGACCCTCTACTGGGTTTTATATATTTTTTTGCAGTTTTTTTTTTTTTTCACTGTTCCCGCTCAGTCTTTATAAAATATCTCAAATATTTACCTCCATTTTATAAGAGTTTTTAATAAGTTTTGCACTAAATTACAAACTGTAAAGATGGGGGATGGGAGAGTGTGGGCTGGAGGTAGGATTTAGGCTGAGGAGGAGAAGGTTGTTGTACAGTATGTGGTTATGATTTCATTTATATATGTGGTATGTAAGGTCACTTCCTCACTTTTCCAATATGTTCACATACTTGGAGCACCTTTTTAATATCTTCCTAAAAAAGAAGTTTATTTATGCATTTATTTATTTTAAAATAAATACAAATACATTATATATGTATATACAGGCAGGCCCAGGTTACGTACAAGACCAGTTCTTAAGGTTTATACTTTGTGTGTAAGTCAGAACTGTATATTTAATAATTGTAGCTCCAGACAAAACATTTTTTCTGTCTAGTAACAATTGGATTTTCAAAATGTTTTGTTGTAATGTGATCAAGGATTATCAATAAAGCTTCATTACAAACACCTTACAGCTGATCATTGCAGCATGGGACTAAAGTAAAAAATCCATAGCTGCACATTTACTTCGCCGATCTCTGCCAATCTGGAATGTCCGACAAAGATTCGGAGCTTCCGCGATTCACTAGGATCGTGCGGCCGAGTTCCGGCATGTGTCGCTTCCCCCGCTGAGGTCCGCCGGAGTTCACCTTCTTCTTCCTGGTGTATGAGTGCTAATCTTGCAACACAATTTGATTTTTTTATTCCGCGGTTTGTCCAAATCAGTCAGGTTGTCCGTCTGCCACGCCCCCCGATTTGTGTTTCATGAAAGCCGGCACGATTACACCAAAATCCGATCGTGTGCGCTAAAAACCCAGGGCAATTCAGCGCAAAATGGAAAAATTCGGGAAACCCGACGGAAAAGCATCTGACGGACCCTTAGTAAATGTGCCCCATAGAATTTCCCCAGTGGTCATAGTGGGCAGGGAGGTCCATCTGTAACTAGAGGTTGCCTGGTTACTTAGGGGTAGAATATTGAATTTTCTTGAAGAATTCTAATAAAGGTATATTAAATGTTAAAAAATCCTACACTGTCTGTATTCTGATGATCTGTGGCTCACGCTCATGTGATTTCAAGTTTACCAGGACACTCTGACTCATAGACCCTGAAATAGATCATCTAACCACGAAAATTTACTGTTAATGTTAATGATGAGGTCTATACAAGCATTTTATTTCACTGTCGGACTGGTACAGAGTTTTCATCTGGACTAATGAAAAAGACAAAAGACTTAAAACTTCAACACCAACCTATCATCAAACCATATATGACATCTCTTCACCCTGAAGATGGTTAGCATACTGCTCTCATACCCCAGCTGTGTTCTGGTTGCCACATGGTATGTTGTTAGGTGTTCTTGTTTCTTTCCGTCGGTTTTTCAGTAAAAAAAAAAAAAAAAACTTTATATGCAGTAAAATGATAACTTTAGATAACTAACATTCTTATACTTGAGTATAAGCTGAGTTTTTTAAAAAAAAATGTGCTGAAAAAAACATATTGGCTTAAACTCGAGTGTATAAAAAAATAAACGTGTACATACCCTCCGGCACTCACCCAAGCGTCTTCTTCTCCTCGCGGCTCATCTTCTCCCTGCATCTCGGGCTTCCCGTCTGTGCAAGTCTATGGTCTCTGCCCACGAACACACTATAACCTGGTGCCGACTGATTACGTCATAGTATCAATGTCTAAGAGCAACAATGGCGCCACCTCACGCAATCCTATAATGAAGACGTGAAAAAAAGTGGACGGCACTCACCAATCTTCAGTTGTGCTTTTCTTTCTTTATTCAAGTGAGAAACAACACACTCACATCCAAGGTATGCAAGGGAGGGGGAGTGGAGGCAGAAAGCCCGTAAGGAGGGACGGCCATTTCGCGCAGCACCGCGCTTCTTCACGCGTCCGTTACGTCATACTGTGCGCTGAGGCACAGCGTTTAGATAGGAAGCCTTCTCTGGCTTCATGGCAGTGCAGGCAGAGCCACATCTAAACAGGAGAAGACAAGCCGTTGAGGAGAAGAGGACACCAGGGGTGAGTGCCATAGGTAATTACTCAGTGGGGGCTTTGCTGCTGGATATTTAATTATTGAGGGAGCTCTGCTGCTGTACCTTTCATTATTAAGGGGCATCTGTCATTTCATTAAAGAGTATCGGTAGTTGCTACGTTTCCCACCCTAGTGTTATACTCAAGTCAATAAGTTTTCCCAGTTTTTTTGGTAAAATTAGGTACCTCGAGTATATATGAGAAAAAAAAGCTCATTTGCATACATTTGGGACACCTTATTTAGTTTATTTGTTGTCATTTTACTAGAAATCAGGATTTGCCCACTAATAATAAAAAATTTACAAAAAAATTGGTCAGTATTTTGCTCACCTTACCAATACATTTCCATTGCAATCAGAGCCCCCCATGTTTTAAATTCATGGACCTTCTCAGGAAAGTAAATTTCTATTTTCTTTTCTGTGAGACTTATATCAAGGCTGTCCTAGGAATGAATGGAGGAAGTGACTTCCTGTCCACATATATGACATGGGGTTAGTAGGTGACCGCGGTGATCAGCTGCTTTCCGCAATCTTCACTGACAAAACTGCACAACTACTAAATGTTACGTTTTATAATTAATGAAAAGAAAAACAACTGGTCCATTACATACTCACTGGTCCATTGTAACAAAGAGGGGAAGCGGAAAAGAAAGGGTAAAGTTGTGAGTGTATAAAATGTAATTTTTATTACATATATTAAAAGGAACCAAGGTACCAGTCCAATTAGTTTCATTGTAATGTTTTGTCTCATAAAATATATTTGTGTGACCACTGTAGTTTGGTGTTATTTTCTACCTGGGGACTGAAAAAACAAAAGGGAGGTCCCCTATGTTCAATACAATGGGGCACATTTACTAAGGGTCCGCACACTGCATTTCCTTCGGGTTTCTCGACTATTTGCTCCGCATTTAACAGGGGGGTTTTGGCGCACGCGAACGGATTTTGGCGCAATCGCGCCGACTTGCATGCAACACAAATCGGGGGGCGTGGCTGTCGGACAACCCGACTGATTCGGACAACGCGTGGGATTTAAAATTCAAATTGTGTCGCAAGACAATACACTCACATACACCGGGAAGAAGAAGGTGAACTCCAGCGGACCTCAGCGGGGAAGCGACACATGATATCAGACACATGCAGGAAATCAGACACATGCACACAATCTTAGTGAATCACGCCGAACTTCATCCTCGTCGGACAACGCACCTCAGGGATCGCGACCAGACTGGGTAAGTGAATGTGCCCCATTATCTCTCACACAATGGAACAATGGTATGATAGTCCTGATGTTTATTATATGGTGGCACTGTGAGTATTGTCCACTTCTAAGCTTATTGCATAAGCTACTGCATAAGCAATTGACATTTTAGCGACCTCATTAGCTTTTCTTATTTAAATGCAATGTTCACCTACCTATACCATACTATATGTGCTCTTAGAAAACTTTTCTGTTGTTTTGTATCAGCCACTGCTAATGGGCACTACTTTCTTAATCCCTGACAATCCATCTAAAGCAACCTTGATTGAATAACGAAACTTGCTGTTGTCTCTCGCTTTGAGGGGAAGGGCACATCATGCAGAAGGAGGAGGACATCAGAGGCATAACCTAGAGCTACTAGGCTCAAAGTAGTGGAAAAAGTATACTAGTGTTCCCTACCATCCATCTACCATTTATAAATATGGTGTAGAACCCTGGATATTGCATGAAGTACAGGCACCACAATCGTATCTATAGTTCTTCACTGCACACACATAACATAAACTGTATATTGACATTTTTTTTATTATTTAGGGCATGACTAATTTATCTGCCTGATCATTAACCCCTCAAAGTCTGGCATTGGGAGAGAGTGAAGCCCACCCATTAGATGGTAATCCAGTCATGCAGAAATTTAGAGGTTCAGCCTCCCTTGATTTGATGGGCATAGGAGCAATGACAATGACAAGGAGCTGATTAAGGTCAATAAGATACTGTGCCCCCCAAGTTTCCGTGATCATTTCATAGCCAGTTCAAAAAGCTTTGTTTTTTAAACTTGGCCTGATGTCCGAGCTTCAAAAATCTGGATTCTATTTCTTTCTACTGGGCTCATTTTTATTGCATTCTTGAAAAGCATTTTGAAGTCACGGATAAAGGGGATCAAAACGTCTGAGATGCACCAGGATGCATTGCTTTCCTTCCATGTAACGCACACAGAATAACTCAGAGAAGCTCACCCAAAACGGGTACCATTGCTCCTTACATGTATATCCACTATACACCAATCTTTTTTAAAGTACTGTCTCTGCCCAATGCAGCTGCCAAACTGAGCCACAGAACTGGAGCTGGCCAGAGTCTAAGGAAATGCTGCATGCTTGTGGTGGAACGAACACGGGAATGTTTGAGAGCGGAGCCACTGGGACAACACTCAAGTTCAGGTTGGCAGCAAACAAAAATTGTTACCATCTGGAAGTTGTTCAGAGAGGGATCTTTGTGAACTGTGGAGCTGGGTGGAGGGAGCGCTGCTCAGAAGTGTAATTACATTTATATGCCGCCATCAACTGAAAATGTTCTGTGTCATAGCTAGAATGAGACTACAATCTTATATGCCTCTAGGCATGAAACCTCCATTACTGTATACGATAGACTTCACATGTGGGTACTTGTATAACATGAAGCTATATCTCCCTTCTTCATATGCAGTCCCAACTCGACTGAGCATGCATGTGCATCGACACACATATGTATTAGTGAAGTGCACTCAGAGGGTGTCTACAGGTGCAGTACTACACATTCTGTACTTCCTGCTACTAGGATGAGCTACTCTTTTGGACACCAGGGGAGGGACACTTCTTTAATCATTATTTTTCTGCTAGATTGTGTATTATAATACAGGACCCTGAAGCAGCTATTAACATTTTCCTCTTATTTAGTTTTCCCCCTTTCTTTAAACCCCTTATGACTCCCTTTTTTTCCTATGACATGCACAGTGAAGCCGGGGTGTAGTACGCTGCCTGCCATACACGTTAGCGCAAGCACGGGGAGCAACAGAACCAGGTGAGCATGAAGGTTTTTTTTTTATAGTGGTCACATAAGGACTTGGTAAATGGCGAGTGCTGCTCACCCCTCCCCTCTCCATAGGTAAAAATGTGCACGTACATGTGCAGTGAAAGATAGAGCAATACGCCAATTTAAATGGATGGATGGATGGCACAGTACAAGAAGCATACAAACTAAATAAAACATCCATGAGAGCAGCCATACACACATTACAAAAAAACATAAGATAAAGTGGCCAATCCCTTTAAGGGCCCAATTCTTTATGCTAAAAATAAGCTTGTGACCTCCCTTTTGTATGCAGTAGCTATAATATTTAGGACTTATTAAACAACTGGTTAAACCCCCAAATAATAACTATCTGTGAAGAGGTTAACTGTCACAGGGATCTGGACCAAAAAAGTGTCACATCTCTTTTCAGAAGACTACAGCCAGGCGTTGGTCCTCATGTCCCAAGAGCGTGCGCAGATTTGGCACAAGAGTATATTTTGAAAGTGTCCTTTTTCTGGTTTCTGATTGATGGTCTGATTCTTTTCTGACTCAAACTGAAGTTAGAAGCCGTATGACACAGCAGCACCACCCATGTAGCAAGAAGGGGGGCAAACAACTGTGGCTGATTACAGAAACACACTCATGGAATTGGGAAAGATAACTACAGCTAGCAATGATGATTACATATAAGATTATCCTAAATAGCTTAGGAATGGACTATTTTTTGGGGGGGGGGGGGGGATTTAGTGATTATTTGATTCAAAATACCAACAAAATGACAATAATCCTATCCATGTCTAAATTCAACACTGCAAAATAAATGAAAACTAATAAGTAACCATGCTGTAGTACTAGGGTAAGGAAGCCTGTGCCTTTTTTGCAGAACACTGGTCATTGTTCATTGAGAGCTATGTCATATCATCTGTTGAGGCTGTGACCTCAGGACGGCAGAATTGTATAAATCCATGAGGCTGCCACAATATTGAGGGGGATACTGTACTGTTTAGCTGTGGTTTATAAATGAATGAGTTTGGCACTGTGTAGTTACAGGATGCTTTAGATATTTTTATACTATATACATGCTGCATATACAGTGATAGTCACCACATGCTATATAGATGCTGTGTATACAGTGACAGTCACCACATGCTATATAAATGCTGCATATACAAAGACACACCACATGTGCAACAACCCTGCCGATGCATAGGCTAGGTAGTTGTTGCGAATAACGCCCCCTCCATACTAGGAACTGCCTAGGGAGACTGATCACCTTGTTAGGAGGTCTCCAAAAGTGGAGAACTTAGTAATTGCAGCTGGAACCACTGCCTGGGAGGGAAATATTTAAAGGGGTTTTCCCACGAACAGAAATTAGGCTCTATCCACAGGATAGGGCCTAAGTTGCTGATTGGTGGGGGTCTCAGTGATGAGACCCTCACAAATCACGAAAATGAGGGGTCCGATGGGGTCCCACGTACCTCTGTTGGACCCCTTGTCACTCCATCAAAATAATGGAGCAGATGGCCATGCATGACCGTTCTGCTCCATTAATATCTAAGGAGATCCGTGAAATGGGGCACTCGACAATTTCCATCAGCTCCATAGAGATTAATGGAGCAGAACGGTCAGGGGTCCGACAGGGGTTCGCGGGACCTCTTCAGACCCCTCGTTTTCATTTTTGTGCTTCGTGCCTGTGGACATGGCCTAGCTTGTGTTCGTGGGAAACCCCTTTAACATATCAATTGTCTGTAACCAATGATATGATGTGTTTTAATTGTAATGCTGGAAGCTGGTTGGATAGTGCTGCCCCCTCACTAGGGGAGTAGGAAAACCCCCTTGTTGGTGGGAGCACGTGACCAGTCCTGCAAACAGAGCATTCTAGAAGAATTCTCTCAACAGGAGAATATAGCACCTGCCTGTGCTACACAAGCCAATGTCATACTACCAGGAAGCAGAGGTGTCTCAGACAGATGCCTGACACATTGGGCAAGAACTGTAAGTTGATTTGCACAACGTTGCCCGCGTGTGATCCCTGGATCAGGCTTCTTCACCACCACAGGCTTCCATCACCCAGGGATTCCTATATACACATCAGGGGTTAACCCAGGGAGAAACCTCTTTCATCAGCCTCTCCCTCCATATTTCTTGCACACACCACATGCTGGAGACCTGCCAGGCTGTAAACCAGTCCTCCAGTCCCAATACCAATCACCCTGACCATAGAGTGCTCAAGGCCGCATAAGCAAGCCACTCCGGTATTCTGGGCCCCGGCTGTCTCCAGCCACCCAAAGAAAGCTCAGGGCCCAGTGGGTGATGTTGCCCATGCTATATACATGCTGCAGATACAGTGACAGTTACCACATGTTTTATACACACATGGGAAAATGATTGGTACCCTTCGTTTAATGAAAGAAAAACCTACAATGGTCACAGAAATAACTTGAATCTGACAAAAATAAGTAATAAAGTAATAAATTACATTTCTATAAACATTAACAGTTGAAAGGCAGACATTACTTTTCAGCCATGCTTCAACAGTATTCTTTTAAAAATAAGACAATGCACTTACATGCACCAGGAAGAAGAAGGTGAACTCAGTCGGACCTGAGCAGGGAAGCGACACATTTAGAATATCGGGCGCACAATCTTAATGAATCGAGTGCATGATCGTCGGACAATGCGCTTTGGATGAACTCCAGTGGCCGGCTTAGTAAATGTGCCTCACTGAGCTGTATATATAATCACTGTGCTGTATATATAATCACTGTGCTGTTTGAGGCAAAATAAAAAGTTCTCTGGAGCTTAGAGCTAAAGGTAAAACTTATGAGACCATCTCAAAGCAGCTTGATGTTCCTGTGACTACAGTCTCTAAATTGCAAGGCAAAATTAAGGAAAAAGGAGGGAACCTATTCCTCTTGTTTACATGCAAATAGTATTGTTCACAGCATTATCTAAGGGGTTAAATATCTGTACCCTAAAGACAGCCGGAAATACTGACATCTGGGTTGAAATTGACCGATTGGCAATTCATGGTTGTTAGAAGATTTATCTACATATTTGAAGCAACCTTTCCTCATCATAAAACTGTTGGCTTTGATAGAAAGGTAGTTAGATTTTTTTCTTAGATGTGTGACTCATAAAACCTGAAACCAGCCTTCTTGAGGTTTGGACTCCGCTACGTAGGACTTGTAGGAAAATGCTCACAAGACAAGCCCTTCAGGGAACTGATGAGAATCAGCAAAGATGAAATAGAAGACAAGCATGGATGTGGGATTATTCTGGTTGTACTGCACTGGCAGACAAGCCCAATATTGACTCGAATCAGGTCATAGGACACTGGCAGCCATTATGGTCATGAGAATATATAGGTCATGGGTCACTGGTAGGCAGACATGGAGTGAGACAGGATGGGTAACAAAGAACTTCCAGATGTGGTTTGCCGACAATCCAGGTCTTACACCAGACTCCCAGTTGAATGAGAAATCACTCAACAATTATTGAAGGCATGTGGCTCCTAATGAATAAGGGGCACAGAAGAGATGAAGATGGGCAAATAAAATCAGACCATTTAAAAGAAACGCAGCTTTACTTTATATATTAATTGAAATCCCTTTGCAACGATGACCCAAAATTTAAAAGAAATATGCTCTTCCGTGGGGTGATCTTTGGACAGGTTTGGATGTAAAACAGTCTAAGGCAGTTGTCATAGCTGATCGTGGGAACAGTATGGGAGGTGAGCACATCAAATGAAAGCCTGACAAAATGGATAGATAAGAGATATGGCTGCAGATGTGCCAGCAAATGATTTCTTTATAGAAGAGGTCGTAGTAGTAGTTTAATGCAGCAAATCTGGTGACATTGTCCCTTTAAAGGACATCTACCACCAGGATCAAAGATTGTAAACCAAGCACACTGACATACTGGTGTATGCCCCCTCTGGCAGGATCTGCTCTTCTTTTAGCTTCTTATGCGCTCGTTTTTACAAAAGAAAGGCTTTTAAATTACCATATTTTTTGGCGCACCGGAGTATAAGGCGCACCATCAATAAATGCCTGCTAAAACATCTAGGTTCATATATAAGGTGCACCTGATTATAAGGATGAATGAGCAGCAGGTGGCAGACCTGTGCACAGCTCAAGGCAGCTGTTTTCTGTAAGTGCAGTTCATATACAGTACAGGCGGTCCTCTACTTAAGGACACCCGACTTACAGACAACCCATAGTTACAGACAGACCCCTCTGTCCTCTGGTGAAGCTTTCTGAATGCTTTACCATAGTCCCAGGCGGCAATAATCAGCTGTAAGGTGTCTGTAATGAAGCTTTATTGATAATCCTTGGTCCCATTACAGCAAAAAATGTTTAAACTCCAATTGTCACTGGGGCCAAAATTTTTTTTGTCTGGATCTACAATGATAAAATATACAGTTTTGACTTACATACAAATTCAACTTAAGAACAAAACTCCGGACCCTATCTTGTACGTAAGCCGGGGACTGCCTGTATATAAGGCGCACCGGATTATAAGGATGAATGACCAGCAGGTGGCAGACCTGGGCACAGCTCAAGGCAGCTGTTGTCTGTAAGTGCAGTTCATATATAAGGCACACTGGACTATAAGGCACACCTTTGATTTCTGAGAGAATCAAAGGATTTATTGTGCACCTTATAGTCCAAAAAATGCGGTATGCAAATGAGCCTCAGGTGTTCCAGGATCAATAAGTGTCAATAGAGGCGGGAGCCCCTCTGGCTCATTTACACAATAAAAGTGGATCCTGTAATAGGGGGCACACACCAGTATGTCGGTGTACTTGGTTTACAATTCTTTATCCTGGTGGTAGATTTCCTTTAAAGTTAGTCATACAGTTTACATAGCTACAAATTTGGTGGATTTAATTGGTCCCTTTTTTAAACCTTAATTGGCATAATTAAATTCTTACATCAAAAAATCTGGCTTCTTACCACAAAAAAAAAGTAAAAGTTAATGTTAAGTTTAAGGCCATGAACTATTTGCGGTAACGTATCAAATATTGATTTAGAGTATAAACCGATGTGAAAAGGTCTGAGAGCTTCATTCAGCGAATTTGTTCTACAGTTTCAGCAAACCTTTCAGTGCACAGACAGTTTTAATGAAGTGTTGTGCTCTAATCTCTCGTCACATGGCACTTAGTTATGTCAGGAACAGTCGGCTCGGCTTGATATAAATATTAAATAGCAAACAGGCCAAGAGGGAAATTGCAGGGCTCTTTCAAAGATATCTGGAATTATATTCTCCACGATTGCAAATGCAAGCAATTCTACTTGGGACTGGCCTGAGGCCAAGAGGCTCTTGGTTTCTGTGCTCTTTGTAGCCATAGCCTATATATTAAGGACTTTTAAGTCAAGGCTCTTAAGCCCTATCAGGGAAGTCCATTCATTCATATAGTTTTTTTGGGAATACAGTTGGGAAATATACTATATGTGCCGTAGATTTTTTTTGTTCCAGTCTAAGCCAAAAAGCACATTACTGTTGTTTTACTCAAGACCACCGAGCTGAGCTTGTTAGAAATTCCTCTGCTGTAAAAACCACAGATTTCGATTTCCCAAAAATGATGCGCATTTAAATTATGTGTAACCAAGGCTGAGCTTTTCCTTCGAGAGTATAGTGAAAACATTATATAACAATAGCTTTATTAATTCATAGAAACTTGAACATGGATGAAAAGTTGAAAAGTTCCTTACAGTAGAAAAAAATCTTATATTTTAGATGCTGGTTTCGTTTTTTTTCACAAAGAGATTTGCACTGAAATTGTCCCCGAATTGCCTGACACATCAACCCCATTACAGAATATTACATTATCTGGCAGTAGAGCAGGTTGCTTATGAACCATATGCTGGTAGATGAGTGAATGGATTAATAGTCATTGTGCTGGAGTACTGATAACAGGGGGTAAGGACTAAACTTGGGAAAACTGACTCTATAGGCTTAGGTGTTCTAAAAACTCAAAAAATCTAGTGTCTAGCAAATAGCCACAAAGTAACTAATCCCTTCTTTTTAAGCAGAACACTGAGGATTATGTGCTCGTAAAACTATACCGCAATACAAAATAGCCATAAAAGTCAGGTGAGAAAGTTTGAAGAAACAAAACACCAAATCTCAAATATCCGAAGAAAAAAATATTGTATGTGCTAAAAAAATCTATGTCATATAAGATACAGTTATGGGATTCAATGAGATCTTTAGTCAGATGTAGACTGAGTTATAACCTCATTTAGCAGGAGTGACCGGCGGAGGTTAATAGGTCTTCTGCGTGCAGTAGATGTGACGGAGCTCTAAATGCTGAAACAAGATACGGTGTCTGAAACGCAGGTTTGCCTGTGTGTCTGTACTGCCAGAGAATAGGGCCGGTAGTGAGAAACATATTCCAGTAAAGAGCTTGTGAGGGCAGGGACAACTAGAAGAAAAAAATGCCAGTCTAGACTCCTATTGTGTATATCAAAACCAGATGAGAGTGAACTCCCGCCCAGAATACCTATTTACTCTACAGACGGTCCCCGAGCAGTAAATGCATCCATTTATAAGGTGGTCCTGCCCAAATATGCCTCAAATAAACATCTTAATGTGTTATAGGATCTAATGCAGCTAAGTGTAGGTATTATATGGAAGAACCCATACGGTTGAGTTCACATCCATGATATTAATTCAGTTTTTTCTGATAATAATAATAATTCTTTATTTAAATAGCGCACACAGATGACGCAATGCTGCACAGAACTTGTCAAATCGGGCCCTGTCCCCATGGGGCTCACAATAATAATCAACCTAACAGTATGTTTTGGAGTGTGGGAGGAAACCGCAGTACCCGGAGGAAACCCACGCAAACACTGAGAGAACATACAAACTCTTCTTCAAAGCATCAGAAAACCAGAATTTAAGCTGTGATTAATCAGACACACCCGGCGTACAGTGGTCCGCTCTGACAATGGGTCCACCTGATTCTGTATTGGCGATTGTATCACACAAATAGTGCATGCTAAATGTATTGGACTCTGGGACATGTACTAGTGATGGAGCCTGTAATGCAGTTCTGATCACAGTTACTCTAAGGCATATCCTAAGTTGACATATTACTGGTAATAGCCCAGGGTAGGGCCTAAAGGAGTCATCTGTTGCTTTAGTGTGGACTGTTTTTGTATCTACATGTTGTAAGCATGATGGCAACCAAAGGGTCCAAGATCAGTAGGACCCTCACTCCAAGTTCACAAGATTAGAGACTTATTTCTATGCATTCTGTTTCATCAGAAACAAGTTAACCTGATGGTAGTTTTGCACCTCCTTGATGTATATTAAAGGAAATTTACCATAAAAATTCAACATGATAAACCAGGGACACTTATGTATAGATCCAAGGACCATGATTGTGGTAATATTAATTATTTATAACAAATTGTTGAATTGTGCTAATGAACCAGAAGAGGGGCTTTGCCAGATCCCCTCCATACTGCAGCTTCACAGGTTGTTACACTGGCTCAACTTACCCCCTGCCCCCTAAGCACTTTCCCCTCCCTCTGCCTGATCTAGTCTGACAGCAGTAGAGTAACATTGGGAGGATGAAAGTGTTCCTGCACAGTCTAACAGCCTCTGAAGCTGCAGCACAGGTTTTGGTAATGCCCCCAGAACACTTCTGGCTCATCAGCATAATTTTAAAACTTGATTTTAGACAGAAGGAGACCATTGAATAACAAATATAAGCAGATTACCACAGTTACAGAACCTGAATCTATGAGTAAGTGCAGGGTCAGCTATAGGTTTCAGTAGGCACCTGGGCGAAAGTAGGCCCCTGTGTAAAATCATCTGCTTTCTAGGGTCTTACATTTGTGTTAATACAACTAAAGTAATAATAATAATTAATAATAATTATTAATTATTTGCAGTGAAATCACGTGGCGGTATTAAAAATTCAGAAATTAAAACAGTTTCCTGTTCTCTAAAATATTCCCTAATTTATTTATACCAAACACCCCCTTCATGGTTATTTTATATAAAGCTCCCCTCACCCCCTATGGACTCCTTATGTACAGCCAGCAACCCTGGGTCCTGGCACTTGCTCAGGTATGCCCTGTCGGCGCTGGCCCTGGGTAAGTGTCTCTGGTTTATCATGCTTTAAAGGTAGATATCCTGTAGATAAGGTTCAAAGAGCTGTGGATGAATCAATAGCCACAAAACCTCCATACCCTCAAGTAACAGTGTATAGAAGAGGTCCTCCGAAACCATGTGAGAGACTGATAAAGTCCTACAGACAAGCGATTCTATTCCATTTTTGGGAAATAGTAATGTCATGGTGATATCTGTTGTTCTTCATCTGATTTTAGGACCTTCTAAAGACCACATTGTTTGTTTTACTTTCCTTTCCACATGACTGTCACTTCCATCTGGTCACTGTTCAATCCTCACTAAATCTATTGTAACTGAAGTAACTTCTCAACTTCTGGAAATGCCATTTACACATTTCTTCAGCAGAGACTAAGGCTATGTACTGTATGGAATTCTGCATACTAACGAAGCGGTATGCCAGAAATGCTATGCAAAACATAAACAGAAAAGCAACGATAATTGACTTTTCATGCTCAAAGGGTTATTGTGTGAGTCCGACAGGAGGCCTGACTTTTCTGACCTTTTGGAAGATTTTTTTCCCCTCTGTGTTTTGTTAGTAATTGAGAAAAAGGAAGGAGAGAAAGCTAATAACGAAGGAATTCATTGCAGTTGTTGGAGGTGGGGATTTGAAAAAACCTCTGCTTGGTTAACCTATTGCCAGGCTTCTGTTGGGCTCATACAAAGGCACATTGTCCTGATCCGTGGGGCTCACGCAGACCATGTACATAGCTCCAAAAGGGTAATCTCAATGTTTGAGCTCTAATTCAGCGTGGCACCCTGCCACGTTACACCTCGGCTTTATTACTGCCTTTCATTTACTCTAATTTTCTCATGAAAATAAACCTTTGAAGGTACTGTATTTTTTCTTTTAAGTGGGCAAATAATTGAAAAACTTACTTGAAAATATAGACATTTTCCCTATAGGATAAAATAAAGCATTTATTAAATATTGTCATTTCTGAAGGACCACCACAAATGTAAAAGGATTAAAAAAAAAAAAAAAAAAGCACAGCGATTACCCCCCATAAAGGCGCAATGGCGGTGTGTTTACTTCATTTGGCCATAATAATAATAATTCCTTTATTTATAAAGTGCACACATATTACACAGCACTGCACAGAGTTTGCCAAATCAGTCATCAATATTTCTGACCTGTCCTTATCTTGTCTAATAAGCTGCTCAGTTTACTGCTCAGCTCCATCTTTAGTGAGGAACAGAGTAGTGTGAGACACCTTTAGGAGGAGATAGCAGTAACATATTTCTCACCAGAGCCTTATTCACATTTATACTACTGGCTACTGGGGGCAGACACTGTGACTACTGGCCACTGGGGTAGACTCTTTGACTACTGGCTAGCAGGCACTGTGTCTATAGGCTACTTTGGACAAGATCTCAAGAATTGTGACTAATGGCTACTGTGGGGCTGTTTCTGTGACTAATGGTTTCTTTGACTGTTGGTTACCATTTTACGGCAATGTGACTAGATTTGCTACTGTGTGGCAGTACTATTAATATATTGGTAACTGTGAGGGGAAAGTTACTATAATGGTTGATGTGGGGACATAAAAGTAATCTCTAGGGCAGCGATGGCAAACCTATGGCACGGGTGCCAGAGGTGGCACTCAGAGCCCTTTCTGTTGGCACCCGGGCCATCGCCCCAGCACACCAGACAGGACTCAAAGAATCTTTCTGCAGTTGCAAGCCACTTAAAAGATGCTGCTTTCAGACATATTTTGATACTTGCTTCTCTTCTTAGAACTGTAGGAAGAGGGAGACTGAGCAGACAGGGCCAAATTATCTTTGGAGGACCTCCTGCTGGCCCCATGATTCTCTGTGTACAGAGGGACACCGGAAAGAAGCTAAAATAATGCAAATTTTCCCTCCTTTCTACTGTGTTGCTGTCCTCAGGAGGCCAATATGATTGACAGTCGTTGAAGAACAGGGAGCAATAACTTAATGCTTTAATTTATGGTTGGCACCTCGCGATAAATAAGGGGGGGTTTGGGTTGCAGTTTAGGCACTCGGTCGCTAAAAGGTTTGCCATCAATGCTCTAGGGGAACAAAAGAACAGTATTAAGTTTGTGATAATAACATAGAGGAGATGATAATAAAGTGAGAAGCCTACAATTTTGGGGTTGCTAAATCTGCAGAGAAGAGCCAAGGCTAAAAGAAGCTTACCTGGTGTCCAGGTGGAAGAAGAAGAGACTCCTCCAATCAAAGATGTCATCAGATTTATAGTAAGCGAGCTGAAGCTCCTGGCATTGATGGGAAAACTGCTCTTAGCTATAACAAAATAGAATGGGTTGACAAAATATATTTTATATGTATTTATCTCTCTCTGACTGTTTCTGTGTCTCTTTCTCTCCGACTGTATCTGTTTACCTCTCTCCGAATCTCAGTGTGTGTCTCTCTCTGAAGTCTCTGTGTCTCTCTCTTTGACTGTCTCTTTGTCACTCTCTCTGACTGTCTCTGCGTCTCTCTCTCTGACTGTCTCTGTCTCTCTCTAACAGTCTCTATGTCTATGCGGAGATTTTTCAGAAGCGTCTGAGAGCAGAACTGTTCAAGTTGCCTATGGCAACCAATCAGAGGTCAAGTTTCATTTTCCCACAGCTGTTTATAAAATTACAGCTGAGCTCTGATTGGTTTCCATGGGCAACTGAAACAGTTTCACCTCAGACATTTCTGATAAATCTCCCCCTATCTTTGTATCTCTATCCATCTTACTTCACACATAAGATGTCCTATGGTTCTAATGCAGTAAATATGTATAAACTTGTTTTTTGTGCGGTATTTACTGTAAGTATGGGGTTTGGTTCAAATGCTTATGTATAGAACTTGGTTATGTGGCTATATTTCTGGTATGATCTATGCTTTGCTGTATTTATTATGCTCTTCTGTATTTATGCAGTTAACACAACATATTTGTATTTACGGTTTGGTGAAGGGGCTGTCTTTGTCTATGTATGAGTTAATAGGTTAATTAAATCATTTTAGATAGAAAAAGGTTGAATTAAATATTATATTAACCCTTTTAGGAGTCGTTTTCTAATTTGTTTTTTACCCCCTTCATTCCAAAAGCTATAACTTGTTTTATATTTCCGTTAATAGAGATGTAAATAGGATTGTTAACTATAGGAGAAATTGTACTTTTTAGTGGCACAAATTTAATATTCCATGAAATGTACTGGAAAGCTGGAAAAAAAAAATCCAATTGCCGTGAAATTGACAAAAAAAAGGATTTGCAGCGTTTTCTTGTTGGCTTTGTTTTTACAGCATTTTTGTACGTTCCAAATGAGACTTCCCCTACACTCCTTGGGTCTGTACGATCACAGGGATACCAAATTACCAAAATATACCAAATATATAGGTTTTAGTAGATTTTTTAAGGCCAATAACTTTTTTATACTTCAGTGTACGGACCTATATAAGGTGTCATGCTGACATTTTAATATCAGTTTGGGAACTATATGACCGTTTGATTATTTTTTAAACAAATATTTATGGATGGAAAAAGTGGCGATTTGGATAATTTGGGCGCTATTTTCTGTTATGATGTTCTTGGTTCAGAATAATCTTTTTTATATTTTGATAGAACAAGCATTTTGAGATGTGGCAATACCTAACATGTTTATAATTTTTACAGTGCAACCAAAACCCAAATTACTAAGTGCGAAAATAACAACTTGTTACAGAGCAGGAAGCAATAAGTTATATCTTTCAATCATATTGTTCTCCTGAACACGACAATGCAGTTGAAAAAAGGAAAAGAAATTTGGATTATTATTGTAGCTGGAGGGTATCTCTGACCAGAAAAATCATAGGCCCCGAAGTAGAAGGTCCAATGATAATCCAGCCCACTCTATACCTAGAGAGATCAGCCGGTGAGATCTCTCCATACACCCCATGCTGCACCAGGACATTATAGTATGTTATGGTGCAAGTAGGGCTTGCTTAATATCAAATGCAATTTAAATATTGGAATTGTTGATTAGAGGCGGTATCATTTTTATCTCATGCTGCGCTACATTTCTTGTTCCCAAAATAGAGAGCCTGTTGTTAAATATTTGAACCCTGGGAGGAGGTATCTTCCCCTGATAGAATATATTAAATAGTTTCTTACATAACCCTGAACTCATTTAAAGAGGAACAGTTTACATCTCCGTTTTCGGTTTCAGTTGTGAGCATCAGTTGTGACAAAACGAGGTGCAGATAAACACATAGAACTAGTGCAAGTTTTTCCATTATCCTTAATTAGTGCAGGTTAAGGTTCAACATCAAATATGCTAATTAGGCTCTCAGCAAGTTTGAACAACTCCAGAATAGTGGACTGTTGTCTATTAAAATGTAAAGTTGATAGAGGTGGTGAATGTTCCTCTTTACCCTGGCACCACAACTCCTCCAAACATTTATCTGGCAATATTACAGGCAGTTAGCCCCATTGCTTGCTTTATTTGTATGATTGTTGGAGTTTCGGGTGCCAATGCCTATCTTGAGGATAAAGCATTCTGGGGGATGTTTGACCTTTTGATCACTTTTTATCCAATTATGAGTGGCGACAAGTGTAAATTTAGAAATATGTTTCAATTATGATGTTCACCGTATGGGATAGTTATTTAAATATTTTAATTGATCGGGCATTTGGACACGGTGACAACTAACCGCAACTCTGCTTCTGTCATGTAGTGTTAGATTATTTGTGTAACATGAGGTAATATGTTTATGTGCAACCTCATCTGTTACATCTCACCCCCATGTTTTTCCTCCTCTCCTTATACAGACCCCCATACTCATTCAGTGAGCCCCCCCCCCCCCCATCATGTTTTCTCCCTTTTCCTAAGGCCCTCATGGCCCTCATGTTTTCCCCTCTTCATTCAGTGAGCCCTCCTTATGGTCTCCCCCTCTGCATTCAGTTCCCCCCTCATGTCAGTGCCATGTTCTCCCCCTCTTCAATCAGTAAGCCCCTCACATTCTGCTCCTTTTCAGTGAGCACCCCTTTGAGCTTTCCTTCCCCCTGGTTTAGTTACCTCCCCTAAACCTCACCTCACAGTCAGTAGCCCTCACATCTTGTACAGGGTGCCATCTGTGCACTGCCTTGCCTCCCTCCCCCCAAATTGCCTCATGGGTTGTGCGCCTCTGAGTTGCAGCTTCAGAGAGCCTAGTAACCATGCCTGTATGTACCTTCTTCAGGTACGTTAGGGGAGAGTCATTACATTGCTCCAAAGTCCCACTCATCTCCTTTTAGTGGCTACAATAGCATTCAACCAGAAGTTGCAACAATCCTGCTTCTACTAACAGCATATTCAAAAGTATGAATACACGGTTCTCCCAGGCCAATACCTAACACTATGTGCAGATTTGCATAGTGAAAACTCATTTTAAAGTGGAGTAGTCATGTTTTCCAACAACTCCAGCTTTCAGTATCCATCTAAAGCCATCACTCAATGAATCTGGCAATTCTGTTGTTCTTAACAGCGATATGTGAACAAATGAGAACCCCAAATTCTCACTGGTGGCAAAATATAGAAGCCCCTCCATTCTTCGCATTTGATTTCTGTTAAAAGGGGCGACTTTGGCAGTGACAGTTTCTGTGCATCCAAAGATCTTTGTGTCACCGGCAACATTGCATAAATGAATGGGGTTACATCGCACTGTCAAAAAGAAATATAGCTCATGCACCGGCATCACCCCCGCCACCACAGTGGATACATCATGAGGCTTATGATGTATCCGCTGGCCATGCTGGCTGAAAGACATAACTACGGCAGGTCCGACCTGGCAAGAACACCCTCTGCATACTCACTCTGCCAATGGCTGGGCCCCTCCACACCCACATCAGATCAAGACTAAGGCTTTTAGCTTAAACGTGTCAATCAATTTTTGTGTTTTTACCCAATATACTTAATGCTGTTACACTAATAGTAACTTTTTATATGAGGACGAACAAGCCTGCGCTGGAATTTTTCTGCTTGTTCACATGGCGTGGAGGTGGCTCAGTCACCGTAGAAATTGCAATTTCTTGCAGTGCGCAAGAAATTGCGATTATATCAGTGCTTCTACACCAAAAAACTGCTGTGCAGTAACGAGTAATTTTAGACAAGACTAGACTTTCTACATATAGTAAGAGAGAAAAGATTTCCCACTGAATGATATGTGGTGGCTTTAGCATTCCAGAATAGGGGGGAAATTCTCAGCGGGAGAAATGTGAGGGGGATGAGGAGGGGGTGAAATAACTTTTGAAAGTGTAGAAAAATCGACATAAGGCTCCGAGAAGAACATGTTCTTGTGTGAAAGAGAGACATATAATACTGTAACAGGAACTACAGCACTGAGTACTTGGTTTGAGGTTTATAGGGATAAATTATTGGGATAAACCACTAGAACGAGAGAAAGGAATGTGACAATTCAGAACTTCCTAATAACCCTAAGGATTATCTTATCAGAAGTCATTTACACTGATTCCTCTGCACGATTCTGCGACTATCAGGCTGCACTGGAGTTTCACAATGCTCTCACTAGTTTTCTTGTATTTTGTGCGTATTTATCATTATTGTCCACTATTGCTTTAACAGAATGGTATGGTCCTAATCAGGGTCTCCTTGTTGTAAAAACTCCTGCTGTGCCAAAAGGATGTTGAGTGACACAATGGGTGTTCCTAGAAATAAAATTCCTGAACCCTGGCATCAGAGGCTAATGTCTAGGTTACATCAGAAGTAAGCTCTGTCTGTAATGTATCTGGGTATATGGGTTCAGAAATCTCAGTTGAAGTCATCATGGGTAGTTTGTACAAAGTCATTAGTGATGAACACTTTACTGGGGCCCCATCATTCGACCGAATTAAAAATCCCAAGTTCCACCTTTCTTTTCTTCCAAACAAAGTATAGATTTTTCAGTATCCAGGCTTTGTGTAACTCCTACACCTCCAATCTCATCTCCTTCATTGATATTTTCTTATGGAATAGCAGACAAACATATCTGCTGCTGATAGAAGGTCATGTGCTAATATTTCATCACTTATTGCATCCCCATTCATGTTGGTGTATGTGTAATTAGATTTAGGAGCCTAGAACCATTCGTTTCAGCACCCAATATGCTAATTTATCTCACCATTGTCAGGTTGGCCATCCTTGGATATCTGTCCCTTTCCAAGCCTGTCCATTTTGGGAACCAAATGTAATGGCATACTGGAGACCAGAACAGCACAGATTCATGTTGGTAGTGCCAGCTGTACAGAGAATACCTCAGAATTGAAGGATCAGCGCCTCCTAAAGGATTTAGGGGAAGGTGGAGGTAGTGAAAGGTTCTCTTTCTAGCTTTTCATTTGATTCAGTTTTCCTTTGTGGGAACAGTGTATGGCAGTATAAAATCTGAGCTGACATTTCTATGATTTAGTCAGTCCTTATTACCCACAATACACACAATGATTGATAGCTTTCTGTTTACACCCAATAATACGGTAAAGTCGTCAATCATTATGTGTGTAGGTGGGGTAATAAGGATTCTCTTTGTCTGCCCTAGGAGTCATATCAGGATTAACTCTCCTTTTTAACCTAAAGTGAATCTGTCAGTAGTTTTGACCATACAAAGCTGACGACGGTGTAAGGCAATGGTGGTGTACCTACGGCACGGATGACAGGTGACACTCATAGCCCTGGAGTTATAATCCAGCTCTGCGGCTCCTGCAAGGACTCTTGAGAATTTGTGGGAACAGTGTATGGCAGTGTACTGCAGAATGCTCTTTAGGATCCACCCAGAACACTGTAAACCTGGATTAAAATTAACTTATCACAGTCCTGCTGCTACTTACTACACCCACACAAAGCTATGGTTAAACAGATCTCCAGGGTCAGTACAGTTTATTATGGTAAAACCTGATGACCGATTCCCTATTAACATTCCAAATAATATAAATATAAATATATATATATATATATATACATATATATATATATCACTAAGGGCAATATTCATTTAAACTTTCACATAGGGCCACAAATATTACCGGTTAGCTTCACTATAAGCAGACACATATTTGTTGATCTGGAGGGATATAGTATAAAAGGTCTTTCTCATAAATGACACTTATTCCTTATGTAAGTGGTGCGATCACACTGGTGGTCCACAAGTCACCCCCGCTTTATTCACCTCTAGGGGACACATAATTAAAGAAGAAGGAGATCCACGGAGCTTAAACGTACTTCAATAGTTTGTGGTATTTTATTAGTGCATATTAGTCATGGCAATCGCAGCAGCAGTATTTAGTAAGTAGTGCATTTGTATATCGCCTTTTACATCAACTGAAAGTTTTGATCAATCAATGGTCATTCATTGGCTTATAATGATACAGTGAACTGCACCAGAGTCATATAAGGCCTCATACACATGAACGTGTGCCCTCTGTGAGACGAAAGTAATGGGCCGTGTGCTGTTGATTGCTGCCCATCTGACATCAGCAGGCGATCGCTGCTAATCCCACCGATGTCCATAGGAATGACTGCTCAGGCTACAAAGACGGGCAGAAATATGACAGTGCTATGTGTGTCCAATAACAATCAATGGGGCTGTGAGTTTGCTGCTATTTGTGCTATAGCACATGAGGCTTTACAGTATATGGGGTTTAAAGGGCTATTCACATCTGCCCATTGACATGTAATACATTTCATCTGCCATATGCATATATTTCTTGAAATGCATGTTATTAAAAAGAATTTCTCTTAAAGGGGTTGTACGGCAATTCTAGGTTAAAATTTTAAATCCTAGTATCTCTATTAGATGCTCCTTTCATTTAACCAAGTCATCTAATTTTTTTTGTTTTGAAAATCATTTTTAAAGGCTTTTTACCTTAACTCCAGCGGCCTTGCAGCAGAGACAGATCCGTACATGTAAGCTAGTGTCCTACAAACTACTAATTTCTGTAACTAAAAAAACCAGCAGGAATCGCTAAGAACATTGAATTACTTCATGTATTGACCTTATGGGTATGTATGTGAAGGACAATTACCATGGCCGTATAACCCCTGTAAATGTAGTCATATGGTCCCTTTGATGGTTGTCTTGGATACAACCAACTCTGCTGGCGTGAAAAAAATTGTTTTTGCATGTGAAATATGCATGTGAGCTACTGCATGTCCCACCGCCATCCTGTGGTAAAGAACCACTTGGCCTGTGGAGAGTGCAGTGGTGGACAGCTATCTCTTTTCTGAGGGACAACATGGCGACATTAATGGGTACTGTACATAGGTAAGACATTTTTTATAACATGTAATTGAAGAAATTAAATGGGAATGCCTACATGTAAATACCGCTAATGGTTGTGAAGAGAAAATTACCTTGCATGCAACTATTTTTTATTATAAGATGTTGTGTTTTCCACACTACACTAATAAACAAAATGAAAACAACTGCAGTAGAAGGGCAATTACATCTTTTAGGGTACAGAATCACAAAGGTTCAAAAAATTCTCAATTTGGGCAAAAATGGACAATAAATAAGTAATTGTGTCTATTTTCACCAAAACAATACTAATGCCAGGGGTGTAACTACAGGGGTAGCATCCATAGCAGCTGCTATGGGGCCCGCTGTGTCAGGTGGCCCTAGTTTCTTAGGTATTGGGTGTGTATATGCAGTATGTCTATATATGGTATTGTATGTATATGCATATGTCTGTGTATATGATGCATATGTGTATTTTATACTGTATGTATGTGTGTATATGCTGTATGTATTTATACATGGTGCGTGATTGTAACTCACATGTGCAAGTATACAGATATGTATATTTTTTTTAAGGGGGAGGGGGGATCCCATTTAGAAGTCTGCTATGGGGACATGCCTCTCCTAGTTACCCCACTGACTAATGCTACATTTGTTCCCATGCAAACTGGAACAAGACCCTTTAGGCTGCTATACCACCCGTTTATGCCCTTTAGGCTCCTCCTGCTTTATTTAAAACAAATTGATTTGCAAATATATCAACTACCATTACACAAATATATGTTAGAGGTGTTGATATCAAATGCAATTTGTATTTGCATGAATGTTGCCCAATGTATTTATTTAGGGCATATACGATTATTTTTTACTATCCTTGGGAATAAAATAATTTCTTTGCGCTTGAACAAAATTGTGCCCATCCATAGCCTGTGTCTGATAGGGTCTACTAAACTGGGTCAGGATGAGTTGTAACACAGATCTGGTGCTGCTGCTGATAGATATAATTGACTACCTGCCATTATTTTGTACCAGTTTATCATAATTGAAATGCTGAAGCTTCTATTTGTTGAATTTGTTTTCACCGGAAAAATACACCAGATTTTGGTTCACCTGCTTTTTGTAATAACCTAGGCCACACCTATACATTTACCCCATTGTGATTGAACTAATGTACACATCATCCGGCATTTCATACTTTCAACTGTGTTCCAAATGACCAAATTTAATCACTTATCAGTGTGTGAGACCTGGGAACACTTGGTGGGACACGAGATGGCCGAGTAGGGATTTGTGGCGTGACTGTAAAAGAGTCATTAATAGCAGGATAAGGCCCCGCTGTGGGAAGTACTGGTGAGTCCAGAGATATAGTGGAATGGACAGGGGAAGATCCCGTCGGAGAAGAAGATGGATTCCCTGTTGATGCAGAATCGGCAGACCTACTCTGAGGTGTTGGAGTTGAAAATGGAGAGCTGTGGAAAGAAAGAATAGGAGTATAAGCTTGGACTATTATTAAGATGTATCAAAAGAAAACTCTTTAGAAGTACATGAATCTCTGTATTGATTACTATTGGGTTACATACAAGATAGGTTCAGTAGGGTTGTTCTGTATGGTTGAATTTGTATGTAAATCAGGCATCCTTTTAAAGGGGTTGGCCCCTTTACGTAATGTTTTTGTAATGTGTTTGTAAGTGTTTGGGGGGCAGGATATCAGGTAATTTACCAATATACATTTATTACAAGTTCTGCTCCACTTTCTTGATATGTAAAGTGAAGCCTCTTTTACCTCATCTGTCTTTTACCTCAGACATTCAGACAGTCCTGACCATAAAATGGCCACAGAGAGAGGGTCATGTGATCTCTAACTATCCATGAGCAATCACCCTGCCAGGATGCTATGATAGTAATCATGAATATAAGGTTAAGGCCCTGGCAGGGTGATTGTTCATGTACAAAAAGCCATCTGTAGCCATTTTATGGTCAGGCATATCTGGCTGATGAGGTAAAAGGCATTCAAGAAAGTGGTTCAGAACTTTTGTAAAATTTATATTGCTACATTACCTGATATCCTGCCCCCAACACTTACAGACACATTACAAAACACATGAGGTAAAGTGGCCAACCCCTTTAATCTACATGACGGATATTCTAAGAGGTGAAAACAGGAGTGTGTGGGGGGCTATTGCTAAGTATGTTGGGGAGGGGCTTTAACTAAGTGTTTGGTGGAGGGGCTAGTATTAGGCATAGCGGGAGGGTCCTATTACTAAGTGTGTGTGGGGGGGGGGTATTACAAAGTGTGTGGGGACTCTTTCTAAGAGTATGGGGGCTATTACTAAGTGTTTTGGGGAGGGGCCTATACTAAGTGTTGGGGGCTCAGAGTGTTACAGCCGGGTCCGGTCAAGAGGCTCTCAGAATACATCGCACAGCCCTGGGGCACTGGCAGACTCATAAGGGTTGCGTGCAACACAATAAAAAAAAACTGGGGCAAGGGCCTTAGTATATGTGTCCCAATGTTATAGTGAAGAACATAAGATGTCTGTTTGATACAAGTGACTGGAGGAAGAGACATGGTGATGTTGGACCCTAATGGAGAAGATAAGGAACAAGAACAAGTACAATCCAAGGACCCGTCACTGGAGTAACTGGATGGAATAGGTATATAGATTTTGTTTGTGTTTTCTATAGCTGTCTATGAAAAGTACTGTTTTTTTTGCATCAGGCACATGTGGGGTAGGTTGTATAGAAGTGGACACTAATCAGAATTCAGTATATATTCACATAGGGCCCGTGCACCCAGATCTTTTCTGGGGTGCAAGTAATGTCAGGAAATAGGGGTGGAAAATAAGAGTTTGATGCACAAGCTGACTCCCATGGGTGCGCTGCTGGGGGACCATACATTTACTGTCATGTTCCTAGAATTAAAACAGGTAGAGTTTGCTTTTTTTCTACAAACAGAACCACATCTGTCCTTTGGTATTGTATTGCATCTCATACTCATTCAAGTGAATAAGGCTAAACAGTATTTTCAGACACAGCCAATGGATAAATAAGATGCTGTTTCAGTAAAAGAAAAGGATAACTCTAGACAACTCTTAATTCCAATGCAGTACACCCATATGTAAAAACTTCATTTTAGGGCTAACTTTAGAAATCAAAATATTGAAAATAAAAGTCTACACATTTTATTAAAGCTTAAAGGAAATTTCCAGACTTTTGGATTGGTCATCAATAGAAGATTTTGTCAGGAGTCTGACACCCAGCGCCTCTGCCAGTAATATCATTAACTTCACTGCCTCTACACAACTGAAGGAGCTGCCATGACAGTTTTACCATTCCTTTTACTTGTCAAATAGTTTTGTATCTCTTCTCATTCTATAAGCAATGTCCTGTACCAGGGGATGTCTTCAGCAGGTGGTAATGGGGTGTGTGCACTGGTATGACTTATAATCTGCTGAGCTTCTGGGACAGCATGCTCCACTGCTAGTATTTCATCCTGCTTTTGGGCTTGTTCAGAAATTTCCTCCAACAAAGTATTTTGATCCTCTGAAGAGCACAAGTGAGCCAGTAACTCGCCATGTATGAACTTTCTTACCTGTAAAACAGAATAAATGCGGGAGATTTGTCATAAGAGGAAATGTTAAGAAGTAGTTTTCCTGGATTAATTTTTGAGAGAAATTATATTCAGTGTTGCACAATGTATTATATATATACTGTATATATATATATATATATATATATATATATATATATTTGGAAAATTCGGAAATTGTAACTATACGTTTAACACGCTTTTATCATTATCAATAGTGCAGATGGTAATAGTAAATTTATTTCATTGAAGAAATATGTTCCTTTTTTCCTCTGCTTTTCTTCCTTTATTAAGGGGTTTGTGTAAATCAGCTTTGTGTCCTGTATCCACTGACAGCTGAGAGATAAAGGAACCTGATAAAGTGTGCATTAATATTCAGTTAAAATGTATACCTTCTTTTTTATAGGATACTATTGTTGAGGAAGTCCAGTACATGAGAGATGCAGTGACGTAGCAGACAATAATAATAATAATAATATGGAGCTGTGCCTATATTCTCTGGCTTAGATCTGGACACTGCTGAGAACAGCTGGTCCATGGGGATTCTGGGTATCAGAACCCTTCAAATCTGAAACTCATGAGGCCATCAATATCTTGATGAAACCCCTTTAAGTTGTATATCATAAATGGTTTCATATGGACAATCAGAAAGATGTGGAGTGTTGGATCATTAGGACGAGGGGAGTGCAATGAAGACTAAGTCGTAGATGATATCCTTACAACTATTTTATGACAAATGCTTTTAAAATGCGTTTCAAACTTGTACTAGGCTCTTCATCAGTAACCAAGCATGATACATTCTATACACATAATGACATTCATATAGATATTATCTTTGCAGGAAACAACATAGTAGGGTGGGCAGCACCCAGTTTCATTCATAAAAACTGAAAAAGTATTTCATAGAAATCATAAAACATACATTCACTAATAGAATATTTAACGGTTTACATATTTCCATAAAATATAACCCAGTGCTTATGGCAAAAGTTACTTTAAAGAACACCTATCACCAGATTACTGGTGGTAGAGTGTCCTAAATAGGCTGCTCGTTATGTCTATGGGAGGACTGTGTTTTACATATATTTAAGCATTTTTATTGCTGAAACAATGGGGCAAATTTACTTACCCGGCCCATTCGCGATCCAGCGGCGCGTTCTCTGCTCTGGATTCGGGTCCGGCCGGGATTCATGAAGGCAGTTCCTCCGCCGTCCACCAGGTGGCGCTGCTGCGCTGAAAATCATCTCCACGCGCCGGAATGCACCACCTCGGACCAGGTGAAGGTAAGCGGTCCCCAAGCGACACTTTTTCGGTTTTTAAATGCGGCGGTTTTTCCGAATACGTCGGGTTTTCGTTCGGCCACGCCCCCCGATTTCCGTCGCGCGCATGCCGGCGCCGATGCGCCACAATCCGATCGCGTGCGACACAATCCCGGGGCAATTCAGGTACAATCGGCGCAAATCGGAAATATTCGGGTAACACGTCGGGAAAACGCGATTCGGGCCCTTAGTAAATGACCCCCAATATCTCTGTAAAACAGACGGAGGTGCTCAGGATGACGGCGCCCAAGCGCCACTCGGCTACTCCGGACTTTAATATATCCCCCCCGGCTGCAAACCTTCTCCTGCTGCCAGCTGGGAAACTAGGAGAGAGCACACACTCCACTCCCCAGCCCTCTGACATCACCGCTTTATTGACAATCCTTGGTCACATTACAGCAAAAAATTTCAAAACTCTAATGGGGCAAAAAAAATTATGTCTGGAGCTACAATTATAAAATATACAGTTTCGACTTACATACAAATTCAACTTAAGAACTAACCTATGGAACCTATCTTGTATGTAACCCGGGGACTGCCTGTGCTGGACGAGTGAGAACAATTGAGACATTAAAGAACATAAGGGTGAGTATATTAAGGTTAAAATACGTAAATGAAGAGAGTGGTTTGATGGTGGGATACTACACTATTGGCGCGTGTCTATGCTTTCCTCTTTTCCCTTATATGGTGTATAGCCAATAGGACTGAGGCAGAGTAACTAAAGGAACAGAGGAGATTGACCTATGATGTATGTAAAGTTGGATTATACATTGTTTGTGTTTTATGGCTGTAGACACAAATCAGCAGAATGTTTTCAAGTTTAATAAAGCAAATAAAAATATTATAAATAATAATATAACATACATGGTTGCAAAAGTACACACCCTTCTAAATAATACCAATAATATTGTCTTATATGAATGAGTTTTCACAGTTTACAAGCTGGAGATAAAGGATTGCAGCCATGGCAAAGATTTCACTTTACAAAGAAAAAAAAGAGGGCAAGTTCAATGTTTTCTCAAGACCTTCTAAGTTGAGGGATTGCATGCATTTCAGGAACACGTGTTCCCTATAACACAAGACACACTTGTATGTCGATCTGCCTACTGTCTCAATCACCTCTAAAGTGACATTTAATTGAATACATACACATGTGCTTTCCAGTGGAATTCGATATAAACTTTGCTGCATGTTAACTGGGATTGTATTCACAGCTTTATGACTCGACCTAATAGTTCTCCCTCTCCAGTTCTGCATTTTCCTTTGTTCTTCATGTAATTCGCATGAAGTTTTCTATAGTGGAGGAATATACACCTGGGAGAGATTTCGGCAATGTTTAAAGAATGTTTTGATTCTGTTGAATTTCCTTTAATCCCTTCTTTTCCCGTTTAACTAGGTGTAAAATGAGTATGTACACATTTATTACAGTGATCATGTGCAATGACAAATCATAGCGTATGATATAGATTTTATATATTTATTTAGTGGGAGGATTATAGATATCGATACTTGCTGTCTAAAGTTATCAGTAAAGTTAAAGTTATTAGGTTGCAGAATTTTGGAGAAAGTTTATTGCATATTTTATTTATTTTAGTTTTTATTTTGTGCCTTCTTTTAGTCAAAGTTTTTTTTTTAATCTGTTCATAGAATTATTAAAGGGCTTATATTTTGTGGAGAAATATATTTAAATTTATTCAGCATTTTCAATAGAGGGATAAGTAATGTGCATATTTTTTCTTTAGGTTTTTATTTTAGATTGAGGGTGTAGTCACACGTTCAGTTTTTTAGATGCAGTTTTTGATGCACAAACCTGGAATGGAGTTAAAGTAGGAGGAGGAGCAGCACCTTTTAATTATTTCTCTCAACCAATTATGATCCACACCTGCTTTTGGCTTCAAAAACTGCATCTTAAAAACTGAACGTGTGACCGCACCCTTAATTGTATTCCAAGAAAGGAAGGGTCATTTCGATTTTTGTTACCTGTATCATAGGTCCCAATGGGTGTTTGTAGGGATCTGATTCCTTGTATACTGGGAGACAAATTATGTCAGCCCACCTCTGATGGGGCAGTGGTCAGTACAGGCGGTCCCAGTCTTAAGAACACCTGACTTACAGACGTCCCCTAGTTACAAACAGACCTCTGGATGTTGGTAATTTACTGTACTTTAGCCCTAGGCTACAAAGATCAGCTGTAAGAGTTATAAAATGTGTCTGCAATAAAGATTTACTGTTAATCCTTGTTCTTATGACAACCCAAAAGTTTTAAAATTCAATTGTCACAGAGACAAACTAAAATGTTGACTGGGGTTACAATAATGAAATATACAGTTCCGACTTACATACAAACTCAGCTTAAGAACAAACTTACTATCTTGTACTAGCATGGCGGCCCTCATGCACCTCAACCACCATGACTGCAATTGACCGTGGCATCTAAAGGGTTAACATATACTAATAAATGTAAGTGGTGGTGTATGTTGTACATTACAGAAGAGACAAATCCTATATGTATATGATTCTGCTCCACTTAACAGTATGCAATGATAGGCTTTCAGTAGTGAAAAACTTTGAAACAAAGCAGCTTTAGCTTTCTGCCTTGATAACATTTAATAGAAAAAAGTTTTTCACAGAACAAAAAAACATTTTCCTTAAGGAAAGTTTTTTGGTTGAAAAAAAAACAAGAAGATACATATTTAAAAGGATTGGATATTAATTTTCATCAATGGCTTATTCTCAGGGGGACACCACACTAATCATGGCTAACACCATTAAAGTTAACATGCTAAATGCCATAAAACATATCACACAACATGACACACAAAGCAATGAAAAAATTACTTTTATTTTTTTTTACCAATCCTCCATACAAGCAAATAAAACAGAAAACTTGTTCAAACAATAAGATCTGTTACAGGAAACTGTGCAAATATAAAATGTCATTTCTCCTACAAAAATCAAGCCCACATAAACATAAAATTAGAATTTTTTTCCCCATGAAATGAGCAATTACGGTATTATGAAAAAGTTGTATAATATAATGAAAAACACTTTGCATTTGATATGGCAAACTCACAGAATAACGTTACTAGGGGTCAGCATTTATGTATATTTGCCCAATTAACTGGTTAAGAACTGAAGTAATTTCTTGTAATTTTTTTGGGGGGGGGGGGCAGAGAAATACAGGATTATTATTTTAGATTTATTTGTGTCAAAATTTTGCATCACTGTAAAAAATATTTAATGCTTAAAAGTTGAAAAATGAAAAACATAACATTACATTTTAGCTCCTTTATTTTGGCAGACTTTAATATATAGTTACCCTAAAACAGTGTGTGGCAGTGACCATAGGTGCAAAACCATTTTAATATATATTTTTTTACTTTAAGTTCCTCAAAGGCCAGAATAGATTGCCTGGGACTTTATTTTGATTTTTGTTTTTTTTACATTTTTCTTTTTCACTGTAACTTGGGTTGCTGTTCATCCCTATTTACAAGTGAAATGGGGCACAGTAGTAGTGACCTTTGTCACTTTTTAGGTTGTGCTGGGTCTGGACAACAGCAACCTTTAAGTCGCGGTGGTTATGTGTTTAACACATGACCGTGGGATGCATGGAGGCATCATACAAGCCTCTGCCACAGAGCTCTGTAAGTACCACTCCTGTCTTATCCGCTCGGGGTAACTGTGGGGGATACAACTTTGGTCGATCGATCAGACAGCCACCTAAAGCCCAAGCTATAAATATAGTATAGTTCAGGCTATAGGGACCCAATCCGTGTCTAAGGAAATCAGTTAAGTCACAGGAGAAGACTGAGAAAACTCCCAATGGGCCAGGACCAGGATAAGAAAGATAAAAACCACATACCGACCCTGCTTTGGTTCCTTTTTTGCTCTACTACTTCTTGTGGAGTCCCCTTGAAACCAGATGTGTTGTCCATGTCACTCATTGAACGGAGCAGGTCCGTTGACCCCCCGGAACACCTCGTGGGGATCAGGGACTGGAGTAGCGGAGCCACACAGGAACCAGGAGCTGGAGCGGTTGAAAGTATGTGTTCTTATTTTTATTTCTTACCCTGGACCCGGGCGTAATCCATTCATTTTTTCACTGCCTATTTCTTCTTAGACCTCTCTTTCCAGAGAATTAATTCAAATATCTGTTTTCCATTAACTTTTAGAGTAATACATTCTGAAACAAAATATTCATAGTCCTTTCTACTGTACACATCATTTGTCCAGTGCTAGCCCCTGTCTTATCAGCGCAGTTTCCTGTAAGAGTTAAGGGTTACAATGAACAAGGATGCCAACAGACAGGGTGTTCTGGATGCTGAATATAGATAAGAGATGCCTTATTAGAATATCCTTTAAAATGCTCCTCACAAGTCTTCCCATGGAAGAGATTCCTGTTTCGTAATCTGCAAAGGGAAGTATTTGATAAGATGCAGCCAGTCTCCTTGGCCGACTTGTGGGAGCTGCCTAAAGGCCACTGGGAGCAAACAGAGGAAGTTCAAGGGCTTTTCTGAGCTTTTGCATTGCTATGGAGACCACTTCCTGAGGATCAACTGGTTTGATATGGAAAAGAACTACATACATTGAGGCAAGACAAATGTAAATGATGCATCGGTGACTGGCAGCAAAAGACCATTTTATATGCCTTTCATATACAACATGAGAAAGTGATGAGAAGGGACTTTTGTTAGGAAGCATTTGTCACATGACAATGGCTGTTATGGAAAATATGGATTTGACAATGTATACATGTACAAAACCCTAAAGGAAATCATATTGAGACCCTGTGACTCTTGAAAGACAATAGAAAATCCTGAATGGCGATGTCATGCAAAATAAAATCTTCATCCAAAAAAATGATGAAATTATGAACTTGTATCCTTAGCATGGTTGGCCACTAACCCCAAACTTAACCCCTTCAAGACCAAGTTTTTTTCGTTTTTTTTTTTTCATTTTTCACTCCTCTCCTTCCACGTGCTGTAACTTTTTTTTGATAATTTTTTTTGTTTACAAACCTACATGTGGGCTTGTTATATGCAAGAAATATTGGGGCACATTTACTATGGATTCATTGGACCCATTTCTATCGGGTTTTGCAAATTTTTCTGTTTTGCACTGAATTGCTCCGGGTTTTTGGCGCACGTGATCGTATTGTGGTGCATCGGCTTGCATGCGACACAAATCAGAGGGCGTAGACGTCAGACAACCCGACTGATTCTGACATTCGGACAATTGTGTCGCAATACACGCACTTACATGCTCCGGGAAGAAGATGGTGAACTCCAGCGGACCTGAGCGGAGAAGTGACACATGCAGGAAATTGGACGCATGATCTTAGTGAATCGCGGCAGCTCCGATTCCTCGTCGGACATTCCGGATTGGCGACGTCAACGGGACGGGTAAGTAAATGTGCCCCATTATACTTTCTAGTGGTACCATTTAATATTCTGTGCTATGTACTGGGAAACTGATTAAAATAATTTCTAAATGTGGTGAAATTGTCAAAAAAACACAGTTGTTCCATATTCCAATTGGTTTTTATTTTTAAGACTTTCAATTTGTGTTCAAAACAACACCTCTTCTTTATTTTACAGATCAATACAATCACAGAGATACAAAATTTAGTTATGTCTTAAAACTTTTTAAAAGAATTAAAAAAGCTTTGCAGAGCTGTGTAAGGTTTATTGTTTGTGGGGTGGGATGGTGTTTTTATTGAAACCATTTTGAAAACTGTGCAAACTTTTTTTCACTTTTTATTAAAATATTTATTGGAGGCAAAATGCCAAAAAGGGGCGATATTTTGTGTATAATTTTACATATTTATTTATTCTTTTATGTGTTCTAGGGAATATTTTTAATATTTTTTAAAGCTATTTCTTTTTTTATTTACTAATATTTCATCCCCCTTAGGGTACTTGAACTCTAGGGGGGGGGGGGGTCTAATCACTCCTACAATATAATGCAATTGTATTGTAGATATACTGCTTCTATATTTTAATAGGCTTTAATAGGCTCCCATTTGTCATTGCGCCAATTGGCTCCCTCTGATGGGGTCACAGAGGATGAAGACTGCTGGGTATGGAGAGGGCTCATTCCGTGAGTATATATACATTATGGACAGTCATGAAGGGGATTAAACAAGGTAAGTAAAAACCCTAATAGAGTCCACCCTATTTTACTTGACCTGTTAAAGTTCAGGGTTTGTCTCAGGTTAAGTAATCCACAGGCAGCAGATGCACCTGCCCCTACAATCACTAAAATAAAGTGTTTATGCTGTAGGGGGAGTGCCCCCAGTAATGAGCGCACAGCCTTCTCCATCTGCCGGAATCCAGCAAGACATGGACATCACTGGGAGTTCCGAATCCTGTTGCTGAGGAATCGTCCTGTAGTTTCCGGGAGTAATTCCAGAACACTAACAGGTTGGGTATAATATTGGTGACCCTATAAGAGTCTTATGCTTAGCCACTGAAAATTTGGAAATAATGTCCAACCCCTTTATATAAAGACACAGTAATGGTTGTAAATTGTCACATTCAGACTGGACGACAGTTGAGTCCCCCACATAGGGTGGATACTGGATCCAAAGTGGATCCCCAACCCCTCACCATCCTTTATGATGGATGCACTTACTGTGCTACACACTGTCTACCCAGTTTATTATATGAATAATTTAAAATACTTTGGTGTCGATTTGAGATGACACCAAAGTGGCGGAGAGAGTAGAGAGAGTGCAGATGCACCCAGAACCGAGAACTTTATGAGGCCTATAATGTGTCTCTTCCTCATAAATGTTATAATTAGTCAGCCCGCAGAATGTTTTTACCGGTGGGTTCATGACACCCCCAGTCCTGCACTGTTGCTATCAGAAATGACTATGCATTTGGATAATTCCAAGCAACAAACCTGAATCACAATTTACCTGAATTGTAAAATGGGACTGACGGAGCTGTTGTACAAAATCCCAGTTCAGTGGTAATGTAAAGGTTTAGACAACCAGCAATTTAAGATATTGTAGACTTAGTTCTACATTTAGCCTCACACTTTCACTAAGTATAGGCTATAGTAAGGTTAGGTTGGTCACTTTTTATGTGATTACAATAGAAGCTGGAAACAGTTGGGAACTCCTAAAGTTTCTTGCTCTATAAAGATGATGACATTTTCCCACAATTATATTTTGGTAATAAATAAAAGTTATAAACAAAAAATATAATATTATTAAGGTTTCAAAGTTTAAAAGGAGCATTTTTTGGATATAATCCTGATTGTAGATGCCCTCTAACCCTTATTTGTCTAGTCCTGCTAACCTTCTCCAGGGAGGACTTCTGTGATGCCCATTCTGTGTGACTTTTATCATACTAGGTTTTTGTTTTACCAAGCTGCCACTAAGTCCTCAAACCCTTTAAAGAGGACCTGTCACCTATAAAAACGGCACTAAAGTAAGCATCTCCTAGTGCTAAAACAGACGCAGCAGTGTTACACTGCTAGCATTATTGGAAACCTCCTATAACGCTAGCTGACATTGCCTCTCTGTACACTACAAACGCCACTCAAAGCGGTCCGGCGTATTAATAAGGGGGCGGGGCAAGAGGGCGATGACTGGCACATGACTGTTTTTATAGGTGACAGGTCCTCTTTAAAGGAGGTACAGCAGGGTTGACCAATTTGCCATGCCTTGTGCAGCCCTGCGTAATCTGTAGGCGCTATATAAATAAAGAATTATTATTATTATATTATTATTATTATTATAAGATTACAATGTAGGAAGGAAGTGTGAAACTTCTTGATGCTGGGTATGTTTGCCTGGGAATTTATCGAGCAATCTTTCAATGCTTGATGTTATCCCACAAGATAGCTCCGGATATACCAAGAGATTCCCGACTCTGAGTATATCAACCACACAACTGGATAGCTAATTATATGCCAGGCCCTCCCTGGGGCTTGGCCCACTCCACATCCCTCCCTGCCCACTTAGTGAGGAGGTGGCCTAAGGGGGAAACGCACACAGTCAAGAATTACAACTTTTATCAAGGATTAATAAATCCCCCCCCATATGTCGAGTCCACATATTTTGCTAGAGAAATATGTTTGGCTGGAATATGAAGATTTGGCAAATAGTGTGACATTACACTTTCCATTAGCAGCTCATAAGTTGGATAACATATTTATTGTTAAAGGACATCTACCACCAGGATGAATGATTGTAAACCAAGCACACTTACATGCTGGTGTTTGTCCACTCTAGTAGGATCTGCTCTTCTTTCAGCTTCTTATACCCTGTTTTTTTATACAAAAAGATGCAAATGAGCCTGAGGGTCTCTGGGGCTCCATAGGTGTTAATGGAGTCTGGAGCCTCTTAGGCTCATTTGCATCATTTGTAAGGCCTTTATTTTCTTAAAAAAGGTATAGGAAGCTCAAAGAAGAGTGTATCCTTTCAGAGGGAGACACACCAGTATGTCAATGTGTTTGGTTTACAATCCTTCATCCTGGTGGTAGATGCCATAAATGTTCACTATGGTTAAGACTTTTTATTCTAATGTGTATGGGGAGTCTACCAACTCCTATACCACCCACACAAGTAAAACCAGCATTATGTAGGGCACGTTATAAGATTTTCCATACTAATCTATTCTGTTTATGTCATTTATTTTCTTGGTGCATCTGGCAAGGTGTGCCTGTTGGTGCACTCATTTTGAACGTATTATGTAGAGGGGGTGGTGAGCATATATATATATATATATATATATATATATATATATATACACGCCAAAGTTACCATATTGTCATAATCTCACTCTTGTAGGGGGGTGATGATGAATGTGAAATAACATCTAAGGACATAAGTCCTAAACTAAAATATCCAACAAACTTATCTAAAACTCAATCTTATGTTAAAAATGACTTACACTGTTAATCATCAAGTGCATTAATGTCTTGGGTATGAGATCTTTGAAGCACTTGTTTATAATGGTCATGTAGGAATATACTAGGTTACGGATAGTCTCCACTTGTCTTTCCAGTTGAGGATCCATTGATAAGTTATCTGCTTGAGAGGACTCTTCATCTGTTTCTGTCTGAGAAAAAAAAAGAAACATGTTTAAGTTCCCTGGTTGTATATATTTTGGGCATAGTTGTCTCTAAAATCTTGTGTTGTTCAACAAGGGGCAAATTCTTAAAAGTGGTGATCAGGGCGGATTAAGACTGCATGTGCCCTGGGCGGTATGAATATTATAGCCCCTACAAGTCTGGAAATCACTTCCTACATAAGGTACTAGAATCAGGCTTCTGGGGGAAGGAGGACGTGTCCCTTCTGCCTCATACATCTGCGGTTTCAGTACTTTTGGAGGACCTTCAAAGGTCCTGAAATCCCTCTTGTAAACTTGTGCATTGAGAACAGGAACAAGGATATACAAGGACTTCATGAGTAAAGGCCCTTCTCAGTATAAAATTTAATATGTGTGTTTGGGTGGCCATAGGCCCCCTAGAAGGCTTGGACCCCGGGCTACCGCCCAATCCACCTATATTATAATCCACTACTGGTGGTGATAAGAAATAGGAGAAAAGGTGCCTACTTCAAAACAACAGATGCTCTTGGCTCTGGAATCTGATTTATTTTATTGTACTATGATAACTATTGCAGCGGTGCAAGAAAGTAAATTTTTCATGGAAAAATATTTATTGTACATATTGGCACATGTATGTTATTCCTCCCCATGAACATCACGAATGACTGATGGATGAATTTCTCAAGCATTGCACTCCAGACTTTCAGCTTTAAAGGAACATTCCAGTCAAAGCTGTTTCATTGAATAATACATTGAATTCCTGGAACCTTGCAGGAACCTAGAGTCCTGCTCCTCCCTACAGGCCTTGCACAAGGTATAATTCAATGAAGCAACTTTGACTGGATTGTTCCTTTAAAAAGTCCTAAAATAGATTTTCCAACTTTTTACATTTTTAACATGCTTCATTTTTGAAAGTAGACGTGGCTCCAGATTTATCAAATTATTATCAAAACTGTAGCAATTTCATGTAAATAAGTTGGATGAAGGAGTAACATCTCGGGACAGAAATATTAAATTTAAACTCTCCAGACGTCACCCCATTAAACTAGCAGCCCCTTATGTATGGTATGAAATGTCCTTCCTAGAATTCCTTTTATTTGAAATTCCATCTTTTACCTATTAAAAAATATTTTCCAAAGTCATGTAAACTGAGCAGAGAAGAGTCCTATTTGCCTGAAACAAGAAAAGACGCTGCATGAAGAGCATCACTTCAGAGGCCACTATCTTCAGTTCTATAGTACTTAGACATAGGATGGTAATATCATCTTTCAAATCATTTTTGTAGTTTACCTGTACCCCTGCATCCAAGCCTTCTAGGGGGGCCCATGGCCACCCACCAAATTTTATACTGGGAAGGACTTTCACCCATTAAATGCTAGTACATCTGTTCCTGATCTCAATACAAATGTACACAAGAGCCATCTCAGGTCCTTTGAAGGTCCTCCAATTGTCCTGAAACCGCAGATTGAAAGCAGGCAGAAGAGACTCAACCTCTATTACCCAAGAAGCTGATTCTAGTACCATATGTAGGAAGTGATTCCAGACTTATAGGGTCTATAATATTTATAGTCTTAATCTGCCCCTAGTTTAACTGCATGTATTTCCAGTTCACAAACCTGATGCAATCTTAAATAGCAGATTTCTATCTTTAATATGACACAAAAATAATTTTTCTAGGTACTGTAAGACCAAAGATAGAGGCATCAGGAGTGACATTTCCCATGTAGCCTCCAAATTAACTAATCTCAGGCAAATGTGACTATAACAGGTGAGGCTTCACAGAAAAGTTAGAATTCTAGAAAGGACATATCATACCCTACATAAGAGGGGGGGGGGTACCTTAATGGGGGTAAAATCGGATGACAAAAGAGAAATTTATCAGGTCCAAAATACTTCCCAAACCAATTGTACTATTGTTTAGGGGTCTTTTAACCCCTTAGCGCTCTGCGCCGTAGCTGTACTGCGCTGAGTCCCGCGAATAGCGCTCAGCGCAGTACAGCTACTGCGCAGAGACGATGCCGGTTCAGCGCTGTATAGCAGCCGAACCGGCATCGTTAGCCGCGGGATTTCAACGGTAATCTACCGTTGACATCCCCGGCTATCACCCGCGGTCGGAGTGGGCTCCGATCGCGGGTGTTTAACCCGTTAAATGCCGCGGTCAACGCGACCGCGGCATTTAACATGCCTTCTGGGGGTCTTTACCCCACGATCGGCCCCCCCGCACCGTTTTCGGGGGGGGCGATCGCTGTTTTGGCTCCTCTGGGGTCCGATCGGGACCCCAGAGAAGCCTGGAGGGTTTACCTTTAAGATGGCGTCTGTGACGTCATCTTAAAGGCAAAGTGTCAGCCTATGCATCTGCATAGGCTGGCACTGATAATACCCTGCAATACATTAGTATTGCAGAGTATTATCAAGAACAAGCAATCAGATGATTGCTTGTTCATATCCCATGGTGGATCATGTAAAAAAATGTAAAAAATAATGTTTTTCAATAAAAAATTACTTTATAAATCACTAAAAATGCCCATAAGCCCCAAAACATATAAAGAGACATATAACGCTCAAAAAAGTCTAAATCATAACACAAACCCCACATATATAGTATCACCGCGTCCGTAACAATCCATAGAATAAAACTAAATAACTATTGAACCCATATGATGAACGCCGTAAAAAAAAACGTCAAAAACCCGCCAAAAATTATGATTTTTACCTATTATATCCCACTAAAAATGCAATAAAAAGTGATCAACAAAACATATGTACTCCAGAATGATATTGTTGCAAAGAACAACATGTCCCGCAAAAAACAAGCCATCAACCAGCTCTGTAGCCAAAAACGTAACAATGTTATGCCACTTGGAAGACGGCGATGCAAAAATGATAGATTTTTCCCCACATTAGGGTTTTATTTGGCAAATTTAGTAAAACATAAGAAAAAATATTCATGTCTGGTATCCCCGTAATCGTATCGACCCATAGAATAAAGATAACAGGATTATTAGGATATACGGTGAACACGGAAAAAAAAAAAGTAAAAAATCCAGTACAGAATTGATGCTTTTCTACTCATGACCTCAAAAAAAGTTCCAAAATTTTCAACAATAGGTGATACCAACCCCAAAATGGTAACACTGGAAAAAGCATCTCGTCCCGCAAAAAAAATGCCGTCACATGGCCCAAATAACGGAAAAGCGAAAATTTTATAGCCTTCAAAAGGGGGCAACCAGAAAACTAAAATCCTGGCAGCTGCAGGGTGCTCCTTCCCTTCTGCGCCTCGCTGTGCCCCCATAACACAAGTAACGGCCACGTGTGGGGGGTCGCTGCACTCAGGAGAAATTGTAGAACAAATTTTATGGTGAGTTTTCTCTTTTTCTCTTTTGGAAATGTGTAAATTTTAGGGCTAAATGAACGTATAACCGACAAAATTTGATAAATTTGAAATTTCTAAATTTCACCGCCATTTTGATTCAATTACTATGAAGATCTCAAGGGGTTAATAATCTTTGTAAATGCTGTTTCTGATAGTTTGAGGGGTGCAGATTTGAAAATGGGTTGGTTATATAGGGGGTTTTGTTGCTAAATATGTAAAATTTGATTTCAAACAGTATTTATCCCCAAAATAGTCAATTCCGAAAATACGGAAAATCGCTATTCGATTTGTAGGCCGCGTGACGTCAAAATAAATTATCCAAACATTTCAAAAATTATGAAAATGTAAAATAGACAAATGGGAAATGTTATTCTGCAAGTTATTTAGGTGGTAAATCTATCTGCCTGAAAACGCGGTGATTTTGAATTTCGAAAATGGCAAATTTTTCTAAAAATTCATCATTTTTTCCCTTTTTTTGTAAATAAACGCAAAACTTATCAGCCAAAATTTACCACTAAAATGAAGTACAACATGTGGGGAAAAAACAATCTCAGAATCGCTTTGATAAGTAACAGCGTTCAAAAGTTATTACCACAGGAAGAGACACTGGTCAAATTTCAAAAAAAAGTTGCGAGCCTTAACCTGCAAACAGGCTGCGTCCTTAAGGGGTTAATGAAGTGAGCAAATATGATCATCTTTTTATGAATAATCAATGCAGCCAGGTAGTACTTGCCTTCAGGGTGCTGTAACCATGTATTGTTCTATGGCAGAAAATTGAATGAATGTGTCTTACAAATGAGGGGCTGCAGATATGTCAGGCAGTTACTTATCTTTCCCTGCTTACTTATAGCTCATGTCTAAGAAATGATATCAATCTCTATCAGGTGCTGCTGTATCTAATACAATAAGCTGATTTGGGTAAGAAAATAAACTTTGCTTTAAGCAAGTCCTAAATATTTCCATTAAAGAGATCAATCTTAATTACAGGAACTTTAAATGTTTGCATAAATTGGTTAAAGATGAGCGACCAATTTGAAGAGTCTGGCTTTTATGAGGACAAACTAAAGCCTAAAAGGGCAAGGTGACCTCACAATCAGGGGAAATGTTCTCAAGAGAAGGAGGCTGCAGAATCTGAGAATAGCAAATCCCTGAAATACAACTGGAGCTCAGTGCAAGAACTGATGGAATCCTCAGAAGGTTTTAAATAAGGCCCTGTTCACACTGCTATTAATATCAGATCATTGAGGATGAGATAAGATAAGAGATCTCCCTCAATGGATCGAAACGTTACACTACTTGAACAATTGGACAAAATACAACATGAAGTACCATTTTTTTCTTGAAAGATTAAAGATGGGGTGGTACCCTGAGCACCTGGTGTATACCATATGGAGTGACATGTATTGTTCATTCAGAAGGTACAGAAATTATCCTATAATTGTCCTACAAGTGTTCACCTACATGTCTGATATAAAGGCGCTCAAAGGCTACATATGAATATTTTGAAATATTGTTGACTGCTGGATGCACCTCTACATCCCCCATAAATAGGTGGAACCTAAATACATACCATTTACCTAAAGCAGAAGGAAATTTGGTATTGTGTTAGGTATTCTGCCATAGACAGTTGGCCACCGTTGCTTTTGTTTGCAGCGGTGTCATGAATAAGAAACCTGGACCGCTGTCTAAACTTACCTATCCATTTCTTCTTTGGGATCAGGCAATGCTCAAATTTGAGTATGGAGGTCTCATGGTGAGCATTTTAATCCTGCCTTTCCTTTGGAAGGACACACTGCCCCAAAATACTGTTGTGATAATCTATGGGGGCATACATAGGACAGTCAGTCACCCCTAGTAGTAATGATAGTATTCACCCTCATAAAACAAGAGTTTCCCCCAAAAAAATGTCCGGAAAAGGCAACATTTACTTGACCTGCCCAATTGCCAATTGAGTATTTATGAGACTAGTTGGCAGGTCATCTTTAGGAGCCTTTGAGTATGCAGGATCTTAAGGCCCAACAGCAAACTCAGTCACCACATGTGCCACAGGGCAACATATGGAACGTGTATACCTCCATACCCTACCGTATCTCATCTTGTATTCAGGCCAGAGGGGCCCAACTATTTCCATTTGCACACAGCTTTCCCAATAAACTTATCCTTCAATCTAACATTGGATTATCTTATAGTCTTCATCATTACATTCACAAAGATAAGATTTGGTTTAATTCCAAAAACTCCTTCTTGGTGGATTCTGTAAATAAGTCCTAAACAGTCCAGCTAGGAAAAGCCCCTTTAATAAGTATATATTTATACACAGGCATAGAAATACCTCAGGTACCGCTGTTATGCAGACAAGGGACCTATTTTGCTCTGAATTTACTACATTGTTAGCTCAATATTGTTTCAATTAAAATGAAATGTCTTAGCCAAAACAAAGCAAATAGATTAAGTGGCAGAAACATATTTTGGCAATGAAATATTTCAGCCATTTAGAAATGCTTACAGTAACTTCCTGAGTGTGTCCATAGCACCAAAGTCGCTTAACCTGCCCAAATGCAAAACCTTGACATGAAACATAGAGAAAGAAATTTATAATGACCCCAAACGTTTCTGTATGATCAAAGCTCTGAGCACAAAACATACGTTGGGGAGCCCTGAGTGATTACATGTAACTTGTGGTCACAAACCTTGTGTTGTTACAACGTATTCACTGTTACAATTACACAAAAGCAAACACCATCACCCCATAGAACAGATTAATAAAATAGTACAAAACCCCGATTGTGCAGAGTATAATAAAATACATTTTATTTTTACTCAAACCACATTTTGTAGACAGCTTATTCCCCTGCGTCCGCCCCCAGAAATCTGACTGGAATTTTTCTCTCTCCACCCCTTGGCTCTTGTTTCCCCCCTCCATCACTTATATCCTGTATGTGATTTGGAGTTTTCTTTGTTTAAATTACAGGGCTGCAATAGGAGACTTTTGCTGGCTAAGCAGGGCCAGGACACATGTTAAGCATTATCCCCATCAAGAGAACGCTGAAATAAAAATAGCCATTGGTCTCTGATCTTGTAGATGTGTGTAAGGGGAAGGAATTAAAAACGGTATTTTAGAGCGTGAAGAGTATGAGAACGTTTAACCTTTCTCTCCTTAGGGGTGATAAAACGCGGAATTTCATGGAGTGACTTGTTTAAACACGGAAATAAATGCAAAAAAAGACAAAGGTTACACGGGCTACAAAACCACAAAATACCCCATCTCAGAGTGCTACTATCCTTTATGGGTCGCCAAATTACGGTACTGTAGGTTTCAGCAGTCACTAACACCAATTAAGTCAAGTTCTTTATTTTTTTTAAATCATAGACATCAACGAAAAAGACAAAGCATCAATATTTTTGCCTAACTTATAATTGTCGCATCTTGTTAATCATCATTTTCATTACAACCAAAATAAACGTGAGATAGTTATACATTTACAAGCTATGAAGCTTAAAGAACATTGGGGTCATTGGGGTATATTTATCAGGACCTCTGCGCACCGCCAGTGGTGTAGAGGCCCTGAAACAATCGCAAACGCTAGCTTATTGCTAGCTTTTGCGATTATTTTCCCCAATCCGTCACCTTCACACCAGTGGGGCGTGAAGGGGCGTGAAGGAGGGGCGCGGCCGGCTGAGCGGGGGGCGCGGCCGGATGGGAGTGGGCCGGCGCGGGGCGTTACTGTCCCCGCGCCTGCGCACTCGCTGCTGCCGGCGACTTTTCATACGTGAAAAGTCGCCGGCTGCATTTTTTTCTACGCCAGGCCCTGCCTGGCGTAGGATAAACGCTGCGCTGCTGGCAGCCCGATACATCAAGAGGCAGAAGCCTCTTCATGTATTGGGCTGCGAATTTGCAGCGGCGGGCACGAGCGCCAGCGTATGATAAATATCCCACATTGTTCTTATCTCTGTTTGTTTTGGCTGGTTTTTGCCTGTCTTTTTTCAGTCTGCTTCTTTGGTAATTTATCAATCTCACTTTTTCCTTGTGTTAAATGGGTTTCTTTTTTCAGATCTGTTTTTGAGACATTTGTTACAAATGTCTCAACAATGTCACACAAAGGTCTCAAGTCACTTCTTTCCATTTTCTAAGTTTCCTTAAGTATGGTTTTGTCTGGAGTTTTTTGCGCCAAAAAATGTTGCAAATATGAGACAATTTGAAATGATTATTGTGATTTGCGACATTTAGCACATATGGAATAGAAGATAAATGTGTCTTACTGACAAAAAACAAATGTCCAGTGCACATTTCAAATTGTCCCCAAAAAGGCGCAAAAATTGTAATGCAAAAAATAAAAAAATGTCTCAAAAAAGAAGAAATAATAGGAAGAAAAAAAGATAAAAGACCCCCTTTATGTTACAGATCTTAGTACTATAGGAGGTGAGAGGTTACAATCATACCCAGACCCTGTAAGTTTTAATGGCCCCAAATCCTCTCTGCTACATATAAAGATACCTCGGTTACCTACAGGCCAGCTCTCATCCAGAAAGTTATAAAAATAGACGGACCCAACCATAAAGGGGTATTCTTATCAGGCCATTGATATTTAATTAAATTCATATTACCTTTCTTCCAATGGAGGTTATTAAAAATGTACTTGTGTGAATAATTTCCCATAAATGGAGCCATGTTGTCTCTTAGAAATTAGATTGTTGGTCTTGGATACACCACCTCTGCTGGTGGTAAGGAGCAAATAGTTTTTTCATATGAACTTTCTGTGTGTTACTACATGTCCTACAACCATACTGTGGTAATGATCCCTGCATCCTGGTGGTCAGGCAAGATTAAGTAAGACATGTCAGGCCACCGCTGCCAGAGTGTAGTGGTGGTCGTATACAAGGACAGCAGTCTAGTTTCTAAGGGCCAACATGGCTTCATTTATAAGGAATTATTTTCAAGCTTGAAGTACTTTTATATAACATGCAAATGCGGAAATGTATATACAGGCGGTCCCCTACTTAAGAACACTCGACTTACATACGACCCCTAGTTACAAACGGACCTGTGGATAATGGTAATTTATTGTACTTTAGTCCTAGGCTACAATGATCTTCTGTAACAGTTATCACAGGTGTCTGTAATAAAGCTTTATTGTTAATATTGATTCTTATGACAACCCAACATTTTTAAATCCAATTGTCACAGAGACCAAAAAAATTCTGGCTGGGATTACAATGATAAAATATACAGTTCCGACTTACATACAAATTCAACTTAAGAACAAATCTACAGACCCGATCTTGTATGTAACCCGGGGACTGCCTGTATATGTGGCATATTAAATGAAATGTGAATGACCAGATGGGAAAACCCCTTTTAACAACATACAAATTGCAGTGTGACATCATTTATTTACCAAATATGAAGCTAAAATGGAAGCCATGTGTGAAAAGCTTGAATCAACAGCTTGTAGAACCAATGATAACTTAAGCTGTTGACCATAGAATATTGCACAGTGTTGGCTAACAGTCTTGGAGATGTGATGATATCTTTGTGAAAAAATGGTTTATATTTCAAGATTGTAGCTGGAGAAAGAGTCCTTAAAATGTTGTGCTGTGAGATATCTGCATTGAGCTGCTTCACAGCCTCTTTCCTTTGCTCTCAGTCACTGCTGTATTTAATGATAGACTTGGGACCAATATTCAATGCAGAAAGGGATGTAGGGCAGATATATCACAGATCAGCAAAGTGAGGTCATTCTCCCAGTGCTTCAAGTCTAGCTACTATCCTGGAATAAAAATCCAATTATTTTCACAGTCTTAGTACTACTCACAACATACACAAAGGTATGATTCAATACCGAAGCTTGTCTTCAGTATTGTGTGGTCAAATCGGCTGATAAACCATACGTCCATGTCACTTTTAGGAAGAATATTATTGTTTTCTCTCCGTTTATTAAACATTTTTTAAAATAAAATAAACGCAGTTAAACAAGAACAAAGAAGAAGACTTGTAGGACCACTGGTATGCCAAAATAACATGCAATTAAAAGAGAACAACCCTGATAGTGTGTATCAGGAGAGAGGAGAAGGGCTGCACAGTACATCATATAACTCGTCCCTTGTATTGAGGAGCAAGGACAGCAAGCATAAACCTCATAGGTTATAGATATCTAAACAAGGAATTATAATATTAAATTTGATTTATTTGAAACATTTAAAAAAAAAGGAAAAAAAAACAATGGGGCAGATTTACTTACCCGGTCCGTTCGCGATCCAGTGGCGCGTTCTCTGCGCTGGATTCGGTTCCGGCCAGAATTCATCAAGGTAGTTCCTCCGCCGTCCACCAGGTGGCGCTGCTGCGCTGAAAAGCATCTGAACGCACCCGAGTTCACCGGGCCGGACCAAGTGAAGGTAAGCGCGTCCCAAGCGACACATTTCTTTTTTTAAATGCGGCGGTTTTTCCGAATCCCCGTTTTCCGTCGCGTGCATGCCGGCGCCGATGCGCCACAATTCGATCGCGTGCGCCAAAATCCCGGGGCAATACAGGGGAAATCGTCGCAAATCGGAAATATTCGGCTAACACGTCGGGAAAATGCGAATCGGGCCCTTAGTAAATGACCCCCAATATGTGATTAGAAACTTGGGTACCTTAAATATTTGGTCTATTTATCTATACAGGTTTTGGTGCTATGTCTAATATTGGTAATTAGATGATGTGACAATTTTAGGCACGGAAAGTGAAAAGTGGCAAAGGGATTGCCAGATAATAGCAGAGAGCATGACGACTGAGTAGAAATGTAGAATATGAGCAGTCTTCATATATTCAGAGTATAAACCAAATCACATCACAAGTGAGGTCCTAACAACAGAGAAACCAACCAGAAAAACTGAACCAGAAACACAAGAAAAAAAAGGAAGGAAATGGAAACAGAATAAGGGGAGAAAAAAAAACGCCAAATTCCAAAATTAGGCTAACGTAATGCCATGAACATTTAAAGGAAACTTACCATGAGGAATCTATCAGAAGTATATGTGATAGTAAATTCCTCCTCCCTGCCTCTGCCCTAATCTGTAATGTAATAATCCTGGAACCTAATCTAACTTGCTAAAAACTTTATTTTAGTAACATGTAAATTAACTGCAGAGGTAACTGGGGCGTGTACTAACCTGGCCGGGCACTGGAAGCTAAGGCTACTCCACGCTCTAGTAGCCTCTGCAGCTAATTTACATATTACTAAAATAAAGTTTTTAACAAGTTAGGTTCTAGGATTATTAAATTACAGATTAGGGCAGAGGCAGACAGGAGGACTTCTGATAGTATATTCCTCATGGTAGGTTTCATTTAATATGCTTTCTGAGGCTTGTTGGGTCTGAGATGTAGCTCTTGGGTATTTTTGCAATTTCTCTAAGAATTACACAGTGTGAATTCTAAATTGTTTAAAAACTGATAAAACGTCAACTAGTGGTGGTCAGGGGCACTTTATTAGCAGCACCTGGCATGTTGTCATTTGTGTTGTTCATCATTTTACCTAATTTTAAGACCTCCTAAGGAAGATATTGAGGCATATTTACTTACCCGTCTTGTTGTGTCCGCCGATCCAGAATGTCCGCCGAGGATTCGGAGCTGCCACGATTCTCTTACAGCGTGTGCCCGATTTCTTGAATGTGCCGCTTCCCCGCTGAGGTCCACCGGAGTTCACCTTCTTCTTCCCGGTATATGTGAGTGCTGATCTTGCGACACAATTTGAATTTTACATTCCGCTGTTTGTCCGAATCAGTCGGGTTGTCAGGCGGTCACACCCCCCGATTTGTGTTGCATGAAAGCCAGCACTGATGCGCTAAAATCTGATCTCGTGCGCCAAAAACCCCTGTGCAATTCAGGGCAAATCGGAGATATTTGGGAAACCAGACGGAAATGCGTCTGACGGACCCTTAGTAAATGTGCCCCATTATGTCCATACTATTCATAGAGGGGTACTCTCTTTTTTTAAGGTTGTATGTTCTCAGCCGAAGGAGCTGCTAATGTCTATAGCATTTCAGATCTCCAGTCCATTTGCTCTTTTTAATTGCAGGTCCCTTTGGGGGTAAGTGCATACAATGCCAAGGAATACAGCAATGCATCATTTCACTCAATTTCAAGAAATCACTAGAGGATTGAATGAGGCCTTTTTCTAAAGGCACTTCAGGCCACACAATATGAAATCCGTGTTCCAGACCCACTTCTTTATTACATTCACTAAATCACTCAAGCTTCTGACAGCTCCCACATAAGAAAAATGTGTGGTGGAATTGTGTTTCCAATGTGACCGCATACTATAGACCAACAAAGATGTAGGAACTAGAAAGCAGAATCAGAATTTACATTTCAAGAAACATTAACAATGTCTGTAAATATTTCCAGAAATGCTCAAAGAAGTATTCACATTACAGCCAAGTTATTGTTATTATTTCTGTTAAGTTGTATAATTTTGCAGTATACACTCACTGGCCACTTTATTAGGTACACCATGCTAGTAACGGATTGGACCCCCTTTTGCCTTCAGAACTGCCTCAATTCTTCGTGGCATAGATTCAACAAGGTGCTGGAAGCTCCTCAGAGATTTTGGTCCATATTGACATGATGGCATCACACAGTTGCCGCAGATTTGTCGGCTGCACATCCATGATGCGAATCTCCCGTTCCACCACATCCCAAAGATGCTCTATTGGATTGAGATCTGGTGACTGTGGAGGCCATTTGAGTACAGTGAACTCATTGTCATGTTCAAGAAACCAGTCTGAGATGATTCCAGCTTTATGACATGGCGCATTATCCTGCTGAAAGTAGCCATCAGTTGTTGGGTACATTGTGGTCATAAAGGGATGGACATGGTCAGCAACAATACTCAGGTAGGCTGTGGCGTTGCAACGATGCTCAATTGGAAGATTTTCCAATCTTCTACTGTCCAATTTCGATGAGCTTGTGCAAATTGTAGCCTCAGTTTCCTGTTCTTAGCTGAAAGGAGTGGCATCCGGTGTGGTCTTCTGCTGCTGTAGCCCATCTGCCTCAAAGTTCAACGTACTGTGCGTTCAGAGGTGCTCTTCTGCCTACCTTGGTTGTAACGGGTGGCGATTTGTGTCACTGTTGCCTTTCTATCAGCTCGAACCAGTCTGCTCTGACCTCTGGCATCAACAAGGCATTTCCGCCCACAGAACTGCCGCTCACTGTATGTTTTTTCTTTTTTGGACTATTCTCTGTAAACCCTAGAGATGGTTGTGCGTGAAAATCCCAGTAGATCAGCAGTTTCTGAAATACTCAGACCAGCCCTTCTGGCACCAACAACCATGCCACGTTCAGAGGCACTCAAATCACCTTTCTTCCCCATACTGATGCTCGGTTTGAACTGCAGGAGATTGTCTTGACCATGTCTAAATGCCTAAATGCACTGAGTTGCCGCCATGTGATTGGCTGATTAGAAATTAAGTATTAACGAGCAGTTGGACAGGTGTACCTAATAAAGTGGCCGGTGAGTGTACTTTCTGTATCAATTTATCATGGTTTTCTAGATCTCTGCTTGCTGTCATTCTAAATTAAGCTTCTATGTTTATGGGAATACCCCTTTAAGAATTTTCACAACTAAAAGTGTAATTGCTGTTTCCATTTTATCTGAATTCTAAACCTGCGATGTTGAAATATTCCAGGTCTCATGTTTCTGATTATGTGTTGTGTCTATGTCTTTCTACGGTGTCAACTATAGCACAAAAGTGGGGCCAAATATCTCCAGAAACAGGTGCAACATCAAGCTTTTATTTTCTAGGAGCAAAAAAAAGACTTAATGCTAAATTCTGCTTCTGTGTAAGAAGAAACTAATCAGAGGAAATAGTAGGAAGAAGAAGTGTGTATGGGGCTCAGCGCATTACAGCAAGTATACCACCTCCACCATGTGTTATAATCTGTTGTCAGCATATTGTAGAGAAGCACCATGTGATTTCAAACATACCTTTGTTTTTTTCGGTCCACTCTGCCATTTCCAAGATATTCTCAGTTTAATCTGTATGCTAATTAGTCAGTAGGTTACCCCTTTTCACCTGGAGCACTGCTGTCCCTTATTAAATGATTATTTCTTGTTGTATCCTGCTAATCTAATGAGAGTGGTCAGGAGTAGCAGTGTGGTGGGTGCTAAACTTTCCACAGTCTTGGTTCACTAACTACCTCATTAGCATATATTTTAAATCATTTTGATTAAATCACAGAGAATTTCTCTGTGATTGCCAGCAGATGATAATGCTTGGGGAGGGGGTACATTCCCTTTGAATGCCAGAGATGGCTGCTGTGTTAAAGCCATTGCTGAGCGACATAGGCTGTTTGATTGCCAGTCTAGAGGGATCTTCTGTCCATCGTATATGTCAACACCACACCAACCAAAAACACAAATGTTTATAGGATACCTAACACATCTGCATAGTCCAATTTATCCAGAGTTGGTTAGAGTACCTAGGGCCCAAAAAATCATTCCATGAAACTCAACACTGTACAGCTACATGCAAATATCGATTTAAAAACTCCTAAAACCTGGCTGACATATAGCTTGAGCCAAGAATACACAGCTAATAAGTATCAAAACTTTTTATTTGTTTTTATCTATATTCTTTTACTTCCTTTATTTTTGGGGGGAGGGTTTGTATAATGGGGATACAAATCCAATCCTTATTTTTGAATTTCCAAAGTCTATACAGGTATTTGATATCCGCTCAGCTGATACTACTAGTTAGAAAGAGATAGTTAGAAAGTATAGGCTATGTAACAGACTTTGTATGTCTATTTAATGGAACTGTATTATAATTATTATTATTATTATTATTGTTATAAGGAATTTGTATGTATATTTGCTGAAAAAAAGGAGAAAAAAAATTTGTGTGCAATTTGTTGTGCAAAATTGCACAAACAGAATTTTTTTTCACATGTTTTATATTGTATTGTCTAAAGGATTGAATAAAGATGATTTAAAAAAAAAGTAGCAGGGCTCAGGCAGTAGATAGATGCTGCATTGTGATTGTTCCCCACATTGTTATTGAGAAGGTGGAGCCCAGGGAGTAAGGATACTGGTTGGCTAGACATTATATTTATCATCTCATCACAGTAATCCAATGCATCTACAGTATTCATGAGGGGGCCGGTTTAGGGGCAGTGACTGACACATGACGCGTGGCTATCATCGCTGGGCTATGGAGTGAGCAGGGAAGAAAACGCGCCTTGGACAGCCCCCCTCATGGATACACCAGACCGCTTTGAGAGCGATCCGGTGTTTCTAGTGTACAGCGCAGCAGTGTTTGTTAGCGTTATTGGAGGTTCGATACGCAAGCCGCGTAACACTGCTGGGACTGTTGTAGCAAAAGGAGCTGCTTACTTTTTTTTAGGGTGACAGGTCCTCTTTAAGTAACTTTGAAACGCGTCTAGAACTTAATACACCAACTTGCTACATAATAAGAATTAGGATCGTCCGGTCCACTTTAGAAGACCATATTTTCAGGAACCTGAACAAACGAAAGGCTACACTTACCAGCTTCTATACGGGAACCAGGTCTTCTGCACCAAGCACATCCTTCCCGCATGCGCGAACCAAGGTGCAAGGTGCTCTATCATGCTGGAAAAGGCATTGTTGATCACCAAACTGCTCTTGGACGGTTGGGAGAAATTGCTCTTGGAGGACATTCTGGTACCATTCTTTATTCATGAATGTGTTTTTAGGCAAGACTGTGAGAGAGCTGATTTCCTTGGCTGAGAAGCAACCCCACACATGAATGGTTGCAGGATGCTTTACAGTTGGCATGAGACAAGACTGGTGGTATCGCTCACCTTGTCTTCTACGAACAAGATGTTTTCCAGATGTTTCAAACAATCGGAAAGGGGATTCATCAGAGAAAATGACTTTACCCCAGTCCTCAGCAGTCCACTCCCTGTACCTTTTGTAGAATCAGTCTGTCCCTAATGTTTTTTCTGGAGAGAAGTGGCTTCTTTGCTGCCCTCCTTGACACCAGGCCTTGCTCCAAGAATCTCCGCAGTCTCACAGTGCATGCAGATGCACTCACACCTGCCTGCTGCGATTCCTGAGCAAGCTCTGCACAGCTAGTGGCCCGATCACGAAGCTGAAACACTTTTAAGAGACATCCTGGCGCTTGCTGGTCCTTCTTGGGCGCCCTGGAGCCTTTTTGGCAACAATGGAACCTCTCCCCTTGAATTCCTTGATGATGCGATAGATTGTTGACTGAAATCTTTCTTGCAGCAGTACCCTTCCCTGTAAGGAAAGTTTTGTGCAGTGCAATGATGACTGCATGTGTTTCTTTAGAGATAACCATGGTTAGAAGAAGAGAAACAATGATGCCAAGCACCAGCCTCCTTTGAAAGTGTCCAGTGGTGTGATTCTTCCTTAATCATGACAGATTGATCTCCAGCCCTGTCCTCATCAACACCCACACCTGTGTTACTGGAGCAATCACTGAAACAATGTTAGCTGCTCCTTTTAAGGAAGGCCTGCAATGAAGTTGAAATGTGGTTTGGGGGAAAAAGTTCATTTTCTAGGCAAATATTGACTTTGCAATTAATTGCTGATCACTCTTTATAACATTCTGGAGTATATGCAAATTGCCGTTATAAAACCTGATGCAGTAGACTTTGATATAAATGTTAATTTTTACATTCTCAAAACTTTTGGCCATGACTTTAGTGTGCCATTTCCTACATTCAATTATCTACATTTTAGTCTAAAATCACTGCTGTATTTCATCTTGCTAGTAAAATGGACATTAGCTCACAGTCTACATAGTGGGGGTTGGATGCAGTTTGTCACAGGAGCTAGGTCTGCTCCTAGATAAACTACAGATACAGGTCACCTGGCCACAAACCCTGTTTATATTTGGCCACAAATATGTGCAACTGTTTAAGAGACTTTTCACAGTTTGAGACTTTTTAGGTGCAGAATCAAGCAGTGTATCAATGTTAGCTGCCTCCTTGATTTAATGCAGTGTGCCGGCTTTTTGTCCCATTCTTGCACCTAATAAGTCCCCAGCATGCTAGACCCAGACTTACATTCGCAGCTTCTATTTGGGACTAAAAAGTCGCAACAGCGCAACGCATCGAAACAATAAGTTGCAAATGTGAGACTACACAGGTAACTCATCACATGTATCACAAAGGGGAAAAACCTTAAGATACATTGCAATGATTAAGTAGGCCAACTTCAGGAAACTTGAATAAGGGTGGTTGAAAAACTATGATAGATTTTCCCCTATGACTCTTTGCCGTATTTGTACCCTATGTGTCACCAGTATTTCACCCGAGACATATGGATGCATGCATGTGGTTGTGGGGCTGCTAAAATAATTGAAGGTTTGCTTACAAAGTCTTGTGATTGTTACTCAGAAACCCATTGCAAATATAGGCAGCAAATGTAGTTTGTTTGCAGCCACATTGACCTCTAAGGGACAGCTTGAGCCGCAAATACGGGCAAGAATAGGACCTGCTCTGAGTTCTTCCTCAGGGTCACTAGGCTCATACACAGGGCTGAGGCTAATCCTCATAGAAATACCTTGGGACATGAGCAAGCCACAAAAACCATGTCTATATGATCTGAGAAAAAAATGGTTGCATGCATGAGGTCATAGACGGGAGGGAAGTGTTACTCCTCCTGACTACTGAATTATGCAGAGTTTGTGGAAAGGTAGGGTATACTGCTAGGGTTAGGTAGAAATGAAAATATGGAATTTTCTCAGTTTGTAATATATCCATCACAGATCCAAAATTGTACCCAGCTAGAAATCTCTGTCATGTCAGAAGTATGACTCTGTGTGTTCTAAAAATGAAGATTTTTTTCATGAAAACTAAAGTTGTGCTGATCTTGGCATTTTAAGTGCAGATTATAACATTTTGTGCAAACACAGTGGAAATAAAGTAAAATGACTGTGAAAAGTCTGTTATTTGGCTTTTGTGAGAAATGGAGGAAATCAAATTAAAGATTAATAGACCTCTCTCTAAAACTCCATCCTACATAATTCACACCAGTCTTAGAATAGTATTGGATTTTATGAAAACAGATCTCTCCATCTATTGTTATCAGCTATACGGTTTGCGGCAAATGTAAATTTTTCCTTAACATGTTAGGGGAAAAATATAAAATTATAGAGTTAGCTGCTTCTCCTAAATATTTTCTGGACACCCATAAGAATTGCAGAGCTGTACAGTAAAACTCAGAAAACCGCCCTCTACATTCCTGTAAGTCAACATAAAGCACATAGAAACTGTCAAGAGTATGTCTGTATGTGATGTAACTGTGTAACTTTTCACAGTTTTGGCTCTCACATAAGTGTTCTCCGCTACCCATTATGCTGCAGAACATATCCTGGAAAGAGGACATAGAAATAAAAGATTTTAGGGAAGGTAGCTGGGAAGTGGGGCGTAACTACAGGGTTAGCATCTGCTGTGGGGCCTGCACTGTTAGGGGGCCTGACCTGCCACACTAAAGGATAGAGGATGTACACCATTATTTACATATTATACTACACATTGTACAGCATCCTCATTAGGGCGGTATGGGGAGAACCTGTACAAGAATCTCTCTAAAGATCTTTTTATACCTAGGCCTGTGACCAGGACAGGGGGGCATCCTCTATGTCTAGAAGAGAGGCGATTCTACCATCACCATAGACAAAGGTTCTTTACTGTAAGAGCAGTGAGACTATGGAACTCTCTGCCGCAGGAGGTTGTTATGGCTGATAATTTGTTCATGTTCAAGAGAGGCCTAGATACCTTTCTGGAGTGGAATAATATCACAGTGTATGAGAATAAAACTTTTTGTTAGTAGTTTTTGCTGATCCAGAGTTATTCTGACCTCCATATTTTTTTCTTTTTTTCTTGGCCCATTTGCTTTGGGCCAATTGACATCAGTCTTGCAGGGTTTCTGCCTTCTTCTGGATCAACACAGTATAATGTATTGGTTGGACGTGATGGACTGATGTCTTTTTCTAACCTCTTTTACCATGATACTATGAATTTATTCTGAGGCCATTTTTAGTGTACCCCTCAAAAGTATTACAAACGTTACCTGTTCAGAGACTTTAAATGTATTTATATTTATAAGCTGTTATATTTGGTACTTGTTTATATTGAGAAAAGTTTCTAAAAATATTAACCAGCAATATACACTCACCGGCCACTTTATTAGGTACACCTGTCCAACTGCTTATTAACACTTAATTTCTAATCAGCCAATCACATGGCAGCAACTCAGTGCATTTAGGCATGTAGACATGGTCAAGACAATCTCCTGCAGTTCAAACCGAGCATCAGTATGGGGAAGAAAGGTGATTTGAGTGCCTTTGAACGTGGCATGGTTGTTTGTGCCAGAAGGGCTGGTCTGAGTATTTCAGAAACTGCTGATCTACTGGGATTTTCACACACAACCATCTCTAGGGTTTACAGAGAATGGTCCGAAAAAGAAAAAACATCCAGTGAGCGGCAGTTCTGTGGGCGGAAATGCCTTGTTGATGCCAGAGGTCAGAGGAGAATGGGCAGACTGGTTAGAGCTGATAGAAAGGCAACAGTGACTCAAATTGCCACCCGTTACAACCAAGGTAAGCAGAAGAGCATCTCTGAATGCACAGTACGTCGAACTTTGAGGCAGATGGGCTACAGCAGCAGAAGACCACACCGAGTGCCACTCCTTTCAGCTAAGAATAGGAAACTGAGGCTACAATTTGCACAAGCTCATCGAAATTGGACAGTAGGAGATTGGAAAAACGTTGCCTGGTCTGATGAGTCTCGATTTCTGCTGCGACATTCGGATGGTAGGGTCAGAATTTGGCATCAACAACATGAAAGCATGGATCCATCCTGCCTTGTATCAACGGTTCAGGCTGGTGGTGGTGGTGTCATGGTGTGGGGAATATTTTCTTGGCACTCTTTGGGCCCCTTGGTACCAATTGAGCATCGTTGCAACGCCACAGCCTACCTGAGTATTGTTGCTGACCATGTCCATCCCTTTATGACCACAATGTACCCTGTAACATCTGATGGCTACTTTCAGCAGGATAATGCGCCATGTCATAAAGCTGGAATCATCTCAGACTGGTTTCTTGAACATGACAATGAGTTCACTGTACTCAAATGGCTTCCACAGTCACCAGATCTCAATCCAATAGAGCATCTTTGGGATGTGGTAGAACGGGAGATTCGCATCATGGATGTGCAGCCGACAAATCTGCAGCAACTGTGTGATGCCATCATGTCAATATGGACCAAAATCTCTGAGGAATGCTTCCAGCACCTTGTTGAATCTATGCCATGAAGAATTGAGGCAGTTCTGAAGGCAAAAGGGGGTCCAACCCGTTACTGGCATGGTGTACCTAATAAAGTGGCCGGTGAGTGTATGTATCTGAATGCCACCACCAAATCATATTATTTCAGTTCTAGCTGTGGTAATGTGAAGCAGGGCCCCAATGCATAATATGAACCAGGCCATCTATCTGTAACATGTTATTTATATACAAGATTATATACAAGATTCCTCATATGGAACACCTTATGGGTCCCTGATTTCATAAGCCTTTATAGGACCAGCATCCTACAAGTGTGCAAGAACTAGAAGTTCAGCTTCACCATCTGTGGGCAAATGTGCCACTGGTTACCAAATAAAACCTATATGTCTCAATATCTCATCATGTATCCAGAGGTGGCTCAACGGGATCCTTCTTTCTATTACCAGTATATAGTTTTCCCCAATAAACTTATGCTATCTAATATTGGAATCACTTACATATTTCATCATTGTATTCAATCATAAAAAGTTTCATTCAATTCCAAGAACTTTGACTGTATTATGGGAGTCTTCCAGCTCATAGCTTATCCCACATGGAAATCCAACATGTTTCTCACACATACATTTCCAGATTCCCAGAAGTCAACTTTATGTAAATGAGCATAGTGCTGCACCTGGGGCATAGGTGTGCTAGCCATAACCTTATGTGGGTTAAACTGCCCAGAACCACCTGCAGAGACAGACTTGGTTAATTTGCATAACATTAAAAACTTGAAGGAAACCTACCATGAGGGATCTACCATCAGAAAAAGATCTGTAGAAGTAGATTCCTCCAGTCTGTCTCTGCCCTAATCTGTAATTTAATAATCCTGGAACCTAACCTTGATTTTAGTAATATGTAAACTAACTGCAGAGGCTTCTCGGGGTGGAGTAGCCTTAGCTCCCAGTCCCTGGCCAGGGTAGTACACACCCCAGTAGCCTCTGCAGTTAATTTACATATTACTAAAATAAAGTTTTTAACAAGTTAGGTTAGTCTCCAGGATTATTAAATTACAGATTAGGACAAAGGCAAGCAGGAGGAATCTACCATCACATCTACTTCTGATAGTACATTCCTCATGGTAGGTTTCCTTTAATTGTCTCTATTACTGGGAAACAGGAATAGAATGTCTAAGAATTTTATACCATTCCCTACACATTGCTACTTTTACTGATTGGTGGATTTGGGTGCTACTAGACTCCCTTTAAGCACAAAAATTCTAATTGTGACTTCAGTAATTATTTAAAGCCACCAATAAAAGTTTAAAGAAACAATTTACACATTGTATATACCTTATACAATGGAGGCAGAGCAAAAGGAAAGTAGCTACAAAAGCCATATGCAAGTTTAACTACACTTTACGTTCTCCTGGCCCCCAGGAATGATCAGCGTGATGGCAATGAAGAGAAAGCCAGATGTTTCATATAACATATTTTGCAGTAAAGGGGTTAAAAGGTTAATTCATAAAACTAACCGAGTGGGTTATAGGTAAGGGAAAATAAGTATGATGCCTACTATAGTAAGGGGTAAGGATCAGCAGACTGCAAGAATAAAGGCAAAGTCTTTGAAGTTTTCTTTGAATTTTTTTCTTGCTCTTCTGGAACGAGTCAGGTTAACCTGCTGTTCCTCAGTTTCATTACAGAAGGTTTGGCTTTGGTACAACCTGGGCCAAAGCAGGGGCCCGACACATAATTGAAACAGGAGGCCCACTACAAGGAAGAATAAGTTGTATCAAAGCTAAACTGGGCCAAATCCTCATTTTTGTGGCCGACAAAAAAAATTAATATTAGATTCGTTATTTTTAACCAGAAACAAATTTTTCCTACTCGTTCCTGCATTTGTATCCTGTGAGCAATAACCATCATTTGATTCTACAAAGGTTAACGGAAACCTAAATTATACAATAATACCAGAAATGCTGGTGACTAAATATGAATCAAAAACCAGCAATCGTCAAATCTAAAGTGACTCAGGTTTCAAAGCACATTCTTATCATAAAGCATCTGCAAAGGGCTAGAATGAAGGGAAGGCAATTCCCAGGGTGGCTCCTCATGACACAGATTGGGGGATGCTCAGCTTTAGTCATATTTTTGCAGTGATACCGAAACAAAATAAAACATATTTATAGTAAGCCTTTCTTTAAGTCCACTGTGACTAGTGGTTAAGGAATTGAATGACTGTTTTGGTGTCTGATCAAGGATCTGTATTTTAGGGTTTGGTCTGTGGCCTGTAGCAAGTGTATTTTGGGTTCTAGTCTGAGGTCTGTGTTTACTGTGGATCATGAATCAATTTAGGTTTGGGCTGTGTTTAGGGGGGTCAAGTGTGCATAACTCCCAACCATCCCATATACAGTGGGACAGTCCCGGATTTCTCTCCCGTTGTCCTAGGTGGTGGGAGGTATGTCCTGAGACATCAACCCTATCTGGTGGATGCCAATAGACTTATATATGGATAATGTAGAGAGCCATCAGCTCCCTGCATTTTCATTATGCTTCTGGAACTAGAAAAGGGCCACAATTTCAAGGGGAGCAGCTTGGGGGCAACAATGTGAGGGTGAGGGGGGCCACAATGGGACAGGGAGCTGGTTGGGGGACAAGTATCTCAGGTTTTTATTTTTTTTGGTGTATAATTGAGACTATTGGTAGGTAATTTTCATTCATGTCGTTCATGTATTTTTTACAGTTTTTCCTGTCCTGGCAGGTGCAAGTTTTGGCTTTTTTTGAGACTTTTTGTTGGAAATGTCTGAAATTAACCTGGACGCAGGCCATGTCACTGGGTTATGTATAGGAGAGGACACTACTGTAAATTTGAGGCAGTGGACTGCATTTTTAAGCACTCTAGTCACACCACAGGGAAGATGATTACATATGAAGGTCACACGTGGCATTCAGGGTGAGTTTTTCAAAGCATCACAGAAATGCATGCGTTTTATATGTTACCATGAGTTTGGTTGGTTTGAAAGTGTTTCCTTTCATTGTTGAAAGTGTAAGCAGCTGTGTTAACATTTTCACAACTGTTTACACTTCCAGCAATGAAGAAAAAGTACTTTGTAACCAGCCAAATGTATGGGGACATGTAAAACACATGCATTTATGCAATGCGTTTAAAAATGCAATGTAAATGCCACATATGAACTCAGCATGTCAACTAATTCCATTTTACATGTTAAAACAGGGTTCAAGAAAAAAAATACAAAAAGTTGCAATGAAAAATCACAAAAAGTCACAGAAAAAAAGAGGAAAAAAACAAGCAAATATATGTGGAGTTCATACCATTTTAGGCAGTGTAGACAAATCTCTATAAATAAGGGAGCCCAGGGGATCTGTTTTTTCTTAGGGAGTCTTGGGTAAGTAGTCATTTTGGGGTTTGTATCTATTTTGAGTAACAGTATGTTGTTATTCGGGGGGCTGTACTGTTATTAGGTAATTATGATTAAGAATTAATGGTAGGGATGCAATTTTCCTTATCAGTTTAGGGCCCAAAAATTGGACAACCCCTGCCGCTCTGTTCTGCAGGTCGTATGGGGTTGTCCCTCATTTAGACTTCTATTATCCACAGAGGAGAGCCACTGACTTTATAGAGGACTCAGCAGCCACATTTAGAAGCCACTGCAGGACAGATGTGCTGTAATTTACAGCGAGCCATGAAAACAAATGAGACGGTGAAACCAAAAATTACTGAAAAAATAATATACACTGCGCTAGAGAGGTAATCAGGACAGAAAATAAATGTATGCTATTAAGTTAATGGAATCAAGTTTTTTTTTTATTCCTATTTGTGGATACATTGATATAATAAATGTACTCGCTCATCTGTATTATAAGGTACAACACCTGTGCTAATGAAGCTTCTCTTTGTTTCTCTGTTGTTTAAACTATTGTCTGGGGTTATCTCATATTATGGTCTTATGGTCTTTTCAAATATTTTTTCTTTTTAAATAAATGTATATTCAAGGAAATGCTTCCAAGTGAATCTACGACTCGTGGAAACCACCAGCATTGGTGTCCATGTTCAGAGGAACATGTGTTCATATATTAGGAAGAAATCAGAGACTACGGGGGGTATACAGGGAGCAAGAAACTTGAGGTAAGCAAACAAAGATGTGAACCCTGTAAGCCATCCATTTATAGCTGTATATATGAATTTCTCTATGTCCCATGTATCATGGCCTAGAGCCAAAACTAACATGGGTGCACCTCAGAGAAATCCAGTCTGGAAAGGTTGGACACAAAGCTGCAGTTATTGCTGTGTGCTAGGCTTGTATTTGGATACTCTGTAGATACATAAAGCCAGTGCTGAGCTTGCTGGTAAATGGATATCCTGTTTAAGGCTGAAGAGGACGGTGCTTGGGATTTGCTCCTGGCACTCCGACACAAATATTGTTTTGAAAAAGGAAAGTAATAATACAGATTTTAATGCAACTTGGGAGGCAAAATACTTTCAGGTCAGCTTTGAGACAAGTAGAGGCAGAAGTAACAGGGGCATGGAAGCAATGTGAGACAATTTAATAAGAAGCGTATTCTCACAGGATTTCATTCTGTCCATATTTCAAGAGTACAATTTATTGCATGCACTGCAGCCAAGCTGGAGGTAGCCTGGATTGTAAAGCAGCAGTACTAGAAAGTCCCTGAAAAAAACATAGACATGTTTTGCAAACTTCTCTATTGGAGGAGTTGACAGTTAGATGTTCCTCTGATGCAAAAAGAAAGTTACATAGCACTTTACTACAGTAAGGATGAAGATAAGGGATTAGGGAAACCGGGTATTCTCAGGTGACTCACAGCCAGATCCACATGACATGTCTGAGGTATCCTTTTAAAAGAACCTTTGCTTTAAAGATTTTTCCACCAAAACTTCAATATCGGCAGATTTAATGGCCAATGGCAATTTATAAACTGACATTCTATGGCACATAATGGGGCACATTTACTTACAAAGTCACTAGAGTTCACTAAAAGTGCATTGTCCGTCTATAAGGCTTGAAATGAATTTGAAAGTTAAATAAGGCGATTGGTCCAAATCAGACGGACTGTCCGGCGGCACATCTCTAATATGTGTCGCATGGAAGCCAGCGCAGCTGCGCCAGAAAAATACCTGTGCAAGCCGTTTTAGCCATGAAGTAGTCATTCTATAATATATGACTGTAGAATAGAGATGATCGATTTTAAGAGATGTAGGAATTATTGCTGAACCCTGAATAACGTGTAATTGATATCCCATTGGACAATAAATTAGTCACGATGATCAATAATAATACAATTTTACTATAAGAGGATACATACTGTATTCTTCCCATAAACAGGGATACACCATCCATGAGGCGAGTTGAGCCTCTTGCCTCAGGCCACACCATCTGCAGCAAGATGGGGAGCAGCATCAAGGGAGAAGTCACCTGCTACAAAGCAGAGCTTGACACTTAAAAAGTCATCATCGGTGTGAGACTCACATACTAAAAAAATAACCTGTTATATTATTACTGCATGGGGTGCCGTTCTGTAGCTCACCTCAATAGTTCAGGTTCACCCCCTGCCTATACAATAAAATAGTAGTATAAGGTCCGACAGATGTGATACACGTAAAGGATCAGCGCTCCCAGCAATCATGTGACTCGGAGTTGTCAGTTCCACAAGATGAAACATTTATTTATTGTAAATAAATATATAAACGTTTCATCTTGTGGAACTGACAACTCCGAGTCACATGATTGCTGGGAGCGCTGATCCTTTACGTGTATCACATCTGTCGGACCTTATACTACTTGGAATCTTCCACGTCTTTTCCTGGAATACGGAGGGGAGCAAGGTACACAGGAACACGATGAATACACAAGGAGAGCGCTCCTCTTTGTCTTTTCTGTCTGTTGCATCTCTCTACTGGAGGGTGGAGTGTGGACTCGCGCTTACCCCCTTCCCAGGCTTTTATTTATACAATAAAATGTAAGATTTATATATAAATTGATGTGGTGTGGTTTAGTATCCTCTTCATGTGTATAATGATGGATCCAATTTTTGTTCTAAATTCATATTTTCGATATACTCTGCAAAGAAGTCATCAGAGTTGTACTATACAGACTGTATTCATACAGTATTCCAGAGGGGTCCTGCCATGACAGCTCATACCCATACGTACCCTTAAGGGATGTGTACATCATAGAGGGGTGTCTGGCACTTGGGATTTCTACTTTCTACTGTCTGGCACTTGGGTATCTACTAGAAATGTTATGCTGGATACACATTTGTTTCACCTAAGAAAAAAAACTGTAAAAACACAGAAAATGTAAATTCATGACATAAAAAGAGGTTCCTTACCAGCCTATCTGGATACACTCCAGCACGGAGCAGCGATGCTTTCCAGCTATCCACTTCTTCCTGGGAGTCGCAGGCAAGTTCCAGGCATTTGTAATCTTTGTAAACATTCCTAGAACCCACAAAAGTCAGAGAAGCAGTGAAAAAACTCAACAGCAGAAAACACACAAGTTCTTTTTTAAAATCTAATATCCTGGTGTTATACTGGAAGATTATAATATGCAGAAAACCACAAATAAAATTAAAGCCAACAAAACTGGAGAGAACGGGCAAAAGAAAGTGATCAGAGTAGCTCCTGACAGCAAAATCTGCAGCGGATCAAGTTGGGTTTCAATGTCAGGTTCTCTAAATGATTTTTGCCACAATTACTGCTGTAGTGTCAAACTGATGCATTTCCACCTTAGTGCTGTCATGGACTGGAGGTCACACATTAAAGGCCAATCAAGAAATTTCTGAAACAAGTTCTTCTAAAAACCTGCAGCAGCAACCACCGTAAATTGGGCGTTTTTTATGGCAGCGTAGCTGGAGAGATTGCATTGCATCTACTGCTGCTTTGCAACCTCTGAATTCTTCACCAAGTGCTGCAAACTTCTTGTTTTGCGTCAAAATCTTATCTACTATGTGACTACTGTACATTGCGGCAGATTACCTGACAGTGGATATACAGCCAACCTATTGCAAGTATCTGTAGTGTGACCCCAACCAGCTAAAGACTGCTACATCACAAAAATAAGATAATGGTGCAAACACCTGTACCATGCAGACCTCCAGCAGTTCCATTGGAAAAAAAAAAATCTCTGCTTTTATCTATATCACTGCACCCTTTAAGTTCTACTATAATTATTCCAAACACTAATTTTCCAAAGGGGTTTAGAATATGAAGGGCAAGAGACATTGTAATTTGGTACAGAGATATTGGGGCACATTTACTTAGACGAGGAGTCGTGCGATATCCACTAGGTGTCGCTGCTGCGCCGAGGTCCGCCGGAGTTCACCATCCTCTTCCTGGTGCATGTAAGTGTGGGTCAAGCGACACTTTAAAAAAAATAAAATAGCGCATTTTTTCCGACTCCAGCTGTAACAGACTAAAAAGACGCGTCATGCGCTCTGCCAGCCGCTGCACACTATGATGCGCGGTTTTGCTGCTTATGACGTCATAGCGTGCGCTGGCCGGCAGATTGCATGGACGCTTCTCTGCTGGCTGTTGCAGCATAGAGAAGACAGAAGGGGAGCCGCGGGGACCAGAGCATTTTTGGTTCACTTTGTTCCTATATAACAATAGCACCTTTTAGTGCAAATTTATAGTGCCCCCTTTTTATAAGTTGCCCCTTTAGGGTCTCTGCAGCTTTAAGTTAGATGAACCCTACTAACATTATGAATTAGAGCCTGTTTTAGTTTATTATATGAGCCATTGAACAGATAGTTAGCTTATGGTCCATTTTATTTTATAGTTAATGCCCCCTTTTCTATATAACTAGAGCCCACTTTAGAATATATAGTGATCCCCTTTAATAGCTAGAGCCGCTAGACTTTAATAAGAATGAATGTCCAATAACAAAATAAACTTACATAGACATAAAGAAGCCAGCTCACCCTGGTTATACTGCTTGCCACACAGGCACTCGGCAATCCCCCGAAGTATGGTATAACAATAGAAACATGCAAACTCCTAGCACTCAAAAAAGGTCATAGCAGGCAAAATCTTCTTTATTGGACATAAAAGCCAACAATACTATTGGGAAGAGGCACAGTAACCTTGTGTCTGTACCTGATAGTATTGTTTTAAAAATAACCGTTTACTCACCTATTCATGCTCCACAGCAGACATCAGACACATACAACACTGATAGGCAACATTGGGCATGATTTAGTAACGTCATCAAGTCGCCTGCAGGGGATGTTGTTATCGTGCGCATATTGCAGATATGTCTTGCCCTGATACATGCTTCAACTATATTGGTATCAAACATACATATAGTTAAATGTAAAGGGACCTGATCTGCAATTGGTTCAGGAGACCCGGCTGGATCCCATGCCTGGTTGGGGAAAGTTGTTTTTTGTGTTGCTTAACAATTTAAGTTACTATAAAAAAAAGTCTCTAATCCAACTTATAAAATATTTCTCATAGAAGATAAATCTATGGTAATTGATGAAGGGAACTAATACGTGGAAGTGATAATTATATGCAACAATCCAGGGTCACTCAGAAAGAGCAAGCTCTTCAAAACAGTGATTTCACAAAGGTCAAGCCCTGTGATTACAGGAAGCAAGGGGTTTGCCTCCAGCTATGAATCCAGGGGTTACTAGGTCAGTGACAGCCAGTAAGTTTACCTTGATGCTGCAGTTTAATGTGAAGGCCACACAAGGTTACATCTGGAAATCTCAGTGTATGTATAAGGCTCTACAGCGAAATTGGCAACGATTTATCAATTGAATCATCCATTGTGTTTATCTACAGACATTATGTATAACCAGAATGAATCCTGAGGAACACCAATCTGTTTTGCAGTCTACATAGCCATATAATGCTTTTTGAAGAATTTTAAAATTTTAAGGGGATAATTTTAAATATGTAATGTAAAAGTAATACCAGATATGTCCAATGGTTAGCTTAATTGTGGACCTTAAAGGACTTCTACCAGCAGGATCAAGAATTGTACACCAAGCACACTGACATACTGGTGTCTGTCCCCTCTGGCAGGATCTGCTCTTCTTTTAGCTTCTTATTCCCTGTTTTTTTTTTTTTTTTAAAAAAGGATTTTAAAATAATGGAAATGAACCCGAGGAGCTCTGGGCTTTATAGGTTTTAATGGAGCCTGGAGTCCCTCAGGCTCATTTGCATAATTGTAAAAGCCTTTTATTCTTTAAAACAAGATTAGAGATGAGCGAACATGCTCGTCCGAGCTTGATGCACGGTCGAGCATTAGCATACTTGAAACTGCTTGTTGCTCGGACGAATACTTCGCCCGCTCGAGAAAATGGCAGCTCCCGCCGTTTTGCTTTTTGGCGGCCAGAAACAGAGCCAATCACAAGCCAGGAGACTCTGCACTCCACCCAGCATGACGTGGTACCCTTACACGTCGATAGCAGTGGTTGGCTGGCCAGATCAGGTGACCCTGGGATAGACTAGCCGCTGCCCGCGCTGCTCGGATCATTCTGTGTCTGGATGCCGCTAGGGAGAGAGCTGCTGCTGGTCAGGGAAAGCGTTAGGCTGTTCTATTAGAATAGTGTTAGGCAGGAGTGATTCTCCAAGAACCCAACAGCCCTTCTTAGGGCTACAATAACGTTCTACTTTTTTTTTTTTTTATTTGCATCTAGTACCATTTTGTGAGGAATTAGCAGGGGGACTTGCTACCGTTGTGTTTAGCTCTTAGTGGCACACATATCCACCTCAAACACCAAAGTGGGAAAATTTAGTAGGGGTTGGATTTCAATTAGGCACAGTCTGCCATTTTTCCTTTTTTATTTTACGTTTATTTTGTTTAATAACTCAGTGTCATCTCATCTGGCATAGTAGTGTGCTTTCATACTTGGCTAGAAAATAGCCATAGGAGAATCCAAACGGCTTACTTACGCCTACAGTAGCGTTATATATTTGATTTCTGGTTGATCTGCTGGTGGCTGTACTTGCTGCAGTGCATCTACTAGCCAATTGTGAGCAATTTGTAGTGAGACTTGCGACCGCTGTGTTTTGCGCTTAGTGACGCACATATCCATTGCAAAGACCGAAGTGGGAAAATTTAGTAGGGGTTGGATTTCAATTAGGCACAGTCTGCCATTTGTCCTTTTTTATTTTACGTTTATTTTGTTTAATAACTCAGCGTCATCTCATCTGGCATAGTAGTGTGCTTTCATACTTGGCTAGAAAATAGCCATAGGAGAATCCAAACGGCTTACTTACGCCTACAGTAGCGTTATATATTTGATTTCTGGTTGATCTGCTGGTGGCTGTACTTGCTGCAGTGCATCTACTAGCCAATTGTGAGCAATTTGTAGTGAGACTTGCGACCGCTGTGTTTTGCGCTTAGTGACGCACATATCCATTGCAAAGACCGAAGTGGGAAAATTTAGTAGGGGTTGGATTTCAATTAGGCACAGTCTGCCATTTTTCCTTTTTTATTTTACGTTTATTTTGTTTAATAACTCAGTGTCATCTCATCTGGCATAGTAGTGTGCTTTCATACTTGGCTAGAAAATAGCCATAGGAGAATCCAAACGGCTTACTTACGCCTACAGTAGCGTTATATATTTGATTTCTGGTTGATCTGCTGGTGGCTGTACTTGCTGCAGTGCATCTACTAGCCAATTGTGAGCAATTTGTAGTGAGACTTGCGACCACTGTGTTTTGCGCTTAGTGACGCACATATCCATTGCAAAGACCGAAGTGGGAAAATTTAGTAGGGGTTGGATTTCAATTAGGCACAGTCTGCCATTTGTCCTTTTTTATTTTACGTTTATTTTGTTTAATAACTCAGCGTCATCTCATCTGGCATAGTAGTGTGCTTTCATACTTGGCTAGAAAATAGCCATAGGAGAATCCAAACGGCTTACTTACGCCTACAGTAGCGTTATATATTTGATTTCTGGTTGATCTGCTGGTGGCTGTACTTGCTGCAGTGCATCTACTAGCCAATTGTGAGCAATTTGTAGTGAGACTTGCGACCGCTGTGTTTTGCGCTTAGTGACGCACATATCCATTGCAAAGACCGAAGTGGGAAAATTTAGTAGGGGTTGGATTTCAATTAGGCACAGTCTGCCATTTGTCCTTTTTTATTTTACGTTTATTTTGTTTAATAACTCAGCGTCATCTCATCTGGCATAGTAGTGTGCTTTCATACTTGGCTAGAAAATAGCCATAGCAATAGGATAGCATCGTTTGGTTTTAAAAACTCAAAAACACAAAAAAAAAAAAAAACACAAAAAAAAGTTAAAAAAAAATTAAAGCTATAACTCTCATTTTAAAAATGTTTAACCCGAGGGCTAGGGGTAGAGGACGAGGGCGGGGACGTGGGCGTCCAACTACTGCAGGGGTCAGAGGCCGTGGTGAGACACCACCTGCTTATGAGGGAGCAGGGGAACGCCGCAGAGCTACACTCCCTAGGTTCATGTCTGAAGTTACTGGGACTCGTGGTAGAGCACTGTTGAGGCCAGAACAGTGCGAACAGGTGATGTCGTGGATTGCTGACAATGCTTCGAGCAATTTGTCCACCAGTCAGTCTTCCACGCAGTCCACCCATGTCACCGAAATCGCCACTCCTCCAGCTCCTGCACCTCAGCCTCCTCCCCCCCAGTCTGCCCCCTCCCAGGAAAATTTGGCATTTGAACCGGCATACTCTGAGGAACTGTTTTCTGGACCCTTCCCACAGTCACAAACCACTTGTCCGGTTGCTGCTGAGCAATTTTCCGATGCCCAGGTTTTCCACCATTCACAGTCTGTGGGTGATGATGACCTTCTTGACGTAGTGGAAGTGTGTAAAGAGGTGTCCGACGATGAGGAGACACGGTTGTCAGACAGTGGGGAAGTTGTTGTCAGGGCAGGAAGTCCGAGGGGGGAGCAGACTGAGGGATCGGAGGATGATGAGGTGACAGACCCAAGCTGGGTTGAGAGGCCGGGTGAACACAGTGCTTCTGAGACGGAGGAGAGTCCTCGACCAGAACAGGTTGGAAGAGGCAGTGGTGGGGCCAGACGGAGAGGCAGGGCCAGAGCTGGTGCATCAGCGCCAAATGTGTCAACTAGTGAAGCTCCCGTGGCGAGGGCTCTTGCGGCGAGGGCTAGATCTTCAGAAGTCTGGAGGTTCTTTAAGGAAACACCGGATGACCGACGGACTGTGGTGTGCAACATTTGCCAAACCAGGCTCAGCAGGGGTTCCACCACTACTAGCTTAACTACCACCAGTATGCGCAGGCATATGAATGCTAAACACCCCACTCAGTGGCAACAAGCCCGTTCACCTCCGGCCGTGCACACCACTGCTCCTTCCCCTGTGTCAGCTGATAGTCAGCCCCCTGCCCAGGACCCTGCCACAAAAACCCCATCGTCGCCTCCACGATCCTCCACAGCATCCACCAGCGTTCAGCTCTCCATACCCCAGACTCTGGAGCGGAAACGCAAATATAGTGCAACCCACCCACACGCCCAAGCCCTTAATGTGCACATCTCCAGATTGCTTAGCCTGGAGATGCTGCCCTATAGGCTAGTAGAGACCGAGGCCTTTCGCAACCTCATGGCGGCGGCCGCCCCTCGGTATTCGGTCCCCAGCCGCCACTACTTTTCCCGATGTGCCGTCCCAGCCCTGCACCAGCACGTGTCAGACAACATCATCTGTGCCCTGACCAACGCCGTTTCTGACAAGGTCCACCTGACCACGGACACGTGGACGAGTGCTGCCGGGCAGTTCCACTATATATCGCTGACGGCACATTGGGTTAACTTGGTGGAGGCTGGGAGCGAGTCTGACCCTGCGGCTGGTCATATACTGCCGACGCCGAGGATTGCGGGGCCTACCTCGGTCCAGGTGTTTCAGGCCTACTATGCCTCCTCCTCCTCCCACCCCTCCTCCACCTCCTCCTCCGAACTACCATCCGTGGGCACGGCGCCATCAGTCGGTAGCTCTAGGCACAGCAGCAGTGCCGTCGCTAAGCGACAGCAGGCGGTGCTCAAACTGCTGAGCCTAGGCGATAAAAGGCACACCGCCCAAGAGCTATTACAGGGCATCACGGCGCAGACTGATCTGTGGCTGGCACCGCTGAACCTGAAGCCAGGCATGGTTGTGTGTGACAACGGCCGTAACCTGGTGGCGGCTCTGCAACTCGGCAGACTGACACATGTGCCATGCCTGGCCCATGTGTTAAATCTGATAGTTCAGCGTTTCCTCAAGACATACCCCAATCTGTCTGATTTGCTCACGAAGGTGCGCCGCATCTGTGCGCATTTCAGGAAGTCCAGCACAGATGCTGGCACTCTCAGGGCAGCGCAGCGCCGCCTCCAACTGCCCGCTCACCGACTGTTGTGCGACGTGCCCACGAGGTGGAATTCAACACTGACCATGTTATCCAGAGTTTACCAGCAGCGCCGAGCGATTGTAGACTGCCAGATGTCAACTTCCACCAGAACTGGTAGTCAGGTCAGTCAGCTTCCTCAAGTCTACAATGAGGAGTGGACGTGGATGTCTGATATCTGTCAGGTGCTGAGTAACTTTGAGGAGTCAACACAGATGGTCAGTGGCGATGCCGCCATCATCAGCCTCACCATCCCGCTGCTTGGCCTGTTGAAAAACTCTCTGATCAGCATGAAGTCGGAAGCTTTGCGCTCGTCACAAGAGACGGGGGAAGAAGATTCCCTTGTTGATAGCCAAAGCACCCTCAGGTCTGTTTCTCAGCGCATATCGGAGGAGGTGGAGGTGGAGGAGGATGAGGAGGAAGAGGAGGAGAATGTTGGCGAGACACAAGAGGGGACCATTGTTGAGTCCTTCACTGTTCAGCGTGTATGGGCAGAAGAAGAGGAGTTGGAGGAGTTGGAGGAGGAGGAAATGGACAGTCAGGCCAGTGAGGGGAGTGAATTCTTACGCGTTGGTACTCTGGCGCATATGGCAGATTTCATGCTAGGCTGCCTATCCCGTGACCCTCGCGTTCAAAGAATTTATTCCAGCACCGATTACTGGGTGTTCACTCTCCTGGACCCACGGTACAAGCAAAATCTTTCCACTCTCATCCCTGCAGAGGAAAGGAGTGTGAGAATGCATGAATACCAGCAGGTCCTGGTGCACAAGCTGAAACAGTATTTCCCTTCTGACAGCGCTAGCGGCAGAGTGCGTAGTTCTGCAGGACAAGTAGCGAGGGAGAGTAGGCGAGCAGGCAGCTTGTCCAGCACTGGCAAGGGTACGCTTTACAAGGCTTTTGCCAGCTTTATGTCACCCCAGCAAGACACTGTCACCTGTGCCCAGTCTCGGCAGAGTAGGGCTGATCTTTACAGAAAGATGGTGAGGGAGTACGTAGCTGACCATACCATCGTCCTAAATGATCACACAGCTCCCTACAACTACTGGGTTTCAAAGCTGGACATGTGGCACGAACTGGCGCTGTACGCCTTGGAGGTTCTTGCCTGCCCTGCCGCTAGCGTCTTGTCCGAGCGGGTTTTCAGTGCAGCTGGTGGCATCATCACCGATAAGCGTACACGCCTGTCGACTGACAGCGCTGACAGGCTGACGCTTATTAAGATGAATAAAGCCTGGATTTCTCATAATTTCCAATCTCCACCAGGTGAAGGAAGCTCAACCTGAATAATTGATCCACTCCTCCTCCTCCTCATTTTCCTCCTTCTCCTCCTCTTTGTACAGTAAAGCAGAGGAAACTGGCTATTTTTTGACAGGGCCCACTGGCTCTAGCTATAGTACTTTATGCATTTAATTTTTCTGGAGGGCCACCTACCCGGTCCTCTGTTTTAAACAATTTTTAGGAGTGCCACATACAGGCACTCAATCTATTCAATTTTTCTGGAGGGCCACCTACCCGGTCCTCTGTTTTAAACAATTTTTGGGAGTGCCACATACAGGCACTCAATCTATTCAATTTTTCTGGAGGGCCACCTACCTGCTCCTCTGGTTTGAAAATTTTTTTGGACTGCCACATACAGGCACTCAATCTATTCCATTTTACTGGAGGGCCACCTACCTGCTCCTCTGGTTTGAAAAATTTTTGGGACTGCCACATACAGGCACTATCCAAATTAAATTGTCTCCATAGCAGCCTCCACACGTTGTCTCCATTGCTACCTCCAAAAGTCGTCCATATAGCTGCCTCCATACATCGTCCCTTTATCAAACGAGGTGTGTCAGGCAGAAATTTGGGTTGTTTTCATGGATTCCACATCAAAGTTGTTAACTTTGTCGCCACCCTGCTGTGTTATCCACAAAATATACTGGCAAACTTTTATCATTTACCAATATTATTTCAGCGCTTCTTGCGCATCTGTTTACATTCCCCTCACCTGGCATATCCTAAACTTATAAGAACGCTACTACACTTGATCTTATACAAAAGGTTCTTAGAAGTGCTGTTTGGGGAGTAGCCTAGAGACAGGGGCTTGGATTGGCGAAAGCTCGCCTGGCAGCGGAGCGCCAGCTCCATGCGCATCAGCCGCTTCTTGCGCATCTGTTTACATTCCCCTCACCCGCCATATCCCAAACTTATAAGAACGCTACTACACTTAACTTGGTGCAGGCTGGGACCGAGTCTGACCCTGGGGCTGGTCATATACTGCCGACGCAGAGAATTGCGGGGCCTACCTCGGTCCAGGTCTCAAAGGCCTACTATACCTCCTCCCAACCCTCCTCCTCCTCCGAATTACCATCCGTGGGCATGGCGCCATCAGTCGGTAGCTCTAGGCACAGCAGCAGTGCCGTCGCTAAGCGACAGCAGGCGGTGCTCAAACTGCTGAGCCTAGGCGATAAAAGGCACACCGCCCAAGAGCTATTACAGGGCATTCCACATCAAACTTGTTAACTTTGTCGCCACCCTGCTGTGTAATCCACAAAATATACTTGCAAACTTTTATCATTTACCGATATTATTTCAGCGCTTCTTGCGCATCTGTTTACATTCCCCTCACCCGGCATATCCTAAACTTATAAGAACGCTACTACACTTGATCTTATACAAAAGGTTCTTAGAAGTGCTGTTTGGGGAGTAGCCTAGAGACAGGGGCTTGGATTGGCGAAAGCTCGCCTGGCAGCGGAGCACCAGCTCCATGCCAAGATCCAACTAACATAGTTTTAACTGCAGCACCTTTAATCTACTACTAGTTCACTGCCTCCATACATGGTCCCCTTATCAAACGAGCTGTGTCAGGCAGAATTTTGGGTTGTTTTCATGGTTTTCATGTTAACTTTGTCGCCACCCTGCTGTGTAATCCACAAAATATACTGGCAAACTTTTATCATGTACCGATATTATTTGAGCGCTTCTTGCTCACCTCCTTTGGTTCCTCTCTGCCTGAGTCCATTTAGGGTATGTCGCCATGCCACTCTCTAGCCTGCTGCCGCTGCCTCTGCATGCCGTCCCCTATAGTGTCAGGGTCAATTATTGCATGTTTTAGATGCTATCTAGCTTCATTCTGTCACTCTGTCATGGCCATGCTGTTGCCCATAATTTTGGCATAATGATGCGATTATGCAGCCTCAGAGGCATCCATGCATGCTGCCCCTGCTGTTTCCTGTACATTTCCGTGGTGTTTCCATCCTTTTCTGAGGTTCCCAGGTGTTTGGCCAAGCTTCCCTGTGCAGAGCCTTGGTCCCCTTGAGAAATGCTCGAGTCTCCCATTGACTTCAATGGGGTTCGTTATTCGAGACGAGCACTCGAGCATCGGGAAAAGTTCGTCTCGAATAACGAGTACCCGAGCATTTTAGTGCTCGCTCATCTCTAAACAAGATCCTACCAGAGAGGGCAAACAACTGCATGTCAGTGTGCGTGGTGTAAAATCCTTTATCCTGGTTGTAGATGAAAATGATAGTTTATTATAACACTTCACAATTCTATGCTCTCTGTTCTGTTTGAAATTCTGGATGGAAAAAAAATCCTACAAGAAGCGTTCATGACACTGGAAGCCGAGCAGGCAACACAATGGGGCAGATTTATCAAGCAGTCTGAAAGTCAGAATATTTCCAATTGCCCATGGCAACCAATCACAGCTCCCCTTTAAAATATTCATGAGCACTGGTGAAATGAAAGCTGAGCTGTGATTGGTTGCCATGGGCAACTGGAAATATTCTGACTTTCAGACTGCTTGATAAATCTGCCCCAATGAGTGAGGGCTTTTGGTCACCTTTTGGTGTCTGCATCCATCAGGGTTCCGATTGCTTGAATGTTTAGTGTACAGTTATCTGATAAGTATGAAGAAGTATGTAAGTGTTTGACCGGTTTCAGTATCTACAGGCTTGAAACAAAGTTGGGGACAGAAGTGAAGACGTTATGTGTCTGGAATTATATTTGTGAAGCGATCCATCTGCTCCTAGTTAACTCAAGTGTATGACTAACATTTTCTAACTAGGCGTGTCCCCTTTTTCGGGCACTGAAAACCAGATCTTCATTCATTAAATTAACCCATTTACTTTCTATGAAGAACAAATCCTACTGTTAGTTTTCAGTATTTTTTTTTAAATTAAAGTTAAATCTTTATTCTGTTTGACCATGTAATGAAGGAGGAGCCATAAGAAGTAATAAGTGACCTGTGAGAGAAACACACAGGCCCACATTTATAAAAAAAACACTGGGTGCAGTTTGCCTGTGTAATGTGCAGGGTGTACAAGATTCATAATTTGTGGTGCACGTTCTTTATGAAGCTGGCGCCCCCTGCACCGAGTGCACCAATTTTTCATTGGATGACACCTTTAACATTGTGTGACACAATTCTGTTGGACGCGGAATCTGTTCCTTTTAGTCCAGAATTTTGTTTTGCTTGGGTATAGTGCAGCCCACAACACAAATGTGACTTTATAAATATGTGAGTAAGCAGTTTGCACTGAAAAGAACATTCAAAGTCAGACAAAAAACTGGTGCAGGGACCTTAATGACTAAAAACAGTGCAAACTACACTATGTGCAGTTTGCCTGTGTAGTGTGTAGACTGCGCCAGATTTAGGATTACTGGCACACGTTCTGCATGAATCTTTTTGGTGCACCTTAGGGCATGCAACACATTTCGGTCTGACTTTGCATGATAAATGTGGCGCACGATCCGACTGAGCACAAGAACGCCTATTTCAGTGCAGAAATTTGTGTTGCATGATGACTAGTGCAGCCGCACCACAAAACGGTCGCGTGCGACACTAATGTGGCATGGACACTTCTTAAACAACTGTAGAAGCAGTTTGCACTGAAAAGAACATGCAGAAAACTGGCGCAAGGACCTTAGTAAATGTGGTTATGTAGTAAACATGTGGTCCATGGATGAAAGACTTCCTAAAATATGCTGAAAAAATCAGGTAAATGATTTCATAGAATAACCATATGACAAGATTTTCCATAAAACTGGCCACACATGGCTGAAGGCTATCTCCCCTGTTCCTGAAAAACATGCACCCTCAGCTTCAATGCAGATAGAAGAAAACATTTCTTCTGACAGGCAGCGATGGTGGAGTCTTATCCATGAGAACATAAGGAAAAGACAACTGATGATCTTGCCTGGCAGAGGATGGGGAGAGGGAAGGAATACATACTAATTATATACAAGACCAATCCCATCAAATCCCATCATATTCTTCTGATAATCCTCTTATCTTTATGGCTTGTTTAAGATAGAAACTAATATAGTAAAAACCACTATAAAGACTCTCCAATGTTATCTACAACACACAGCTATATGTAGTATTTCCTATACTGGAGGACTTTAGTTGGGGGCATACCCTCTCTAAAGTCTTGTGTCAAATATATCCCTCTTCAGATCCTCATGAAATATTTACCAACATACTCATAAAACACCAGAACTTTCCTTATCATAAAACTACAAAAAATGACTCTTCAGAGCTAAGAGAGAAACTACTTTGCCATTTTACACATACCTGTCATACAGTAATAATGCCGGAGTGCAGGGAATAAAATAAACTATACATGTAAGTTTAGAGCTTGATATATAATCTGGGCTGCAATAGTTAAAAACAACTTATAAAATGCTACAAATCTATTCACACAAGACACTTAGGGATACTCATTCTCATGAGCTCTGAGGTCCCAATTGTTGGACCACAAGATTTATAGAATAGGGGATACATGGGACTGGGAAAACCCTTTTAAGTGAATTGATGTTGTTAGCTTTCTACATATTTTTCTTCTGCCTGTAGATAATCCTTAGGTTCAGAAAATATCAATTCAAGTGATCTAATGTACAACAGAAAGTAAGTGAACAAAAATCTAGAACATTTCAGTTTCAAAAGTAAAAGTGAATGATTTCTATTTGTTCCAGTGAACTTCTGGAAACCATCACACTATTGGTAAAGTAATAGAGGAAACATGCCAAAAGCAACAAGCAAAATATGTAATATCAATTACTTTAGGGGAATCAAAAAGTTACAAAGTCAGTAGTTTGGAAAAGATAAAAAATATTTTCTTTACGGGAATACAAAACTTTGGAAGTAAACAGTTATAATTCTATGAAAAGAGGGAATACAAGCTGGAAAGGAAATGTCTTCAGTCCTTGAGAAACCTCATCCTAAGAGATTGATCGTTATTAAAAACCTTTCATTCCATTTTTGCCCACATTGGGACACATCTCATGCTAAACACTAAGCGTACGGTCACACTTTTATGTTTGATTTAGTTTTTCAAGCCAAAACCCATTGGGGGTCATCAATGAGGAAACCTACAAAGACAAATAGTGCTATACAACTTTCCCCATTTTTATCTTATTCACTCCTGGTTTTTGCTTTATATTACAGCATAAAATAACCTTAATATGGAAGCACACCTTACCAAGTGCAACATCAAACTACAACAAACTGCAAAAAAACAAACTATATTTAAAAAATAGAAAAACAGAAATGACTATATGTTTTAGCAAGGTCATGACTAATACCTGGTCACATCTCCTCTAGGTTTGGGCCTACCTTCTGAAATACCATTAGAAGCATATGGGGTCAATTTCTAGGATCACTATGGTCAGTACTGCTTGCAGTATGGGACTCCCTGCATAAGAACTTTATATTCCTGAGCTCAGAAATTAAAACTGGATCTTGGCGTTCAGAGGTCTGGTTTCCACAAAAAACTTCATATAAACTAGATATAAAATGTATGCATCTAAAAAAATATTGTTTTGTCTTGTACAGATGTTAATTTCATTATCATTACCCTTCTTCTTGGAAGGACCTGCCCATATGGGTCAGACAGAAGATAATTAATGGGTTATTCCCACGAAGACAAGTTTCTTATATGTACTCAGGATAATAAACTAACACATTCTCTAATTCACTGCTATTAACAAAAATGCAGCATTTCACAGATATAAGTCCAATCTGTCTCTGTCACTCCTGGTGTACACAATTTCAGTTGCCCCTAGACACAACCCTGTAACTTCTGACTTGAGGGTCAGTCCGCCATCTTGGATTTTGCCATGCTTGCTAAATTTCTGTGTCTCTCTACTGTGTGCCTGTAGCCACGCCCCCTGCACGGAGCTCAGTGACACTCACTGATCACTTCCTGCCAGCACATCCTGAGCAGAGAGAGAGGAACTGCAAACTACAAAATACAAGGAGATAAGTGATCCAGGGGCAGGGGAAGGCAGGCACGGAGACGTAGCAGGCTGAAAGTGTGTAGTAGGCATCTCATGCATCTCTGATCTGTTTCATCTCTCTTTCTATGTGTCAGTATGTTAGTACCATGTGAGAAGCCAGATAAAAGTGTATATACACCTGTACCCTGATAATCTAACCACACTATCACCCCATAGAACAAGATGGATAATCTGCTTAGAGAGGACCATACCTTGGGATTCTGCACTGAGCAGCCTAGGGAGTAATAGGAGTTAAAACAGCAAAAACACTGAGTAAAATTGTAAAGTAAGGGGTTAAAACATCACTAGGGGATTGAAATGTGAGAATTTTCTTTTGTGGAAAAACCCCTTTAACTTTTTCCAAATAATATTGTTTCCTTACATTGTCTCAGCTGGTGACCCCCCCTAAATGTGTAGTAACCCCCCACGTGGTTGATTGTAAACAAAGTGAAGTGCTCTGCATTTCCAAGCTGAGGCTACATGTACACGAACATTGCTCACAAATATGACCCTCATTCCTACGGCCACCTGTATGAGCTGCAAATTATGGAGAAGGTCCGACTCCTGGCTGCATTTGCAGACTCCAATGACTAAGGCTGCAAACCACGGGTCCATTGTTTACAGGCTGTGAAAAGTACACGTGTATTTGTAGGAGGCCTAATGATAAGGATAGATATATACATGTACAGTATTCCAAAACTCACATCAATTATCATGTTGTTTGGATCTGCATTAGCTGCCTTAATGCTCCTTGCTTCCAACAGCAAAAATTGCTCCCATATTGCAATATGACTGCGGTTTTCGAAGAGATTATCTACATTCTGTTTTAAGAACACTTTAGAAAACACACTGTTTAGCCTGCCAACGCTGACTCTTTTACATCCAGGAGGTGTTCCCTATCTTTACCAATCTTTGTATGAATGTGGAGTAGTAGAAAGCTGCAGTGTAACTATGCATACATGATTGAGGAAACGTCTGAGGATCACATTATATGAGAACCATATGAGAACTCAAATATCTCAGAACAGCAAGGAAAGGGAGCAGGGGCAGAGAGGGACAGTCAAAGGAAGAAGGGAGTAATATAGTAAGATCATTCTCGCGTTCTTTGACAGTGATGTTTTGCTAAGCATTTTAGTGATCCCTAGCTCCAACTATTTACATGTCAAAACAACATGGCTGAGACTCCCTGATATATTAAAGGGGTATTCCCATCTGAGGTTTTACATTTAATTTAATTCATTTGCCATAAGTAAACATTTCTTCAATTGGATGTTATTAAAAAATGTTCCTGTGTGAAGATAATTTCTCATAAATGTAGCCATGTTGTCCCTTAGAAATGAGAAAATTTCCTCGGATACGACCACCTCACATTTTGGCAGCAATGGCCAGACATGCGCTATTGAGTCCTGCCTGACCACTTGGATTCAGCAATCATTACCACAGGACGGCTGTGTGGCATGTAGTAACTCCCGGACATTTCAAATACAAAAACCTTTTGTTTCTCTGTGCAATCCCTCCAGCAGAGGTGGTTGTATCCAAGGAGTTAGTCCTGTTTGTAAGGGACCATATGACTACATTTAAGAGAAATTATCTTCACCCAGGTACATTTTTTTTAATAACATCTAATTGAAGAAATGTTTATATATGGCAGATTAATGAAACTGAATGTGCATGCCCAGACAAGAATACCCCTTTAACTGTAAAAGAGGAAATTGACTACAAAAAAACTTTCTATGGGTATTTACTATATGAAGGGATCTACTAGTAAGATCAGCACAGACACATATAGTGGTTTAAACATTACATTATGAAGAAGTATTCAACTAAAGGTAATATATTTACAGCAGCCAAACATTTTAAAAAGATGTCAAATGTGCAATTTGGATACAATGGGGGGGGGGGGGATTTACTAAGACTATTGAGCGCCAGTCTTCATTTTCCTCCTGTAGGGGCACTGAATTCAGATAGAATAAGCTCTGGCCTCTTAGTATATCTGGAGGTATGTTCCGCTGCCAGGTTAGAGCTCAAGTAGTATACACCAGAGATTGATATCTGACAAAAATGTCGGAAATGGAGCCTTGCAGCGGGGACCTGGTTTCAAGTCCCAGGGTCAACATCTGCATGTTCCCTCTGTGTTTGCGTGGGTTTTTTCGGGGTCCTCCGGTTAAAGAGTAAGTCTGCAGCGGGATCTTTTTGCTGTTTTGAAGTTTCCATGCCTGAGAAGCCAAGGTGATCCCTTGCACAGACTAATCCCTATATCCACATCCCTCCTTCAAGGAAGGTGAGCTGACTTTTTCTTTTCCATTTGTGTGTATAGCACATCTATGTTTCCAGATGATCCAGCTTCCCTTTCCCTTCTTCACATTAATGAGATAATTCCAGTGTTATGACTTGAAAGGGGGAAGGGTAGGGTCATCAAGAAGGGAGGATTTAGACTAGATTGGAGGTTAGCTTCTTCCTAATTTTACAGAGCTATAAGGTATAATGTAATATGTTAGAAGATAAATTCCCAGTAATGCGTAGATGCATGGTATTCTCATTGTAGTCACTCCCTCTTACAGCATGTGAGCTCCAATAATACACAAACAAATCTGAGTGGAAATCCCAGACCTCTGCCATTGCCCTGCACATGTGACAGTAGAATAAAGGCTTCCTCGACTCATAGATCTTCTGAGCCAGCACTGGGAATCTCTCGCACAGCTAAGGGAAAGACTGCTGACAATCATATTGAAAAGGAGAAATTCTTAGTTCTATGTGATCCCATTCTTATCCAACAATTTGCAGTGTATTTACTATACTGCTTGTATGTGTAGAGAAGAAGCAATCATTAGCATATGAGAAACCACTTTTTTATTGAGAATGTTGGAGGCAGCTCCTCAATAAGACATCTACAATTGCCCATACACATAATCGTTGGCTCCATCCACCAATTATGTAAGGACTGGCCAATTACACTGATGAGCAAATGGATAACAATATTAGTCTCCATATCTCACCATCCACTAAAGATTTGAAGGTGAGACTACTATCATTTTATAGACATGTTACTCTTACTGCATGGTACTATTTTGCTCCTAAAATCTAGATTAAAATTTTTGCCGTACAGCTGGAATCCTTCTGGGTATGCTCTCTATCAGATTCAAGCACGTCTTGACCAAATTCTAAACCAAGGTCTCTTCTTCGGCTTCCCAATGTTGTTGCATACTGGTCTACTCACTTGTGTACAAATACCAGGCAGTCCCCGGGTTACATACAAGATAGGTTCTGCAGGTTTGTTCTTAAGCTGAATTTATATGTAAGTCGGAACTGTATACTTTATTATTGTAACCCCAGTCAAAAATGTTTTGGTCTCTGTGACAATTGGATTTAAAAAATGTTGGGTTGTTATAAGAATCAGGAGTAACAATAAATCTTAATTACAGATGCCTGTAATAACTGTTATAGCTGATTATTGTAGCCTAGGATTAAAGTACAGCAAATTATTAAAATCCAGAGGTTTGTTTGTAACTAGGGGTTGTATGTAAGTCAGGTGTTCTTAAGTAGGGGACTGCCTGTATAGTTTTTTCTGCAACTCAACCCACAAGTGTTCAATTGGGTTGAGGTCTGGGGACTGTGGGAGCCAATCACATAACTCTGATTGTCATTTCTTTGCCAGTCATAACATATGCCTTGGTTGCTGCCCTGCTGCTTCTATTCTTTTTTCAGGCCACTATTCCAGACCTGTGTAACGGGCATCTCTCACTGCTTGCATGGCCATACAAGATTTTAATATTATGAAGCATACAAGCCACCTCCAGTGTCGTGTTTGCCATGCCAGAATTGATAGATCTCGTCATAAGTTGACTTGTTGGTTCTGATATTTTGCCTATGATAAATGCACAGACTTATTTTCCCATTCTTCCAACTTCATGGCAATTTGCATGAATTTGGCTATTTTCTTGGCTAAGGGAACACTATCAATGAGCTGGAGGAGGTTTCTTTTTTCTTGGGAAATCTTCTTCATGGCGGCTCCTTGATTCAAAGTGACCTTTTGCGTAGTAATCATTCCAATAACACACTGCGCTAAAGAGGGAATCTTAGAATAGGTTTAGAATAATTTTCACTAAACAAGTAGAAAAAGTTTTTGCCACCACCAGGAACCTTACAGTAACAATGCAGTTACATAACAAGAATCTGCATAGCTAAAAATATGCTAAATAGTTGCAAGGATAATTTATGTATAAGATAGCAATGATGATTGTTTGTAAAATGATGGTAGTCTCGTGTTCAAAGTTGTTTAGGATGGTGAGACATGTTAAGATACGGAGCGTGAAAGTCAAAGGCATAAAGCATTGCCACCCTTCTGCTCATCCGTGTATCTCCCATAAATGGATGTGTGCTTAAAGAATCAGATTAATAGAATTTGGCTGCTCCCACCATGTGGACGCCCTGATCTCTGGGGCCCCAAGCACTTGCATAAGTTGCTTTATAGATATATCCACTATCCAGGATATTCTTTCTGTTAAAAATACTGAAACTGTGAAGGAAGCTTGATGGACCCTATTATGAAGTTAGCTAAATAAGAAAGATAGTTTGGACTATGGCCCTTTCAACACAAACTTTTTCAAGTCTAGTTCAAGCTCCACTCAAAATGAAAACTGGCACATTACAGTCTATGGGTCAATGGACACAAGGTCGCCATAATGAGGGGTCTAGTGGGACTGAGTTCAAGGCCCCCTCGTTTTCCTATCAAAAGGGGGCCCGAGGGGCTCACACTACCCACTAAACCCACCTTTCCAGGCCCTATGTGAGGAAAATAAAAAATATGTACTCACCTCCCAGCTTCTTCTCCTCGGCCCCATGGCTCTGGCTTCTGGTCTTCTGGCCCGGGCGTATCAGTGTGCTGCAGCGGTGTTGTGGCTGCGTGACACCATATTGTATGCACCGCGTGGGCCCTTACACTATGACGTTTCTCTGCCGTGGCACCACCCCGTCATAGTGATGCGTCCTGGCCAGAAGAGGAGACGATGGAGCTGCAAGGAAAAGACAGAGCCGCTGGGCTGGGGCGAAGAAGCGGAAAGGGGGTGTCTGGCAGGAAACTTCATTAAAGGGGGACATTTGGGGTGGACATTTCATTAAAGGGGGACATCTGGGGTGGATATTTCATTAAAAGGGGGCATCTAGGGCGGACATTCATTTAAGGGGGCTTCTACTGTGAACTGCAGGGGGCTGCCTGTGGACTGGTGGGGCTATCTATACACTGAGTGGGTGCGTGCAGGGGCTATCTATATACTGAGTGGGTGTGTGCAGGGGCTATCTATATACTGAGTGGGTGCGTGCAGTAGAGTAGGGTCCTGTCTAGCTTGTCACGGCTCAAAAATGTTTTGGTAAAAGGAATAATAATGTTATGTATCATTGTGAAAATGGACACCGGTGGGGGGGGCCCACAAAAATCTTCCAGTCAGGAGCCCCAAAATCAACCAGTTAACATGCACAAAATTCAGAGTAAGGCCGAATTCACACTGACATATGGACGCAAGCTTGCGGCAATATATACGCCCCACACATGTGGCACCCTATCGCTCCGTACACCGGAAAAAATAGTACATGTCCTATCTTTCCCTGTGTGCATGACCGTGGGTACACATTCGTGTAAATGCTGCCTATGGCTACCTGCACACAAACATGCTTGCTTCTTGAGAAAGAATGCAATGTTCGAAACACTAAGCAAACACCTTTAAATGAGTTACCGGGACTCTTGTTGTTCATATGTTTTTAAATGGACCTACAATAAAGGATTTATTACGATGACTCTGGCTTCACATCCCTTCTATGTTCGCTAAGTTTGTGTGTAGGTAACGTTTTAATGAGAATTTTCCAAAGTGTGTTTGAACTTATGAACAAGAACAAGACCTCTACGAACATCAGTTTTCCTGGGATCATACACAATTTAACAAAGTTTTTGTTTTATTTCCGCCATCATACCGTTGTTCAGTGTTGAACAGTGCAAAGATGTGTTTGCTGGACATGAAGCCTTTTTCCACATCACGGACTTTCAGATTGTCCAAAGGTAGCATGTACTTCTTCTCTTTTTCCTACACGGAAAGAAGAAGCAAAAACAAACCAATAAGCTTGGATACAGTAGAGGTCTCACATGGTGCCAGCATTGCACAGCATTACTTCCTTCACCTCAATTAAACCTAAATGAGCTTGGCAGCTGGAAAGGTCTACTAGCAAGTCAAGGAATATCTGAGAAAGCACAGTGCCACTGGCTGCAGAGAACGCGGCCATTTCATCATGAATAAATGTATTATATGCTGTTCTCATGAACTTACCCTGGACTCCAGAATGCCTGTAGTAGTTATAAATTAGTATTCCCAAATCAGAAAACTTATTAGACAGCCAGTTGGATTGTGCCACGAATTCATTCACAATCAGAAGTCCAAATGTTCAGAATAAGTCTTGCCTCCATTTACTAGAAATGCTAAAGAGGTCGGAGGCTTTTAAAAGTTAAGCTGTAGGAAAACCTAAAAATCCTTTATTTAAGGCTGATCTTCTTCTAACCCTAAAAAATGGAGGTTAAATGACTGGAAATTCCTGAGGTCTCCTGGTATTTCACCTGAGCATTACAGCATGTATGTGACATCATTTTCTACACATGTCATCATCATCTACAGATGACTTTATCATGAACATTGTGCTGGTTACATCATTAACCCAAACACCAGCATTAAAAGTTACTGACCCGAACCCAAATCCATTGAACATCCGAACATGCCAGGGCTTATTTACTGAGGGTCCGCGGATCGCACTTGGATTTTCAAAATTTTCTGGATTTGCGGCGCTGGGACAGGTATTTAGCAGGATATTGTGTCGCATGCGATTGGATTTTGGCGCAGCTGCGCCGGCCTTCATCAGACGAACCGACTGATTAGGACTGAGCGCATGATTTAACATTCAAATTGTATCGCAAGAACAAGCACTTACATACACCGGGAAGAAGAAGGTGACTTCTGGTGGACTTGAGCGGGGAAGCAACACTTGCAGGATATTGGGCGCACAAGCTTAGTGAATCGCGACACTGTGCATTCTGGTCGGACAATGCCCTTCGGGAAACGTGTCAGTGATATGCCCCACTGTAAGTAAATATGCCCCACTGAGTTCAGTTTATCTCAAAAACTAACACCTCAAGGACATGACCGTTGTGGCTGTATGACGTCTCTATATATTTCTAAGACCTCATGCACACAATGTATGTAACAATACAGGCCTCACACAGGGGACAGTAATCTCCTGTTTGTGGCCTGCCTTGGTTGGGTGGACAGGAACCGGTGAGCACCACTCACCCCCCTCATCTACATAAAAAAACAGTGGGGCAGGAATAGGACTGGTCATATAGTTTGTGCTCAGCCACTCACTCACAGTAGCGTGAGACATGGTGACTGCAATGTGGCCATGCACAATAGATTTCAATGGGGCTGTGAATTGCAACTGCTCCGCACAATGGTCATGTGCATTAGTCCTAACTTTGCCACATTAAATTTGACCATGTGAAATGAGCTTTGTTTTAGAGATAAAAAGGGTAGACACAATGGGGTACATTTAATTACCCGGTCTTGTCGCGATCCCCAAGGTGCGTTGTCCGAAGAGGATGCAGAGGATGCAGTCCGGCGCGATTCGCTAAGATCGTGCACCTGAAATCCTGCATGTGTCACTTCCCAGCTCAGGTCTGCCGGAGTTCACCTTCTTCTTCCCGGTGTATCTGAGTGCATGTCTTGCGACACAATTTAAATTTTAAATCCCGCGTTTAGTCCGAATCAGTCGGGCCACGCCCCCAATTTGTGTTGCATGAAAGTCAAATTCCGATCGCAGGCGCCAAAAACCCCCGTTAAATGTGGCGCAAATCGGAAATAGCCAGGAAGCCCGACGGAAATGGAGTGTGCGGACCCTTAGTAAATGTGTCCCAATCTGTATGTTCTCTGCATATCAGGGTGCACATCATTGACAACAGATACATACAGAATTGTAACACCTCTATCTGTGATCTGTATATAATGGCAACAGGGAACACATAGTTAATGTGTTCCATGCTGCCATTTGCCCCCTAGAAAAAAAACCCTATGAAATAATAAATATATACTTCACCATATTTCCCTAAAACAATTCTCTCCAATTTTAAATCATTAAAATACCACATAACAACACTACCAAATGGTCAAATTTAGCTGAATTTGTGCACTGACTGGACAACTACCATTAAGCGAACAATATAATCTTTTGACTATCCCAAAGCCTTAATAGAGACATCTGGATAAAACATGATCTGGTCTGACCAAGACTTCAATTCTCCAACAATAAATAGAGAAGGACTGGCCTAAGTTGCCAAACAACCAAGCCACAAAAGCCACAAGTGTCCTACATGTCTGGTGTGGGTTGAAAGAGACCTGGGAAGACATGTTGAAACTTGTTAACCTCATGTTTGTAAAACTGCTATATAATTTGGATAACCTAGGCTAACCTGAGGGAGGTATCAGACTTTTTTTGATGCAATGTTAGAGGGAATCCATCCTATAAACCATACAGTCTTATCTGTGGTGAGGATGATATAGAGTAGGACGTACAGAGCAGACTGATATTTAATTTGGTGGGAAAATATTCATTTTAACTTGCATTTTAATTCTTAAAATTTATGATATTTTTAGGTGTTATGTAAACTCTTATGAGCCGCCCTTTACTGCAATTTCATTTATACAGGCAGTCCCCGGGTTACATACAAGATAGGGTCTGAAGGTTTGTTCTTAAGTTGAATTTGTATGTAAGTCAGAACTGTATATTTTATCATTGTAATCCCAGCCAGAACTTTTTTGGTCTCTGTGACAATTGGATTTTAAAAATGTTGTGTTGTCATAAGAATCAATATTAACACTAAAGCTTCATTACAGACACCTGTGATAACTGTTACAGCTGATCATTGTAGCCTAGGACTAAAGTACAATAAATTACCAATATCCAGAGGTCCGTTTGTTGGTGTTGTATTAATAAAAATGATCATTATTATAGGGCGACCCACTGGAGGCAGAGCCGTAACTAGTAGAGGTTGGACCCCATAGCAGACTTTATTATGGGGGCCCCTTCCCCTTAAAAAAATTGTGCTTATTTGTACAACACAAATGTTTATACAATCACACACATTTATACACTGTTACACACATGCATACATATATACATTCATGCACACACATTTATGCACACATATATACATGTATACACCAATATATACAGTCCATGCACTTTTTACACACACATACAGTATACACTCACCGGCCACTTTATTAGGTACACCTGTCCAAATGCTCGTTAACACTTAATTTCTAATCAGCCAATCACATGGCGGCAACTCAGTGCATTTAGGCATGTAGACATGGTCAAGACAATCTCCTGCAGTTCAAACCGAGCATCAGTATGGGGAAGAAAGGTGATTTGAGTGCCTTTGAACGTGGCATGGTTGTTGGTGCCAGAAGGGCTGGTCTGAGTATTTCTGGGAAACTGCTGATCTACTGGGATTTTCACGCACAACCATCTCTAGGGTTTACAAAGAATGGTCCGAAAAAGAAAAAACATCCAGTGAGCGGCAGTTCTGTGGGCGGAAATGCCTTGTTGATGCCAGAGGTCAGAGGAGAATGGGCAGACTGGTTCGAGCTGATAGAAAGGCAACAGTGACTCAAATCGCCACCCGTTACAACCAAGGTAGGCAGAAGAGCTTCTCCGAACGCACAGTACGTCGAACTTTGAGGCAGATGGGCTACAGCAGCAGAAGACCACACCGGGTGCCACTCCTTTCAGCTAAGAACAGGAAACTGAGGCTACAATTTGCACAAGCTCATCAAAATTGGACTGTAGAAGATTGGAAAAACGTTGCCTGGTCTGATGAGTCTCGATTTCTGCTGCGACATTCGGATGGTAGGGTCAGAATTTGGCGTCAACAACATGAAAGCATGGATTCATCCTGCCTTGTATCAACGGTTCAGGCTGGTGGTGGTGGTGTCATGGTGTGGGGAATATTTTCTTGGCACTCTTTGGGCCCCTGGTACCAACTGAGCATCGTTGCAATGCCACAGCCTACCTGAATATTGTTGCTGACCATGTCCATCCCTTTATGACCACAATGTACCCAACATCTGATGGCTACTTTCAGCAGGATAATGCGCCATGTCATAAAGCTGGAATCATCTCAGACTGGTTTCTTGAACATGACAATGAGGTCACTGTACTCAAATGGCCTCCACAGTCACCAGATCTCAATCCAATAGAGCATCTTTGGGATGTGGTGGAACGGGAGACTCGCATCATGGATATCCAGCCGACAAATCTGCGGCAACTGTGTGATGCCATCATGTCAATATGGACCAAAATCTCTGAAGAATGCTTACAGCACCTTGTTGAATCTATGCCACGAATAATTGAGGCAGTACTGAAGGCAAAAGGGGGTCCAACCCGTTACTAGCATGGTGTACCTAATAAAGTGGCCGGTGAGTGTATATACCTCATATTATTCACATGCAGTATATACACCCACATACACCTTACGTATACATCTATACAGTACAAACACACATAGATACACTATATATGTTCCATATATACATACAGTATTATATACAGACATATAGCATATGCACACTCCAGCATAAAGTAAACACACACCACATGCAGCTATACAGAATATACACATATACTATAGGGGAGATTTATCAAGTGTCTATTTGCCCATGTGGAAAATAAAAGCTGGGCTCTGATTGGTTATCATGGGCAACTTGAACAATATTACCTCAGACACTTCTATTAAATCTCCCCCTAGAGCAGTGGTTCTCAACTTTTCTAATGCTATGACACCACAAAACAGTTCTTCATGTTGCCATGACCCCAAACCATGTACAAGAATATAACTACTATAATACTGTCCCCTATGTACAGGAATATAACTACTATAATACTGCCCCCTATGTACAAGAATATAAATACTATAATACTGCCCCCTATGTACAAGAATATAACTACTACAATACTGCCCCCTATGTACAAGAATATATCTACTATAATACTGCCCCCCCTATGTACAAGAATATATCTACTATAATACTGTCCCCTATGTACAAGAATATAACTACTGTAATACTGCCCCCCATGTACAAGAATATATCTACTATAATACTGTCCCCTATGTACAAGAATAGAACTATTATAATACTGCCCTCTATGTACAAGAATAGAACTACTATAATACTGCCCTCTATGTACAAGAATATAACTACTATAATACTGCCCCTAAGTACAAGAATATAACTACTATAATACTGCCCCCTATGTACAAGAATATAACTACTATAATACTGCCGCCTATGTACAAGAATATAACTACTATAATACTGCCCCCTATGTACAAGAATATAACTACTATAATACTGTCCCCTATGTACAGGAATATAACTACTATAATACTGCTCCCTATGTACAAGAATATAACTACTATAATACTGCCCCCTAAGTACAAGAATATAACTACTATAATACTGCCCCCATGTACAAGAATATAACTACTATAATACTGCCCCCTATGTACAAGAATATAACTACTATAATACTGCCCCTAAGTACAAGAATATAACTACTATAATACTGCCCCCTATGTACAAGAATATAACTACTATAATACTGCCCCCTATGTACAGGAATATAACTACTATAATACTGCCGCCTATGTACAAGAATATAACTACTATAATACTGCCCCCTATGTACAAGAATATAACTACTATAATACTGCCCCCTATGTACAAGAATATAACTACTATAATACTGCCCTCATGTACAAGAATATAACTACTATAATACTGTCCCCTATGTACAAGAATATAACTACTATAATACTGCCCTCTATGTACAAGAATACAACTACTATAATACTGCCCCTAAGTACAAGAATATAACTACTATAATACTGCCCCCTATGTACAAGAATATAACAACTATAATACTGCCCCCTATGTACAGGAATATAACTACTATAATACTGCCGCCTATGTACAAGAATATAACTACTATAATACTGCCCCCTATGTACAAGAATATAACTACTATAATACTGCCCCCTATGTACAAGAATATAACTACTATAATACTGCCCCCATGTACAAGAATATAACTACTATAATACTGCCCCCTATGTACAAGAATATAACTACTATAATACTGCCCCCTAAGTACAAGAATATAACTACTGTAATACTGCCCCCTATGTACAAGAATATAACTACTATAATGCTGCCCCCTAAGTACAAGAATATAACTACTATAATACTGCTCCCTATGTACAAGAATAGAACTACTTTTATACTGCCCCCTATGCACAACTATGCTCAGCATTTGGCACCAAATTTAACATGCTGGTTCTGTTACGGATACTAAGCATATGGGACCGAATTCCGATCAGCACTTGAAGCAAGTTTGATCAAATTCCCTCATGTAAACTAGAAACAAAAATAGTGATCCAGCATCCAGGCAGTAGGAAAAAACTGTTGAAACATCCTAATTTATTTAGTTTAAATTAAAAACATGGAGGCGTCACTAGAGGTACTTGGTTTGACACGTTTGAACAATTCACATCCTTAGTTGTAGCCAATAGAGTGAACAGGAGGCAAAAAAATAAAAATTAATTCTCCTCCCTGTTGTGAAACTGGCCTTATAAAGAGTTATCATGTGATTTACTTAAGGGTTAGTTGTTTTTTTTTTCTTTTTGTGGAATTTAGGTATCCATCTAGCTGATACCTCTGCATCCCTCCAAAAAATGGAATAGATTTTTTTTTCTTAAACAGTCTATCGTAGGTCTAGATGAAAAAAGAAGTACCGTATATACTCGAGTATAAGCCAACCCAAGTATAAGCCTAGGCCCCTAATTTTACCACAAAAACCTGGTAAAACCTATATATTTTTACTCGACTATAAGCCGAGTTTGGGTTTTCAGCACATTTGTTTGTGCTGAAAAACTAGGCTTATACTCGAGTTACCAAATTTTAATTTTCTTTCTACAGAGGGAGCCAATGGTTGATGGACCCCGCCATATGGCATCACAGTCTATAATGTAGACATCCCCATGTACCAAACAACTTTACGTGTCCAAATATATGGGGGCTATGCTATATTCCCACTAAACCAGAGCAGACCCCTCAGCCCTCTTTGTATGTGGGTAGGCTGCATAATAATAATTTACTCTTCAGAAATGGTTTCCGTCCGCTCAATTGTAAAAATCAAGTCTTCAAGGTACTTTTCATGAACATACATTCAGTGTTCACTTCAGCTAGTATTTCTTTATACTATTTTACGTCTATATGGGATAATATTTACCCCGTCACAATAAATCTGTATTTTATACTAGTAACTATAAGGAAAAAATACACAGGATATAACTTCACTCAACCCTTAAATCAGTGAATTATATACTGTGGAAGATTTACCCTACATCCACCTAGAAGATGATATCCAGGACTGCAGACACTAAAACATGGATGTTAAAAGGTTAAATGGATCCTTAAGCTGCACCCCTCCTTCATTGGCAACAAAAGTCCCATTAATCATCATCTATAAACAATGATTTCCATGGAAACGTTTGTATATATATTTTTAATGGGTAAAGAAGAAGCAGATTTGAGTTTTTCTTTTTTTTCTTACTTGCAGGAATAATGATTTCCAGGTTTGGCATTTCCTGTTCAAACGTTTGGCTTAATTCAGAGCCCCTGGCTATGCCTCAGGGCCCCTCACTTCTTCCAGACGTCCTCAGCTGGCTAAGAACTTTGTCCCCCACACCCACCCCTGTCAGTGCTGTTTTATCATTATGTCTGGATGTGATATTCCTGGCAGACTTCAGACTGCAAAAAAAGTTTAGAGATTTAACTCTTTCTGTGTGTGACTACTTTTATGATCTATATGGATTCAATGTAAAAGAAAAATTTCGGGTTGCCTAAGTTTTCATTATAAAAAAAAAGGACTACAAATTAGTTCTTACCCTAGAGCAAGAAAATCTCAGAAAAAAAACAAGATTCAACTGCATAGTAAAAATATCAGTGCACGATTTATACCGACTACTTCTCGACACTAAGTTCAGTATTTGTAGTAGTTTTACTGTTGGGAAATGACATCATTGTATGTGACAGGAAGTGACTAACTAGAGTAGACTACATCAAAGGTTGTCCATTCTGGAATATACTCTACGAATAATGGCCCCTGCTCATGCTTCACGACACTAATCATCTAAAAAGAAGAGATAATGGGAATGAAAACGATAAAAACTGCACAAAACAGCAAATAAAACCTTGATGATAGAGTTTTAATTCAAAACCCAGACCTGGTTTCTTTAAAAAAAACAAATATGTTGCAATACTATGCTCTATGCCAAATTAAAAACTTTTAGGGAAGAAGTTTTTTTTTTAAATAATGACTGTAGTAGTAGCTATTGAGTAGCTGTTACTCCTGTACATTCGGTTGTCCTCTCACGTTTAATCCAGAATTCCTTCAACAGTTAAATCAGTGGTGTTTGTTTGTCCGGGGGTGGAAGTAATAAGTCTTTATTTGTCTCACGCCCAATGAGACGCGTCTACGGTGCTAGTTGTGTAGTGCATATAATTTTATTTTCTTGAATAAAAAATGTTTTGATGTACAGTCAGTCATTCTGCCTTTACTAGATGCTACTAGAATGATACGAGGGTTATGCTCCGAGCATATTACAAAATTGGTTGACTCCTTTGCCGGATGTTTTCAGTGAAGAAGGCATCTTACCTCTAGAAGAGACGTACCACCTATTGAGTACTGTATGATAATAGGAGCTCCAAGAAACTCAGAGGATACAACAACTCGATAACACCTACCCTCTGATATTATGCAATTTGTAGCATCAGATAAGACAAGGATACAACTTTTTGGCCAGAAACCTCCTTGGAAATGTTTATAGACCTCTGAAACGATAAGGAATCAACTACAATAGGGAATCAACTGCTCCTTTGTCTTATCAGTGTGGCCAGTCTTTCTACAGCCCGGCACTATGAGGATAAATGTAACGGTAATGAAAAACACACACTGCAAAAATAAATGGGGCAAAAACTGTTCCAGGAACTTGAAAGAAAACATGCATTTTACCGGTGATCCTATATAGCCTCAAAAATAGCCAAAATCTCACTTTATGTAAGAAAAACAATAGATGAGGCATACAAAACTGAATTGTACCCTAATAATCATATAAACAATTATTCATTCTGTAAAGCGTTAAAACAAAATAGTAAGGAAAAAAAATTAACAAAACTGTTTTCTAGTAAAGCAATGGGGTTTTTTCTTCTTTATGGGATTCTTAATTTTCACAGAATATTACTCTCCAATTTCTAAGTAATCCAGCCAAAAAGGGTGTCTTGATTGCTTTTGCCACAAGCAAACATCTGCCATAGGTTTTATCCATAACACAGTAGCGCGAGGTCATTTAGTGGCACGAGACAGAGTTTTCGAAGTCTGTGTTTACTTTATTACTAAGAGCATCAGATCAGAGATGTCTGCAATATCTTGCTGGCTGGGGTCCTCTGTCCTCTCTTTCTAGCACTGCATTATCCTAAAGGTTGTACTATATGCATTTGTTTATTTTTCTAGTGCCTCTGCTGCCTGTTTCTTCTCAGCATAGCTTTATTAACCCCTTAATGAACTGGCTCTTTTTCTATTTTGGATTTCCGTTTTTCACTCACCGCCTTCCGAAAGCCATGAATTTTTAAAAAAAAATTCTGTTCACAAAGATGTATTGGGGTTTGTTATATGTGGGACAAACTGTACGTCCTACTGTCATTATTTAATACTCCATGCAATGTACCAAGGATCTGTAAAAAAAATTCTGAATGCAGTACAAACGACAAAAAAACCACAGCTGCGCCATTAACTTAGATACTTTGTATTTGTGGCTTTCACTGTGCAGTCCAAATGCCACCTCTCCTTTATTCTCTTGGTAGGGTACAATCAAACTGATACCAAATTTATATACTTAATGTTGTGTTCTAATATGTTTAAAAATTAAAACCTTTCAAGAATTTTATGTGTGTCGAAATGGCACATTTGTATTTTTTTTTTTAATTTTTCATTCTTTTACCGGGTTTACTCAAAGGAACAATAGTTTTTTATTTTTTGATAGAACGGGTATTTTAGGATGAGGAGATACCCAACATGTTTATGATTGCATTTGTTTATTTTTGAATCTATTTTAGGGAACAGAGCTTTTATTTTTTTGTAACTTTTTTTTCCTATTTTTTTTAAGCCCCCTAGGGTACTTGAACCCTACAGCTATGATTGCTGATCCAATATACTGCATCCACTATACTACTGTATAGTATATTGTAAATTTAAGCATATTGGACATTTTTAGGATCTGTAGAAGACCCAGCCTCCGACCTGGGATTCTTGGGAAGGGTCCTGGCATTTACAACAACCGATTGCCGACCCCTGATGAAGTCACATGGAGAACCAATCATATCTAAGATAATGGCAACCCACATTCCGCCGTTATTTAAATGCCGCCGATGCGTATGACCGGTGCTGCCATTGATTGCGGGTGTTAGCTGTGCATGTGTGCAGAAAACACCTGCTGTGTATAAAGAGGGGCTAACCCATGAGCCATCTCCATACCCCCTTAACATCGCCAGTACATACTATTCCATCATTTGTCCTTAAGGGGTTAATACTGGGAGTTTACCTTAAATACCATGAAATCCCTATATGTCTATACATTCCTAACATACAGAAATGTATTGTTGTAATATTCATTCTTGAAAAGAGATTACCGATATGCACAACACTAGGGAGCAAATACCCAGCAGTGTAAACGTGTATAGCTGGTTCATGCCCCCACTCATCAGTGAGGTGCCTGATATTGACTTTTTATATCCCTATATTTTTTTCATGGAGGTTACACTTTTTGTTCCAATTGTTAATATATTTGAATAAGGATTGCCTTATGAAAGTTGAATGCAGATTGCATCTGTTTTATATATTGTATATATTCAGCAGCAGATTGTCAGACTACTGAAGGTCCACACAGTCACCATCGTGCTTTCTATTGCACAGCTAAGCAATTCCAATACTAATTATCCATCAAGAAGGTGTTGTCTATGTCATTTCCTTGTACATTAGGTGTGATAAATCTACACCTGCAGCTCCATAGCACTTGAGGATAAGTTGGAGATTTACCAAGTTTAAGTTTACAAAAATGCATATTTTTTAAGTGACCAACTGAAATCTACACAACCCAATCACTTATATTCCCTAGAAATGAACTATAAAGGAATGTCCTCATTGGATATATATTACAATGGAATAGATCTGCAGAATCTGTGGCATTGTACATGTGTTACATGCAGATTTTGTTGTAGGACTACATTTTATGCACTGAAAGCCATAAATTAATATTTTACTGAATTAAAATCCACATTAAAACAGGCATGAGGATTCTTTGCCATTTTTTCCATATCACTGTCATACACTGGAAATTCAGTCTTAAATGTGGAAAAAAAATAAATCCATTGCATATCCTTCACATGGAAGTTAAGTCCTATTTTTATGGACTATTATGTAGCATTGGGATTGGCTGGGAATGGCTACTATTTATATTCCACCCTTCTCATCATTGGCTCCATAGGGCAAAACATTTATTGTATGTAACATAGAATATACCTAAAGGTAAACTAAACAGTTCATTATCCCAGGATTTATATACAGTCTTTATACATGTTTTTAATTAAATTGATATTGATACAATGTAAGCGCAATGGGAAGAAAGAAGGATGCAGAGGTTGAGCTATACAATGCTCGATCATTTAAACTCATTGGGGCACATGTACCTTTGTTTTGGCCGGGCATTTTCTTCTATTTTTGCAACTTTTTATGGAGCATGTGTACTTTTACACCTTCTTTTGCGCCTAAGACAACTTCCCTTAAAAGTTCACCATTGTCCAGTTTGCACTGAATTATCACCTGGAGCCAGATGTTAGGTTTTACAAAAAGTCGCAGAATAGCCCCAAAAGGCCACATGTATCTTATGTATCTCTTGTTTTTTTGGTGGTGTGGGTTCTACTCTGATTTGCACTTAATAAGTCTCTAATTTGCTGAAAAATAGTGGATAAGGAAGGCAAAAATCATTGAAAACATCTGTCTTGCACAGATACATTAGGAAAACTGCGACAGACACATACAGAGTGATTTATTGTGCGCCAGCATATTATAGAGGCCACCCCCCCATCCTGTGGACTGCTGGTTACATCAAGAGGTGTAGGCCTTTTAATGCATTTATCAGACGGTGCAGCAACTGGATGAGACAACGCTAGGTGCCACCTGGCCTAGTTTTGCGTTAAAACCAGCAGGTTTTAAAAAAAGAACCTCGTGCCCGCCCACTCCACCAATAGGCGTGCCCCTCTATGCCCACATGACATGGATGGGGCGTGGTCCCTTTTATAATTGCAAATTCTCACAGTGCACAAGAATTTGCGATTATATCAGCGCTTCTATGCTAAAAACTGTTGATAAATTTTTCACACACACCAGCAAACTTCTTAACACCCTGGTTTAAGTGCAAAAAACTGTGTAAATACTCCCAAAAAGGCATAAAAAATGTGCAAAAATAAAAAAAGTCAAAATAAAGAGAGGCAAATTTTGCAGCAATCTTTGTAAATGATTATTTTCCGTTGGATTCAGATGAATGGGGTTATGGAGCCAAGAATATTGATATCTGAAAGTGTTTTTTGATTGAATGGGATAGTTCAAGACATTTCTGTAATAAAAATCTAACATAAATGACATGACTAACTTTTATATGTGCAATAAACCAATTCAACCATTCTTATGACTACAAAGCTATGAAAAGACCTGTGAATTTTGTTCAGATTTATGTGTTTACATTTTTCTGGTGGTTGTGCATATTGGACATTTTTAGACGGGAATTTTTCAAATAACATAGTGATCGTGTATGAGAGGCAACCATCGGCTACGCTAATAATCACCTCTAAAGGTAATCCTTAATCCAGCCCTTAAATCATGGACAAATACAATAAACTTCTACACAAAATACACAGGTTTAGTAAAAGTTGTCATGGTTAGTCATTCCCATTAGATAAGAAGTCCTAAACCCTTTGTAATGAGGACTATCCAATTCGAACTAATCCTGGTCCCATTTCTTGATATTAAAATCTACCATCTACCAAAATCCATCATAAACCAGAGACACTTACTCAAAGATCCAGGCACTGTGACTGTGGTAATCTTCTTACATTTGTTGTCCCCTCCCTCCTTAAATCAACTTTTATAATTATACTAAAGAGGTGCAATGAAGGGCTATAGAAGTGCTACTAGCTTTAGAGGCTACTACACTGTACAGGAACACTTCCCTCTTCCACTGTGTGAGATTACAGCAGGCAGAGGGAAGGGGAAGTTCCAAAGCAGCAGGGGGAGGGCTCCTGCAAAGTGTAACAGCCTGCTAAGCTGCCGTACGGATGAGCTTTGTTAACACTCCCTCAAAGTACTTCTGGCTCATTAGCATACTTTAGAAAATTCAAAATTGATTTTTAGAAATAAGGAGGTCATAGATAACCACAGTCACAAGGCCTGGATCTATAAGTGTCGTTGGTTTATCCATGCTTGTTTTTGATGGTAGATTTCCTTTAGATGCGAATTGGCAACTTAAAGTGATCTGATTTGCTTTCTTCTGCCCTCTCTGAACACATAACAAAGAAAAAGAAGTTAGGACTATTATATAGCTTTATATTACCTACAGCAGGACTTAATAAAACAAAAAAATACTACCAACTCAGAGTAGAAAACTTTAAAATATGGTGGACTCGCAATGTCACACTGATTAATTCTGGATGGTAAATGAGTTATATCTTCAGGCTTCCTAAAACTCATACTCATCAGATGAAAATGAATCCACTGATTTTGTATTTGGCTTTCCTACTCTCCTCCGATATTGGAGGACATAAGGATCAGGCAATTTGGAATCAAGTTTCTGATCCTTATGCTCTCTGAAAGAAGGCACCGCCATTCACTACATATGCACTTTTGACTAAACCAGTGCCGTCTGTGTATGATGGTCAAGCAACAGCTATCTGAAAGCAAATACAAGTTGGCCTCAAAGGATCTACCATCAAAATCAAGCATGATAATCCATGGACACTTACTCATAAATCCAGGCGCTGTAGTAATATTCTTATATTTGTTACCCGTTGCCTCCTTCATTCTAAAATGTAAAAAAATATGCTAATGAGCTTGAAGTGCTCCTGGGGGTGTTACCAGAGCCCTTCTGTGGTGTAGCTTCACGGGCTTTGACAGTGCGCATACATGTGATTGAGAGGTCTCCTTTAGGAATCTTACAGTGTTTCCCAAGAGTCCAGTCAGGATTTATTCTTTAGAATGAGATTTAATGATCACAGACATAGGGTGGTATTTACCAGGACTAGAAGAAGCCCTGAAATAATCGCAAATGCTAACTTATTGCTAACATTAACAATTATTTTCCCACCTTTCCCCACCTCTACGCCAGGGGACGTGGTGGGGCATGAATGGGGGGAGGGGGGCAGTGGGCAGGGGTGTTCCTCTCCCCATGTCGGCAGGCTTGCTGCAGCCAGTAACTTTTCATAAGTGAAAAGTCACCAGCTGCTCTTATTTCTGCGCCAGTTAGGACCTGGCATAAAAATAAACACTGCACAGGCCGGCGTATGATAAATAACATCTATGATTCGCATATCCCCCATCTCAGATACACTTGCTCAAAATTCACCCGCTATTTTTGTTTAAAGCACCATATTCCAATTGCATAAAGTTTTTAAAATAAATAAAGTATGAGGCAACATTATTATTGTTTCATCCATTTCCAATAAATGAATGCCACTACAGGCGGACCCCGGGTTACGTTCAAAATAGGTTCTTTAGGTTTGTTCTTAAGTTGAGATCGTATTTAAGTCGGAACTGTATATTTTATAATTTTTTGTCTCTGTGAAAATTGGATTTAATACTTTTGGGTTGTCATAAGAACCAGCATTAGCAATAAAGCTTAACTGCATGTCACGGGTGGTCCTGCGACCCATATCACAGGTCGCGTGCTCACCCGTGCTCCCTGGGGCTCGCAGGCGCAGCGCCAGCGCATCTCGTCTCTCCCCGTTCCGGATTATCAGCCGAGCTCCATGCGCACACGTCCCCATCTCCTAGGGCGCGCGCAAGGCACCTTCAGGAAATTTAAAAGGCCAGCGCACCGCTGATTGGTGCACTGGCTGATCGCTTCCACTTTAAAAGTCCAGCACCTTCCTTACTGCCTTGCCGGATCTTTGTGCCTCACAGCCTGAGAGAAAGCTCTTCTGCGATTTACCTGCGTTCCAGTGTCTCCTGCATTCCTGAGTCCCCCCGTGTTCCTGTGTCTACCCGAGCCCTTCCGTGTTCCTGTGTACAAGTGCTCCTCCATGGTACTGTCCTGTGTGTCGTGTTCCATTACCCATCTGCTTGGACCTCCTGTTGCTGACCCCAGATTGGACTCTGACGTTGCATCTCTGCTGCCTGCCCTGACCCTGTGCCTGACCATGAGATTGTCTGCCACTCCTGTACCTCGACCTTGGTCGCCTCTGCAGATGACCAGGTAGTGGCTTGAGTCATCGTCTGCAGTGGTCCAGAGGATCCACAACCCTCGAGCCTGACAGCCCTACACCTTTGATAAGTGTTACAGCTGCTCATTGTAGCATAATGCTAAAGTACAGTAAATTACCAACATCCAGAGGTCCGTTTGTAACTAGGGGTGTTCTGAAGTAGGGGACCGTCCGTATGTGCAAAAAAAGAGAAGACCTAGTATGACGACCACTTTTGCATGTGTTGGCCACAGAAGGAATTGATGGCTATTTCACATGACATTTTATTTAGAGGATAACTTTAACACATCAGGACTTGTACACCAGTTGGCTGTGTACAAACCTCATCACAATTACTACTGAACTGCCAGTAATTATGATTATTTACCCCTTTACACCACCCTCTGGGGGGATGCGGCTGATGGCGGAGTTGGACTGCTACAGCCTCCAAAATTCAGTCATGAAGTTATGGCACAAGTCGTAGGGCCCCAGAGCCTCTTGAAATATCCAGTCTGGTGGGGGGGCCTTCATCATGCACCATTGATGCATTATACATTCCCTCAATGGAGTAATTGGACCCCATTTGTTAATGGTCTTACACAGTTTGTGACACTTTTCTGATAAAAATGGGGGTTGCATCTGGAGAAGGGGTTGTGGCTTTGCGACAAAAATCTGTGCACCAAAATTGTAGTTGGTGGGCCAAAAGATCAATGCAAAGTATAACGTGTGAGTATCCAACTATTCTAGTTTTTTCATGAGGCACAATGATAAATCTGGCACAACAGAACTGGCCTAGTGAACCCAGTCGATTCATTTAAAAAATATATATATATATTTATCATACGTTACAAATGTCAATTTTACAGACTATCCTAGAAATACCACGGAATTCTAATAGCGGGACGGCATTCGCTCACAGCCCAAAGATGCAATGATACACCAAGGTTACTGAATGTGTAAACTTATAGGATACGGTGAACAAAGCAATAAAATCTTTGTGACTTTGGTTATTGAAGAAATGCTGTGGGGGGTGGGGGGAGGCCTGACTGAAATTTCTTCATTACCTACAAAAACCATCTGAACTTTAAGGCAAGGGCAGGCTAGCAAAAAAGTGATTAGAGCGGGGTTGGGGGTAGTAAAATGTATGAAAGAGCCAATCACAAGAATCGTAAACTAACTGACACCTCCGTACTCCGCCGCTGCTGCTACATATTATGTGCGGTTACCATGACTACGACGTCTCACCTCGCCAGCTGCTGCAACTTAAAAGGTAGTAACTGGGATGAACTATGCTTTTATAAAAAATATATAAGGAAACCGTATACCCAGCGTTTCTCATTCAGAAACACATTACTTCTTACTGGCCGGAGAAAGATTACATGCAAAATATACAATGCTTAAAATATATCTTAAAACAAGTTCACAGCTGCACCCTTTAAAGTACCCACTTTCTTTTTATATTGGTGTTCTGCCTATGTATATATATATATATATATATATATATGTTCGCAGAAAGAAGATTATACTCTTTCTTTGTACAAAATGGAACTGTAATACAGCCAAATGCATGAGCCTCATTAGGTAAAGCCTCCATATAACATTAAGGACTATGGGGGAGATTTATCAATCCAGATATTTGTTTCCCTGGTTGGATTTCATGGATGACCACAATACAGAGGATCCATGCATCATACTGATATAAGATGCTCAGAGTCCCTGCTTCCCCGGCCATGAAATCCAGCCAGTGCATGTGCAGCCTGCCTAAATCCATAGACAGTAATATATAGTTTGCTTCCACCAAACAACCCCCTGTCCCCTTTGTATTTAAAATGGTTTCCATTCTTCCAGTCATTGAAAAAATACATTTGTAAAGTCAAATATTGATTTTTAAAAAGAGGCATTGTTGTTTTCTAAACTATCTGATGTTTAGTGATATGATAAAACATAGAAATTACAGCATAATTTTATATATTACATAGGGTTAGTGCCAATACCAATCTTACTATATAGATTGACCAGGAGCAAGTGACTACATAAATACTGTAAAAGAACCAAGATCACTACATAGATACTTTCCCAGAACCAAGAGTACTACATAGAATCATAACTGTAACTGATATTACTGCATAGAAACAGGATCAGAGCCAAGGTTACTACATTGATACTTTACCAGAACCAAGAGTACTACATAGATAGAATCATAACTGTAACTGATATTACTGCATAGAAACAGGATCAGAGCCAAGGTTTCTACATTGATACTTTACCAGAACCAAGATTATTATTATTAGAATGGAATCAAAACTGTAACTGAGATTACTACATTGATACAGGATCATAACCAAGCTTATCCTCATAATGATGCTGTACAAAAATCATCATAGAGTTACTAAAATTGCAGTGCTAAATATCTAGACATGTGAGAGATCTGTCACTGCTATTCTTTTCACATTTTTCCTATAAGGGAGCATAAAATTGGGAATAATGGTGCAGACCTAAAACACCATCAGCCCGTAAATATAACAGGTAACACCCAAGTATACATAATAATGGCCCCCATTTTAGGGTCCATGGTTACGTCTGGACGGGCACACTCTGGACTCGATGGAGAAGGGGAGAAGCGAGTGGTGCTCACCCTTCCCCTCTCCGTAGGGAATAGTGGTGCACGGCTGTTCTTACAGCCTAAGATAGAGCACGCTCTATCTTTTTTTGCGGCCATGACACGGTACCGAGTCGGGAACCATAGGCTGCTATAGGGGATGCATATGCAGCTGTATATACGTCCCCCATAAGTTTGTGTACATGGACCCGTATTCAATAAAATACCCTTCCGCCTCTTCACAATAGAAACCCACCTTCCACTACAGTCCACCTAGAATCAGAGTATACAGTAATTCCCCCAGGACCTCATAGTCTACTGTCACTCTGGTGTTCAAGAATTTTATACTTACCTCCAGGGCTGGGACGAGGAATAGGCAAGGGTAGGTGGTCGCTTAGGGTACCACTCTCAACTTCTACCCTTGGTGGCTCTGTAATATCCAAATAGGACCACCTAACTGAACTCCCAACAACATCATATATCATCTGCACAGTTCCCACCGTTCTTTAAATGCCAAGATTCCTATAAAGAAAAGTTGCTAATGTGTCACTGTATACCTGTCATGGTCCGGTTTCTGTAAGAAGGAACATCTCACCTCTTAGCTCTATCCACTCGTCCACCGCATTGGCCAAGGTTGAGGTACTTAGCAAAGTCTGCTACTTGACATAAATGGATTACCTTGATGATGTCTAGAACAAGCAGAACCTGACAAAATGAGAATAACCGGAGATATAGTTGCAGTGGGTATTGACAACAGCAGGAAAAGCCACGGACATACCGTACCAAGGAAGGCAGCAGACACAGACGGGACTTTTGGAGTCTAGTCAAGCACTGGCCAGTAACACAAGGCACAGGCAAACACAGGCAGACAGTACCAATGTAGGTATATTGAGACCAGCCAGATATGAGCTATCCATCATTACTATTTGACAACAACAAAAATACTGGCCATGTCGATATCTGCTGACAGCGCAGCCGAGTACCACCATGTGGTACCTGTGTGCTGATTGGAAAAATTGAGGTGCTAGTCTAGACACAGCTTATGTTCCCCAGAAAAAAGGGATCAAGCTGTGACAACCAACTGTCTGTTCCCAATTAGATCCCAAAGGAGCTCATACACATAAGTTCCCATCTCGTATTATGTATACATAATACGTAAACACCAGGATGAGAAAACCCCATACACTAAATTTAGGTCCATACCAATTTTGCGGGTTTGGCACCCACAACCCCCAAAGCCAAACAGAGGCCACTGTTCTTTTTTCAGGATCATGTTTGGGAAAATGTACCCAGTAGGTTAACTACTAGCCAATCAACCAACTGGCAGTCCCTTAGCAACCACAGGCATGTCCTCTCTGAGCATGGCTGTGATTGGCCAGGTGGGACATGTGACTAAGTAGGCACTGTGAAACCAGGGTTTTTTTGACCTATGAGCACCTGAAGCAGCACATAAGCATCAAAGGAGCGTGTCTGGGGAGATTCGGAGGAGGAGGACACCTACCACCAAGTACAGCTTATCTTTGCCTCAGGGCAGCCTGGCCGCATGAGCCACTATATGCTTCAGTGACTGCGCAAAGACTTGAGTTGCCCAGATACTCACCAGTTCCAATTACTCAGTGGCCACTCTGCTACAAGGATAGTGTAGCATCTTAAACTCCACCACTAGAGAAAAATGAGGGCGTACAAGTGCAAATTGGTGGAGGGACTACTGGCGGAGTTCCCATCCAACAATGAAAGCTCAATGGCAGTCAGAGAGGAGGAAGAAGTCGCTAACACAACAGGTGGGATTCTGAGCACGGCTACAATGTGGAAGACTCCATTGGATATACAGCATGTAGTACGAGAAGACAGCCTGACTTGCATGGTGGAAAATTATCTGTCCACATGTCTCCTGGTACTGAAGTATGGGTCCTCCCTTTTCAATTTCTGAGTTGGAAAATTGGATATGTGGCTAGAGCTTGGCCCTCTATGCCTTGCAGGTGCAAGTTTTGATGTCAAAACCGCTGGTGGTGTCATCACAAACAAAAGGATCCGGCTATCAACAGGTAACGTGGACATCCTCACATTCATTAATATAAAACAGGCCCGGATGCTCACCGAGACAGATCCAATGGAGGTGTTGGGTAGGTTGCAGTCAATGTGTTTAAGATTCGTGGGGGGGGGGCAGGAGCCATAGGATTTCTAAAGTGGTGTTAACAGCAAGGGCACCCAATGGAGGGCTAGCCCTCCCTGACTTTAAACTTTATAATTTAGCAATTCACCTCCGTCATATCGCCTCCTGGTCCGCAATGTATGCATATAACAGATGGACGGAATTTGAAAAACTATGGCTGGCCACGTTGCACCCAGCTGCACTGATATGGGGTCCTCCTCCAGTAGGCTTGGTGCCGCCATTGTTGGGCCCTATGCAGTTTACCCAAAATATTTGGTATAGATGTAGGGTACGTTTTCAGCAACCCTATGCAGTCGTTGCTCACCCCAATACTTTTTACATCACACCTCCCGGATAGTCTCAGCGACAGTTATAGACCCTGGGTGCAGCCAGGCACTTTTCAAATCCTGACCCTGTTAGACCCCCTTACGCATAAGATACTTCCTTTAAGGGAACTGGTGGATAAACATCCCTGTTTGGCAGGTGCGGATTTTACCTATCACCAGATTAAACATTTTATTTCCTCTATTCTGGTACCCGAGTCAACCCCTAGACCTACACCATTTGAACTGAATTACTCAGAGGGTCCTTCTACCAAGGGCCTGATCTCCAGCCTATACTCTAAACTCAATGAGCGGACAAATGTATCACATTCCTACATAAATAGGTGGGAATCATGACCCCTGAACAGTGGCAGACTTTTTGGGCAAGAGCTCGCCAATCATCTATTTGCACATTATATAAAGAGAACCAAATTTTATTAAATTGGTATCGTACGCCTGAGCTTCTACATTGATTCTACCCGTCAGTTCCTAACAGATGCTGGAGGTGTGGAGGGTCTGATGCTACACTGTTCCAGATTTTTTGGAGTTGCCCTGCTTCATTTTTGGCTGGAGATTAGGTCCTTCATTGGGGGGATCCTCAACGTGTAAGTCCCACTGGACCCTGAAATTTATATGCTCAATCTATATCCTAGATCTCTTAGGGGTTCGAGTGCCAGGTTGTTCCTACATATAGTAACAGCAGCGAAGTGTTTGATATCCTTGAATTGGAGACGTCCTGCTCCTCCATCGTTGTTGGAATTATACACACGTCTTAGGGATCTCTGATCAATGGAATATATTACTGCCGTGCTTCGCCACACTAGCGATAAATTCGAAAAAACCTGGACTCTATGGGACGCATATAACGCTAGATTGATTTCCTGAATGTTAATGAGTGATTACACTACTTGAGATGCTACCATACTTATGCCATACTATAAGGAATGTTTGATATACGTGACAATTGTTATTCTGTTTCTTTTTCGTTTATTTTGTCTTACTACTGTAGAACCCTGTACCATTTTTGGTTCTTTTATTTGCCTTTTCTTATTTAGGAAAAAATACAAAAATAAAAATAAAGAGTTGAATAAAGTTAAAACAGGCATGGATCACACGCAACCTGGCAACCAGTGTCAGAATATGTTGGTAGAAACTGAGGGAAATACCGCAGTACATGAAATTCTTGAAATTGACATTGGGTCTGACCATACAGAGCGCTTTTAACTATAGTAGTAAGTGAGAGGGAAAGGCCAGTGTGCCCTTAACCACAATGAGAGGAAGGATTTGCGATTTAGGCACTAAGCTGTTTCCGACAGCCGGGCTCTCGATGTTACAGGTAAGATGGTGATAGCTGCGATCCCAACTATTTAACCCTTTAGGTGACGCCGTCAAACAGGACTTCAGCGTCTATAGCATTTCAGTACCTTCCCCCGCCAACAGGATATGTCACTATGCATGTCAGCCTATGCATCTGCATAGGCTGACTACTCTAATACATCAGAATGGCAATGTATTAGTTTGAAGAAGTGATCAGATAATTTCTTGTTCAAGTGGGAAAGTGAAAACTTTTTTTACAAATAAAAGTATAAAAAAAGGAGTCCCTATATATTGTAAAATCCCTACATATAATTGAAAAAAGTGAAACTCACCACACAAACTGCACATATAACATATTGCTATGTCTGTAACAAACCATACATAAACTAAACCATAAACAAACCATAAATACAATTATTACTAAACCTGTACGATGAAAACCGTAAAAAAAAAAATAAACATGGAAAAAATTGGGATTTTAGCCAATTAAACCAAGCAAAAAAAGCAATTAAAAAGTGATCAAAATGTCACATTTACACCACAATAATTCCAATAAAAAGTTCCTCAAAAAAATAAACCCTAATACAGCACAATCAACAAAAACACTAATTTAGGTGCCTTAAAAGTTGGAACTGTTTTTAAGTATATTTGGGGCCCCGATTCTGGAAAGGACACCCGATTTCACCTATTTCTACTTTTAGAGATCTGGAATTCCTACCTTAAAATGTTTAGGCTACATTCACACTAACGTATGGGGGACATATATAAACGGCCGACGTATATACGGCCGATATACGTCCCCCATAGGCAGCAATGGGCGCACGGCACCCTACGGGAGCGGTACGGTGCCGCACACGTGCGGCACCGTACCGTTCCGTACCCGGGAGAAAGATAGGACCTGTCCTATCTTTTCCCGTAATACGGCGCCGTGCGCCATAGGTTGCTATGGAGAGGAGCGGGGGTGAGCTGCGCTCACCTCCTCCTCTTCTCCCCGTACACTGCCGTTGCCCGCTACGGTACGGTACGGGCAGGCAACGGCAGTGTGAATATAGCCTTACACTACTCAAACTAGTTGTCGCTCGGTATTGTACTAAACAAGTTTTTGAAATTAATGACAACTAATAAATGGGATATTGCTGCTCAAACTAGTGGTCAATCAATAATGTGCTGAAGAAATTTTGAAAATGAATGTCATATTTTGTGGCTGTAGACTAGAGATGCTCTGTCAGGTCGTTGAAAACATTTCTGTGATCTCCTGCAATGAGACGTTCTTGGACATTCGCAGTGGATTCTCCAACCGTAATCAGCCATTATGTGTATTCAATCGTCCACTGTGCCGTTCTTCCATTGTACTTATGTTGAATGTTTCCATCAGGAAAACTCATAAACTAGATTGTCTAGAGAGAAATGGTATTTTTGGAATCAACAGCTCAAAAATACACTGAATCAGATGAAAACCCCATTTTGGGCAGGGTAACTGCCCTGTTATTAGCCCCACTTTCCAGCCATCGGGCTGTTACAACCTCCATTTTCCAGCCATTCTGGGTGTTAAAATGCGGATTCCCATTCATTTCAAAGGGTTTTTTATTTGGGTCACAGTTTGACTACTTCCAACATATACGCTCAGTAGAGATGAGCGAACATGCTCGTCCGAGCTTGATGCTCGGTCGAGCATTAGCGTACTCGAAACTGCTCGTTGCTCGGACGAATACTTCGCCCGCTCGAGAAAATGGCAGCTCCCGCCGTTTTGCTTTTGGCGGTCAGAAACAGAGCCAATCACAAGCCAGGAGACTCTGCACTCCACCCAGCATGACGTGGTACCCTTACACGTCGATAGCAGTGGTTGGCTGGCCAGATCAGGTGACCCTGGGATAGACTAGCCGCTGCCCGCGCTGCTCGGATCATTCTGTGTCTGGATGCCGCTAGGGAGAGAGCTGCTGCTGGTCCGGGAAAGCGTTAGGGTGTTCTATTAGCTTACTGTTAGGCAGGAGTGATTCTCCAAGAACCCAACAGCCCTTTTTAGGGCTACAATAACGTTATACTTTTTTTTTTTTATTTGCAGCTAGTACCATATTGTGAGGAATTTGCAGGGGGACTTGCTACCGTTGTGTTTAGCTCTTAGTGACACACATATCCACCTCAAACACCAAAGTGGGAAAATTTATTAGGGGTTTGATTTCAATTAGGCACAGTCTGCCATTTACTTTTTATTTTACGTTTATTTTTTTAATAACTCAGTGTCATCTCATCTTGCATAGTAGTGTGCTTTCATACTTGGCTAGAAAATAGCCATAGGAGAATCCAAACGGCTTACTTACGCCTACAGTAGCGTTATATATATTTGATTTCTGGTTGATCTGCTGGTGGCTGTACTTGCTGCAGTGCATCTACTAGCAAATTGTGAGCAATTTGTAGTGAGACTTGCGACCGCTGTGTTTTGCGCTTAGTGACGCACATATCCATTGCAAAGACCGAAGTGGGAAAATTTATTAGGGGTTGGATTTCAATTAGGCACAGTCTGCCATTTCCTTTTTTATTTTACGTTTATTTTGTTTAATAACTCAGCGTCATCTCATCTTGCAAAGTAGTGTGCTTTCATACTTGGCTAGAAAATAGCCATAGGAGAATCCAAACGGCTTACTTACGCCTACAGTAGCGTTATATATATTTGATTTCTGGTTGATCTGCTGGTGGCTGTACTTGCTGCAGTGCATCTACTAGCAAATTGTGAGCAATTTGTAGTGAGACTTGCGACCGCTGTGTTTTGCGCTTAGTGACGCACATATCCATTGCAAAGACCGAAGTGGGAAAATTTATTAGGGGTTGGATTTCAATTAGGCACAGTCTGCCATTTCCTTTTTTATTTTACGTTTATTTTTTAAATAACTCAGTGTCATCTCATCTTGCAAAGTAGTGTGCTTTCATACTTGGCTAGAAAATAGCCATAGGAGAATCCAAACGGCTTACTTACGCCTACAGTAGCGTTATATATATTTGATTTCTGGTTGATCTGCTGGTGGCTGTACTTGCTGCAGTGCATCTACTAGCAAATTGTGAGCAATTTGTAGTGAGACTTGCGACCGCTGTGTTCTGCGCTTAGTGACGCACATATCCATTGCAAAGACCGAAGTGGGAAAATTTATTAGGGGTTGGATTTCAATTAGGCACAGTCTGCCATTTCCTTTTTTATTTTACGTTTATTTTTTTAATAACTCAGCGTCATCTCATCTGGCATAGTAGTGTGCTTTCATACTTGGCTAGAAAATAGCCATAGCAATAGGATAGCATCGTTTGGTTTTAAAAACTAAAAAACACAAAAAAAAACAAAAAAACACAAAAAAAAGTTAAAAAAAAATTAAAGTTATAACTCTCATTTTAAAAATGTTTAACCCGAGGGCTAGGGGTAGAGGACGAGGGCGGGGACGTGGGCGTCCAACTACTGCAGGGGTCAGAGGCCGTGGTCCTGGGCGGGGTGAGACACCACCTGCTTATGAGGGAGCAGGGGAACGCCGCAGAGCTACACTCCCTAGGTTCATGTCTGAAGTTACTGGGACTCGTGGTAGAGCACTGTTGAGGCCAGAACAGTGCGAACAGGTGATGTCGTGGATTGCTGACAATGCTTCGAGCAATTTGTCCACCAGTCAGTCTTCCACGCAGTCCACCCATGTCACCGAAATCGGCACTCCTCCAGCTCCTGCACCTCAGCCTCCTCCCCCCCAGTCTGCCCCCTCCAAGGAAAATTTGGCATTTGAACCGGCATACTCTGAGGAACTGTTTTCTGGACCCTTCCCACAGTCACAAACCACTTGTCCGGTTGCTGCTGAGCAATTTTCCGATGCCCAGGTTTTCCACCAGTCGCAGTCTGTGGGTGATGATGACCTTCTTGACGTAGTGGAAGAAGTGTGTAAAGAGGTGTCCGACGATGAGGAGACACGGTTGTCAGACAGTGGTGAAGTTGTTGTCAGGGCAGGAAGTCCGAGGGGGGAGCAGACTGAGGGATCGGAGGATGATGAGGTGACAGACCCAAGCTGGGTTGATAGGCCGGGTGAACACAGTGCTTCTGAGACAGAGGAGAGTCCTCGACCAGAACAGGTTGGAAGAGGCAGTGGTGGGGCCAGACGGAGAGGCAGGGCCAGAGCTGGTGCATCAGCGCCAAATGTGTCAACTAGTGAAGCTCCCGTGGCGAGGGCTCCTGCGGCGAGGGCTAGATTTTCAGAAGTCTGGAGGTTCTTTAAGGAAACACCGGATGACCGACGGACTGTGGTGTGCAACATTTGCCAAACCAGGATCAGCAGGGGTTCCACCACTACTAGCTTAACTACCACCAGTATGCGCAGGCATATGAATGCTAAACACCCCACTCAGTGCCAACAAGCCCGTTCACCTCCGGCCGTGCACACCACTGCTCCTTCCCCTGTGTCAGCTGATAGTCAGCCCCCTGCCCAGGACCCTGCCACAAAAACCCCATCGTCGCCTCCACAATCCTCCACAGCATCCACCAGCGTTCAGCTCTCCATACCCCAGACGCTGGAGCGGAAACGCAAATATAGTGCAACCCACCCGCACGCCCAAGCCCTTAATGTCCACATCTCCAGATTGCTTAGCCTGGAGATGCTGCCCTATAGGCTAGTAGAGACCGAGGCCTTTCGCAACCTCATGGCGGCGGCCGCCCCTCGGTATTCGGTCCCCAGCCGCCACTACTTTTCCCGATGTGCCGTCCCAGCCCTGCACCAGCACGTGTCAGACAACATCATCCGTGCCCTGACCAATGCCGTTTCTGACAAGGTCCACCTGACCACGGACACGTGGACGAGTGCTGCCGGGCAGGGCCACTATACATCGCTGACGGCACATTGGGTTAACTTGGTGGAGGCTGGGACCGAGTCTGACCCTGCGGCTGGTCATATACTGCCGACGCCGAGGATTGCGGGGCCTACCTCGGTCCAGGTGTTTCAGGCCTACTATGCCTCCTCCTCCTCCCACCCCTCCTCCACCTCCTCCTCCTCCGAATTACCATCCGTGGGCATGGCGCCATCAGTCGGTAGCTCTAGGCACAGCAGCAGTGCCGTCGCTAAGCGACAGCAGGCGGTGCTCAAACTGCTGAGCCTAGGCGATAAAAGGCACACCGCCCAAGAGCTATTACAGGGCATCAAGGCGCAGACTGATCTGTGGCTGGCACCGCTGAACCTGAAGCCAGGCATGGTTGTGTGTGACAACGGCCGTAACCTGGTGGCGGCTCTGCAACTCGGCAGACTGACACATGTGCCATGCCTGGCCCATGTGTTAAATCTGATAGTTCAGCGTTTCCTCAAGACATACCCCAATCTGTCTGATTTGCTCACGAAGGTGCGCCGCATCTGTGCGCATTTCAGGAAGTCCAGCACAGATGCTGCCACTCTCAGGGCAGCGCAGCGCCGCCTCCAACTGCCCGCTCACCGACTGTTGTGCGACATGCCCACGAGGTGGAATTCAACACTGACCATGTTATCCAGAGTTTACCAGCAGCGCCGAGCGATTGTAGACTGCCAGATGTCAACTTCAACCAGAACTGGTAGTCAGGTCAGTCAGCTTCCTCAAGTCTACAATGAGGAGTGGACGTGGATGTCTGATATCTGTCAGGTGCTGAGTAACTTTGAGGAGTCAACACAGATGGTCAGTGGCGATGCCGCCATCATCAGCCTCACCATCCCGCTGCTTGGCCTGTTGAAAAACTCTCTGATCAGCATGAAGTCGGAAGCTTTGCGCTCGTCACAAGAGACGGGGGAAGAAGATTCCCTTGTTGATAGCCAAAGCACCCTTAGGTCTGTTTCTCAGCGCATATCGGAGGAGGTGGAGGTGGAGGAGGATGAGGAGGAAGAGGAGGAGAATGTTGGCGAGACACAAGAGGGGACCATTGTTGAGTCCTTCACTGTTCAGCGTGTATGGGCAGAAGAAGAGGAGTTGGAGGAGTTGGAGGAGGAGGAAATGGACAGTCAGGCCAGTGAGGGGAGTGAATTCTTACGCGTTGGTACTCTGGCGCATATGGCAGATTTCATGCTAGGCTGCCTATCCCGTGACCCTCGCGTTCAAAGAATTTATTCCAGCACCGATTACTGGGTGTTCACTCTCCTGGACCCAGCGGCAGAGTGCGTAGTTCTGCGGGACAAGTAGCGAGGGAGAGTAGGCGAGCAGGCAGCTTGTCCAGCACTGGCAAGGGTACGCTTTACAAGGCTTTTGCCAGCTTTATGTCACCCCAGCAAGACACTGTCACCTGTCCCCAGTCTCGGCAGAGTAGGGCTGATCTTTACAGAAAGATGGTGAGGGAGTACGTAGCTGACCATACCATCGTCCTAAATGATCACACAGCTCCCTACAACTACTGGGTTTCAAAGCTGGACATGTGGCACGAACTGGCGCTGTACGCCTTGGAGGTTCTTGCCTGCCCTGCCGCTAGCGTCTTGTCCGAGCGGGTTTTCAGTGCAGCTGGTGGCATCATCACCGATAAGCGTACACGCCTGTCGACTGACAGCGCTGACAGGCTGACGCTTATTAAGATGAATAAAGCCTGGATTTCTCATAATTTCCAATCTCCACCAGGTGAAGGAAGCTCAACCTGAATAATTTATCCACTCCTCCTCCTCCTCATTTTCCTCCTTCTCCTCCTCTTTGTACAGTAAAGCAGAGGAAACTGGCTATTTTTTGACAGGGCCCACTGGCTCTAGCTATAGTACTTTATGCATTTAATTTTTCTGGAGGGCCACCTACCCGGTCCTCTGTTTTAAACAATTTTTGGGAGTGCCACATAGAGGCACTCAATCTATTCAATTTTTCTGGAGGGCCACCTACCCGGTCCTCTGTTTTAAACAATTTTTGGGAGTGCCACATACAGGCACTCAATCTATTCAATTTTTCTGGAGGGCCACCTACCTGCTCCTCTGGTTTGAAAACTTTTTTGGACTGCCACATACAGGCACTCAATCTATTCCATTTTACTGGAGGGCCACCTACCTGCTTCTCTGGTTTGAAAAGTTTTTTGGACTGCCACATACAGGCACTCAATCTATTTCATTTTTCTGGAGGGCCACCTACCCGCTCCTCTGGTTTGAAAACTTTTTTGGACTGCCACATACAGGCACTCAATCTATTTCATTTTTCTGGAGGGCCACCTACCTGCTCCTCTGGTTTGAAAACTTTTTTGGACTGCCACATACAGGCACTATCCAAATTAAATTGTCTCCATAGCAGCCTCCACACGTTGTCTCCATTGCTACCTCCAAAAGTCGTCCATATAGCTGCCTCCATACATCGTCCCCTTATCAAACGAGGTGTGTCAGGCAGAAATTTGGGTTGTTTTCATGGATTCCACATCAAAGTTGTTAACTTTGTCGCCACCCTGCTGTGTTATCCACAAAATATACTGGCAAACTTTTATCATTTACCAATATTATTTCAGCGCTTTTTGCGCATCTGTTTACATTCCCCTCACCCGGCATATCCTAAACTTATAAGAACGCTACTACACTTAACTTGGTGCAGGCTGGGACCGAGTCTGACCCTGGGGCTGGTCATATACTGCCGACGCAGAGAATTGCGGGGCCTACCTCGGTCCAGGTCTCAAAGGTCTAGTATACCTCCTCCTCCTCCCACCCCTCCTCCACCTCCTCCTCCTCCGAATTACCATCCGTGGCCATGGCGCCATCAGTCGGTAGCTCTAGGCACAGCAGCAGTGCCGTCGCTAAGCGACAGCAGGCGGTGCTCAAACTGCTGAGCCTAGGCGATAAAAGGCACACCGCCCAAGAGCTATTACAGGGCATTCCACATCAAACTTGTTAACTTTGTCGCCACCCTGCTGTGTAATCCACAAAATATACTTGCAAACTTTTATCATTTACCGATATTATTTCAGCGCTTCTTGCGCATCTGTTTACATTCCCCTCACCCGCCATATCCCAAACTAATAAGAACGCTACTACACTTAACTTGGTGCAGGCTGGGACCGAGTCTGACCCTGGGGCTGGTCATATACTGCCGACGCAGAGAATTGCGGGGCCTACCTCGGTCCAGGTCTCAAAGGTCTAGTATACCTCCTCCTCCTCCCACCCCTCCTCCACCTCCTCCTCCTCCGAATTACCATCCGTGGCCATGGCGCCATCAGTCGGTAGCTCTAGGCACAGCAGCAGTGCCGTCGCTAAGCGACAGCAGGCGGTGCTCAAACTGCTGAGCCTAGGCGATAAAAGGCACACCGCCCAAGAGCTATTACAGGGCATTCCACATCAAAGTTGTTAACTTTGTCGCCACCCTGCTGTGTAATCCACAAAATATACTGGCAAACTTTTATCATGTACCGATATTATTTGAGCGCTTCTTGCTCACCTCCTTTGGTTCCTCTCTGCCACCCATTGGTTTGAAGCCTGAGTCCATTTAGGGTATGTCGCCATGACACTCTCTAGCCTGCTGCCGCTGCCTCTGCATGCCGTCCCCTATAGTGTCAGGGTCAATTATTGGATGTTTTAGATGCTATCTAGCTTCATTCTGTCACTCTGTCATGGCCATGCTGTTGCCCATAATTTTGGCATAATGGTGCGTTTAAGCAGCCTCAGAGGCATCCATGCATGCTGCCCCTGCTGTTTCCTGTCCATTTCCGTGGTGTTTCCATCCTTTTCTGAGGTTCCCAGGTGTTTGGCCAAGCTTCCCTGTGCAGAGCCTTGGTCCCCTTGAAAAATGCTCGAGTCTCCCATTGACTTCAATGGGGCTCGTTATTCGAGACGAGCACTCGAGCATCGGGAAAAGTTTGTCTCGAATAACGAGTACCCGAGCATTTTAGTGCTCGCTCATCTCTAACACTCAGTATATAAATAGACTTATACTGCCCATGACTGTATATGTCATTAACTGTGCAAACAGTACGCTCAAGAGAGGACAATGAAGTCTGTGGGGAGCAGATGCTGCAGTACTGCATCCTGCCCCAGCCTCCGTTGAGCATATACATTACTCGGCAGGAGGGAGGACTCCAGTGATGTCCATAAAAGAACAGTGCAATTCACAACCTGCAATTCACTAGCGGCAAATCACTGCTGCCAATGTTCACTCCTTCCCTCACAGTCAGGGGGGAGGAGGAGGCACCAGGAGACATGTCCTGCTGTATAAGCATACAGTGGGATACGTCGTGCTATGCGTTGTAAGGCAATATGGGGAATCCTACCGGTGTATCCTTACAATGTAGAGCAAAATGAGATATGAACCTAGCATTTAGTTTCAGTGGAACTCTATGGAAGGAGTTAAGTGACATGTCTGTCGTATAAACTAAACAGATGGATCCTAAATCTTACAAGTTTAATAAATAACAGTTTATCTCTAAACTCTTCATCATTAATTTGGTATGAATACCATAATATCCTTGATTATCCAATATGAAAGTGAATATGAGTCACTTGGCTCTGTCCTCATCAGTCCTTTCCAGTCTGTTTTATAACAGTAGACCCCTGTTGATCCTTGGCCTTCTTTCCCTTTCTGCTGATTGTGTTCCAGTGGTATGTGAATTCCCTTAGTGCATTAGTCTGTGCCAAAATTTGTGCTACTCTGTGGACCCACTGTATTATCCATGTGCAAGAATTATTTCTCCAGTGCAAAAACTTTACTGTCTCTGAATGACATTTGGAATAGTTGGAACATAACAGTATAGTTTAACCTTTTTGGAAAACTTTTATTTTTAATTAAATCTCCTACAGGAAACCAAAGCAAACATAGAACAATTTTTGTTGTACTTTTACAAATTACAGTAATTATCCATTTACTATCAGAATAACAGTACAGCCCTTTAGTATCCTATTTATATGTGTCACACAAAAACAACCAATTTTGTTACCAAGTGAGTAGATCTCAGGTAATAATCACGGACAGAAAAAAGAAAAAAAACACAATTTTAAAAACATACATTTTCGAAAAAAAGGTGAGATATGTTTTTGTTATGGAATTTATATACCGTATTTTTCAGACTATATGATGCACCCCAAATTTAGGCTTCCAAAAAAAAGGAAAAATATATTTTACACCAATTTAAATATCCCTGTTGGTCGCACTAAAGCAGCACACACAGCTCTGCATCATCCATACAGTTACACAGCTCTGCATCATCCATACATTTACACAAACAGCTCTGCATCATTCATACAGATACACACACAGCTCAGCTATACACACAGAACCCCCCCCCCACACACACACACACACACACACACACTTCCCCCCCCTTTCCCTTCTTCTTACCCTGTCCCACCCCAACATGTGTCCCCATTCTCCCAGTATCAGGTCCTGTGGTGATGTAAGAAGCATGTGATCAGTCACATGATTCTGACATCACCGCAGGTCCTGTAGGACATCGGGGAGAGCAGTACGGAGGCTCCTCTCTGGGAGATCGGGTGCAGCTCTATATCAGGGCATCACATGATCTCCATTACAGCGGTCAGGAGGGTCTGGCAGTGCTGGATCCTCCTGACCTTCGCTCTATAAGACGCAGGCACTTTTTAGCAAGATTTTTTCTTATAGTCCAAAAAATACGTTATATCAAATGGAAAAAAGGTCATATATTAGTTTTATTTCTTATATTTCAGACCAATATTTTATACAGATCCCAAATATGTAGACCCCAAACCAGACTTTGTTATTCTATCTGTAGATCCTAAAACTGACACTTCAGATTAGAAATTGATAAAGACACATGATGTACTATCAAATCACGTGTTAGTTAGGGCTATAAAGAAGGCTCATGAGCAGAACCTCTCCATACAGAGTGGGTGTCTGGGCATAAGTTCCAGAGACCTTGATGATTTTGGGAAAAGTTATCATCAAAAACAGGTCAGTTTGGTTCCAACAGTCTGCTCCACCACCATTAAACTATTCACTGACTCGCATCTTCTAAAAATTATGGACATGACCAATTTTAATATACACTACGTAGTTTTCTGTCATTATCCACCAGTGGCCTAATGATTCACTGAATGGAGATCTACAAGGCTCATGACTTGTTCCAGTGGATCTCAGTTGCAATTTTGGTCTTCCTTAAAAGACCCATATAAATACATTTGGAACATGGATGTCCTTCATTGCTGAAGTGACTCCATATGAGATACATCCTTGGCAGGGTAAAGTAACCAGGGAGTAATGCCAAAAGGTGAAAAGTGAAAAGTATGTTACTTATGGCAATGGCTAACATAAAACATGGACTAATGGCTTCTAGCAATGGTTGTAGAAGACTTTTTTTTATTTTAGAAAAGTCCAGTTTTGGAGCTGTCAAATAGCAATTACAGTTGATATATTAACTAATGCAATGACAAGTGTGTCACTAAATAATCATACTCCATGTACTCAAAGTCAAAATCTAGAAGCCAAATAATTTATAAAACAAAAAAATACACACAAAATATATCTAATAGAAAGTCCAGAAGTTCTGTGTGTGAGAACTTTGCCATACACTCTAGTAACTATAACTACATTGTTATTAGTTTTTACCTGAATTTCCAGGCGTATATATCAGATAACTGTCAAGCAAAAAACGCAACCACAACCAGTCTTGGCGCAAGCTGTCAAACTGGGTAAGCAGTGGCGAACTAACCTACGATGTCCCTGCGGGCTATGGCCCTGCCTACAGTAAATAATCCTCCCTGATAGGAGTGAACCCACTATCATAAACCTGCTGACAGACCGTGAAAGACTGCAAGTTGAGATGGAAAACCTACTCTGTCTGGCAGCTTGACATGGTGACATGGTGACTCTGGATGGTGGAGCTGACAGGTAAGATGAAGTCAAAGGCAGACCGGTGTTCACACAAGGACACAGAAGGACAAATAACAGATGCAGTCAGACAAGCAGAGTCGGACTAAACTGGGTCAAAAGCAAGATGGCAGTGAAGCACAGAATCAAATAACTAGAGAGAGGTCAGGTAAACGTAGCAAAGGTCGGATACATAACAAAGTAATAGTGAGCAGAAATTGGGAAAAGGTATGAGGAGACTAGTAGAACCAGCAAAGTGTAATGGAACTTTGTAGTTATATAAAGGAGTTTCCTGTTGCCACACCCAGCAGCAGACTGGATAAGCCGTCCATCACTCCAATAACCCTTGCTGGACAGAGCTGGGCTGCAGAGGTGCTGGGTGTAGATAAATCCATCCAAAAACAGCAGCAACCTAGCTCCAGTTCACACAAAACACTGAAGAGAATAAATGCCTTCTAAGTCCCCTATTGTGGACAGAAGACAATGCTGGCACAGATTCTACAGTATGTTACTGCTATTTTGCCATATTTGACCCAAAAAAAATGGAACTTAAGAGAGGGTATTTATCATAAGTTTTGTGTCTTGTGCTCATTGGTCATCTGCCAGTTTTAAATGGGTCAGATTCATATTATAATCCTATCTTGTATGAGATAGTCTGTTTGATGTCTTTAATTTGGAATGGTTTATCTGGCTGTCTATACACCAGCAAGGCACTGGAGTAGTTTTGAGACAAATTGTGCACCAACAGAACTTTTCAAATCAAAGATATGACACAAAACAAGGGTTCGAATGGAAAGCCAATGGTGAATTTGCCACAGTACCCATGCTATGTGTTAAAAAGACTCTGAAAAAGTCTGTGTTGGAAGATGTGCCAAAACAATCCCAAAAGAATACAAGAAATTAAATGATAAATCCTCCCACAATTATTATAAAGAGAGCAAGTACAAAACTAACATTATTCAGCACTGTATGTGCAATTTGGATACTTCCAATAGTTTAGTTGAAGATGTGGTTCTTGCCATGGTTGTATAGCATTGAGCACATGCCAAATAGCATGATTTGTTGCGGGAGCTATGTGCCAACAGGAGGCACACAGATAAGGGTCAGAGGGCACACTGGAGTGATAGGGCTGAGGTGAAAGGTGATTTACAAGGTTATTGTGTTATTTTATCTCAGGTCTGACATTCACTTGATTCAAACAAATATGTGGAAACCCTTTTAAAATTTAAGTAACTTAAGGAGGTTCTTCAATACATTTAATGGTCCTTACTTAGAACAGGTAATTAATTGATGATTGTGAGGTCCAACACGCAAGCCCTGTACAAATCAAGTGATTCATATCACATATGGTATTGAACTGAAAATAGATGGTTCCATTCACACTGCAGGGGACATGATGTGCCATTGCAGTTCAGTTCCCATTTGACTGAACAGAAGTATAAAGGCATCTGCTTCTGGCACTGCAGCCAATCTAGGTATGGGATTCCAGTCTGTTATATTCAATTAATGACCTATCCTAAGAAAAGGCAATTTATAAAGAACACCTTATATCATCCGAGTTAATCATCACCAAACTTATTTTTATTGTTAAAATTAGAAATGTATCTTAAATGTCTACATGCGACTGGGCACTGACTGTCATCTACCCTTGTATTAACACTACTTACAGAAAGTTAGCAATATTTGGCTTGTGTTTCGAATTTCAGGAGGAACCTAAAATGCCCTAAATGACCTTTAATGTAACCATCTCTAAACTCTGTTTGACTGTTTTATAACTTTTTGCACAACTTTCTGGTCTCTAACACAGAATTTAATGTCAAAATTCACAACAGGTGCTTTGATCCATGAATTGACAAATACATTCCCTAGTTTCATTAGAATTACTATATAGACAATTCTCCTCATCATGTTCATATTTTTAAACCACAAGAATTTGATGACACCTAATACTTACTTCAGCATTGCAAGGCCCCCGGCAGTAAGTGGCCAATGTGCTTTGAGCGGCTCAGAGTGCCATCAGCAGGTGGTAAAATATATACCGATAGACTGGAAGAGTCACATAAAGCATAGTAATTGACATCCTTTGACCACATTCCAAACCGATGACCTCTTCATTCCCTGGACAATTTCCTGATGAATGTCACACCACTTCAGGCACATTGATTGGTGGTAAGAAGGAGTCCAGTGTCACTTTAGACCATACAAAACTGTTCAGTGTGGTTTGCATGCTAGATGACCTTCAAGGCTATGTGACCACACTACCAGACACATGCACCTTCATCTTGCTTGAGCCAGGCAGCACCCACACTAGACTAGGCACCAGTGAGCCTCTCTGCTGTTCATTGGTGACAGTCGATTCACACTGAGCTGAAAGGATGGCCACCAATGATGCTGAAGACATCAAGGAGAGTGCTATGCAGTTGTTAAAGAGAGGCAGGTATGTCTAGTCAATATCAAGCTGCCCTATACTTTGTGAAAGGTACAGTGACAAGTCCATACTACTTGGATAACATCATTAATCAGTCATTGTGCCATTGGATGACAGTGTACATTTTCCAAAAATTTCTAATAAAAGCCAAATATTTCTTACTTTTTGGAGTAGAGTACCGAGTATAAGCCAACCCGAGTATAAGCCGAGACCCCTAATTTTACCACCAAAAACTGGGAAATCCCATTGACTCGAGTATAAGCCAAGGGTGTAGTATACAGCTAGCCAGCCCCCATGTAGGATACAGTCAGCCAGCCCCCATGTAGTATACAGTCAGCCAGCCCCCTGTAGTATACAGTAAGCCAGCCCCCTGTAGTATACAGCCAGCCCCAAGTAGTATACAGCCAGCCCCATGAAGTATACAGCCAGCCCCATGCAGTATACAGCCAGCCCCAAGTAGTATACAGCCAGCCAGCCCCCATGTAGTATACAGTCAGCCAGCCCCCTGTAGTATACAGTCAGCCAGCCCCCTGTAGTATACAGCCAGCCCCAAGTAGTATACAGCCAGCCCCATGCAGTATACAGCCAGCCCCATGCAGTATACAGCCAGTCCCAAGTAGTATACAGCCAACCCCAATTAGTATACAGCCAGCCCCAAGTAGTATACAGCCAGCCCCAAGTAGTATACAGCCAGCCCCCATGTAGTATACAGCCTGCCCCCATGTAGTATAAAGCCTGCCCCCATGTAGTATACAGCCATCCCCAAGTAGTATACAGCCAGCCCCCATGCAGTAAACAGCCAGCCAACATGTAGTATACAGCCAGCCCCCATGTAGTATACAGCCAGCCCCCTGCCAAAAAAAAATTAAAAACTTAATACTCACCCTCCGGTGTCCGGATCGTTGGCGCGGGTCCCGAATGATGTGCACCCACCAGAGATGATCAGAGCAGCTGGTTGCACATATGCAGATATCCCTGTTCACATCTATGTAACTGATGGAGATTACCGAGTATGGCGCTTGGCAATCTCTGTCAGCTTCATAGAAATGAACGTGGCAGCCGGTGCATGCGCAACTGGCTTCTCCAGACATAACGGGGTGCGATGGGGGTACATCAGACCTCCATTCTCGTGATCTGCAGGGGTCCCATCACTGAGACCCCTACCTATAAGCAAGTTAGGCCCTATCCTGTGGACAGGGCTTAATTTGTTTCATAGGACAACCCTTTTAAGGATGCCTGTGTTTCAGAAACTTAGATCTAAGCTACCTAAGAGTCTAAAAGAATTTTTTCTTGCGTTACCTATTCTAGTGCTCGCGTAATGGATAGTAAAGACCATGCAAACCTTACTTTCTAGAAATTGACAGGTGCTGCAGAAACAATGGCAAGGATGTCATTTTAGTGCTACTATTTAACTACAAAATGTATATATGGATCAATATTGATGAATGTTAGTAAATATGGCCGCTGAATCCTGTTTCTATGCTTTTTTATTCTTCTTATTTCTTTGGTTGCGCATTTTCTATCTTCACTGCATTTTTCATCACATTAAAAAGTGGTGATAAATATAGAGGAATGACAACAAAGAAAGGTAATGGAAGGGACTGATTAGGAAGGGAACACGTTTTGTGATGTAATTTCACCTGGAACAACATGTCACCATATTTTTTGTATGGACAATTCATATATTTATTTAAATGAATCATGTCGTCTCTTTTCAAGACTAAATAAATCCAATTCTACTTTTCTCATAACTGAGACCCTCCATACTTATAATTTTTTGTGGCTCTTCATTGTACCCTCTCCAGCACCAGGACATGGACTGGTGCCCAGAACTGGATGGTATATTCCAGATGAGGCCAGTTCAATACAGTGGTAATATTACATCCCTATCCTGAGAGCCCATACCACTTTTAATACATTACAAGATCCTGCAGCTAATGGAAATTGCACACTAATGGAAATTGCACACTGTTATTTAATCTGTTATCTACTATTACACACAGGTTCTTCTCAACAATGGACTCTCCCAGATTTACTCCCATATGTTACATGTGGATTATTAGCCCCCAGGTTATCCACATGGAACCTTGCTTGCCAAGTGAATGATCAAACACTCAGTTTGATGCCGGGGACCATGGAGAGGGGCACGGGATCGCGGGGGAACCTGTGACAACGCTAGAGTCCAGATGGAATTCAGGATTTGGAGGATTATGAAGAATTTGCAGAAGATGATGGCATGATTATATTTGAATAAATGTTGATTTTTGTTAATGGGAGAAACATAATCAATAAAACTTCATTACAGACACCTTACAGCTGATCATTGCAGCCTGGGACTATAGTAACATCCAGAGAGCTTCACCAGAGGTCACAGTGGGCAGAGGGGTCTGTCTTTAACTAGGGGTCGTCTGTAAGTCTGGTGTCCTTAAGTTGGGGATCGCCTGTACTGGTGTTTATTAACCCCTTCCCGACATTTGACGTAATAGTACTGCATCGCGGGAGGTGCGTTCCCGCAAAATGCAGTACTATTACGTCAAGCTTCTGGCCCCGGCTCCTGAACGGAGCCGGGGCCAGAAGCTGCGGGTGTCGGCTATATGTTATAGCTGACACCCGCCTCTAACACCCGCGATCGGAGATTTCTCCGATCGCGGGTGTTAACCCCTAACACGCCGCGGTCGCGCTGACCGCGGCGTGTCAGAGGCATTTAAAGTTAATTAAATGCGAATCGGACCCCCCCCCGCGGCGCTTACCGGGGGGGTCCGCTCCTCCGATCGCAGCCCCGGGACTGCCGGTGCCCAGGGCTGCGCGATCCTCCTCTCGGTGCCGGGTCCCTGCCTCCTGGCAGGACCCGGCTGTAAGACACTGGGCATGCGCAGCATGCTCAGTGTCTTACATTACACAGTGCAATACATCTGTATTGCACTGTGTAACCTGTAAAAAAGCTTGAACAAGTGATCAGAAGATCACTTGTTCAAGCTTAGATGTCATTAACTGTAAAAAAAGGAAAAATAAATAAATAAAGGTTTTTTTACAGTAAAAATAAATAATAAAAGAAAGTGAAAGTCCCCCCAAACACCACATTTCCCTTTACACAAGTAATAAAGTATAAAAAACACTAAATCACGAAAAAACCCCACTTATTTGGTATCGCTGCGTCCGTAACAATCTGTACAATAAATCCTAATCATAATTGGACCCGCTCGGTGAACGTGGTAAAAAAAAAAACCAAAAACTTGCCAAAAATTAAAACTTTTTATCAAATTGCTTTACAAAAAATGTTCTAAAAAGTGATCCGAAAAAGTTACAAGCGCCAAAATGATACCACTGAAAAGAACAACTTGTCACGCAAAAAATAAGCTCACAACCAGCTCCGTCAACCAAAAAATACTATAATTATGCCACTATAAAAATGGCAATACTAAAACAAATGCAATTTTTTCTATTCTAGTTTTCCTTCAATAAAATTGGACAAATAAAAATAAAACTATATAAATGAGGTATCACCGTAATCGTAGTGATCCGTAGAATAAAGATAATATATTATTGTTATGCTACAGCGAACACCCCCCCAAAAAAATGCTAAAAATCCAAAACAAGAATTGATGATTTTATTTTCCTCCACACGTAAAAAGTTAATAAAATTTCTTCAATAAGCTAAAAACCCACTAAAATTAAGTTTTTTTTACAGTGCATCTCGTCTCGCAAAAAATAAGCCCTTATTTGTCTAAATTGCTTAAAAAATAAATAAAGATTGTATAGCCTATTCCCAACGAGCGTTGTTATAGAACGGTGCGGCGGGTAGTGACTTTCCAACACCGGTCAGGGTAAGACGGCGGCTGTTCACTGATCGGGGTAAGACGGCGGCTGTTCCTGACAGCCATCCATCCTGCCCCATGGATCAGAAGGGTTACGTCCCCCCCACACACCCCCAGTTTATTATCGCTGCTACTGGCTCATCAATTCAGACGAGCCGATAGCAGCGAATTTACTTATGACGTCAGTAATACCGGTCACCATGTCTATAGACGCGGTGATCGGGGCAGGATGGCGGCTGTTCCTGACAGCCACCAATTTTGCCTTGCGGTCCAGAGGGGTTTTGTTGCCCCCCTCTGTCCATGTTTGCCGCTATTTGCTGGTCGATATGGTCCAGCCAAAAGCAGCAATATTCGTCACAATGGGCATCGCTAGGGTGAATAAGAGCAACACTTGGCGATAATTTCCCTACGAAAAACCAAGATATGGTACAAAAGTGCGGGCCGTGCACATTGTACAGATTACGCTGTACAACTCTTACGAGCTGTTCCAATGTGCAGGTCCTGCCGTATCATTTCTCCGTTTTCAAGAGGAAGATATTAGGAAACTAATATTGGGACAAGAAGGACGGGGCCCCAGTACCTCTGGTTTAGATGTTCCTGTGTTTTGCCAGGACAGCATTTTCCCGGTGAATTCTGCTGCTTCTAATGGTAGGACTCAATAAAGAGTCTGTTCCAAAAGAGAAGTTAGGATGGACACTACATACTACTAAGAGACCTGCGACAACTCCAGAGTGACAAAAGTTTAGTTGGTCCCCTGGTATATTCTACCTCCTTATACACTAGACATTCACTATTCACGCCCAACCTATTGTGAATTAATTTCGGTAAAATGAATAATTGTAACAACTGTTATGTCCCGTTGCTCCCTATACCCCTCCATTATTTCATAAGGGGCGCCACATAACGGGCACTGAACTTTCCAGAAATAATTGCAATTTCCATCTTGGACTCCATTGCACATCATATTTGGAAACCACCTGTATGTTCAAAATGCTCATTTCACCACATGTATTACACTACACCACATATTACACCTTGCTATATTCCCCAAGGGGTGTACATTCAACAATTAGGGTCACTTTTCGGGTTTTCCTCTGTTTTGGTACCACTACGTCTCTCCAAATGTATCCTGACACATGTGAAGGATTTCTTACAAATTTGGCCTCTAAAAGACAAACATCCCTCTTTTCCTCTACTGTGCGCCCATAAAGCATTTTATATGCACATGTGGGGTACTTCTACACTCGGGAGAAATAGTTTTACACCTTTTTTGGGGTTATTTAATATATTATCCCTTGTGGCTTACATAAATTAGGGGTAAAGTGACATTTATAGGAAAATTTTCACCTTTTTAATGATTCGGGCCTAATTGGATCATTCACCTGTAGGGGCAAATACATATATTACACATTGCAAAATTCTCTAAGGGGTGTGCATTCAAAGATTAGGGTCACTTTTCGGATTCTTATCTGTTTTATACCACTAGGGTTCTCCAAATGCATGTCAAACATTTCTGTCAAATTTGGCTTCTAAAAGGCAAACATTCCCCTTTCCTTTTACTGTGCGCCCATACAACATTTTATATACACATGTGGGGTACTTCTACACTCCAGAGAAATAGGTTCACACGTTTTGAGGGGTTATTACATTTTTTTATCCCTTGTGGCTATATAAAATTAGGAGTAAAATGACCTTTATAAGAAAATGTTCACCTTTTATCTATTTAAGTCCTAATTAAATCAAACACCTTTACGGACAAATACACATATTACACCTTGCTAAATTCTCTAAGGGGTGTGCTTTCCAAAATGGTGATACTTGTTGGGGTTCCCCTCTGTTTTGGTACCACTTCGGCTCTCTAAATGCATCCTGACATATGTAAAGGATGTCTGTCAAATTTGGCTTCTAAAAGGCCAACGCCCCTCTTTCCCTTCTGAGCTTCACTGCGTACCCATACAACATTTTATTTGCATGTGTGGGGCAATTTTATACTCGGGAGAAATGCTAGTACACATTTTTTGGGGTTGTTTCATCTTTAATGCCTTATGGGATACAAAAATTAGCCGTAAAAGTGACTTTTTGGGGAAAATGTTCACCTTTTTCCTTTTAGGGACCTAATTGAAGCAAACACCTGTAGGGGTAAATACACATATTACACCTTTCTGAATTCTCTAAGGGTGCACTTTCCAAAATGGTGACACTTGTTGGGGTTCCCCTCTGTTTTGGTACCACTAGGGCTCTCCAAATGCATCCTGACACATGTAAAGGATGATTGTCAAATCTGGCTTCTAAAAGGCCAAAGCCCCTCTTTCCCTTCTGAGCCCTACTTTGCACCCATACAACACTTTATATGCAAAAGTGGTGCAGTTCTGTGCTTAGGAGAAATAGTTTTACACATTTATGGGGTTGTTTCATCTTTTATCCCTTGTGGCTTACAAAAATTTGGGGTAAAAGTGACTTTTTTGAGAAAATTTTCACCTTTTTTCCCTTTTGGGGCCTAATTGAATCAAACACCTGTTGGGGAAAATACACAAATTACACGTTGCTAAACTCTCCAAGGGGTGTACTTTCCAAAATGGTGTCTCATGTTGGGGCTTTCCTCTGTTTTGGTACCACTATGGCTCTCCAAATGCATCCTGACACATGTAAACTTTTTCAGCCATATTTGCCCTGCAAAAACGAAACAACGCTCTTTCCATTCCAAGTGCCCCCCTGTGCCCGTACAGCAGGGTACAGTGACAAAATGGGTATTGGCATACTCAAGAGGAATTGCCCTCAACATTGTAAAATGCATTTTCCTTTTTAACCCATTGTGAAGGTGCAAATTTTAGTGTTCAATGAATCTATAGTAAGATAAAATTACATTTCTCTAATTTCACTTTCATTTATCTTTCACGCTCACGAAACGCTCAAAGGGTTAACAAAATTCCCAAAGGTTGTTTTGAATATTTTGAGGGGTGTAGTTTCTAAAATGGTGTCATTTGTGGGAGGTTTCTGTCATGTGGGCCTTATAAAGTCACTTCTAACTAAATTGACCCTCCAAAAGTAGGTTTTGATGATTTTCGTGAAAATCTGAAAAATTGCACCTAAAGTTATAAGCCTCCTAACATCCAAAATAAAGGAAAAGATGTTTGAAAAATGATGCCAAGTTAAAGCAGACATATGGAAAATGTTAGTTATCAAGTTATTTTAGTGATATGACCAACTTTCCAAAAAGTAGAAAATTTTGAATTTGGAAAACATTGTTTTTTTCAAAATTTTTGCCAAATTTCCATTTATTTCATAAATAAATACTAAATATATTTATTAAATTTCTCAACCAGCATGAAGTACAATGTGCCACGAAAAAACAATCTCAAAATCAACTGGATATGTTAAAGCGTTCCAAAGTTATAACCACTTAAATAGACACATGTCAGATTTTAAAAAATGGTCCGTGTCAGGAAGGTGAAAAGTGGCTTCAGCGTTAAGGGGTTAAACAAATTACAAGTTATACAAATTATACAAATTACACAACAATTTTTTAATTTATTTTCCTCAGCAATTAGTAACTTTATAATTGTTTTAGTTTGGAAAAACATATGGCATTAGTCAAAAACGGTCCCATTTGTATCAAAGCAGTATTTTTCATATAACCATAAATGTCAATGATAAATAAAAATAGTTTTGTGCCACCCCTGTGTTTTGTGCATTTGCCACAAAGTTAAAAACTAGAGATGAGCGAGCACTAAAATGCTCGGGTACTCGTTATTCGAGACGAACTTTTCCCGATGCTCGAGTGCTCGTCTCGAATAACGAACCCCATTGAAGTCAATGGGAGACTCGAGCATTTTTCAAGGGGACCAAGGCTCTGCACAGGGAAGCTTGGCCAAACACCTGGGAACCTCAGAAAAGGATGGAAACACCACGGAAATGGACAGGAAACAGCAGGGGCAGCATGCATGGATGCCTCTGAGGCTGCTTAATCGCACCATTATGCCAAAACTATGGGCAACAGCATGGCCATGACAGAGTGACAGAATGAAGCTAGATAGCATCTAAAACATGCAATAATTGACCCTGACACTATAGGGGACGGCATGCAGAGGCAGCGGCAGCAGGCTAGAGAGTGGCATGGCGACATACCCTAAATGGACTCAGGCTTCAAACCAATGGGTGGCAGAGAGGAACCAAAGGAGGTGAGCAAGAAGCGCTCAAATAATATCGGTACATGATAAAAGTTTGCCAGTATATTTTGTGGATTACACAGCAGGGTGGCGACAAAGTTAACATGGAAGCCATGAAAACAACCCAAAATTCTGCCTGACACAGCTCGTTTGATAAGGGGACCATGTATGGAGGCAGTGAACTAGTAGTAGATTAAAGGTGCTGCAGTTAAAACTATGTTAGTTGGATCTTGGCATGGAGCTGGCGCTCCGCTGCCAGGCGAGCTTTCGCCAATCCAAGCCCCTGTCTCTAGGCTACTCCCCAAACAGCACTTCTAAGAACCTTTTGTATAAGATCAAGTGTAGTAGCGTTCTTATAAGTTTAGGATATGCCGGGTGAGGGGAATGTAAACAGATGCGCAAGAAGCGCTGAAATAATATCGGTAAATGATAAAAGTTTGCAAGTATATTTTGTGGATTACACAGCAGGGTGGCGACAAAGTTAACAAGTTTGATGTGGAATGCCCTGTAATAGCTCTTGGGCGGTGTGCCTTTTATCGCCTAGGCTCAGCAGTTTGAGCACCGCCTGCTGTCGCTTAGCGACGGCACTGCTGCTGTGCCTAGAGCTACCGACTGATGGCGCCATGCCCACGGATGGTAATTCGGAGGAGGAGGAGGTGAAGGAGGGTTGGGAGGAGGTATAGTAGGCCTTTGAGACCTGGACCGAGGTAGGCCCCGCAATTCTCTGCGTCGGCAGTATATGACCAGCCCCAGGGTCAGACTCTGTCCCAGCCTGCACCAAGTTAAGTGTAGTAGCGTTCTTATAAGTTTGGGATATGGCGGGTGAGGGGAATGTAAACAGATGCGCAAGAAGCGGCTGATGCGCATGGAGCTGGCGCTCCGCTGCCAGGCGAGCTTTCGCCAATCCAAGCCCCTGTCTCTAGGCTACTCCCCAAACAGCACTTCTAAGAACCTTTTGTATAAGATCAAGTGTAGTAGCGTTCTTATAAGTTTAGGATATGCCGGGTGAGGGGAATGTAAACAGATGCGCAAGAAGCGCTGAAATAATATTGGTAAATGATAAAAGTTTGCCAGTATATTTTGTGGATAACACAGCAGGGTGGCGACAAAGTTAACAACTTTGATGTGGAATCCATGAAAACAACCCAAATTTCTGCCTGACACACCTCGTTTGATAAAGGGACGATGTATGGAGGCAGCTATATGGACGACTTTTGGAGGTAGCAATGGAGACAACGTGTGGAGGCTGCTATGGAGACAATTTAATTTGGATAGTGCCTGTATGTGGCAGTCCCAAAAATTTTTCAAACCAGAGGAGCAGGTAGGTGGCCCTCCAGTAAAATGGAATAGATTGAGTGCCTGTATGTGGCAGTCCAAAAAAATTTTCAAACCAGAGGAGCAGGTAGGTGGCCCTCCAGAAAAATTGAATAGATTGAGTGCCTGTATGTGGCACTCCCAAAAATTGTTTAAAACAGAGGACCGGGTAGGTGGCCCTCCAGAAAAATTGAATAGATTGAGTGCCTCTATGTGGCACTCCCAAAAATTGTTTAAAACAGAGGACCGGGTAGGTGGCCCTCCAGAAAAATTAAATGCATAAAGTACTATAGCTAGAGCCAGTGGGCCCTGTCAAAAAATAGCCAGTTTCCTCTGCTTTACTGTACAAAGAGGAGGAGAAGGAGGAAAATGAGGAGGAGGAGGAGTGGATCAATTATTCAGGTTGAGCTTCCTTCACCTGGTGGAGACTGGAAATTATGATAAATCCAGGCTTTATTCATCTTAATAAGCGTCAGCCTGTCAGCGCTGTCAGTCGACAGGCGTGTACGCTTATCGGTGATGATGCCACCAGCTGCACTGAAAACCCGCTCGGACAAGACGCTAGCGGCAGGGCAGGCAAGAACCTCCAAGGCGTACAGCGCCAGTTCGTGCCACATGTCCAGCTTTGAAACCCAGTAGTTGTAGGGAGCTGTGTGATCATTTAGGACGATGGTATGGTCAGCTACGTACTCCCTCACCATCTTTCTGTAAAGATCAGCCCTACTCTGCCGAGACTGGGGACAGGTGACAGTGTCTTGCTGGGGTGACATAAAGCTGGCAAAAGCCTTGTAAAGCGTACCCTTGCCAGTGCTGGACAAGCTGCCTGCTCGCCTACTCTCCCTCGCTACTTGTCCCGCAGAACTACGCACTCTGCCGCTACCCTGTTTCCCCTAAAATAAGACATCCCCTTAAAGTAAGACTTAGTCCAATTTTGTTCAGGCTTAGAAATATAAGACCTCCCCTGAAAATAAGACCTAGCGGCAGCCATTGCAGTAGCTCCCCCCATGCCGCACATTAGTATTAGGAAATCTTTTAGATGCTGCAGAAGATTGTGACATGGGGAAGAATTCATGGAAGTAAATCACTGACTATTGTGCTGCAAATGTGATAAGAAGGGTCATCTATGGAAAGTGCTTTTACTAAGCATGAGAGATTGGTTTCCAATGATTTTAATAGAAATGGAGTCACAAGAAATACAGCATGAAATTCAGAGTTTGGGGAGTTAGAAGGTGATTTTTTTTTTGTTCAATGATAAATGTAAATTCTTGTTCATGGAAAAATAAGACATCCCCTGAAAATAAGACCTAGTGCCTCTTTAGGAGCACAAGTTAATATAAGACACTGTCTTATTTTCAGGGAAACAGGGTAGCGCTGTCAGAAGGGAAATACTGTTTCAGCTTGTGCACCAGGGCCTGCTGGTATTCATGCATTCTCACACTCCTTTCCTCTGCAGGGATGAGAGTGGAAAGATTTTGCTTGTACCGTGGGTCCAGGAGAGTGAACACCCAGTAATTGGTGCTGGAATAAATTCTTTGAACGCGAGGGTCACGGGATAGGCAGCCTAGCATGAAATCTGCCATATGCGCCAGAGTACCAACGCGTAAGAATTCACTCCCCTCACTGGCCTGACTGTCCATTTCCTCCTCCTCCAACTCCTCCAACTCCTCTTCTTCTGCCCATACACGCTGAACAGTGAAGGACTCAACAATGGTCCCCTCTTGTGTCTCGCCAACATTCTCCTCCTCTTCCTCCTCATCCTCCTCCACCTCCACCTCCTCCGATATGCGCTGAGAAACAGACCTGAGGGTGCTTTGGCTATCAACAAGGGAATCTTCTTCCCCCGTCTCTTGTGACGAGCGCAAAGCTTCCGACTTCATGCTGATCAGAGAGTTTTTCAACAGGCCAAGCAGCGGGATGGTGAGGCTGATGATGGCGGCATCGCCACTGACCATCTGTGTTGACTCCTCAAAGTTACTCAGCACCTGACAGATATCAGACATCCACGTCCACTCCTCATTGTAGACTTGAGGAAGCTGACTGACCTGACTACCAGTTCTGGTGGAAGTTGACATCTGGCAGTCTACAATCGCTCGGCGCTGCTGGTAAACTCTGGATAACATGGTCAGTGTTGAATTCCACCTCGTGGGCACGTCGCACAACAGTCGGTGAGCGGGCAGTTGGAGGCGGCGCTGCGCTGCCCTGAGAGTGGCAGCATCTGTGCTGGACTTCCTGAAATGCGCACAGATGCGGCGCACCTTCGTGAGCAAATCAGACAGATTGGGGTATGTCTTGAGGAAACGCTGAACTATCAGATTTAACACATGGGCCAGGCATGGCACATGTGTCAGTCTGCCGAGTTGCAGAGCCGCCACCAGGTTACGGCCGTTGTCACACACAACCATGCCTGGCTTCAGGTTCAGCGGTGCCAGCCACAGATCAGTCTGCGCCGTGATGCCCTGTAATAGCTCTTGGGCGGTGTGCCTTTTATCGCCTAGGCTCAGCAGTTTGAGCACCGCCTGCTGTCGCTTAGCGACGGCACTGCTGCTGTGCCTAGAGCTACCGACTGATGGCGCCGTGCCCACGGATGGTAGTTCGGAGGAGGAGGTGGAGGAGGGGTGGGAGGAGGAGGAGGCATAGTAGGCCTGAAACACCTGGACCGAGGTAGGCCCCGCAATCCTCGGCGTCGGCAGTATATGACCAGCCGCAGGGTCAGACTCGCTCCCAGCCTCCACCAAGTTAACCCAATGTGCCGTCAGCGATATATAGTGGCCCTGCCCGGCAGCACTCGTCCACGTGTCCGTGGTCAGGTGGACCTTGTCAGAAACGGCGTTGGTCAGGGCACGGATGATGTTGTCTGACACGTGCTGGTGCAGGGCTGGGAAGGCACATCGGGAAAAGTAGTGGCGGCTGGGGACCGAATACCGAGGGGCGGCCGCCGCCATGAGGTTGCGAAAGGCCTCGGTCTCTACTAGCCTATAGGGCAGCATCTCCAGGCTAAGCAATCTGGAGATGTGCACATTAAGGGCTTGGGCGTGCGGGTGGGTTGCACTATATTTGCGTTTCCGCTCCAGCGTCTGGGGTATGGAGAGCTGAACACTGGTGGATGCTGTGGAGGATCGTGGAGGCGACGATGGGGTTTTTGTGGCAGGGTCCTGGGCAGGGGGCTGACTATCAGCTGACACAGGGGAAGGAGCAGTGGTGTGCACGGCCGGAGGTGAACGGGCTTGTTGCCACTGAGTGGGGTGTTTAGCATTCATATGCCTGCGCATACTGGTGGTAGTTAAGCTAGTAGTGGTGGAACCCCTGCTGAGCCTGGTTTGGCAAATGTTGCACACCACAGTCCGTCGGTCATCCGGTGTTTCCTTAAAGAACCTCCAGACTTCTGAAGATCTAGCCCTCGCCGCAAGAGCCCTCGCCACGGGAGCTTCACTAGTTGACACATTTGGCGCTGATGCACCAGCTCTGGCCCTGCCTCTCCGTCTGGCCCCACCACTGCCTCTTCCAACCTGTTCTGGTCGAGGACTCTCCTCCGTCTCAGAAGCACTGTGTTCACCCGGCCTCTCAACCCAGCTTGGGTCTGTCACCTCATCATCCTCCGATCCCTCAGTCTGCTCCCCCCTCGGACTTCCTGCCCTGACAACAACTTCCCCACTGTCTGACAACCGTGTCTCCTCATCGTCGGACACCTCTTTACACACTTCCACTACGTCAAGAAGGTCATCATCACCCACAGACTGTGACTGGTGGAAAACCTGGGCATCGGAAAATTGCTCAGCAGCAACCGGACAAGTGGTTTGTGACTGTGGGAAGGGTCCAGAAAACAGTTCCTCAGAGTATGCCGGTTCAAATGCCAAATTTTCCTGGGAGGGGGCAGACTGGGGGGGAGGAGGCTGAGGTGCAGGAGCTGGAGGAGTGGCGATTTCGGTGACATGGGTGGACTGCGTGGAAGACTGACTGGTGGACAAATTGCTCGAAGCATTGTCAGCAATCCACGACATCACCTGTTCGCACTGTTCTGGCCTCAACAGTGCTCTACCACGAGTCCCAGTAACTTCAGACATGAACCTAGGGAGTGTAGCTCTGCGGCGTTCCCCTGCTCCCTCATAAGCAGGTGGTGTCTCACCCCGGCCAGGACCACGGCCTCTGACCCCTGCAGTAGTTGGACGCCCACGTCCCCGCCCTCGTCCTCTACCCCTAGCCCTCGGGTTAAGCAGTTTTTAAAATGAGAGTTATAGCTTTAATTTTTTTTTAACTTTTTTTTGTGTTTTTTTTTTTGTGTTTTTGAGTTTTTAAAACCAAACGATGCTATCCTATTGCTATGGCTATTTTCTAGCCAAGTATGAAGGCACACTACTATGCCAGATGAGATGACACTGAGTTATTAAACAAAATAAACGTAAAATAAAAAAGGACAAATGGCAGACTGTGCCTAATTGAAATCCAACCCCTACTAAATTTTCCCACTTCGGTCTTTGCAATGGATATGTGCGTCACTAAGCGCAAAACACAGCGGTCGCAAGTCTCACTACAAATTGCTCACAATTGGCTAGTAGATGCACTGCAGCAAGTACAGCCACCAGCAGATCAACCAGAAATCAAATATATAACGCTACTGTAGGCGTAAGTAAGCCGTTTGGATTCTCCTATGGCTATTTTCTAGCCAAGTATGAAAGCACACTACTATGCCAGATGAGATGACGCTGAGTTATTAAACAAAATAAACGTAAAATAAAAAAGGACAAATGGCAGACTGTGCCTAATTGAAATCCAACCCCTACTAAATTTTCCCACTTCGGTCTTTGCAATGGATATGTGCGTCACTAAGCGCAAAACACAGCGGTCGCAAGTCTCACTACAAATTGCTCACAATTGGCTAGTAGATGCACTGCAGCAAGTACAGCCACCAGCAGATCAACCAGAAATCAAATATATAACGCTACTGTAGGCGTAAGTAAGCCGTTTGGATTCTCCTATGGCTATTTTCTAGCCAAGTATGAAAGCACACTACTATGCCAGATGAGATGACGCTGAGTTATTAAACAAAATAAACGTAAAATAAAAAAGGACAAATGGCAGACTGTGCCTAATTGAAATCCAACCCCTACTAAATTTTCCCACTTCGGTCTTTGCAATGGATATGTGCGTCACTAAGCGCAAAACACAGCGGTCGCAAGTCTCACTACAAATTGCTCACAATTGGCTAGTAGATGCACTGCAGCAAGTACAGCCACCAGCAGATCAACCAGAAATCAAATATATAACGCTACTGTAGGCGTAAGTAAGCCGTTTGGATTCTCCTATGGCTATTTTCTAGCCAAGTATGAAAGCACACTACTATGCCAGATGAGATGACACTGAGTTATTAAACAAAATAAACGTAAAATAAAAAAGGAAAAATGGCAGACTGTGCCTAATTGAAATCCAACCCCTACTAAATTTTCCCACTTTGGTGTTTGAGGTGGATATGTGTGCCACTAAGAGCTAAACACAACGGTAGCAAGTCCCCCTGCGAATTCCTCACAAAATGGTACTAGATGCAAATAAAAAAAAAAAAAAGTAGAACGTTATTGTAGCCCTAAGAAGGGCTGTTGGGTTCTTGGAGAATCACTCCTGCCTAACACTATTCTAATAGAACAGCCTAACGCTTTCCCTGACCAGCAGCAGCTCTCTCCCTAGCGGCATCCAGACACAGAATGATCCGAGCAGCGCGGGCAGCGGCTAGTCTATCCCAGGGTCACCTGATCTGGCCAGCCAACCACTGCTATCGACGTGTAAGGGTACCACGTCATGCTGGGTGGAGTGCAGAGTCTCCTGGCTTGTGATTGGCTCTGTTTCTGGCCGCCAAAAAGCAAAACGGCGGGAGCTGCCATTTTCTCGAGCGGGCGAAGTATTCGTCCGAGCAACGAGCAGTTTCGAGTACGCTAATGCTCGAACGAGCATCAAGCTCGGACGAGCATGTTCGCTCATCTCTATTAAAAACCTATTATTCTTGCATCCTCTAATTCAAACCATAAACTTGTTTTGCTACAAGCTATTCCTCCCAACTCCCAGCACACGTGTACTCTCGGCTTGGTTGAGCATGCATGTTTTCTGAATAAGGAAGGAAAAAAGCTGGTGTCAGTCTTCAGTTTATTATTATCTCTCAGAAAAAAAGGATTGGGTGTGCAGAAACTGTCAGCCCAATTGTTCTTTCTCTCCACAACCCCATATAAATAAGAATCTTTGGGTGAAGTTTATTTTGTGTGTGTAGCCAATGTCACAATTTTGACATTTTACCGATGAATGCACAGAGATTTAGACGGGGTTTTCTGTGTACACTGGGAAATCCCTGGGAGGCCTGGACATGGGAGAGATTTAAAAAAAAAAACCCATAGGAAGGGGATTGGTTATGTCACTCTTCTACGTTCCCGTCCCTGCTCCTGTGCCTTTTGACCCCTGTACTTCCTCTCCAGCCAGGATTGTACACAAAGAGACAGGGGGCTGCACCACTGGAATGGGTAGTCAGAGCAGGGTAAATATATTTCATTTTTTTTATCCTGGGGGTTTTTTTGTGGTGAACCCAGGAAACCCCTTTAATATATACAGCATATGTCCACAACTGTGTCAATTATGTAATCCAAAATTTTCCTGAATATAAATCTACCACCAGGATCAAGGACTGTAAACAAAGCACATGTAAATGCTGGTGTGTGCCCCCTCTAACAGGGTCTGCTCTTCTTTAGACTTCTTCTGCCCTTGTTTTTACAAAAAGGCTTTAAAAATTATGCAAATGAGCCTAATGGGCTCCAGGCTCAATAAACAGCAATGAAGCCTGGAGTCCCCCAAGTTTTAAAGATGGGCATTAGAAGCTAAAAACAAAGCGGATCCTGGCAGAGGAAGTACACACCAGCATTTAAGTGTGCTTGGTTTACAATCCTTCATCCTGGTGGTAGATTTCTTTAAAAACAGCCATGGCAAGTTTAAAAAAGGATCATCTATACTTATGACAAAATCAGTCATAAAAATGGGTTTCTGGGACAACCACTCCGTCCTGATATTTCGGGTCCTATTCTGTTTGAAGTGGACCTGCCATGCTTATCAGGTTTATGGGACCACTTAAGGCAACTAAGTATAGTATAGCAGTCCCAAACAAGTAAGCAAAGTGGCAGTGTATAGCCTTGACTGGTGCCCCATTCATAAACTGGAGGAAAGCAAGTCCATTCTCCTGCTTAGTGGGGGTTCTAGTGGTTGTATCTCCTTTGGTGTAGGTGAAAAGTAAAATATTGTTAATATTTAAAACCCATTAATATAGAATTATTAAAGAGGCCTTGGAGGTCCAGCTAAATCTTCTTTTAGTACATTCTGGTCCTGCAACAGTGAGTTGAAAAAAAAAGTTATAAGAACAAATCTCTCCCAACCAAAGTCCAGACAGACCGAGGATACAAATGTAAAGAAAGGGCATAGATCTTCTTACAAGCACAAGAAACAATTTATTAAGATACCAAAACCATCTCTTTAAAGGGAAAGTCTGAAGGATAAATCTTTAAAGCTTTCTTAGGTCCTCATTTAGAGAAAAGTATTTGGCCATCAGCTAGCCTAAACAGCTAGAGGCTTTAGAAAGGGAGGGCGGGGGTGGGGTAGAAAGAGCGGGGAAGCCACATGTGGAACTAATTACTCACGTGGAGCCCATGACAAAGACCATTTCTCCAGACTTATCATGGGGGCTTCACTTTCAGGAAGTGGCTATAATTACTGTTCAGGTCTAGCAGAGCAGCCTACACATTGCTGGCAAAAGCAAGACTAGAGAAAAAAGGATGACGTGAAAAAATGAGACATAGCCGCCCCCCCCAACCCCAAGATAAAACAGAAACACAACATATACACTACTAAATATTTAACTCATTCAGAACAAGCTGTACATTTACCAGTTGGTGTTAATTCTCTATGACATCCTACAACTTCCCCCGAGCTGAAGCGATTACGCTACATGCAAACAAATCCATTGCTATTTCTTCCTGTCATAGACTAAAACAATGTAAAAAACCAAAGGGTCACATCCCTTCGCTTTCAGTCGGTGGGTCTTTAACGGCAGATTGGAATTATTTATTTTTTTTAGCACAGCTTTTCCATTCTGGGGCCCACTTCCTGCCTCGCTGAAGCAAAAGAGAAAAAAAAAATCTGGCTTCAAGATGAAATGACTGCTTAACATTACACTAAAACATCTGGTACCATTTTATACACAGACCTATGTCTTTAGCACGAGCAACTCTAGCTGTCTCTCCTCTAGCACAGTGCATACCCAAACCTCCCAAGGGTGACATCATCCCATATATGGACTCTCAAGCCCTGCCCTCCCCCTTTTCCTGGTCCTAAATTCATTGCCAGATCCCCAGTTTACTGCAAATGTGCCACGTCAAGACTGGGAATCAGAACACTTTCTGTGACTTTGTGTGTCTGCGCTGGTAGATTTTGAGGGGTATCAAAAGGAAAAAAAAAGGACTATTTTTTTCAAAAATATTTTCGAAGCTGTGGGCAATACCAGCATATGGGAAAATGTTATCAAAGAAGACTGAAAGAGGATTTTACCAAAAAACGGAGAAATGTGTGTTCCAGAGAAAGCCTGCTCCGTCGCCCCAGTGTTCAGACTACCTGTTCAGGACAATGCTGTTGTACAGTAGTCTGCACATTGGTTAGACTGGGTATGGGACAGCAGCGACATGGATTAAAGGGGGGACACAGATGCCATGGAGGGGGCGACTTATGTTGCTCCTTTTAAGCTTTTTATATGAAGTGTTTCTCTCCGCAGGTTTTGCACATAGGGAAATAGGAAAGAATGGACAGAAGGACTCGGCAGTGGTGCAGGGGAAGGCATACTGGTAAGGCCTATCTTTGAAGAACACCTGGCCAGTAATCTATTGGAAATGTCTGCAGCACCAATATAGTTATTCTTTTCTGTTGCAACTGGAAAGACGACTGTATATGGATTTAATGGACACATATCATACACATTGAGATGTATAGAAGCTTATGCATTCACAGTTACTAAATGTGATAATCCTGTCTTGGATTATTCTGCAGGAGTCAATATCAGTCTTAGTTATTAGTTTAGCTCTTTATATACATCATCGAAATAATAGTAGTTGACATTGCTTTATCACTAGACATAGATAGCACACTCAATGTATTTCACATTTAGATGTTATAGCAGAGATTTCCTTATAGGAAGGCAGAATTTGACTCTTTCCAGCAGAATAAGAAGTAAATACTGAAGCACTCATAAATCTGTGTACACTGCAGAGTTGTCACCAGAACAGCTGGGAAATGAACAGGAGTGAATCAGTAAGAGATAAATGATATGTGTTGCAATACAGTGTATACTTTAGGCTACAATGAGAATACAATGTGGAGGCTGCAGGAGATTTTTATTACTCTCTTTAAAGGGGAACATTAGTGTTGTCAGAGCATATGCAGAAAAATGCAGATTAATCACCAGAATTGTCAATTATTTAACAATTAGCTAAAAAAGTTACTAATGTTAATTTTTTTTTATGTTTTAACGATCACATCTAATCATCTTTCATGAATAACTAAGTCTTTCTTCTCATTAACAT